>NC_083281.1:17469396-18069396 GCF_963506605.1 Zootoca vivipara | reverse complement strand
TGTGGTTTTGTGCTTCTAACTGTTTTTAAAATCGCTTTAAGCAGTTGGTTTGGAAGGTCACCCTATATTATCTTCCCATTTGATAGAGATTTGTCATTTCTGCAGAAAATCCGATATATAAAACAAACAAACATGCCACATAAAGGGTAAATCTGAATTAAATGGGGAAGGGAGGGGTGAGATGGCAATCTCATGGGAAGCCATGCACACTGCTGCGTGCTCTTTGGAACAAAGTTGGGATATAAACGCAATACCATAGGCAGGAAGGTGCTGAAGGGAAGCCTTCTGAGGTCAGTGGGGCGCTTCCCCACTCACCCCAGGTGAGCACCTGCAATGGGCAAGAAGCCTTTTCTCCCCATGCCGCAACCCAGCCCTCACCCTCGCTTGGTCTTGCCCTTTTCCGTTGAAGCATCCTTTTCGTTCTCAGCCTTGGATGCCTCCTTGGGGGGCTCCTTAGGAGTGGCTGGCAGAGCAGAGCCTTGCTTCTCCTTCTCGGCCTCTTCGGCCTCCTTGGGGCTGGCGGTTTTCTTCAGCTGCTCATATTCCGAGTCGAGGTCGACGTCCTTGACCTCGTCCTCGGGGATGGTGAGGGCGTGCGTGAGGGGAGTGGTGCCCGCTGTGACCTTGAACTTCTCGTCGAACTCCACGGGCATGCTGAGCCGAAGGAAGAGGAGCTCCACCACGGCGTTCTGCGAGCCGAACGTCCGGTGCGTCAACTTCAAGCACGGAGGGTTGTCCACGGTGCCGTCAATCCGAGACACCTGAAAATGGAGCATAGGGCGGCACGGGTTCACCTTACGGTTTCTCTTTCACACCTGCAACCATATCCACACCCTTACCTGGTCCTATGCCTAGAAACGCAGCACAAAAGGAAGTCTAGATGAGCCCTCAGAAAGTACCAACAGTAAGGGAATGGCAGAGTAAGATATTAGACTATGCATAAATGGCTCCATTGACAAATAGATTAAGGGGAAATACAAAAACAATCTTTTACACAAAAGTGGGATATGTTTAAGAAATACCTATAAAAATATAATAACGATATAACATCTATGGCCGCGTTTGAATAACCCTTGTGTAAATTGAATATTATTAAATAAGGGGAAATGGTATGATATGTTATAAGAAAGGATTAGAAAATATAGTAAGAGTAAGGTAAGACTGATCAGAAAGTCGGCGGTTCAAATCCCTGCGACGGGGTGAGCTCCCGTTGCTTGGTCCCAGCTCCTGCCAACCTAGCAGTTCGAAAGCACGTCAAAGTGCAAGTAGATAAATAGGAACCGCTACAGCGGGAAGGTAAACGGCGTTTCCATGTGCTGCTCTGGTTTGCCAAAAGCGGCTTTGTCATGCTGGCCACATGACCTGGAAGCTATACGCCGGCTCCCTCGGCCAATAACGTGAGATGAGCGCGCAACCCCAGAGTCGGTCACGACTGGACCTAATGGTCAGGGGTCCCTTTACCTTTACCTTTAAGGTAAGAAGTATAAGTACATATCAGTGTTGTAAATGTAACTTGCATCAGGAAATGACAGGAAGTCTATTTTGACATCATTTAGTTTATTGGATCTTTACTTTGGTTTATTTTTGTTTAGTTAGAAAGTATAAGAAAAGAGCATGTATAAGTACAAGTTTAAATCAACATTTAACGGTTTATTATTTAAGGTTGTTATTATTATTATTACTTTTACCTTTTCTTTGTACATGTATTTAAGATAGTGTATGATATCATTAGATGTCGTTGTTGTTGTTGTTAACAACAACAATAATAAAAATTATATATATATGAGAGCCCTCAGACATGGGTCTCTTCATCCCCTCGGTAGCTCTTGCCCAGTGCTCCTCTTGTCAAGCAGGCATGGCTGCTGCCCTCAGACACAGCCCAGGCTTCCCTCTCTCCCCTGACTCCTCACATAACAATGCCAATTCCTTTATTCTCCAAGGTGCTGATCCCTTTTCACCAACATGGCTTTGTCGTATACCTTAAGGGCCTTCTCCCTCACGTTGTCTCTCCATGGCGAGGCCACAGGCCTGGGATCTTTCTCTGTCTCTCCTTACATTTACCTCAGAAACCTCCCTCCCTCCTATCTTCCTCACAGGGCTCAAATTTTGAAGCGGACTGGCCTCCATTTTTTTTTATTACCGTATATATAATAGGGACAGCCATATAAGCACTCCTCCTGTGACTCACTCTTTTTTATTATTTTATTTTATTTATGATTTTCAGATTTATACATTTCAATGATTTCACAGTCATTTTAACATTTCAAAACCTGACTTCCTTCCCCCTCTTTCTGCGGTTCCTTAAATTTATTTTTAATATCTTCTGCATATCCAAATTAATTTGTTTCATTTATTCAGCTACTTTAAATATATACTCTTATAAAACTGCAGGTTATTACAACAATCCTGCTGGTGTCCTTATCTGTTTGCAGTTTGTTTGTAAATATTCAACGAACCATTTCCATTCTTTTATAAAAAGTTTGTTATCTTGATTTCTTATTTTTCCAGTAAGTTTCGCCATCCCATGAACTCACTCTTCGTCGTGGCTGGGCTATATAGGCTCCCCTTATAATTTTGGTTCTATGTTACCACATCTCTGCAATTTGCTTTTTTTAAAAACTGAATATTTTCCGTGTGTGGTTCTGCTATTGCTTTGTATGGTTATGTGTTTGGTACATAGAATCATAGAATCATAGAGTTGGAAGAGACCACAAGGGCCATCCAGTCCAACCCCCTGCCAAGCAGGAAACACCATCAAAGCATTTTTGACATATGCCTGTCAAGCCTCTGCTTAAAGACCTCCAAAGAAGGAGACTCCACCACACTCCTTGGTAGCAAATTCCACTGCCGAACAGCTCTTACTGTCAGGAAGTTCTTCCTAATGTTTAGGTGGAATCTTCTTTCTTGAAGTTTGAATCCATTGCTCCGTGTCCGCTTCTCTGGAGCAGCAGAAAACAATCTTTCTCCCTCCTCCATATGACATCCTTTCATATATTTGAACATGGCTATCATATCACCCCTTAACATTAGGTTGATGATAAATCAATTAAAAAGAAATATTTAAAAAATACATTCCTGGAGTTCTCTCACATTCCCACCCTCCAAGCTTTCATTCTGCCAAAGTATGCCCTCTGAAGTGAGGTGAAGGAGATTTCGCTCATGGGTGTGTTCCCTCCCAAACCTGGCTTCTAGAATGTTCTCTACAGGCATCGCTCCAGAAATCCAGTCTCTCTGGGGTGCCCTCAGTTCTAATAATAATAATAATAATAATAATAATAATAATAATAATAATTTATTATTTATACCCTGCCCATCTGGCTGGGTTTCCCCAGCCACTCTGGGCAGCTTCCAACAAAATATTAAAATACAATGGTCTGTTAAACATTAAAAGCCTCCCTAAACAGGGCTGCCTTCAGATGTCTTCTAAAGGTCTAGTAGATGTTTTTCTCTTTGACATCTGGTGGGAGGGCGTTCCACAGGGTGGGTGCCACTACCGAGAAGGCCCTCTGCCTGTTCCCTGTAACTTGGCTTCTCGCAGTGAGGGAACCGCCAGATGGCCCTTGGCGCTGGACAAGCGTGGCAAAGCTCACCTCATAATGAGGGTGCTCTGTGGGCACCGTGGAGAACTGGGGCAAGCTCTTGCTGAACCACATGGTGATGTCCCGCTTCATGTTGATGGCGAACGGCTCAAAGCCTTCTTGCAGACCGCAGATGGTGAAGTAGCGGAGGCTGCTGACATCCTGGCCCAGGTTGAGGCGCCCGACCTGGGACAAGCCCAAGCTGCACACTGGGATGAAACCTGCAAAGCCACATAGGTGGAGGGAATTAAAAACCCAGTTTTCTTGGTAACCATCACTAGAGCCCATACGGTAGGTCTGTCCAGAGCTGCTTTGGATTAATGTTAATTATCGCATGGCTCAAGGAAAGTCACAAGCACAGAATTTGGTACCGGGCTGGGTGCTGAGTTCTGTATCCTAAGAATCTGAAGTTTAATCAAGTTTCTAGTTCTCAGGATTGAGGAATGCTTGGTGATTTTTATTTTTTTTAGCTTATTAGAATTTCAGATAGCAAACAAACAAGAATATAATAAGAATCATAGCAGTAAGAAAACTTGTACGATCCAAATGGCAATGACACAAGCCAGTTTAAATTGTTATGATAATCTGATTATTTTGTCAGAAAGTGGGATGTAGTTGTTTGAAACGGAAGGAAGGAAAAACATTTCATCATCATCATCATCATCATTATTTAATTATTTATTAAAATTATATTGCTGCCCTTCGTCTAAAAATCTCAGGGCAGTTCACAGAATAAAATACAAGTAAATAATTCAACCAAAAGAACAAAACAATACCTCCCCTCCCCACAGACACGTTTAAAAGGCTGTGAGATATTACTCAGCCGAAGGTGCAAGACCCCAGGAAGAGACAACAGCCACCTTCCACCTCTGACATTAGCCCATTAGATATTCCTGAACCCCTAATATTTGGCCCCTAATATTTTATTTATTTTCATTTATTCAATTTATATACCACCCTTTATCAAAAGATCCCAGGGCGGCGACATACAACATTAAAAACACATTACAGAATATCAATAATAAAAAAACATAACAAAAAGCATACTGGCAGACAAATAATAAAACAGTTAATAACAGTCCTCTCCTTTAAACAGTGAATGATGAAATACAGCACATGGGAGTGCTACCCATACCAGGCAAATTTTGCTAATTAAAAAGAAATAAATTGAGATGACTCAGGTGCACTGGTGAATGCTGACACCCCCCCCATTTTATTTTTATAAAATCTAATAGCTAGAGAGACATCCCAGAAGCCTTAGTTCAAGCATAGGCAAACTCGGCCCTCCAGCTGTTTTGGGACTACAACTCCCATCACCCCTAGCTAACAGGACCAGTGGTCAGGTATGATGGGAGTTGCAGTCCCAAAACATCTGGAGAGCCAAGTTTGCCTATGCCTGCCTTAGTTCCTTGATCCTGGATTCCACCCAGTAGAGTGTTTTATTCTTCTTGTAGCTGACAAAGAAACCCTGCAAGTTCCTCATAAGCAAAAGAGAGAGAGAGAGAACCCGAGTCTTCTGCTTACCATTCTCAATCTCAATATCTTTGAAGGCCAACTCCGACCCCGAATCGCTGATCAGCATCTCCCCATTGAGCGTGAACATGATATTGTTGTCGATGAGGTCTATCATGCAACCAACCACGTCCCCCGGTTGCCACGAGCGGCCAAAAGGTTCGCTGCCCACGTGCCAGCGCTGGCCCTGAAGGATAGGAGGTTGGAAAAGGGAGGAAGGATCAGGTAACAGGTAGCAGGAAGATGAGACACAAAGCAGGACTCAGCTAGTGGGGTCCACCTCTCAGGATTAGGGGGGGGCACATGTGCAGCATACATTTAAAGAGCTCTGACAGCACTTTAAAACAGTTGTCACGGCTTCCCCCAAGGAATTCTGGGACCTGCCATTTGTTAAGACCTTGAACAGCAACTTACGGCAGTGTTTGGGAGAGACCCCTGCTTGAAATCCTGGACAGCTGCTGCCTGTCAGTGTGGACAACACTGAACTAAATGGAGGAGAAGTCTTACTTGGGCCACCTCCGACACACATTTTAAACCACGTGATACAACTTTAAACAGTTATGGCTTCCCCCAAAGAATTATGGGGGCTAAGGGTGTGGAGAGTTGTTGGAAGACCCCATTCACCCCAAAGAACCACAATTCCCAGAGGGTTTTAACTGTCAGTCACTCTTCCAAGGAACTCAAGAAAATGTAGCTCTGAGAGAACAGGGAGCCTCCTAATAACTCTCAGTGCCTGTAACAAACTACAGCTCCCAGAATTCTTTTGGGGGAGCCGCAACTGTTTAAAGCACCACAGGGGTTGGACTAGAGGACCCTTGGGGTCCCGCTAAACTTTACGATCCTATGATTCTATTCTAAAGTGGCATCACAGAGCTTTAAACATACGGTGCAAATGGGGCCGTAGTTCATCCCCTCTGACTCACCCGGTGTCCGTTGAAAACGTAGGCAAGCTCATCCGCTCCCAGTTCCATGTCAGGCCGCACATTGGGTCGTGCCCATCCTACCCGCATCTCTCCCGTTGTGACGGCCTCAAATTCAAAGTACCATTTGCCTGATTTCACTGCATAGAACTGCTCGGCGCGGAAAATGCGGACCTTCTCTGATCGGCCCTTGGTCAGCTCCTGACCTGTTGAAGAGGCCCAGGAAGAAATGAGGAGATAGAATGGTAACGTTGCCTACTTTCAGATCTACAGGCTCTGGCACCCTGTTCTGTTCACTCTCCTCTAGGCAGAGAGCCCAGTCACACATTCAGGTCGATCACATAGCCCTGAATATCTGGGATTGTACAACTCCAGGCTGCAGATGGGAGTCCAGATTGTTCTCCCTGACATCAGAACTTCCCTATATTTGGAACACAAGCATGTCAGGGACAAGATTTTAGCTTATACTTGTTTTTGCATGCCAGTTTTCTGCAAGCAGAAAGGTAATGCACATAGAAAACTAGCAGGCCAGGGAGAAAGCTGAGTTGGAATTCATCCTCTTTAAATCTGAGAGGTTTGTGCATAAGGAGGTTTAAAAAGAAATACAGGAAAAGCAAACCTGCAATTCCACGCTTCTGCAGTCTCAGGTAGCACAATCTGCTAGATTTATTTATTTGAAATATGAATGTAAAACATTCTAAACCTTTGCCTTTCCATCTCAAATGCGCCTCCCTCAAAGGTTGCTTTTAATAGCCCTGCAATTGTAAAGCAGCAATAAATAAACAGAAGCAGCTTCATATTAGTTCATCAAAGGCCCAGGCGTCTAAAATCGTCTAAAGCTGCCATTGAAAAGAGAGGAGAGGTGGCGTCAAACAAATATTTCTGGAAGGGTTTTCTGTAAATGAGGCACCACCACCCCAAAGGCTCTGTCCCCAGTCACCAACCACCTAGGCTCCAAAGGTACTGACAGCACAGCTTTTGATAACTGTCTCATTAGGCAGACAGGCCTGTGTGCCTCTCCTAGCTGTACTGCCTTGCTCTTATCAGCTCTCTCACTAAGACTGGCAGTGGAGCAAACTTGGGGGAGCAGAAAGATCCTCACTGGCTTCCTGGTCTGGTGGTTCGATGTTGTATCCATAGCCGATTAGGGTGCGGACGGCTTCGCGCAGGCTGTCCCGGTTCGTTTTCTTAGTCCGCTCATCTAGCAGGATGTAGGGCACCAGGCGGGGGTTGCGTTTGTTTTTGATGTCCTAAGAAGAGTGCAGCAGAAAACACACACATAAGACTGTCCCATTTCCCAAAACCACACCCACCTGTCAATCAGCTGGCATCCTCAGGTGATGTCAACTGATGGGTGGGTAAAGGCAGGGCTCAATCCTGCCGGGTGCTGCTTCACCAGTGCAAGGAACATGCTGGCGAAGCAGACCCATTTACCACCCCACAGCTCAACTTTGATGGGTGGACTGGATCGCACACCTATTAGTCACCTGACGTCATCATGACATCAGAGGACAGGCAGGAAAGTTGGATGGGTGGAGATAACCATCTGGCCCACTGAGCCAAGAAGGTTCCCCATCCCTGACTTGTATGCCTGACTAGAAAGATGGAAGGAGCATAAGAGAGGACTCAGGAGTCCTGGCTCACCACTTCTCTTTCTGGCTTAAGTCAAAACATCTGACTCCTGTGACACAATGGCCATTACATTGGCTACCTCTGGTCTAACTTTAAGCTTTCCTTTCCTCCCCTGTCACCTAGAACCCTGCCAGGTTCTGGGTTGTAGCCTTTGCTAAGCATCGCTCTCATGCCAAGTGTTATACCGTACCTGCACAACACTATAGGTCCACCCCTGCTGGACACGATCTCTTGCCCAGACATTGTGCCCATTCTCTGCCAGTTTGTCCACCAGGGTGTTCTGGGCCGGAGTTAACTTGATGTGGTTGAGATCCAACGGTGCTGGTTTGTAGCCATTGGACATCATGTACCTGTCAAGAGGATCAAAGCAGGGCTTTAGAGCAAGGCGAACACCCCCTAAAGCCTTTCTTTCCACCTGTTCGCAGCCACTGAGCTATTTGGGACAGCATTCCCCTCACCTTCATCAGCTCTCTTGCTCGTCCAGACATATAAACAATTCTGTATCTGCTCAGTGGGAAAACAGACCAGCAAATCAACTGTCCCATCTCCAGTGATAAGCCAACATTGCATAATTCATAATTCTGCACCAAGCACACCAAAGCCAGTTCTGAAATTCCAACAAACGTGCAAATCAGGCAGCTTTGCACATTTGTGTTCTTCATCAGCCTGGATGGTAAACAGAGCAAAGGGATGGGCAGCTGGCAAAAGCCGCAAGTCTGCATTTTGTAACACTTTTAAGGCAGAACAGACTCTGTCTGTAGGGATCAGGTAGCACCAAGAACTAGTCTTTCATATATTTTATGTGTTTGGATTATTAATGTATCTGGATGACTTTGTATTGTTTAAACTTATGCCAATAAAAGGCAATAACACAGTACTGGGAAGAAGTCTCTTAGAAATTTTTAACTGCCAGGGATCGAAATTGTACGTAGCTTGACCCTCTAAAGATGGGGTGGTGGCCACCAGGTTGGATGGCTTTAAAAAAGGAATGGATAAATTCATGGAGGGTAAGTGGCATCTAAGCACAATGGCTATCTTCTACAGCCACTGTTGGAGGCAGCAATGTCTGAATACAAGTTTCCGGGAATCACAGGAGGGGATGTTGCTCTTGTGCTTGGATTCTGCTTGTGGGCTTCCCATGGACAACTGGTCGGCCACTGTGGGAACAGGCCACTAAACTAAATGGGTGCCTGGCCCAATCCAGCAGTGGTCTTCTCCAGTCAATGGGCGGGGTACGAATGATAAAATAATAATAATAATAATAATAATAATAATAATAATAATAATAATAATAATAATGTAAGCAGAGCATGTGCTCATCACTGAGCTACAAACCCTTCCAAAATGTCAGAGGGGTGATCGAAGGTAACCTTGCCAGCAAACCAACACACACACACACACACACACACATTCAGAGCTATACTTTGGCCTCTGCCTGGAGGCAGCGACCAGCCCACCTACGTTTTGGGAAGCTTTGTTTTCTTGAGGTTCTCTTCAGCCTTCTCATCTGCCATCCCCACATGGCAGCCCAGAGCAAGCAAGGTCCTGCAGGGGACAGAGCAAGGGTTAAATAAATTCTGCTGTGTCCTTACGAGCCACCCCCCCCCCCCAATCTCAGTGAGCAACCATGAATCAGTGATGGCTGAGAAGGTTTCACATTTTCAGTTTCAACGGGGAAGACTATTGAATCAAAGTTCAATTTACCGGCAGTACCATCTGTCAAATATGAAGCTGGTATGTGTATGTGTATAGAAAGCTGGGTTCGTGATAGGGACAGAATGATCTGTCAGCTTTTGTTCTCTCAGTTTCTCATTTTCCCAGTCTTACATTCCATTCCCCACATTTCCATTTCTTTCTTTTTTAAAAACAACAACAACCACAGTCATGGAAATTCATCAGCACTCCAGTGTAAATTTCACCCAATAAACACGCTTTTATATGCAGTCTTGACTAAGGTGCACATTTTTGCAAGCCATTTTCCTGTAATGAAATGCAGTTTTGTATGTCATTTTCACCAACACCTTTGTTTTTATGCATGCTCTAATGCACACATTTTTGTAACTGCAGGCTTCTACAGAGAACCTGTGCTCTAAGACATATTCTCTTGTGTTTTTCTCAGATCTCTCCGTTTCCTCTTCTGGACCCTGGCACTGCCAGGACCTTTTCTCCATTGCCTACCATCTTATCCTGCCCCCTGACCTACACATGTAGAATGGATACCTACCCCTCACCCCACCCCAAAAGCTGACCCACTTAAATTGAGCTTGCTTCTTGACTTAGGAGCTTGCTCCTTCAACTCACTTGAGTGTCTCTCCCGACATCTGCAGGTTGTAATTGCGTTCTGGCTCGGGCAGGCTGTGGAAATCTAGCAAACATGGGTGCAAGCGCTTGTTGTCATCCCGGATCTGAAAAGGGGGCAGAGGCACGGGATGTGATTTATGTACCCCTGTCCGAGTCCTCCCTCACTTGTCACGACTAAAGGTTCAGAGGCCCAACTCAAGCTTGTTTTAGGAAACGGCACCTTCCCAACCTATATATTAATTGGGGTTGGGAACAAGAGCACCAAACACTCACGGGGCCATAAGTCCACCCTTGCTCGATGCGGGTCAAAGCCCAAAGTTCGTGGATGTTCTCTGCCAGTTTCTCCCGAATCCGCTCAAGATGGGGAGGCAGTACAATCTTCAGAGAAGGAAAAGAGGAAAGTTAGCAGGGAGATGAGGCAGAGGGGTGACCGCAATAAAAGATTCCTAACTACCTGTATATAGCCCAGCCTTTGGCAAACCTGGCAACTGCTTGCCCCAGAAACCCCTCGGCCTTTTGGCTGGCCAATTTCAACCTGACCCCACCACCTCCCCACACTTTGCTCCCCTGATCCTCTTTACCTGGATGGTATCCACGGGGTATGGCGTGAAGGAAGTGTGGGACAAGGACTGTGTGGGCCCCAGAAGGTTCCGGAACCCGTTGAAGTCATGTTTATATTCCTTGATGGGCTCCACACGCATCTTGTCACGTGGCAGGAGGCCCTCATAGCAGGGGGCGTAACCCGGTGGGGGCAGGAACTTGAAGTCCCCATGGCGTCCCCCCAGGAGGAACCTCACCCTGGCAGGGGGAGGGCAAAAGAGAGAGAGAGTTGGACACCATCCCCCTTAAGGAAAGAACCTACTGCTTAAATGTCTTTGGGTAGAAAAGCAGGCTAGAAATATAATGGCCGTGATGGGCTTTTCGACAAAGAAACTTCCAGGGACCATATGCGAGTGGTGGAGGGGCCAGAGGCAACAATTGGGTAGAGCTCCTGGTTCTAAACAGAATATGAAGTAGCAATATGGACAGTACTAACTACTACAATCTGTTTCATGCGGCTCAATGTGGTGCCTTCCATAGTTCTGGTTACAGGTAGGTAGCCGTGTTGGTCTGGATCGAAGTAAAATAAAAAAATTCCTTCAGTAGCACCTTAAAGACCAACTAAGTTTTTATTTTGGTATGAGCTTTCGTGTGCATGCACACTTCTTCAGAAGAAGAAGTGTGCATGCACACGAAAGCTCATACCAAAATAAAAACTTAGTTGGTCTTTAAGGTGCTACTGAAGGAATTTTTTTATTTTACTTCGATCCAGACCAACACGGCTACCTACCTGTTACTACAATCTGCTATGATAACCAGGGGCCAGTCCAAACACTCGCTCCTCTGGCTCCTGCTACCCACAAATTTTCTCCTCTCTAGATCTAAAGCAATATTCGGATTTTCAAAGCATAGGGAAACTTCAGATTTAGGGAGGAGAAAGTGTGGGGTGACAGGAGTTGGAGAAGAATACCACAGGGATGAGGGGGAAATTAAAAGGGAGGCACGCAGGGTTTGCAATCTGCATCAAGGCAAGGTGTGGACAGGCCCTAAAATGAATTCTCCTCCTAACACGACGTTGACTCAATGGGGATTATTCCTCTTCCTTAGTAGGTGAGCACAGGTCTGGCCCTTACTTGATGCTTTGAGCTTACTTGATGCCAGCAGAGAAGCTGACCACAGGGAAGAAGAGGCCGTCCAGGTTGAAGTTCTCAAACATGCCCTGGACGGGGAAACCATTGATGCGGAAGGAGATGCTTGGCACGCTCAGATCGAGGCAGCAGCTCACCACGTCATCTGCCCCCAAGGTGTGCTGGCCGGGGGATGTCACGGCCCGAGCCACACGGCCTGTGCCAAGGAGAGAGGGATCATAGAACGGCAGGATTCTCAACTAGATCATACAGGACAGGCGTCCCTGAGACAACATACAATGAATTCATAACACGTGGGCCTTCATCCCAAGACTCCTCTTCACATTGAACCCCATGGATTCAGTGGAATTAATGAGGACTAGCATTCTCCTGCTATGTTTTACCCTCTTGGCCGTGTAACATTTCTCCTAAGACAAACCACAGAAGCTCGTCCCTTGCTTGGCAACCACCTGCACCTCCTATGAGAAGCTCCCCTTGCTATTCATGTGCCGCCTCCGACTTACGAGTGCTGCAGTGCAAGAAATTCTTTATTGCGCTTATATCCCACCTCCACTCTAAGGAGCTCAAGATGGCACGCATCCTTCTCCCCATTTTTCACCCTCACAACAACCTTGTGATGTAGGTTAGGGTGAGAGAGGGTGCCGGATGGACCAAGGTCATCCAGGGATCTCCATGGCTGAGTGGCGGTTTGAACCCCGGTCGCCCAGGTCCTAGTATAGCACTCTAACCATCGCACCATCCAGGATTAAAAAATGGACCATGTGGAGAGAAGTGAATAGACCTCTGTGCATGCAAACGCCCAGAGTGCATGCAAGCAGGACTGTGTGTCTTCTGAACCTATTTTTTAAAATATTTAAGATCAGCAGACCTATATTTCTGGCCAGGATTATGGGTTAGTTGAATGTTATTATTGTTAATGGCATTATTCAATGCTATCGATTAATGATATAATTATTAATATTATTGTTATTGGTTACTTGAGCTGATGGGGCGATGTGGAATAGATGGGTAGTTGTCTGCTTAGATTTGTTTTGTGTTATGTGTGTGTATTTTTCAAGTATTTTGGTGACTGCATTATATGTGTTCTTATTTGCTTGTTTTTTGTTTTTGTTTTTGTAATGTTTGGTAATATTTATGAGATTTTCTAGACAATACGTAAGCTCCCTGTTGAAATTTAAGAGGCCCTTTCTGGTTCTTTAAAGCACACCTAATTCTTCCCCTCTTCCCTCTCAAGCCTCCCTCTTTCAATTACTGTGTTGCTTTAATGGGATTGTTTTCTTGCATATTTTAATTACGGGTGTTTACATTTCAGCGTTTTAATGGGACTGCTTTGCCACTAATTATAACCGTGTGTTTTAATTATGTGTGTTTATATTTTAATTGCTCGGCTTTCATACTTGTAATTTCATACTTAGAAGCCCATCTTGACAATAGTAATGACATCTGGAAGACCACCTCCTTCCCTATAAACCATCCTGGGTGTTAAGTTAAAACCAGCAGAGGGAACCTGTTTGGTAGTTCCACCTCCCTCAGAGTTTTAGGGGGTATGGCCTAGGGAGAGGGCCTTCTCTGTGGCAGCCCCTAAGTTGTGGAACTCCCCACAGAGGTACAACTGCCGTGTTTGCTATACAGCTTTCGGCAAATGCCAAAGACACACCTCTTTATCCTGGCCATTGACACCTGAGACGTCTGTTCTCAGGACCAACCCTATTCTTGTGACTGTACTCCATTTTAACTGTTTAAAATTTTATATCGTTGTGATTTGCTGTGGGACCTGCTGTAAGGGCAGGTGATAGATATAATAATAGCAATAGTAATAAATAACAGCAATAACATTTCCTCCCTTTGCTTAGAGTTTCCCAAACTTGGGTCTCGAGCTGTTTTGGAATACAACTCCCATCATCCTAGCTAGCAGGACCAGTGATCGAGAAAGATGGGAATTGTAGTTCAAAAACAGCTGGAGACCCAGGTTTGGGGAAACTCTGCCTTAGATGCTGCATTTGTCAATGTAATCCATTCAGGCCTCAAGCAGCAGCAACCACCACCACCACCACCACCATTTATTTCCATGCCACCCATCTAACTGGGTTGCCCCAGCACCACTGGGCAGCTTCCAACAATTATAAAACCACAGTAAAAGCATCAAACATTAAAAACTTCCCCATACAGGGCTGCCTCTAGCTGTCTTCTAAATGTCAGACAGTCATTTATTTCCTTGACATCTGAATCCTGAATGGTGTGTGCAAGGCATGTGGACCACCCCACGCAGGTGCCCTACCTGACCACAGGTGCAGGCCGTCGAAGCCAAAGGAGAAGAGGTCATCCCCAACGCCGTTGCCTCCCCAACCTTCCCCACCTCCGGGGTAAGGGCTGTATCCTTCTACCATGGCCCAGCCAACCCGCAAATGGGTGGCCTGAGAGGTCACGAAGGGTTCCACGTAATCCACAATCATCTCGTAGTACCATTTCTTGTACTGTGTGGAGCCATCGTGCGTGCCCAGGAAGATGTTGGGGCGCATGCTGTTTAAGAGGGAGGAAGAGCAGAGGAACAGAGGGAGGGTGAAGAAAGGAGGGAGAAAAAGGACAGACCACCCAGACCCAAAGGGAAGAGAAAACCAAAGGACGTGATTGGGCTCCTGTATTTGGGGTCTCTCTGATGGCCTTCCTCTGAGTTTAAATTCTACGATCCCAGTTGAATTCCAAGATCCTAGGTTACATTAAACTAAAAATTAAACTTCCATAAGGCAGATTCTCTGCCAAGGGAAGCTTGATTCTGCTATAACAAACTAGCTAAAGTTACACAATTTCTCTTCTATGCACCATTTATTATGAAACATTTGCTATCATGTCGAAGTCAGATTATGCAGAAGGGCAAGGAATCTGAAGCTCTGCTGCCCTCGTGTCTGGGGAAATCTTATTCCACCGCCCATCTAGCTTCTGAGGGTGATGTCAAACTGACTCAAAACTCAAAACAGATCCCCTGAAATCGTTGGTCCTGATTTACTTAAGTGCACCAATTTCAGTGGGTCTACTCCGTGATATGGCTAATAGTGGATATCATCCTGATATTTCAGCAACCATTGTCTGCACACCTTTGGAACTCATAAGGACTAGAAACGTAAAGGAAAGTCTAGTTACATTTCCAAATTTGCATTCTGCGCTAATACCCCCACCCCACCCCAGCAGAATTGCGACATGCATGGTGCCACATTAAAACGGGGAAAGCACCAACCTGGTGACATAGTTGATGAGCTTTGTCTGCAAGAGTAGGTCCCTTCCCGGGAGCAAGTTTTCAGTGATGAGGTTTTGGTTAGAGCGGACGGCCACACCGTTGCAGACACACAGAGAGCAGAGGACGTCCAGGACCTGCCAAGGGGGCACCAAAAGTTATTTATTTCATAAAACTTACATACTGCTTGATTGCAAAAAATAATAATCAAAACCCTTAAAGTGGTTTACAAGCAGAATAAAACAACGGAATTATCAGAAAGAAAGAAAGAAAGAAAGAAAGAAAGAAAGAAAGAAAGAAAGAAAGAAAGAAAGAAAGAAAGAAACCAAGCACACAGTTACAACTATTTAAAACATTCAAAAAAATAATTAACATTGATGATAAGGTTAAAAACTGGATTAATGAGCCAGGACCATCAATTTCAATGGGTCTACTCTGAATAGGAGTTAACACTGGACACGATCCAAGAGTGCTACATGTGCCCTGTTTAGGGAAGCTTTTAATGCTTGACAGACTATTGTATTTTAATATTTCGTTGGAAGCTGCCCAGAGTGGCTGGGGAAACCCAGCCAGATGGGTGGGGTATAAACAAACAAACAAACAAACAAACAAACAAATAATAATAATTATTCCCCTGGCCTGTGCCCAACACAAAAAAGCTTCCTGCCGCCTGATGCCTGTTTGCTGGAAGAGGAGTCAGTGGCGCATGTGTGGCTCTACTTACCTTGTGGTTGCGCCCGTGTTTGTCCAAGAGCGAAATGATGGACTTGATGTGGTTCTCCTGGATGATGTTCAGAACTTCAGGGCTTTCAATGAGCACACAGTATAAAACCTCCAAGATGCCTGCCAGACAAGACCAGGATGGGAGAGAGAGAGAGTGCACATGTTATTCTCACAACCACCCTGTCTGGTAGGCTAGACTGAGAGCGAGTGACTCATCAAAAATCACCCAGCGAGTTTCATGGCCAAGTGGTGATTTGAACCCTAGTCTCCAGGTTGCAGTCCAACACTCTGGCCATTACACCACACTGGCCCACAAGCTAATGGATAATGGTTGATTCCCCATAATTTTAGGTGGGAAGTTGAATGGGGGACCAACCACTGCATGTTTCTTTTTACCTGCAGTCCTAGGTGCATCCCAAAACTTGTGCAGCACTTAGCCGAGCCTAATCTCATGGTCTGCTACCCATCTCCCACATTCCATTTCAAGACTATAGCTATACACAAGACTCCATGCTTTCAACACTGGGTTATGTTTCCTCTCCAACCGTATCTTTGTTTTAACATAGATTAGATAGATGATAGATAGATAGATAGATAGATAGATAGATAGATAGATAGATAGATAGATAGATAGATGATAGACAGATAGGTATAGACAGACAGACAGACAGACAGACAGACAGACACAGACAGACAGACAGACAGACAGACAGACAGACAGACAGACACTAGCCTTCCTCAGCCTGGAGTTTTGGATTACAAATGTTTTGGACTACAACTCCCATCATCCCTGCCAACTACCCGAGGATGACGGGTATTGTAGTCCAAAACTTCAGTAGTGCTCGGGTGGCTTGAAGAAGACTTTAAGATCATGCATAGCTGCCAAGTTTTCCCTTTTCTCGTGAGGAAACCTATTCAGCATAAGGGAAAATCCCTTAAAAAAAGGGATAATTTGGCAGCTATGGATCATGGTATAGGGCAGCCCAGACCACCCCACCTGCTCACCAGAGGAGGCCTCCAGTCGATCCAACTTGCTGACCAGCCAGTCCAGGTTGTTGGAGAAAAGGGCGCAGTTGGCCCGGTTCCCACGGATCAGTGAAGCTGCGTGGAGGGACACCAAGGGAAAAAGCATGCATGTTACTATCCGGCTAGTTACTGCCACAATATTATTGTCAGGCAATTTACTTTTGCAAGCGCGAGATCAGACCAAAGGCCTATTATATCATCCAGCATTGTGTCCTAACCAGAAGCCCACAAGCAGATATGATGGATGGAGCAGTCGTCTCTCACTCGCTCACGGTCCTTTTAGTTTAAATTATGGTTTAGAAGTGACATGCAAACCTGGCCACTGAGGCCCCATCTGCAATGATACATTTCAATCAGGGTTATACCCTTTTAAATAGTCATGCCTTGCCCCGAAGAATCCTGGGAACGGTGGTTTCGTAAGGGTGCCGAGAGTTGTTAGGAGACCACCCCACTATTCCCCTTGCAGAGCTACAGTTTCCAGAGTGGTTTAATGATTGATCCCATTTCTTAAGCAACTGGTTCCTTAAGAAAAGGGATGAACGGTTAAATCACTCTGGAAACTGTAGCTCTGTAAAGGGAATAGTGGGGTGATCTCCTAACAACTCGGCACCCTTAACAAATCACACTTCCCAGGATTCTCTAGGAGCAAGGCATGACTATTTAAAGGGGTATAACTCTGATTAAAATGTATCATGCAGATCTCATAGATTCAGGAGGCGGGAAGGGTTGCTTGTGAAATCTGCAACCCAATCCAGACCGAATCAGAACTGGAAATCGATGCTAACCTCCTTGAGCCCTCCCAAAACTCGCTAGCCATTCGATAGCACCCTGCAAGCTCCAGAGCTCTGTCATTTTCGACATGGCCCCAGGCAGCTCTTATCCCAGAGCTCTGCCCTTGGTCTTCATACCGAGCAGTTCGTACAGCAGGTTGACAATCTCCTTCCAGGACTCAGCGGCATCCTCGCCAGCGTATTCAGCAAAGTGTGCGGCAGTGGTGTACACGTTGAGGCGGTCTATGCAGTTCAGAACAATCGTGATCATTCCCTGCAAAAGAAGAAGAAGTGCCCTCAGGGCCTGGAGTCCTACCTTAGCAAGCCCCACAAGCCCCTGCTGTCTTCACCAGAGGTGGAGAAGCTATGAGCCTCTCCCAATGCTGTTGGGACTACGGCATGGGTAGGCAAACTAAGGCCCGTGGGCCGGATCTCAATCCCCTTCTTAATCCGGCCTGTGGATGGTCCGGGAATCAGCGTGTTTTTACATGAGTAGAATGTGTCCTGTTATTTTAAATGCATCTCTGGGTTATTTGTGGGGCATAGGAATTCGTTCATTTTTTTTTCCTTTTCAAAATATAGTCCGGCCCCCCACAAGGTCTGAAGGACTGTGGACCGGCCCCCTGCTGAAAAGGTTTGCTGACCCCTGGACTACAGCTTCCATCATTCCTATTGGCCATGTTGGCTGGAGCTGCTGGGAACTGGGAATCCAACATATTGAGGGCACCGGTTTGGCGATGGCTTTAATCAGGCCACCCTTCTAGATTGAGCCCCCGATGGCTCACCTCCTCTTGGAAGAGGTTTTGCCTGTTTTTGAGGGAACGCAGCTTGGTCTGCTTCTCCTCGTGCTGCAGCTCTTCCTCGGGGTGCTGGAAGTAGTTGATCAGGTCCTGCAAGCTGAGAATCATCCCATCGATGGGAAGGGTCACTGGGGTTCCCGACTTGACCTTTCCACTCAGTGTGTCCAGGCCCCTGGAGAAGGAACGGCCAGAGCTGAGATTAGCATTGGATATGGATGGGACAGAGAAGGAGGAATCACACCCCTAAGATGGCTGCAAGTTAATATACAGTGGTACCTCTAGTTGCAGACTTAATCCATTTTGGGGTGCCGTTCGCACCCCAAAAAGCCCGCAACTAGAGCGCCTCTTCCTTGCATGGGCACAGTGCGATTGAGCGATTCTGCGCATGTGTGAAGTGTGCAGGTCGCTTTTGCACATGCGCAAAGGGCATAGATTGTTTTTGCGCATGCGCAAAGTGTGCAGATCGCTTCTGCGCATGCTCATGTGGCGAACCCAGAAGTAAACACTTCCGGCTTTGCTGCGTTCGTAAGCTGAAAGTCCGTAACAAGAGCGGAATGCAACTAGAGGTACCACTGTATTTACTTTGTGGAATGCTCCCCTTAGCGCCATACCTCTTCAGCTCTGGGCCTTGAAACATGGCAAGCTGCTAGACCTCATGGCTGCTTAATCAAAGGGAGGAATTACAGGATAGAAATTCAATGAATAAACCCAGTACCGCAGCTCCTCCTGTTACTAGGGGTTGCTTCTCTTCTCGCCAAACTGACCTCTCTCTTCCCTCCTATGAGCAGTTCAGTTTCGTTTTGCATTGCGACAAATTAATCTTAGTCTTGCACATCTATTGGAATGCTTGCTAACATTCCATGGCACCACAATGTATGAGTCAATGGGGATGACAGAGGGGAGCATGGAACCACAAAAAAGATGCCAGTCAGGCAGGTGACAGTCAGGCACAGAACATAACTCCAGCGGTCAATTTCTTGGTTTCCACACGAGCAGAATCTGCCTGGCACCTACTTGATGAACTGGTTGTAAAGGCCAGAAGTGCTGTAGATCATCCGGGCGGCTTGTGACTCCTCGCGCTGGCAGCGGGTCAGGGAGAGAGCATCGTCCATGTGACCTTCCTGGTGCAAGATGGCCTGTAGGGTGAGCGAAGAAAGCAGGTATATATGATGGACGCTCAGAGAATTCTCGAACCAGTGACTCTTGACAGTGGGACCTAGGAAACTTTACTCTTTGTGCCACTATGACAGCTGGCCAACAGAGGGCACTGTGCTGCGGTGCCACTGCCATAGATAGCCAGAGGATGGTGGTGCTGCAGCGACCAATCCAAAAGAGGCCAGCTGACACGGGGAGCCAATCAGATTCCACCTGGCCCTATAAAGCTGCAGACTTAGGCTGGGCTCTCCAGTCTGAGGAACTTGCATGCTTTAGATGCTGAATGGGCACCTTATAGGCTCACCCTCCCCAGCGCGACTCCTTGGCTCAAGGCCACCAACCCTGATAGAAAGCCAGGGAGGCCAGCCAGTTAAGCCTCACCTTTCTCTTGAGCAGCCCCAAGCGGAGAGCCTTGGCATCAGCCGCCGCGTACGTCACCCAGAGGCCGCTGTCGACATGCTGCACGAAACACATGGACTCTCCGTACTTGATCTCAGGGGCTCCCATCCCCTCCACGTCTCGCTTCGGAGCCACATCCAGCTTTTCCTAAAAGGGCAAGGGGGAAAACAGAGGGTGCCATATGCTCAGGGACGGCAGGGCAGGGGCACATTGAGGCAACAGGCTGGCGAAGGGACTCACCCACAATGTTTATTTTATTCAAAAGCAAACCAATAAGACAAAACATCAGTACATGTATGCCATAGTAGCAATCTTTACATTCAGACACATATTTTTGGGCTTTTCTTTTAAATATATATGGTAAAGGTAAAGGACCCCTGACAGTTATGTCCAGTCGCAGATGACTCTGGGGTTGCAGCACTCATCTCCTTTCAGGCCGAGGGAGCCAGCGTTTGTCCACAGACAGCTTTCCGGGTCATGTGGCCAGCAGGACTAAACTGCTTGTGGGGCAACGGAACACCGTGATGGAAACGCTGTTTACCTTCCCGCCGGAGTGGTACCTCTTTATCTACTTGCACTTTGACATGCTTTCAAACTGCTAGGTTGGCAGGAGCTGGCCAGGACTGAGCAACGGGAGCTCACCCCGCCGCGGGGATTCGAACCGCCGACCTTCTGATCGGCAAGCCCAAGAGGCTCAGTGGTTTAGACCACAGTGCCGCCCGCATTCCCCATATATATATACTGTATATATAGCACCCTATTTGCCATACATCCATGTTTTCTCAGACATTTTGCCGATTCTGAGAAATTCCGCCCGAAATGAATGTTCAGTTCTGCTGTTCAGTTGGACCTGATTCAGTTTTATATCTTGCTGTTGCTAAAAGTGCTTGGATTCTCTCTATTTCAATGCCACTTTCAACATTTAGTATTTTTAAATGGCTGTAATCCACCCTGGGACAGGTGAGAAAATGAATTAATAATAATGATAAATAATAAAAATAAAAATAATAGTAAATAATAACCGAAAATCCGCACGGGTGCCATTTTCAAGCCCATTTCCTCGCTGTGTCCAGGAAAATCCAGGCAGTCCTATCTTATGTGTAATTCACCTTAGGACGGTGGTGGGAACAAACATCCCCAAACTCGGCCCTCCAGATGTTTTAGGACTACAGTTCCCACCATCCCTGACCACTGGTCCTGTTAGCTAGGGATGATGGGAGTTGTAGTCCCAAAACATCTGGAGGGCCGAGTTTGGAGATGCCTGTATTAGAAGGATAAATCAACAGTCATAACAACAACGGCCCTCCTTGGCTGTTTGCCTCTGAATCCCAGCTGCCGTGGAATCACAAGTGGGGAGAGTTCTGTTGCACTTAGGCTTCCCATTGGGGCATCTGGATATTGGACTAGATGGGCCTTTGGCCCGAACCAGCACAGCTCTTCTTGGGTACTTACAGTGGTGGCTTGGTGTAAGAACAGCTTAGTTAATGAACCACTTGGATTAAGAATGCTGCAAACCCGGAAGTAGGTGTTTTGGTTTGTGAACTTTCCTTGGAAGCAGAACATGTTCCTGTTGAGTGTGTTCCATTTGTAAATTGAGTCCCCCGCTGCTATGGGAAAGCACGCCTTGGTTTAAGAACGCTTTGGTTTAAGAATGGACTTCCGTAACGGATTAAGTTCGTAAACCAAGGTACCACTGTATATTCTTAAAGGCAGAGAATCTAAATTGTTGCTCAGACTGCCCCGCTTCCGACGAGGGCAATCATGGAGGACTCCTCTCACCTTAGAGATCCGGAAGCAGAAAGCCGTGGCTTTGGTGTGAGCTTTCTCAGCGTCGACCACAACCAGCCCCTTCTCGTCGGTCTGCGCCAGGTAGCGGCCCGTGGTCACGTGGCGGACACGGAAGGGCTGCCCCCACTTCATATGGCTGCCGCTCCAGCTGTTGGGGTGGAATAAATACTGTATGTTCCCTCTCAGGCAACTAGGACACATCAGGGGTAGCCAATGTGCTGCCCTTCGGATGCTGTTGGACTCAAACTCCCATCAGCCCCTGCAGCCAGCAAGGCCAATAGGTAAGGATGCCAGGAGCCGTGGTCCAACAGCATCAGGGAAACAGCCCAGCGGCTGCCTCTGCAATACATAAACAACATTATAAAGTAGTCCCACCATTTACACATGGAAGAAGGATGTGTTGTGAGCAATTCCCCTTAGTGGTTTTTATTGTTGTTGGCCTTTATTGGCATGAGTTCAAACAATAAAATCATACAAAGTCATCCAAATACATTAGTAATCCGAACACATACAATATATAAAAAGACTAGATAGTCACCATTGAGTAAATCAGGCAACTTTAGATTTAGCTTTAAAAATCTCGGCTGAATACCCCGAAACAATCTTGGTAGTTTCAGGACTTCCACCCCTCGACAACTACTGGATTACAGACTCTTTGTAAAGTAAGCTGTAAGGGAGTCACTAGGAGACAGTGCCCCCTAGGGTCCTGGCTTCCTTACAGGCAGTGGCATTGCAAGGGTGCCATGTCTGGGGGGGGCGACAAGAAGGCACCCCGCGGGGTGCTCGCCCCCCAGGCTCGGCGGTGCGAGCAGCCATCGTGCCACCGCAGCCGCATGTGGAGGATCCTCCGTTCGCTGCTGCAGGGTCAAGAAATAAAGCCATAGAGGTGGAAGGGTTGTATACCAATATGAGAGGTAGCCAAACTGTATTTTTCACTTTATTGTGTCATTTCATGGCATCACATTTTTATTAAATTTTGTTTTACAATTTAGAATATACATTTGTTGTTGTTGTTGTTTAGTCATTCAGTTGTGTCCGACTCTTCGTGACCCCATGGACCATAGCACGCCAGGCACTCCTGTCTTCCACTGCCTCCCGCAGTTATACATTTATACAACCTTAAAATATTAATGACTTCCCCTCTTCTCTTTCCATAACATAAATCCTTGCATATTTTATATAAGCTAAACCATTCAGTATTCCGTTATTACTTCCATTAAAACTTATTTACACTGTTGAATTTATCTTAAAGCTGCCAACGTTTTCAAGTGTACACAATTCCCCCCCATAAATTCAGCAAACATTTTCCAGTCTTCTTTGAACGAATGTTCTTCTTGTTCTCTAATTCTCTTGATTTTTAACCCAGTCCTTGGGTTCAAAACACTGTCTGTACTTATATTTATTTTTGGCCAGGACACGTGTGACAAATTGAAGCACTTTTAAAATGTTTATTTCTGCCCGGCTGGCAAAGAGTTAACCCACCTCCAGCCTGACTGACTGAGAACTCTGATGGGGGCGGGACTGTGCCCGGTTTGAAAGGAGGGAGTGTCGGTTTGGTCAGTGAGGAGGGAGAGGGAGGAAGGTGTGGTGTGGTGTTATGTGGTGGCTTGTATGAAGACAGTGAAGAGGCTAGGAAAACTTAAAGTTAAATGTTTGACTGAGTTTATTTTGTACAACTGGAACAAAGCTAATTAATAAATGACACGTTAAAGAAACCCTTATGTTTTTAACACAATAAAACTTCATCTCTGTTTTGCCAAAAAGAGGTCCGTCTTTATTTTTCCAGCGAGGTACCAGGACTCACAACCGTGGTGGCTCAAGAGAGGGCAAAACTCACCTCAGGCAGGGAGGTGGCGGTTTGTGTCCTGAAGTTACACGGAGGAGGCTTAGAAGGGTAACCTGAGGTGCCAAGGAGTTGCCAGAGTGCATAGGGCAAACTTCTACAGTGGGGAATCCAACTGAGGGAGACCCTTTTCTGGAGGCAAGAGGTTATTCCGTGGGACAGCCTAGAGTTCCTTAAGGTACCAGGTCACGCAGGCTGGAAGGCTCTCCTTACTTAGAAACCCATTAGGAAAAGGGGTTTATTTTTGAGGCGGCAGGACCAGAGGGTGGGTGTTTTCCCCTCTGGATTCCTGTGTCGCAGTGATAGTAAGAGAGAGTGGGACCCTGGTCGTCACAACACGTTTAAAAGGAACAGTCCTAAAATAAAATTTTATACCTCGTTGGCTCAAAAGCCAGTGAAAACTGACTCTGCACTCTCAAACACAACCCAGAATCCTTTGCATCATCATTCATGGCTTTGGAGGCAGACAAATCCACAAGGGAGCCTCTGCTCTTGGGAGGCAAGCAACCCCAACAGCATTGCTATTATTTGTTATTATGATTAATACCTGATGCGCAGAGGCTCCAGGCGCCACAGTGAGCGAGCCTGGGAACAGACAGCTCCGCCTTCGTAGTTCACCACCCTGCGGAAAAGGAAGATAATCTGTGTAACTCTTACACAAGCCGGGTTCCAAACCATCCAGTTCAATTACCAGACATGGCAATAATGCCTCTTATTTGCTACAGCAGCCTTCGCCAACCTGATGCTGTCCAGATGTTTCCAGCTGCAATTCCAATCTTCCCCCAGTAAGTACAGCTGTAGGACACTGAGGTTGATGGGAATCGTAGTCCGGAGGACACCAGTTTGCCACTGCCTTGCTTGAACCCACCTGTGCTGGTCTTGCAATGATAGGATTTTTTAACCCTTTCAGGGATAAAGGGCCTGAGTAAGAACTCAGTATCGCACTGACCCTAAACAAAGTTCTCCGTGGATAGGAGGGGCATTCTCCCCCACAGCCCTTGCAGCAGGGCACCTTTGGGTCAGAGGGACTTCTGGGTGTAGAAGCATGAAGGGGGAGTAGATAAGAAAGGGAATGTTTTCCTTTCCTTTTCCTTCACCTCAAACATGTTCCACAAACATGTTGGCCCCCTCACTCCTCTCTGTCTCTCCTCACCCCCCTAGCAAATCAAATCTTAAATATATGCAACTTCCTTCCTGCCAAGACCTGGATATGCTCAATTGGTAAAGCATGAGACTCTTAATCTCAGAGTCATGGGTTCAAGCCCCAAGTTGGGCTAAAAGGCTGCTGTGTTGCAGGGGATTGGGCCAGATAACCCTCGTGTTCCCTTCCAAGTCTACAATTCTCTGAGTCTATAACAGCACTGGGATGCTTTGCAGGGCTGATGTTACTCAGGATCCCACAACCACAAGTGGCTCTATGGCTATGCCAACGACAGCCCTCCATTTCATTAGCAAAGTGGCTTTTAAAAATGTTTACATACACAGCGGGGGAAGGAGGGGAATAACAAAATGCTTGCATTGAATCAAAATCTGAGTTAGAGAGAGCATGAGCTGTCTTTGGTGCAATATTTTACTTTTTGGTAGACACTTCTTGTTGTTTAGTCATTTAGTTGTGTCTGACTCTTCGTGACCCCCTGGACCAGAGCACACCAGGCACTCCTCTCTTCCACTGCCTCCCGCAGTTTGGTCAGACTCATGTTCGTAGCTTTGAGAACACTGTCCAACCATCTCGTCCTCTGTCATTCCCTTCTCCTTCTACCCTCAAGCTTTCCCAACATCAGGGTCTTTTCCAGGGAGTCTTCTCTTCTCATGAGGTGGCCAAAGTATTGGAGCCTCAGCTTCACGATCTGTCCTTCCAGTGAGCACTCAGGGCTGATTTCCTTCAGAATGGATAGGTTTGATCTTCTTGCAGTCCATGGGACTCTCAAGAGTCTCCTCCAGCACCACAATTCAAAAGCATCAATTCTTCGGCGATCAGCCTTCTTTATGGTCCAGCTCTCACTTCCATACATCACTACTGGGGAAACCATAGCTTTAACTATACAGACCTTTGTCGGCAAGGTGATATATCTGCTTTTTAAGATGCTGTCTAGGTTTGTCATTGCTTTTCTCCCAAGAAGCCGGCGTCTTTTAATTTTGTGACTGCTGTCACCATCTGCAGTGATCATGGAGCCCAAGAAAGTAACATCTCTCACTGCCTCCATTTCTTCCCCTTCTATTTGCCAGGAGGTGATGGGACCAGTGGCCATGATCTTTTTTGATGTTGAGCTTCAGACCATATTTTGCGCTCTCCCCTTTCACCCTCATTAAAAGGTTCTTTCATTCCTCCTCACTTTGCTCCCCCAGTAACAGCTGCGCTCAAAGTCTGCATGTTCTTCCCCTCTGTTATCCCCTCCTGCATTCTGTTCACTATTTGGGGGGCGAGGCTTCTCTCTCTTCCCCCCTTTCTCCCCCCCCCCCCGCCTCTTTAAATCGCCACTTTTAAGCTGACAGTCCCCGCACGGTATGCCCACCTGCGTTGCTCTTCATTCTGGTCCGTGGTGGAGATGGTGAGGCATTCATCCATATGGCCATGGAAGAGGCGCATAACATGCCCTCCGGTCACATATCCTACATGGACCACCCAAAAAATAGGGATTAGAGAGCGTGGGATCACAAGCAGAGCCGGGGGGGGGGGGGAGTAGTACACCAGAGTGCACATTGCAAATGCATGGTTCGCATTGTTTTTGCTTGCATCATCTCAAGCTACATTCACGCCATACATTTGAAGAGCTACGGTGCCACTTTAAACCGTCGTGGATTCCTGAAAGTAATTCTGGGAGCTGTAGTTGGTTAAGGGTACCCAGAGTTGTTAGGAGGCCCCTGTTCCTCTGCCAGAGCTACAATTCCCAGAGTTCCCTCAGAAGAGGGATTGTTAAACCACTCTGTGCTTATAGCTCTATGGGGGGGATAGGGGTCTCCTAAGAGCTCTCAGTGGTGATAAACACAATACAGCTCCCATAATTCTTTGCGGGGAGCCCCAAATGGTGCGAATGTGGCCCGAGTAAGCCTTATCATAGTCCGGTAACATAGGCAGAGACTGGATAAATCCTGTTCTTTCCATTTCTCAATTTTCCAGTGCTGTGCTTAGTTCTCCGCATTTCCACATCAGTTTACAATTTATTTATTTTTCAAAAGCCCTCGTGAAAATTCATCAGCATTCCAGTATGCAATTTCTACTAATATGCATTATTTTTGTAAGCCATCTTCCCTAATGTAACATAACTTTTTGTGTGCTGTTTTCACTAATACAGTGGTACCTCGGGTTACAAATGCTTCAGGTTACAAACCCTTCAGGTTACAAACTCTGCTAACCCAGAAATAGTACCTCAGGTTAAGAACTTTGCTTTGGGCTTTAAAAGTCAGCACCAACACTTTGAATTGTGCTTGGAAACGTAGTGGGAGCCAATGTAGGTCTTTCAAGGTCTTTCAATGTAGGTCTTTCAAGGCCTAAACGGCCTCGGTGCAGTATACCTGAAGGAGCGTCTCCACCTCCATCATTCTGTCCGGACACTGAGGTCCAGTGCCAAGGGCCTTCTGGTGGTTCCCTCACTACGAGAAGCCAAGTTACAGGGAACCAGGCAGAGGGCCTTCTCGATAGTGGCACCCGCCCTGTGGAACGCCCTCCCATCAGATGTCAAAGAGAAAAACAACTACCAGACTTTTAGAGGACATCTGAAGGCAGCCCTGTTTAGGGAAGCTTTCAATGTTTAATAAATTATTGTATTTTAATACTTCTGTTGGAAGCCGCCTAGAGTGGCTGGGGAAACCCAGCCAGATGGGCGGGGTATAAATAATAAAATATTATTATTATTAGGCCTGGGGTTCCTGGGTGGTCTGCCATCTAGGCACTGACCAGACCAGGACCTGCTTAGCTTCAGCAAGGTGACTGCATCATGTGACCTCAAACCACACCCTAAGAATTCAAATACCTTCCTCGCAGCCTGAGCAGATGGGGTTCATGTTCCAAAGTGTTTGCATGAAGGAGGCATCTGCCTGGAGCTCTCCACTGGCTGTAGACAGGTGCTGGAGGAGAACAAGGACATTGTTGAGACATAGAAGAGTAGAAGAAACAAAGCGGGCGGGGAGTGAGATCAGGCGCTTAATATTCCCCACGGATTCATGGAATCATAGAATTGTAGAGTTGGAGGTGACCCCAAGGGTCCTCTAGTCCAGGCTTCCTCAACCTTGGCCCTCCAGATGTTTTTGGCCTACAACTCCCATGATCCCTAGCTAGCAGGATCAGTGGTCAGGGATGATGGGAATTGTAGTCTCAAAACATCTGAAGGGCCAAGGTTGAAGAAGCCTGCTCTAGACCAACCCCTGCAATGCAGGAATCTCAGCTAAAGCATCCATGACAGATGACCATCTAACCTCAGCTGGGTGTCATCTGCAAATTTTCTGAGCATCCCCTCAATTCCTTCATCCAAGTCGTTAAGAAAGATGTTGGACAACAATGGGAACCAGGACAGAACCCTGGGGCAGCCCACTTGTCACTTTTTTCCAGGATGGCGAGGAACCATTCATGAGTACTCTTTGAGTTCGGTCAGTCAACCAGCTACAAATCCACCTAACAGTTACCTCGTTCAACCCACATTCAATCAAGGCTTCATCTGGAATCAGAATTGCAGCCCATGTTTTCATTGGCAGGGCTCAGCCCTGGGTCTGCTGAAGTGGCAATAAATATGAGAGTATTCCTGAGCATGAGAGGGTTTTAGCTCCCTGTTGAGTAGCCATGACATGCCCACACCAAACTAAGGCAAGGTGAAACAGGTGAAGCAGCACAACTTCAAGGCATCTGTTGCCCCACCAATTTGCCTCTGGCTCTGCCCACCACTGGTAAGTGGCCCCTGGAAGGTTGCCCAGTAGGAAATATGCCCCTCAGGTTGGAAAAATTCTACACCCCTGATTGATGGGCATGACACTCGAGGTGTCATTGCATCTAACATGTGTGTTTCGAAAAGGGGCAAGTAGCAGTTGCTGGGGGAGTTCCTCTCAGAGCAAACAGTAACCTCAGAGGAGCAATTTCAATCAAGGTAAAGGAAAGGGTGAAACTCTCTTGCCCCACCCCCTGGACACAGCAACCTGATGCAGTCATAGTAGTTAACAACTCCCCCAGCGGCTGCTACTTGCACCCTCCAAAAAGTACATGTTAAATGTAAAATGTGAGGCTGGCCCTCACATAGACTTTGGAAATTTATAGGGTGGGGGTAAACTTTAATGGGTCCCATAAGCAGAAGCCCTGGGCAAGAACTTCCACTTGAGCAACAGGGCTTTCCTCCCTCCTACAACACTGCATGTCCTCCCCAAAAGGGGAGGGGGTCAGAAGAACCCCCATAACAGGTAAAGGTAAACCCCTGGATGGTTAAGTCCAGTCAAAGGTGACTATGGGGTTGCATCGCTCATCTCACTTTCAGGCCGAGGGAACCGGCATTTGTCCGCAGACAGCTTTCTGGGTCACGTGGCCAGCATGACTAAACCACTTCTGTGCAATGGGATATCGTGATGGAAACCAGAGCGCACGAAAATGCCGTTTACCTTCCTGCTGCAGCGGTACTTATTTATCTACTTGCATTGGCATGCTTTCGAACTGCTAGGTTGGCAGAAGCTGGGACAGAGCAACAGGAGCTCACTCCGTCGTGGGGATTCGAACCGCCAAGCTTCCGATTGGCAAGCCCAAGAGGCTCAGTGGTTTAGAGAGGGGAGAAGGCAAGTCCTCCCACAGACAGACAGACAGACACACACTCACCAGGTACCGCTCAGAGGAGACGCTGACAAGGATGAGGTCATCACCCACGCGCACCTTCTCCCCTTCCGATCGCTGCTTGGAGGCAGGATGGATGGTCCACCAACAGGCTTCCCCTAATGGTGAGAGAGATTGTGGGCAGATGTCTACGAGACACTAGCCATGTTCCTTTATTGCTCAGGGGTTACAATATCGGCATTTAAGTGGGCTGCTTCAGACTCATCTGTTCACCTGGGAGGCGGTGGCATTACCTAAAGGTAAAGGTAAAGGTACCCCTGACCGTTAGGTCCAGTCACGGACGACTCTGGGGTTGCACGCTCATCTCGCTCTATAGGCTGAGGGAGCCGGAGTTTGTCCGCAGACAGCTTCAAAGTCATGTGGCCAGCATGACTAAGCCACTTCTGGCAAACCAGAGCAGCACACGGAAACGCTGTTTACTTTCCTGCCGGAGCGGTACCTAATTATCTACTTGCACTTTGACATGCTTTCGAACTGCTTGGTGGGCAGGAGCTGGGACCAAGCAACAGGAGCTCACTCCATCGCGGGGATTTGAACCGCCGGCCTTCTGATCGGCAAGCCCTAGGCTCTGTGGTTTAGACCACAGCGCCACCCGTGTTCCTTTACCCTTGGTCCCCCATTTAGAAGGCATCTCAAGGCAGACCTGTTTAGGGAAGCTTTTAATGTTTGATGGATTTCTGTATTTTAATATTTTGTTTGAAGCCTCCCAAAATTATTATTATTACCTAAGGGGGTACTAAGAGGCAAGGGGGCGGCAGGGAGGCGCTGGAGGGGGGAATTACTATGAACAGCTGGCAACCGTGGATCAAGTTCATCAATTAAACTGAACAGTTTTAACTGGATTTTGAATAAATGTGCAATTAATTGTTACGGCTTTGAATTTTATTGTGTTATTATCTACCTAAGTGGGTCATGCAAACTGCTATTCCGAATGTTTTTATAGGCTAGGGTAAGGGGCATAGGGAATGAGTTTATGGGAAAAGGGTGGGGTGGCCAGAAAAAGTTTGGGAACCACTTACCTAGGTTTTCCTTGAGGGGGCAATCCAGCTATATTTAATGTATTAAGCTGATTTGCTGATTTGTACTCGTTTTATTGATGAGATTTCATTGGGCAAAAGTGCAACATAAATTACGCAAATTGAGCAGCTTGCATAATTTATGTTTCACTTTGACCCAATAACATTTCATTAAAGGCTGCTCAATTTGCATCATGTAGCCAGGTCACAAAATTATTCCCACCCACCCACCCATCAGTGCAGAATTTCAGTTGTCTGCGTGCAGATTTGTTTTGTTCTGTGTTGGCACTGAGTGGGACTTTACCCCTCTGAGACTCAACACAGCCCCATTGCCACTGAACGGTGCCTGGAATGTAGAATGAGCTAGGAATATTCTCCTCCTCTTCCTTCCTGCAAACAAAAACACCCACGAGGTGCCAATTCCTTGGGGTGCAAAATCACATACCTGTTGCATCCTCCTGAAGGCCCACATCAAAGGCAAGTTTATCCGTCAGGGAGCGGGATGTGGTTAGGCAGCTCAAATACTACAAATGGGAAGGAAAGAAGATCAAGAAACGTTCTCTGAAGTTCTTAACCTCAAGTGTGTGTGTGTGCATGTGTGTGTGTGTGTGCGTGTGCTGGGGAGATCAACCACTCTGGTTTATGCACCTTAAATTGCAGCTTTAAAATGTAACTTTATAAATGCATATAGATAGATGTGTGGCCATAATCTTTTGCACCAAAGGAGGTACAGGCAACTTCTGACTCGTGTGAGATCAGCACATGCATAGCAACCAGAAACACAACCCCCGTGCAAGTTGCCTGTAGTGCAGAGAGCATGGGCTGCTGAAAACAAGAGGAGGAGGAGGAGGAGGAGGAGGAGGAGGAGGAGGAGGAGGAGAGTTTGTATTTGATATCCCGCTTTATCACTACCCAAAGGAGTCTCAAAGCAGCTAACAATCTCCTTTCCCTTCCTCTCCCACAACAAACACTCTGTGAGGTGAGTGAGGCTGAGAGACTTCAGAGAAGTGTGACTAGCCCAAGGTCACCCAGCAGCTGCATGTGGAGAAGCGGGGAATCGAAACCGGTTCACCAGATTACAAGTCCACCGCTCTTAACCACTACACCAATGCAATGGGGTGCAATGCAATGGGGTGCTGCTTGCTGCTGACCAACACAAGGCAAATATGGCCTCCTTGTGTATTTTAATTAAGGATGCTCTAAGGTCATTGTGTTTTTTAATTGTGGGTTAGTTCTATGGTTGCAAACAGCTTAGAAGTCGTTTTGGCACCTCATGACTCTATATTAATTCATTAATTAATAACAACCATAGCAATAACAAAGCGGGAATGGGGAACTGCAACCATCATTCCCCGATCATTAATGACCGCGCTGGCTGGAGATGATGGGAGCTGGAGTCCAACAAGATCTTCCCCTCCCCTCAAGCATGTAACGTCACTTCAAGGAATAATTCCAGCAGTAAATCAGCAGTGGCAAGCGAATACACACTCGATTTCAAGGATGACCATTCAAGGACCAGCTCTACACACACACACACACACACAAGGAATGTTGACACAGAAGGAAATTGCAACCGGCACCACCACACCCTGGATGACCTCAGCTTCTTGACTTAGAACTTATATTTGTCCTTCAGAACGCCGCTCAGCCTTTTCAACGTTTGACACCGTCTTGGCCAAGAAATGTGCTCACCTCCTAAAACCCCTTTTGGGATTCCTTGCGATTTCTGCATCCCGGGAGGGGAACACATGACACACACTTGAAAATAAATCTGCTTGGCTCAGGGACAGGGACGTGGAACACAAAATGGCTGGGGAGCAGCTGCTTCTTCCCTGTCCCATCGGCCTTTGGAGTCGGCAGGCACTGGTTTTCCCCTCCTGCTTCTTCAAGACACACAACTTCCCCCAATTCCTCCTCCCCCTTACCATGCTGCTGTGGGAATGCCGGAGAAGAATAGCATGTCCGTACAGGAGTGTCCGATGTCCGCCACCTTGAGAAGACTGAGGGGGTGACAGGGCAAAAGAGAAAGCCAACTCAGTCTGTGAAGTGGACAATCCCACCCAGAGCACCCTCATCCCCACCCCTCGGCAAATACAAGTGGCTGACACCTTTCCTTAAGGCAGCCTTGACCAACCTGGGGCTTACCAGGTGTTTTGGACTACAATTCCCATCAGCCCCAGCTGGCGCCCCAGGTTGGCCAAAGATTCCTGAAGGGCCTACTGGAATGCACTCTGAAGTGGCTCACTGGGTCCCAGGCCTTGGCAAAACAGAAACCAAGAAATGGAAGTCTGGCCTAAGGCCTAACTCCTGAAAATGGCGTTGTGAAAACAACTCCCATTTGATCCAAGCAAACATGCTCCATGTCTCAGCTTTTACACCCAGATGGGTGGGGTATCAATATAACAATAACAACAACAACAACAACAACAACAACAAACAAACAAACAAACAAACAAACAAACAACAAACAACCTGTTGTGCAATAAAATTATTATTATTATTATTATTATTATTATTATTATTATTATTATTAAACATAGAAGATGGCAAAAAGCAGGCCAAGAAAATTATGGAATGACCTGGAGAATGGGTGGACACAAAGGACCTGTTTGAACCAGGAATTTTACTGCACAACTATTATTCTTATTCTTAAAAACACACACATAGAAGACAGCAAAAAGAAGACCAGGAAATTTATGGGATGACCTGGAGAATGGGTGGACACAGAGACCTGTCTGAACCAGGAATTTTACCATGCAACTGCACTTGACGTGAGGTAAAATTCTCCTCAGCAGGGCAGTGCGGCAATCAGCTTACCACACAACTCTGTCCACACAATAGTAAAACACGGCTTCATTCCCCACAATCTATCCCCACATAAAGAACCCGTTTTATCTCCTGAAGAGATTTCCACCAGCACTGAATAATTTCTTTTTCAGAGCCATTTCTTCCAAAGGGACCCAGCAGGGAACAAGGCAGAGTCACATCCACTGTCCATAGGATTTGCTTATGGGCCTCAAAAGTGTTCAGCAAAGAACAGCTTCCTGGTTCTCTTGCACATGTGTACAGCCATACTTGCCAAGCCCAAAGGTGGTGGCTGCCATTTGCAAAGACTCTTCTCATACTATATATATACTATATATATACTATATATATAGGGAGGGGCACGGCATATATATATGCGCAACTGAGCCAAGGAAAAGGCTTGCGTCCACCATACATGCGTCAACATCACCGTTACGAGGCATTACAATGGATCTGGCATTTCACTGGCATCTGTTTTTGTCATGATTAAAAAAAAATAGCCGTTCTTACTGCAGTTCATACCTATATATCTATATAGGGTTGTATCCTGTTAAGTTTTCTTTGGAGTAGACCCATTGAGAGGAATTAATCTAAGTTAGGCATGGGGACCCACTTCAACAAGTCAGCTCTTAACGTTGGATGCAGCCAATAGTTGATATATAATGGGCCATACCACAACAAAATATACAGTCATCCCTTCTGCTCTAAATATGGGAATAATGACATAGACCCCTTTGCTATGTTATTTATAGCCATAGTTGCCAGTGTATACATCTGCAGTATAAATGACCCTAGGTTCACAGGTCATATTATTATTGCACATATATTGTACATGTGTAACTATTTAAGGTCATTATTGCATGACTCGCATTGCTGCAATAAATATTGTCAGGATGCATTTATACAGTACTTTTTCCTAAAACAAAATGTTTAGGGGTACTCTCATTTTGACTCCATAAAATCACCATTTTATAGTTCAAATCGGGGAAAATAAACACAGTAAATGGACAAAACAAAGATTCACAAAATGTTTAGGGGTATGCAGGGAACCCCCAGAAAAAAGCACTGCATTTATTTGTTACCATCAGGGCAAAGGTCATATTGCAGCAGCACAAGGGGTCGTGAATAATTGGACCATGTTACTCCATGACATTCGGGATGGCACTGTCTGCCATGTTTCTGATGGCCAGAGCGCACCGTTTTCCCATTCGGAATTAAAATCGGAGGCACACTTTCTCTTGCAGAAGAAAAGACTGACTCTTGGGTTTATAAGAAGAGTGAATGCCTTCAGTTTTACGTCATACTCAAATACAGTTAAAGCTTGGTTTTCCAGGAGAGGGGCTGTGATGCTCCGGTCTTGCCTCCCTAAGAGCAAACTTCAGGATGCAGCAAAACGGGCAACTCTCAGAGGAGGGTCATTCCCTGCGCCCCATATATAGATGGACACACCAGGTGACAGCCTCCGAAGGCGGACCGTGCTGGTGTCTCTCAACAACGGGTGTGGACTGAACCATTTACTCACCCCTAATGAAGACACACACTCACGCATAGAATGATTTAAAGAGAGGCATGCCCAGGACCTTACAGGAAACGCTTATTATTTCATCAATTTACTTCTTGCAGGGATCTGAAATCATGCACAATTTGGGAACGACTGCTGTGCGATCATTACAGCAGGTCTGTATTACTCTGTGGTACGGACTTTAACAACCTGGGCCTTAAAAACCATGTGATTACAGCACATGCGATGGTTACTGAGCAGTTTTAATTACTGCAGTTCACACGTCTATCGCGCTTCGTTTGGACTGTATACCCAACCCCAGAAGAGAAGGAGCCCAACTTCTTGTTAAATCTAGCTCAAAGCAGCATACTGGGTATTATCCCATTTTAACCCAATATATCAGGCAGGCAGCATGCCCCATGGTTTGGCATGACAGCCAATGCCTCATGGGTTTTCCCCATGGGTTTTCCCCTGCGGAGGTCACATGATCATTGTCAGGCAGGCTGCATTCTGAGATCATGGGAACCTAGTTGCTGATAGAAGAATGTTGCAATGCACTGTGGTGCCAGTCACTGTTTCCCAAGCAGCGCCCTCACCAGGGAGGGAGGGGCACGGCCAACATTTTGCAGAGCGGGGGGGGGGGCAAAGAATACAAAGCATCACAGAAGGGTGGGATGGAGAGTAGGCCCACTGCCCACCGTGGCTCCATCTTGTCTTGTAAGATCAAACACAACAAGATCCCGGCAACTTGCTCCATCTCACAGTGCAAACCATCTCGGCCGCTTCCAGACTGTCGCTATTCTGTGGGTGGGATTCAACAGCGCACAGGCAAAATTCAGGTTGCACGATTAAAGTGGATTTGGCACCCCTGTGCAACAAAGCCACTTCTAAAAGCAAATAAATAAGGAATCAGGGTTGGTTGGTATGCAGTAAGGGAAGTGGCAGGGAAACACACCGGGAAGTGTAGGACAACCATTGCTTGATGTGATTAGGGAAACTGGTAAATGTGTCGGTTTTCGTTTCTCTTGGTTTCTCATTTTTCCAGTTGCATGTTCACCACTCCACATTTCTACATCAGTTTTTGAAATGGTTTTTACCGTCCACATGAAAATTCACCATAATTTAGTGTGCCTTTCCCTTAACACACACACAATTTCGTATGCAATTTTGCCTAACTTAACACATTTTATGTCAAAACTACTTCCCCTAGTATACAGTGAATTTTTGCACGCTATTTTCAGCAATATATGTACGCTTTATGCACACTCTAGCATGGAGTATGCATTTTTGTACACATTACTTAAATCAGGGGTAGTCAACCTTTTTGTACCTACCACCCACTAATGCATCTTTTTCGATGGTAAAATTTCCTTACTGCCCAACAGTGCTTGATGGAAGGAGGATTCAGCTTGTGCCATAGAACCCCCTACCGCCCACCTAGAATCCTGAAACACCCACTAGTGGGTGGTAGGGACCAGGTTGACAAACCCTGACCTAAATAGCCGCATTGCAAAATTCAGAGAAGTGTGAATTTCCAAGGACACCTGTGTTTCATGTCAAATATTGTTTCAGAAAGTGTGAATTAAGTAGGTCCGCCTTCAAGGGAGAACAGAATTTCGCCCCATTCCCTAGACATGATGCTCTCTAACCTCCCTCCAAACAATTTGGAAAAAAACACCCAATAAACAGTGTAAGCCGCACAACCTTCCCACAAACATCGTACACACTAATCAAGATGAGTGCTTGAAGGAAGAGGTCTTCTGGAAGCGAACCACGCTAGTTTTGACATACTGTGCTCCATCACCAGCTTGCAACATATGCCCCAGTGTGCAAGCCTCTCCCTGCTCACATGTAGGAACCATGCAATGAAGTGAGAAGAGGGAAAAGATGGAGGAGTTTGGGTTGAGGAAGGAGTAACCACAGCCAAGGATGGAAAAGTCTAGTGGAAGAGGAAGTGTGTTGGAGAGATGGATCAAGGGATGAGGAGTTCGAAGGAGAGAGGGAGAGGGCAATTATTTAGAGGGAAAGGGGGTTCCACCTGGTTTCAATCATGGGAGAAAGACAAGATACCCCCGCTTGCCTCTCATTGCGCTCTCGCCTAGAAGGAGATTCCCAAAACTGAGCTATCCAACCTTCCACAACACTATAGACTTTAACAGGAACAGAACTAAAGCCTGATAGATCAGGTCAATGGTCCTCTTAGCCCAGGCATCCCCAAACTGTGGCCCTCCAGATGTTTTGGCCTACAACTCCCATGATCCCAAGCTAACAGGACCAGTGGTCGGGGAAGATGGGAATTGTAGTCCAAAACATCTGAAGGGCCAAAGTTTGGGGATGTCTGTCCTAGCCCAGCATCCTGTTCTCAACCAGATGCGTTTTTGGGGAAACCTAGAAGCAAGACCCCAGGCACAAGAGCCCTCTCCCCTCCTGTGGTTTCCAGCAACTGGTATTCAGAAGCATTGCTGCCACCATTGTTATGGAGGCAGAGTGCAGCCACCATGGCTAGCAGCCATCAATAGCCCGTGACTTTTGCCTAATCCTCTTTCAAAGCCATCGGAGTCGGTGGCCACCACTGCCTCCTATGGGAGCAAGTTCCACAGTTTAGCTAGGGAACGCCACCCTCTTTGGACTGGAAATACAATACAGTTCCTTTGGAGGAGGAGAGAAGCTTGTTCATGCAAGGAGACATCGCTTGCTGCTCAAACGCAGAGGTACCTGAGCTCTATCGAATGGGAAAGGGTGCAACATAGGAACACAGGGAGCTGCCTTCTACCGAGTCAGACTGTTGGTCCAACCTGGCTCAGTGGTGTCTACACTGACTGGCAGCGTCTCTCTCTGGGCTTTCAGGCAAGGACCTCCAGCCCTACCTGGAGACCCCGGGCATTGAACTTGGGACTTTCTGCATGCAAAGCTCTACCACTGAGCTACAGCCTTTCTCCATACAGCAGAAATCCATGGACTTGGGGAACAGGTGCTTAATGGTTTTGAAGCCCCTTGAAGTGGATTGTTCATGCAAGAAACCCTTTCTGGCTAGAGGCCTCCACCTTCATACTCTACGAAAGGATTTACTGATCCCACTTCTGTGCCTTTTGCAGCAGCCTGACCCACAGAAATTAAGCAACGAATCCCTTTTCCCTTCACATGATAGCCATGTTGGAAAAAGCTTCGCCTGTTGAATTTCTGTACATCAAGACTGTTGCTAGAGATACAGGTTTGAAGCTAGTAAAAGAAGATGCAAGCTCGCTCATCACCCACCCTATTCCATGGATAGAGGCATATCCGTTTGCTTTGTTTTTTTTAAGGGTACCCATTTACTTTGGGGAGAGGGAAGGAGAGCTGGGGGTTTATTGCATGTGGTCAAAATGACGAAGATTCTGGTCTTTGTCCTGGGAGCCTGCTAGAGGGCTGTGAAGTGGGATTTGTGGGACCCTGCAACCCCAACCCCAGATGGCTTGTTTTTCCCCTAAGTCCTGCCACACACACACCTGCTTCTGGCTAAGCATGGGGAGGTGGGACCCCCCCCCCCCGGAAGAGGAGAGGAGACGGGTGCGCACACAGCAAAACAGGGTCAGGGAGAAAAAGGCAGAGAAGGGGTTTAGAAAGGATAGGACATGGGTGGGTGGGATCACGGCAGCGAAGTCGGCACCTACCCACTTGTCCAAGTCAACACCCTAGAGGGTCAGCCAGCAGAATTGAGAAGCCAAAGGAAAGAAGAGGGAGAAAAGATAAACCACGCTTGATACTCAGACCACATGCCAAGGCGAGCACAGGACGACACCTGGAGACCCTTGGTCGCCTCGGCGAGCATCAGAGACGCCGCCACCCACCCGCTGCAACCACACATACCTGCTCTAGATGTTCCCATTGCGGATGGGGCTCAGGCTGGCTCTCACCGCATCTCCAAACATGCATGGAGCGATCTTCTTAACCATACCCTCAGAGCACATAACCAGGTAATATTTTAAACCAGTTGGAGGCTGTTGTGGGGTGAACTGGGAAGCCAGGCATCTGGACGGCACCATAGTCCTGTTTAGGCCTCTTGCCCTGAGTGTTACCCATTGAGTAATGGGGTGGGTGGGAAATGAGGGCACATGTAACAGCCCCTCATTTCATTGCATTGCTAGTGGCCTGGCTCCTGCCACCCTTTGCAAGTTGGGGCTGGACACCTGCATAACTCTGCGGAATCCTAAAATGTGTGCGGAGTTTCTAGGACAAAGCTGCGCCGGCCTCTGGGGAATCATACGTGGCCCTCCAGGTCTCTCCACTTGGACCCTGTGACTCTCTCCAAACCACACACACACCCTGCCAGCCTTGCTTTTCAGTCCTTCCCTGAATGGGATGTGTCCTTGTGACTCCTGCATGGACAAGAGGGTGTGTGAGCGCATTCAGAAGCTCCTTTACTGTACAGAGGCCGAGTTTACTTTCATTGCTCCACCCCCTTTTGCCCCTGGCCCCACCGACCCACAGGCATGTGGTGGACCCTGGAAGGTTGTCCTGGAAGGAGGCAATGTGGCTCTCAGGTTGAAAAAAGTTCCTTGCCCCAGCATTGATGACGTGGTGGGGAAGAAGGAACGTTAGCTGTACTTACATCAGAACCCACCTCCACAGTGTTGGCCAGCATTTCCTGAAGAGCTCGTACGGACAAGGACTGTTCCAGGCTGAAGCAGCATATGGCCAGATCTGGGGGGACTTTCTGTGTGTGTAGAAAACACAGGTTTGCTTGGTTTATTATTATTTTTTTAAAAAAAAAACACATTGCGTGGTTAGTGTTCCCATATCATCATAATGGATTTATTATTTCAATCATATACCAGTTCCAGCTCACATACAGTATCAGGGAAGTCACAAAACACAATAGGGATACATTTAAATTTGCAATCGGGTATAACAGGGACAATACAGATATAACAGCAGTTAAAAATATGTAAGTTAAATCTTAATCACTAAAATATAACCTAAAATGGCCATTTAAGGCCTTAGTCACTGTGGTAGCACAGCTTGTTCCCGAAGTTTTATGGCAGACGCACAGAAATTGACCACCCTTAGCGTGATCTCTGGATCCTTGGTTCCCATAGACCAGGGACTTTGATAAGGTTGCCAGATTATAGGCAGGTCTCGCCCCCATAGCAGCTCTCACAGGCCCTTCCAGTCTCCCCCCCCCCCCCCCGCTATAATTTCCCCACCCTCACATCCCAGTGACCATGATTAACTGGAACCACGCAAACCCATGGACATCAGATTCTGGGGCAGTCTTCAAAGCACAAGAGTTTTGCGCCAAGGTTTTCTTGTCTCTTCTAGTTTATTACCAGCCAGTAGATAAGTTTGCACATAATGGTATGCCCCTAGTTCATTCTGATCATGGTTTATTCAACAAATCACGAATAATCTAACAAGCAAGCGAGTTGTGGCTTGTTTCTCCAAAGTCTCTGCAAGCATCTGGAGTGACCAAACTAGCAAGTTTGCTGAGTTTGGGCATGATTCCAGAGGACAGTGAAAAAAGCCATGGTTTATAAGCCTTCAACAGACCATGGCTTCACATTACAGTTTGTTGCTGGAAAACAATCCGTGGTTATGGTAATTATTTGTTTTCTAATCATTTCCAGTGAGGTATTCTGAAGCCATTTGTTTCAACACTCAAACAAATCATATCAGGCCACTGTCATAAAGTCTGACATAACAATTTCCCTGACCCTGACTGCAGCCACCAAACTCCGGTCCGATCATCTTATTGACCGTTCCAACCACGGGATAAACTAGTTTCCTGCCCAGCTGCCCTTTCCTCAGAATGTACCTGAGCATTGGAGGTAGGTTCTAGAAAACACAGCCGGTTGCCGAAACCTTCTGCAGACAGACATAACTTCAGCTGTTCCTTCAAGATGGTGGCAGAGCACTGAAGGACGACCTCATCATCCTGCGGGAGAAAAGAAATGGGTCTCAGAAATGCACACACAGAAGGCCGAGAACCTGGGGGTGCCAAGTCTAAGTCCTTGATCAGCGACAACAGAATATTATCTATGCGGAAGGCATTCCTAAAAAATGCCTAGCCATGATTGGAAACCTCAGAAGAAGATTCTGGACTCTCCAGGGCGAGCATAGCAAAGTGGTTTTCTAATTATAGTTTCCCCAATTTTCACCCTGCATCTGATTTTCCGATTAAGAAAGTCTTACTGATTCCGCTCTGTATCTATCTCCCACTCACCTAAAAACCACTCCCCATGCCTCGCTTTTATATTCTCTAGGATACACCCAACCAGATCGTTTAAAATTGCCTCATGTTATGGTTTTCTAATCGAGATCTACGCAGAAGTAACATCCACTGAGGAGATGCCCACTGATGTTGGCTACTGACCTGTTTCAATTGCTTGCAGTTTCACAACCTCTGCACGCTACTCGCCCACTGAGAAAATGAGTGTACAGAAAGGAACCTATCTAAATGAACATATATTTTTTTATCAAGTATTATTGTGAGACACAGGCACTTTTCCTGCCTGCATTTCCTGCCTGCAATGTATTGTGCGATTCTGGCAGAAACATAAATTAGCCATTCGCAGAATTGCCTGCGGCGAGTTAATAATTGCTTCCAGGAAACTACACCAGGAACTTTTCTGATGCTTCCAACGCACCCTCCCTGTTGTACACCACGAATGCCCAAAACAGAGACATGTGGACAGGTGGGCTGGCAATTTACGTGGACAAGGCTGGGCAAAGCTACAGGGTTTGCTTAGTGATGCCTGGACCCCTGAGCTACAGAACACTTGGGAAGCAAGGTTTTAAGAGCTGGATGTGATTTAGGAAAGGCCTCGCCTCTCCTGCTCTGCATGCACATTTCTTTGGTCCTCCTATTGCCTCTTGCCAAACATGTTTGGGAAATAAGCAAAAGTTGGGGCGAGTGTCTGCAATGCAAGGACTACCTTTAACTCTCAGGAGGTGGCAGTGGGGACAGCTACAAAATCCTAGGAACTGCTCTCGATTCAAAGGGCACCAAGCAACGCAGCTTTCTTAATGCCTCCCACAGAGAAAACGGTTGCTGGAACATGCTCCCCCCACCCCAGCCCCAGCCAGTGAGAGACTCGGGCAGGACACAACAGATCCTTTCCCATAATGAACAGAAGCAGGTGGCCCAGCAGCCTGTTTATGTCCTAGCCAGGGTGGAGAAGGGGAAAGGGAGATAGCCTGTCCAGGCACTTAGGGAACGTGGGCTAAGGGAAGAACACCGCCTTGATGTTTTTTTTTGGGGGGGGGCACTGCTGCCCGTGTCCTTTTTTTTTGTAAATATCCTGGGAAGCTCTTTCTCCGAAGCTTTCCCTATCTTCTGTGTTTTGTCTTGCAATTCAATTATTTTTTAAAAAACCCGCAGTCTTTAAACGACAAGGATAAAATACATGACTGCACTCGAGAGCTGGTTCAGTCGGAAGGGCACAAGGTTCTTAATCTCAGGGCCGTGGGTTTGAGCCCCACGTCGGGCAAAAGATTCCTGCATTGCTAGAGTTTGGACTAAATCATGCTTGTGGTCTCTTCCAGCTCTACAATTCTTTGTTGTTTAGTTGTTTAGTTGTGTCTAACTCTTCATGACCCCGTGGACCAGAGCACGCCAGGCACTCCTGTCTTGCACTGCCTCCCGCAGTTTGGTCAAACTCATGTTCGTAGCTTCGAGAACACTGTCCAACCATCTCGTCCTCTGTCATCCCCTTCTCCTAGTGCCCTCCATCTTTCCCAACATCAGGGTCTTTTCCAGGGAGTCTTCTCTTCTCATGAGGTGGCCAAAGTATTGGAGCCTCAGCTTCAGGATCTGTCCTTCCAGTGAGCACTCAGGGCTGATTTCCTTCAGCATGGTTAGGTTTGATCTTCTTGCAGTCCATGGGACTCTCAAGAGTCTCCTCCAGCACCATAATTCAAAAGTATCCATTCTTTGGCAATCAGCCTTCTTTATGGTCCAGCTCTGACCAGATCTTCTTTATGGTCCAGATCAGTTATCAAACATGGGTACATATTCTATAATGTTATTGTTTTAGTTAAATAAATTGTTTAATATTTCTAATAGTATAACCAAATCAGTAATAATTTTTATATAACTGTAAAAACTACTCTGAAAATTTATTATTCCAAAAATGAAACCTTCATATGGTTGTAAATATTAAGATTATGCCAGCAAGAATTAGTTGTTCTGTAAAATAAAATAAAAAATCAAGTCTCACTGACTAGTTATTTAAATCATTATTTAAATCAATTTGGTTTAAACCAAATCCACCCTGCCACAACGGAATGCCTAGGTGCCAATTTTATTTTTTTTGGCAGCGAAATTTAATAATAATAATAATAGTAATAGTAATAATTTCATTTCCATACGGCTTTATATTTTAAGGAACAAATCTCCAAGCTGTTTACAACACATTAAAGCATCAAACAAAACAATCCGGAATAAAACTAATTCAAGCTTCAAGGAAAATATTTCAGATCCTTCTCTAAGTGACATTTTGTTTTCCCGAGTCGCCAATCTAGTGCCCAGAGATCTCCATGTGGTCGCAACTGGACCTGCGCGGGGCGCAAAACACGCCCGGCGCCTTGCTAATTTCAAACACTCTTCAGAAGCACAGAGCATAGCTACTACGGCGAGTAACTATTGGCAGCCTTTTCCCCCATGAAGGAGGAGTCTTTATCCTTGACCCTTTTTTACTCCTTAGCAACCCCGAGCGGCCAAGTCTCACTCCACCTCCAGGGTGGCAAAATAATGCACCTTTCCCACCCTTGTGCAAAGGGTGAAGCGGGAATCCACTATTAATTAGCAACTAATGAGCTGCTTCTTTCAAACCCACACAGTCAGACTAGGGGGAAATAGGTCGATCTTCTTCCCGGAGTCATGCTCTGGAGCTAAGAAGCCGTGTATATATCATAAAACTAAGCTCAGTTTAAGTGTCGAAGGAAGAGAAAAGAAATCCCTGTAAATCGCCCATAGTCCTTTAAATTCAGCTCGCACGGTCGGGAGGAGAAGGGCACCCATGGGGGTAAAAAGGCTTTAATGCTTTAAATTTATCCCATGGCTGTACCTCCTCAGCGTGTCATGGGGGACTCGTTTATAATAGGGTTGCCATACGTCCAGAATTTCCCGGACATGGCCGGTATTCAGCTCTGGTCGTTTCAACGGGCCCTTGCCAGAGGTTGAGCCCAAGACTTTTCTTCATGCAGGGCACATCTTCTGCCACTGAGCCTCACGCTCTTGAGAGAGGAAGAAAGAGAGCGAGAGAGACGGAGAGACAGAAAGCGAGGAGGATAGATTGAGCAGGCTGATCGGTTGTGAGCGGAGGAAGACGGCCCTTATTTTAGAGTGACGCACCCACAGCAGGGCTGCCGCTCCAGTTACACATCAGCACACAGAAACGGATCTGGCCTAGTCTCCAGTGTCCTAAGATGGTTCGTCTGTCAGAGAGATGTCAAGGAACAGGATGCCAGCTGCCCTGCTCTAGGGAAAGAGAGGGATTTTTGTTTACGCGTGGTCTTTTCTCTCTCTTTTTTTCCTACTTAGGTTTTCAACGGAGAAGTCTGGAACTCTCTTTGGTGGTTGATGTCCCTATAAATTAGGGTTGCCATATTTCAAAAGCTTTTTCTCTTTTTTTGGTCTTTCAAATATTTTTAACGAAAACCGCCAAAATCTACATGGCATGCCATACGTCTGAATTTCCCCGGACATTTTGGCGATTTCCGCATTCTGCGGGTTCACGTTAAACCATAGTTTGATGTTCTTAATGATGGTTTGACTCGCGTGGAAACCAGGATAGAGAAACGTCTTCCTTTTTCTTTTTTTGGGGGGAGGGGGGCAGTGTGTAGGGTTGCCATACTGCAAAAAGTGAAAATAATCCGGACACAAAAGTTGTTGAGCTTTTTTTTGGAGACGCCAGAGATTGAACCTGGGACATGCAGAATCCAAAATGTGTTGCCATATTTCAAAAACTGGAAAGGAAAAAAAACCAAAGTCCTTGAGCTTTTGGGGGCAAAGCTGTTGAGCTTCTTTTGCAAAATTTTCAAAAAATTTTTTAAAGTTTTTGAGCTATTTTAAAGGAAATTCGCCAAAAGAGCAACACTTGCGACATGAGTTGCAATACGTCCGGACATTACAGCAATTTCCACCCAGACACTGTTTCCGACAGCGAAATCCTGGCTATGTCCATGAAATTCCGGATGTATGGCAATCCTAGCAGTGTGTGTGTGTTTCACAGTGATACAATTCCCAGAGTACCATACCCGTCAACATTTCTCCAATGAAAACAGCAGCATTCTAAATTAGTAACAATAATTTTATTATTTGTACCCCGCCCATCTGACTGGTTTGCCCCAGCTGCTCTGGGCAGCTTCCAACGTATATAAAAACGTAATCAAACAGCAAACAGCTTCCCTATAGAGGGTTGCCTTCAGACGTCTTCTAAAGGTTGTATATAATTACTTATCTCCTTTACTTGGGGGTCACATAGTTTAATGATCAATCTCTCTTTACAGGGAATTCCCACATCAAAAAAACCAAGATCATGGCCACTGGTCCCATCACTTCCTGGCAAATAGAAGGGGAAGAAATGGAGGCAGTGAGAGATTTTACTTTCTTGGGCTCCTTGATCACTGCAGATGGTGACAGCAGTCACGAAATTAAAAGACGCCTGCTTCTTGGGAGAAAAGCAATGACAAACCTAGACAACATCTTAAAAAGCAGAGACATCACCTTGCCTACAAAGGTCTGTATAGTTAAAGCTATGGTTTTCCCAGTAGTGATGTATGGAAGTAAGAGCTGGACCATAAAGAAGGCTGATCGCCGAAGAATTGATGCTTTTGAATTATGGTGCTGGAGGAGACTCTTGAGAGTCCCATGGACTGCAAGAAGATCAAACCTATCCATTCTGAAGGAAATCAGCCCTGAGTGCTCACTGGAAGGACAGATCGTGAAGCTGAGGCTCCAATACTTTGGCCACCTCATGAGAAGAGAAGACTCCTTGGAAAAGACCCTGATGTTGGGAAAGATTGAGGGCACTAGGATAAGGGGACGACAGAGGACAAGATGGTTGGACAGTGTTCTCAAAGCTACGAACATGAGTTTGACCAAACTGCAGGAGGCAGTGCAAGACAGGAGTGCCTGGCGTGCTATGGTCCATGGGGTCACGAAGAGTCGGACACGACTAAACAACAACAAAATTCCCACATTTATTCAGCATCTTTCCTGTCCACCTCCTCTTCAGTGGAGGTCTGCTCACCCAGGGTTGCCATATTTTGAAGAGTAAAAAAGGGGACACATTCGCCAACTCCTACTTTTAACTATGGATCGCTATGACGACTCTATAGATGGGATTTGCATTTACTGCCTCAGAGGCTAACATATCAGAGATTGGCCCTGCAACCTCAGGTTCATGATCCACTGTCCCTCCAGGGTTTGCAGTGTTGAGACCTGAAACGATATCCATTTCTGTGCTCCAATGCACCACCTCGCTCAAATTCATGTTCCCTCAGCGACATGCACTTGTCCTTAGCTCACACCCCTGTCCTCTGGCCAGGGGCCGATTGCGCCAGACCTTGAGGACTGGCACACTGCGATTTTCCTGGAATGGGGAAATCTCAAGCTTTTATTTATATTGCACAAAGATAATGCAATTATCTGCTTCTCTGCGATATAGCACTGCTCTCTTAAAACTTCCACACAACTAAGAGCAAGGTCGATGTCCACCGTGTTTATAACTCAGCTCTATTCCTGTGTCTTGCATGTAGAAACATAACAGGTAAAGCATTTTCCATCGCTTCCTGCTTATGTTCTGGCTTCTTTCAGTATGTTTCCGAGCACAATTCAAAATGTTTGTGCTGACCATTAAAGCCCTAAACAGCCTCAAAGGCCCAGTATACCTGAAGGAGCGTCTCCACTCCCCATCGTTCAGCCCAGACACTGAGGCCCAGCACCGAGGGCCTTCTGGCAGTTCCCTCACTGGGAGAAGCGAAGTTATAGGGAACCAGGTAGAGGGCCTTCTCGGTGGTGGTGCCCGCCCTGTGGAACACCCTCCCATCAGATGTCATAGAAATAAACTTTTCGAAGACATCTGTAGGCAGCCCTGTTTAGGGAAGTTTTTAATGATTGATGTTTTAATGTATTTTTAATCTTTTGTTGGAAGTCCCCAGAGTGGCTGGGGAAACCCAGCCAGATGGGCAGGGTAGAAATAAATAAATAAATAAATAAATAAATAAATAAATAATAATTTAGAGCTGGACCATAAAGAAGGCTGATCGCCGAAGAATTGATGCTTTTGAATTATGGTGCTGGAGGAGACTCTTGAGAGTCCCATGGACTGCAAGAAGACCAAACCTATCCATTCTGAAGGAAATCAGCCCTGAGTGCTCACTGGAAGGACAGATCCTGGAGCTGAGGCTCCAATACTTTGGCCACCTCATGAGAAGAGAAGACTCCCTGGAAAAGACCCTGATGTTGGGAAAGATTGAGGGCACTAGGAGAAGGGGACGACAGAGGACAAGATGGTTGGACAGTGTTCTCGAAGCTACGAACATGAGTTTGACCAAACTGTGGGAGGCAGTGGAAGACAGGAGTGCCTGGCGTGCTCTGGTCCATGGGGTCACGAAGAGTCGGACACGACTAAACAACTAAACAGCAACCATTATTATTATTTCAATTGGGGCATGGGAGCTTTTGACTTGCTCACATTAAACCGCCGCTTGCATTAAACTACGGTTCGTTATGACATGCAAACTGGGATCATGGCGCATTTTTGGGTGCCAAGCAGCCTGAGTTAGCGAATGATAATAAACCGAGTCACGAGAAGCACAGGCCAGCGGGGATTATATCATCACAAGGCTGCCATTTCCTGCAGCCGCCATCGATCAAGGGCATGGAAGCATGACGGAGAAGGGCCAGTGCCGGAAATCTGCACGAGAAAGGGCACATTGGCCACAGAACAGGGAGGAGCAACAGCGGTGGAGGCTTTGGAGGGCTGCCAAATGTGGGGAATGTGAGTCAGAAATCATCCAGGAAAGAGAGAGCAGTATCCGTGAACTGCCTGTCAGCTGCTTCTTGGCAAAAGGCAGCATCAACGCTGGCAGAACGGGACACAAATTGGACCTGGGGATTCAGCGAACCTAGGCTCCATCTATAGAACAGATGGAGGAGAGAAGGTGACAATGGCTGGGGCATTGGGCCTTTGGCTTTCGCCTCCCTTTCACTAACAAGCTCTCTCTTATCTACATTTTGCTTAGATGTCCATTCGTTGTTCTCATCCCTAAGCCCAGAAGAAGAAGAAGAAGAAGAAGAAGAAGAAGAAGAAGAAGAAGAAGAAGAAGAAGAAGAAGAAGAAGAAGAAGAAGAAGAAGAAGAAGAAGAAGAAGAAGAAGAAGAAGAAGAGTTTGGATTTGATATCCCGCTTTATCACTACCCAAAGGAGTCTCAAAGCGGCTAACAATCTCCTTTCCCTTCCTCTCCCACAACAAACACCCTGTGAGGTGGGTGGGGCTGAGAGACTTCAGAGAAGTGTGACTAGCCCAAGGTCACCCAGCAGCTGCATGTGGAGGAGAGGAGACGCGAACCCGGTCCCCCAGATTACGAGTCTGCCGCTCTTAACCACTACACCACACTGGCTCTCAAAGTTGGGCCATGGATTTCCAAATTAAATCTAAAACGGGCATGGTGATTTAAGAATGGCTGAGACTGGGGCGCCAGAACACCTAGTTCAGGGGAATCTTCAGCTCTCCAGTTGTTTTGGACTACAACTCCCATCAGCCCTGTTACAGAAATGACGGGGGGGGCACATCTTTAAAGTTGTTACAATGTTATAAATATTATGCCTGAATGTATCCTCTTGACTTGACAGTCGAAACTGTCAAGTTGACAGTTTCAACTTGACAGGGTGCGGGTGGCGCTGTGGGTTAAACCACAGAGCCTAGGGCTTGCCAATCAGAAGGTTGGCGGTTCGAATCCCCGTGACGGGGTGAGCTCCCGTTGCTCGGTCCCAGCTCCTGCCACCTAGCAGTTCGAAAGCACGTCAAAGTGCAAGTAGATAAATAGAATTGTCCGTGACTGGACCTAACGGTCAGGGATCCCTTTACCTTTATCCTTTCGACTTGACAGCTCAGGAAAGATATCTAGCTTTATAAATTCATAGAAAATTCATCCTTTAACTGACTCTCCTCATTCCAGCGTTGTTTTAACCCTTAAAGAAAAGTGAATTTGGGCTCCACCTCCCTCCATGAACCAAGAAGCAGGAAGTCACGTAGGGCATCCCGCCATAATTCCCCAAGCGTGAGAGCACATACATGGCCCCCTACCCAGGGAGTGACCAGGGGGGCAACACTAGACATCCGCAGAGGCAGTTGAGTAAGTCAGGTGTTTTGAAAGCCCATCTCCAGACAAGTCCTGAGGGCAAGGAGATGTAAAGAGTTTTATTGTTCTTCCGGTGATGGCGACTTAAGAGGTGTTGGGAAAGGTGCCTGATCAAGTGACCTAATATTGAACTTGTCTAACCCTTGTAGAAAGGTAAAGGTAAAGGGACCCCTGATAATTAGGTCCAGTCGTGACAGACTCTGGGGTTGTGATGCTCATCTCGCGTTATTGGCCGAGGAAGCTGGCGTACAGCTTCCAGGTCATGTGACCAGCATGACAAAGCCGCTTCTGGTGAACCAGAGCAGCGCACGGAAACGCCGTTTACTTTCCCGCTGTAGCGGTACCTATTTATCTACTTGCACTTTGACGTGCTTTCGAACTGCTAGGTTGGCAGGAGCTGGGACCGAGCAACGGGAGCTCACCCTGTCACGGGGATTCGAACCGCCAACCTTCTAATTGGCAAGCCCTAGGTTTTGTGGTTTAACCCACGGCGGCACCTGTGTCCCATGCAACCCTTGTATACCCCTCCCCATTTGTGAGATGCTGGTGATGTAGTGATAATGTATCAGTGATGCTGCTCGAAGTGTATTCTGGGGGAAAGAGGGAAGTTTTAAAAGTCAGTGTCACCCCATGCTTGCGGTTCTTACTCCTGTGGGGACCTGTTGCGCAACAATAAAGATTGTGGTCTACTGACCGCTGTTTTGCTCCAAATTACTTGGCTGGAACTTCCTTATTTTACTGACCACATAGACTCGCAGGGGACTTGCACCCCGACGAGCTGGGCTGTTGGGTAGTCTCTCACCCTGGAATTTTTCCTTAACAGCCTCCAAAGAAATCATGATGTATGCAAGATCAGGCAGATCCACACCATTTATAGCACGGAACTGTAGTTTGCCCCCCACAAGCTACCGATGCCCTTGGAAAACTACAGTTCCCAATATTCTCGGGGGTGGGGGAGCAATGTGCTTTAAGTGTGCCTTGGGCATCCGTTCAAGATACGGTGCAGACCTGCTCCTCGCTGCCCTATTACCACCTGGCAAACAAATTGGAATGAATGCTCAATAAAGACTTACGTAGTCTAATCACTGCAAGCAGGACAAATGCTCAATGAACAGGTCGCCTGGAGGAACCCTTAATCCTTAAGTCTCTCCATATGCAACATGGGCTGGTAATGACATGGGCCAACTGGCTCTAATGGATTGCTGTCAATGGATTACAGCGGGCGCATGGATTCAAAAGTGCTTCGGAGAACACTAAAAGCCATTGCCAAAAAAATGCTATTACGACGTTTTTTTGTTCCCACTATATTCACCTATCCAACGCTTTTGCAAATCTTGTGCAGAAATGAACCCGCTCTCTTAGCCCTTTAGGCAGGCAGGCGGGCAGGCCTCTGCCAGGCTCCTTGCATTCACCTCCCACCTAATCCTTTCTTCGATCGCAGCAGGAAAAATAAACTAAGAGGTGAAAAAGCTGCAAGTCTGCCCCCGCAACCCTTTCCCGGTCCATTTGGGAGGAGAAAGCAGCAAATTCTAAGGATTCCCCCCCCCCAGTTGCTTCACAACCCAACTGGTGGCCTTTGCTGGAAGAACAGCTGCTCTCCTCCAGAACTTTCTCTGCGCTAATGAGCTTCCTTCTTAGCTATGGGGATGGAGGGAGGAGACGAGAAGCACTGGGACTCGATGGGGCATGGAAATATAAGTTTCTGCGTCCTCCTGATTTCACGCATTCCTGGCCAATTGCCATGTGGAGGATTGCAGCTGGCTCTGGGGAAGAGACAGCTGTTTGGAACAGGGAATCCTGTGCTGATAATGCGGCTATCTCTGGGGCGGAAGCAAGTACATTTTATGTGTACTGGAAAAGCAAGGTCCCAGCTCACTGTGTGTTTCCCCTGATGCAGAATGCCTGCAAAGTGAGAGCCCAGCTAGCCAATTAAGAAGCTGTTTGCCTTATACAGAGCCAGCCCACTGTTTCAGCAAGCTTAGTGTTATCTACACTGACCGGCTATGGTTTTCCAGGGCATTTGGTTCTCTACAATATGTATTGACAAGCTGGAATGTGTGCATAGGTGGGCGACCGAGATGATCAAGGACCTGAAAACCAGGCCTTATGAGGAACGGTTGAAGGAGCTGGGCATGTTTAGCCTGGAGGAGAGGAGACCGAGAGGAGATATGAAAGCAATCTTCAAATATCTCAAGGGCTGCCACATGGAAGGCTTGTTTTCTCCTGCTCCGGAGGGAGGACTCGAACCCATGGCTTCAAATTACAAGAAAAGAGATTCTGACTAAACATCAGGAGGAATTTTCTGACAGTAAGAGCCATTTGACAGTGGAACGAACTCCCTTGGGAGGTGGTGGGCTCTCCTTCCTTGGAGGTTTTTAAGCAGAGGTTGGATGGCCATCTGTCATGGATGCTTTAGCTGAGATTCCTGCATTGCATTGGACAGGAGTCTCTCTGAGCGTCACTTGGAGATGCCGAGGGCTGAACTTGGAGCCTTCACCAGAGTACTGCTGTTGCCAACACGTAAGTCGACCAGCGGCCCAACAACATAGCACAGAGAGCACCCTCAGCCCCGGAGCCTGCCTTCCTCCTCACAGACAACTCATGCAGAGACACAACAGGCAACCTCTTCTGTGGGCAGGTTACTCTGCTGCATCTCTGACCAAATCCTACCTGATGCAGAGATGTGCCCACTCTGCAGTAAAGGCTAGCTGGAAAATTGCCAGGCCAGAAGGGGAGGGGGGAAGCATGCAGGGACACGACAAGCAGACTCCTTTGTGAGCAGAGCCCCTCGGTCACCTGAGAACTTTGCAATTTTTGAAATTAATTTATTTCTCGTGCAACGTTAGCATGCTCCAGCCCCCAGTTAGGGAGTTACCTTCAAGAGAGAGTAATTAAACAAGGTCTGGGAGAAGACTAAAATAGCAAGAAACTGACAGCTTGTAAAATTATTCGGGAAGATTCCAGGAGCATTGTCTGCCCCTCTGAGATCTGGCATCCAATAGCTGAAGAAGGTAATAGGCAATATTTACGTTTCATTTAGCTAATGAGCTGGCGTATGTCATTCCCACTTAAATTAAGCCTAGATGTGAATCAATATGCGGGTGGCATTCAGTCACATCGTGGCAACTGCAGGCGGTGCTTTATTTATCTCTTGCAGAATAAACCTGGTCCTTCCCCCCTCCCCCCCAAAAAAACCCAACCCCACTCCAGGTCAATTGTGTTTTTGAGATATGGAAAGCGATGGGATAATGGCACTGGAAAGTACGGCATGATACTTGCTTTGGCTCAACATCATCTACCAAGTCAGAGTGAGGGCTCATTAAGTATAAAATGCCATGTAATCTCCCTGCAAACAAATCAAAGAATCATAGAGTTGGAAGGGATCCCGCCTCCCCCAGGGTCATCTAGTCCAACCCCCTGCATTGTAAGAATATGTAGCTTTTCCATTGGGAGATCAGCACCATGCTCAGTCTAACCAACTGAGCTTTCCTTTAAAAAAATTTTTTTTAAAAATTTGCTTTCATTATTGCTTTTAGCTAGTTTGTATTACAGTGGTTCCTCGGTTTATGAACTTAATCTGTCCAGAAGTCCGTTCTTAAACCAAAACTGTTCTTAAACCGAGGCTGCTTTCCCTAATGACGCCTCCCGCCACCAGTTCCCTTCCACCGTTCAGATTCCGTTCTTAGACCGAGGTAAAGTTCCCAAACCAGGACACTACTTCCGGTTTTGCAGAGTTTGTAAACCAAATCGTTCTTAAGCTGGACTGTTCTTAAACCGAGGTACCACTGTACTTCCTATGTTATATTGTTATTTTTAAATGTCGTAAAAGCCACCTTGAATCCCTTTGGACACTTTGATTTGACACCTTGAATCCCATCTTGGGAGAAAGACAGGATACAAATACAGTCACAACTCGGAAGTCGACCGAAATCCATTCCGGAAGTCCGTTCGACTTCCAAAAAGTTTAGAAACCAAGGTGTGGCTTCCAATTGGCTACAGGAAGCTCCTGCAGCCAATTGGAACCCACGGAACCCACGCCAGACGTTCCAAAGAACGTTCACAAACCAGAGCACTCATTTCCGGGTTTGCGGCGTCCAGGAGCCAAAACCTTTGGCGTGCAAGGCATTCGACTTCCGAGGTACGACTGTACATGTAACAACAACAACCAAGGCCACCCTCAATCTCTCTCTGCCTCTCCAACCCCCCTCTTGCTGCTTCCATCCCACCTAACGGGGCTCTCAGGCCAAGCCATCTCTCACCACCAGCTCTGCTTGAATTCCTCCCCAGAGATCGCGTTTCACGGCAGTCCTATTTCTGCCCAAGGAATGTGCAGCATCAGCCCGGGGCTATGCTCTGTTTGCAAAGAGATCAGCCCCTCCGCTGCCTCTCTAACCCAGCCAGTCCCACTAACCCACAACCACGCAGGCAAGCGACTGATGCATTCCCAAAAACCAGCCCCGACCTGGGAAGGAAAGGGGCTGCCAAGGAGGAGGAAATAAAAGTGGGCTGAGTCCCATTTCGAATCCATGCTGTTCCTATCCAGTGCATATTTAACACACATCTCCCCCACAAAAGAACCCTGGGAATTGTAGTTCCCCTCCCCTCACGGAGCTGCCATTTGCAGCAGCCTTCACTAACAACAGTTCCCAAGGTTCTTTGGAGGAAGTCGTGTGCCTTTAAACTGGCCTTGAATAGGCTTTAAATGTATATGTAATTGTGGCTCTGTGCAGAAGCATGCTGCCATTCAGGGGCGTAGCCAGGATGAAAATCTGGGGGGCAAGGGGCGGGGGAGGGGCCACAGCGGGGCAAGGAAAGCTCCCTTCTCCCTTGCCAGTTTTCCCTCCTCCCGCCCTGGCGATCGCGGAGGGGGAGGAGGGGATTGGAGCAGCCCGATTTCGGGCTGCTCCTACTCCCTCCTCCCCCTCCGCGATCGGCAGGGGCAAGGGGGCGCCAGGATCAGCCTGAAATCGGGCTGCTCCGACTCCCTTCTCCCCCTCCGCGGTCGGCAGGGGCGAGGGGGAGCCAGGATCAGCCCGAAATCGGGCTGCTCCGATCCCCTCCTTCCCCTCTGCAATCGCCGGGGCAGGTAGAGGGAAAGCCCCAGAGCCGCGCAAAGCGATTGCCTGGCTTTCCCTCCGCCTGCCCCACAGCCAGCCGGCTAGAAGGGACGTCTCCCTTCTCCCTTGCTGGCTGTGGGGCGGGCGGAGGGAAAGCCAGCCAAACGCTTTGCGCGGCTCTGGGGCTTTCCCTCCGCCCGCCCCACAGCCAGCCAAGGAGAAGGGAGACGGCACCGGGCGGGCAGCGGGGCAGGCTGGCCAGCGGCCCTGCTTCTAGGGGGGGCAATTGCCCCCTCCTGCCCCCCTGCCTACACCCATGCTGCCATTCCTCTTTTTATTAGTCATAGAATCATAGAGTTGGAAGAGACCACAAGGGCCATCCAGTCCAACCCCCTGCCAAGCAGGAAACACCACCAAAGCATTCTTGACATATGTCAAGCCTCTGCTTAAAGACCTCCAAAGAAGGAGACTCCACCACACTTCGTTCTTTCCTGGCACTCTAAATAACTTTTCTTTGGCCAGGAGAACTTGGGACGATCAACGGCAGGCCAGACCATCTCGCTCAAGAGACCGGTTTGGCCAATGCTACGCCAGGCGTGAGAATTATGTTCTTGACTCGCATCCGGCGGCCCCATGAAGAATGAGATCTGCACACAGCGAGAGCCAGAACCTCACTTTCCCAAGACAGATGCAAACAGAATCTCAAGGACATCAGAAAGCTCCCTGCACCTGAACGCAGAATCAGAACACAGATCTTGGCTCAGAAACGCCGCCACCCTCCGCCTTTTCATTTCTTTTGCAAGAGAGAGGCCATCAGAGGGTTTTGACACACCTCTCTGTACTGGCCTCTTGGCAAAGATGCAGAAACAAAGGAAGCTTACCCAAGCTGCGGTTTAGGTAAAGCGTGGCTGAGGAACCTAGAAGAGCAGGAATTAGCAGCATGGCCAACCAAGCAGGAAAAGACAATTTAGCATAGAGATGAATCTATAAGGCAGAGATGGGGGAACCCATTCCAACCCTCTAGAGCAGGCACCCCCAAACTCGGCCCTCCAGATGTTCTGGGACTACAACTCCCATCACCCCTAGCTAGCAGGACCAGTGTTCAGGGATGATGGGAATTGTAGTCCCAAAACCATCTGGAGGGCCGGGTTTGGGGGTGCCTGCTCTAGATATTGTTGGGACTACAACACCCATCAGCCTCACCTAGCATGGCGGTCGGTGGGGATGATGGGAAATGAAGTCCAACGACATCCATAGGTACACAGCCTCTGCACCCCATATCCATCAGAGTCCAGTCAATGGGGTTGATTCTGCACTGTGGGTCAGTTTATCACCCATTTGCATGAAGAGGAAACCCCGTCCATACAACCTTCGTTCATCACAGAGATGGATGAGCGTGCAAACGTGTCGCGGCGGCACAGCTGGTTGGTACCCCCTAAGCTCCAGTTCTCACATACATGTGAGCCCCTTGGTTTCTCAACCCTGGAGTTGCAGTTGAACGTGTGAACCAAACTCGCTGAAAAAAAGCCACAGGAATATTTTTAAAAAAATGAAAAGCAGAGTCGAAAGGATAATGAAAGGAATAGACAAGATTAAAGTAAGCAGTTTTAGGGAGCTCGAACTAAAATTCTTTCTTAAATGGTATAGAACTCCGGCCCAGCTAGCTAATATGATACTAGGATTGAACCCTAACTGCTAGCATTGTGAACAAGCCAAGGGATGGTTCTCCCCTATGTATTGGGAATGCCCAGAGGTAAGGGGATTTTGGAATAAAATCCTTAAGGTTATTAATCCTTAAGGTTTTTAAAGTGAAGTTACCTATAGACTTCAATCTCATGACAATGGGTATACTAGGAAACACAGCCATAGAGAAAGGTGACCAGCACACCTTCAAAGCAATGATACTAGCAGGAAAGGCAACAATAGCTTTAGGTTGGAAAGATAGAGAAAAATTATTTGGACTAATTATTTGTCTGAATTTATTCAGTCAGACATCGTGGCAGTAACGTCACAGGAAATAACATGGAGGGCCAAGTCTACTATTATAAGGACCAGATGGAACCCCTAACTTCAATGGATAACAACTACTGGATCAGAAGACATGCAGTGGAAATTAAAGACATTGTGCCCATGGCTGAGGACAACTGTTTGAACCCTTCCAATGGATTATGGGTGGGGGAGGGGGTGGGAAGGGAAAGGAAAAACTGGTACAGGAAATTAAAAATTTGAAGGAGAGAATATAATGCATGAAAAATTCTCGTACTTTAATAAAAATCTTTAATTAAAAAGAAAGAAAAGCAGAACCCAGTGACGGTACATTTCGCCCGGAACATGCGCATGTGTGAAGCAGCGTGCAGAGAACAGTTTGGCACACAAGTCCCCAATCTGGTGCCCTCTAGATGCCGCCAGGTCGGGAATGGGGGCTGGCATAAGTTGTCTTCTCGAGTTCTCCCCCTCCTCTGGTTCTCTCCCCCTTAAGCCTGGCTCTCTCTCCCCATCTGCTGACAGCACAGGCTTGCCATGAGCCAAAAGAACAGGAGATTGTGCGAAACCCTTAAAACTTTGTCAAAAGGCTTTTCTGAAAGAGAGAGGGAGATTTGGAAGAGGGCCGGCTAGGACCAAAGCCCCACTTTCACACACTGTACATGAAGAAAATCCCCACCCCACCCCGGATTATTGAGCTTTAAGGGGGTTGAGGGGAAGCTAACATCCCCGCCTCCGTCTCTCTGTACAACTTTGCTTGCTAAGGGCACACAGATGGTTTAAAATAGGAAACTGCTCTCCAGGAGGAATAGCCAGCTATTCGTGGTTCTAAAAAAGCAATTAGGTAGGCAATGGCTTTTTTTGTTCCAGCGCTCCCCACCCTAGGGGAAGCACCCTCAAAGAATGGGTTTTCAGGACAAAAAGAGGCAGAAGGCTTGGAAGAGGGGGAAAGGCCTCCTTTGACAGTGACCTTGAGGAAAGGAGCAAGGCAATCTTGGGAAAGAAAGAACGAACATTTGCCGGGGGGGGGAGCAATTTCCCAGCTGGGCTTTGTGCTGGAAACAGAGGGACTTCCCTCCCCACTTCCCTGTCTCCCTACCATCCTGGGTCAACCCCACCCCATGTCACCCTCGTCCTCCGACCACCAGTCCCACAGGCTTAGGCAGGGTGGGGGATGAGTATTTTTGGAGGCTGCACCTGTTCAAAGCATTCCTGCAAACTCTGGGTAAGCACATAGCTTGGAGACAGGCAAACTTGCTGACACACAGACACACATGCCTCGAGGACGCTTCGGGAATACCTTTTAGGCAAAACACGCACAGAGAGAGAGAGAGGGGGGGGGGGCTGCCCCGGAGGACCCAGTGGGAAAGAAGTTTGTCCACAAACTTAGCACCCACATATAGGGGTACGGGGTGCTGGGGTTATTGTGCTCTTCTGAGCTGCACAGAGGAGAGGATTTTGGCCAGTGCAACTTGTCACAGCTGCGCTACCTAAAAATCCCCCTCTTCCACTCAGCTAGCCTGGTGCCTTCCAGATGTTTCAGAATACAACTCCCATCAGCGCCAGCATGGTTGGAGTTGGAGTCCTAGCACCTGGAGAGCACCCAGGCTGCTTGAGATGAACCATTTTCAGGGAGGTTATCAGCCGATGGAACCAAAACCAAATAAAATCTCGTGGCACCTTAAGAAGAGTGCGGCTCCTGGATGAGGACAGCATCTTCAGATTCTCAGATTTTCAAACCTTATTGGCAAATGCAGCCCAGCATCTTGTTCTCACAGTGGCACAACAGTGTTTTCCCTACCCTACTTGAGATTCCCAGCAAGAGCAACAGATTTATTATGGTATATATGGGGAAATTTTTTTTCGAGGGGGGGAGTAAAACACTGATAGGGAGCAGCAGGCTAACTTCGAACAAAGAAAAGAAAAATAGCCTCTGTGCATTTTGTCTCACATCTCAGGTTCTACAAATGCTAGACACTTCCTTTTTAAAAAAAACGGAAGCTGGAAATTTGGGAATTACGCTTTTATCAACTGCGGGGAGGCTGCTTGCACCTCCTTGGACGCCCACCATAGCATATGGCTAAGGGCGATAAGAGCTGCAGTCCAAAACATCTGGTCCAGGTTGGCAAAGAACCATTTAAATGAACTGCCAGGTGCCAACTTTGCCCCTCTTCCGGTGCCAGGTGAATATGCAAACAGCACTTGCCGACTGGCTTTTGGCAGTTATTCATTCTTTTGCTGGTGAGGTGCTTATTTTGGCTCAGCGGGTGATTTTCTTTTTAGCGGATCACATTCAGCATGTATCTTTTACCCGTCTGAAGGGATTTTTGTTATCAGCCATGACATTTTGTATGTTATCATCCCTATAAATTGCTTCAGGAACCTTGGCCGTATGAAGTGATTGAACTGGTTAGGTGTTGCAGTGAATATTATAAGGTTATAGTTCTACTCAAGCGTAGGCCTGTTGAAATCAATGGACTCCAGTTAGCCATAGCCATTGATTCCAAACAGCTGAGCTACAGCTATGGTTAATGTGGGCTACGATGCATAATAATATTTTATTACATATTACGGCTACCGTACTACGGAATACAGGTTGTTTCTTTTCTTTTAGCAGGCCTCAGTTCCTAGACCTCACTTATGGAAGAAGTATTGTATTTCTGTTTAAGCCATAGTTATTATTTCTAAGATTGCATCTCTGCCTATGAATTGTTGTTGTTTAGTCGTTTAGTCGTGTCCGACTCTTCGTGACCCCATGGACCATAGCACGCCAGGCACTCCTGTCTTGCACTGCCTCCCGTAGTTTGGTCAAACTCATGTTCGTAGCTTCGAGAACACTGTCCAACCATCTTGTCCTCTGTCGTCCCCTTCTCCTAGTGCCCTCAATCTTTCCCAACATCAGGGTCTTTTCCAAGGATTCTTCTCTTCTCATGAGGTGGCCAAAGTATTGGAGCCTCAGCTTCACGATCTGTCCTTCCAGGGAGCACTCAGGGCTGATTTCCTTAAGAATGGATAGGTTTGATCTTCTAGCAGTCCATGGGACTCTCAAGAGTCTCCTCCAGCACCATAATTCAAAAGCATCAATTCTTCGGCGATCAGCCTTCTTTATGGTCCAGCTCTCACTTCCATACATCACTACTGGGAAAACCATAGCTTTAACTATACGGACCTTTGTCGGCAAGGTGATGTCTCTGCTTTTTAAGATGCTGTCTAGGTTTGCCATTGCTTTTCTCCCAAGAAGCAGGCGTCTTTTAATTTCGTGACTGCTGTCACCATCTGCAGTGATCAAGGAGCCCAAGAAAGTAAAATCTCTCACTGCCTCCATTTCTTCCCCTTCTATTTGCCAGGAGGTGATGGGACCAGTGGCCATGATCTTGGTTTTTTTGATGTTGAGCTTCAGACCATATTTTGCGCTCTCCTCTTTCACCCTCATTAAAAGGTTCTTTAATTCCTCCTCACTTTCTGCCATCAAGGTTGTGTCATCTGCATATCTGAGGTTGTTGATATTTCTTCCGGCAATCTTAATTCCTGCTTGGGATTCATCTAGTCCAGCCTTTCGCATGATGAATTCTGCATATAAATTAAATAAGCAGGGAGACAATATACAACCTTGTCGTACTCCTTTCCCAATTTTGAACCAATCAGTTGTTCCATATCCAGTTCTAACTGTAGCTTCTTGTCCCACATAGAGATTTCTCAGGAGACAGATGAGGTGATCAGGCACTCCCATTTCTTTAAGAACTTGCCATAGTTTGCTGTGGTCGACACAGTCAAAGGCTTTTGCATAGTCAATGAAGCAGAAGTAGACGTTTTTCTGGAACTCTCTAGCTTTCTCCATAATCCAGCGCATGTTTGCTATTTGGTCTCTGGTTCCTCTGCCCTTTCGAAATCCAGCTTGCACTTCTGGGAGTTCTCGGTCCACATACTGCCTAAGCCTGCCTTGTAGAATTTTAAGCATAACCTTGCTAGCGTGTGAAATGAGCGCAATTGTGCGGTAGTTGGAGCATTCTTTGGCACTGCCCTTCTTTGGAATTGGGATGTAGACTGATCTTCTCCAATCCTCTGGCCATTGCTGAGTTTTCCAAACTTGCTGGCATATTGGGTGTAGCACCTTAACAGCATCATCTTTTAAAATTTTAAATAGTTCAGCTGGAATATCATCACTTCCACTGGCTTTGTTATTAGCAGTGCTTTCTAAGGCCCATTTGACTTCACTCTCCAAGATGTCTGGCTCAAGGTCAGCAAACACACTACCTGGGGTGTACGAGACCTCCATATCTTTCTGGTATAATTCCTCTGTGTATTCTTGCCACCTCTTCTTGATGTCTTCTGCTTCTGTTAGGTCCTTACCACTTTTGTCCTTGATTATGGTAATCTTTGTACGAAATGTTCCTTTCATATCTCCAATTTTCTTGAACAGATCTCTGGTTTTCCCCATTCTATTGTTTTCCTCTATTTCTTTGCATTGCTCATTTAAGAAGACCCTCTTATCTCTCCTTGCTGTTTTTTGGAAATCTGCATTCAGTTTCCTGTATCTTTCCCTATCTCCCTTGCATTTTGCTTGCCTCCTCTCCTCCGCTATTCGTAAGGCCTCGTTGGACAGCCATTTTGCCTTCTTGCATTTCCTTTTCCTTGGGATGGTTTTCGTTGCTGCCTCCTGTATAATGTTACGAGCCTCCATCCATAGTTCTTCAGGCACTCTGTCCACCAAATCTAAATCCTTAAACCTGTTCCTCACTTCCACTGTGTATTCATAAGGGATTTGATTCAGATTGTATCTTACTGGCCCAGTGGTTTTTCCTACTTTCTTCAGTTTAAACTGGAATTTTGCTATAAGAAGCTGATGATCTGAGTTACAGTCAGCTCCAGGTCTTGTTTTTGCTGATTGTATAGAGCTTCTCCATCTTTGGCTGCAGAGAATATAATCAATCTGATTTCGATGCTGCCCATTTGGTGATATCCATGTGTAGAGTCGTCTCTTGTGTTGTTGGAAGAGAGTGTTTGTGATGACCAGCTTGTTCTCTTGACAGAACTCTATTAGCCTTTGCCCTGCTTCATTTTGAACTCCAAGGCCAAACTTGTCAGTTGTTCCTTTTATCTCTTGATTCCCTACTTTAGCATTCCAATCCCCTGTAATGAGAAGAACATCCTTCTTTGGTGTCATTTCTAGAAGGTGTTGTAGGTCTTCATGGAATTGGTCAATTTCACTTTCTTCAGCACCGGTAGTTGGTGCATAAACTTGGATTACTGTGATGTTAAAAGGTCTGCCTTGGATTCGTATCGAGATCATTCTGTCATTTTTGAGATTGCATCCCATTACAGCTTTTGCCACTCTTTTGTTGACTATGAGGGCCACTCCATTTCTTCTACAGGATTCTTGCCCACAGTAGTAGATATGATAGTCACCCGAACTGAATTCACCCATTCCCTTCCATTTTAGTTCACTGATGCCCAGGATGTCGATATTTATTCTTGTCATCTCATTTTTGACCACATCCAGCTTACCTCTATTCATGGTTCTTACATTCCAGGTTCCTATGCAATATTTTTCTTTACAGCATCGGACTTTCCTTTCGCTTCCAGGCATATCCGCAACTGAGCGTCCTTTCGGCTTTGGCCCAGCCGCTTCATCAGCTCTGAATCTACTTGTACTTGTCCTCCGCTCTTCCTCAGTAGCATGTTGGACGCCTTCCGACCTGAGGGGCTCATCTTCCAGCGTCATAACTTTTATATGCCTGTTGTCTTTGTCCATGGAGTTTTCTTGGCAGGGATACTGGAGTGGCTTGCCAGTTCCTTCTCCAGGTGGATCACGTTTAGTCAAAACTCTCCACTATGACCTGTCCATCTTGGGTGGCCCTGCATGGCATAGCTCATAGCTTCTCTGAGTTATTCAAGCCCCTTCGCCACGACAAGGCATTGATCCATGAAGGGCTTGAATTAGCATTCTGCCTATGAATTAGCACGTTCAATTCTCTGTCTTCTCTTTAGCTGGGCATTGCTTTTTGAGGTAATGTATAAGCAGCCACTCTGCCTGTTTCATGATAGTGGAGATGAAATGGGGAGGAGCAGCTTCATCTTTTTATTTAGGGGGGCTCAGGCTACTTTTAACACAGAAGACAGAGCTAGTTTCAAGAAGGTGGCTACTCTAAATATGTCAGCATTTGTTTTTCTTGTTGTTGCTTAGTCATTTAGTTGTGTCCGGCTCTTCGTAACCCCATGGACCAGAGCAGGCCAGGCACCAGGGCTGTCTTAAGCATAGCTGGCGCCCTGGCACGAACTATCCCTCTGGCGCCCCCCCTCCCGTTTATGAGCGCGGCTGCCGCACAGGCGGAACAGCACAGCAGCCCCCTGGCGGCCCGGTGCCCTGCGCCACCCAGCCTTGCCTTAAGGCCGGCCCTGCCAGGCACTCCTGTCTTCCACTGCCTCCCACAGTTTGGTCAAACTCATGTTGGTAGCGTTGAGAAAACTGTCCAACCATCTCGTCCTCTGTCGTCCCCTTCTCCTTGTGCCCTCCATCTTTCCCAACATCAGGGTCTTTTCCAGGGAGTCTTCTCTTCTCATGAGGTGGCCAAAGTATTGGAGCCTCAGCTTCACGATCTGTCCTTCCAGTGAGCACTCAGGGCTGATTTCCTTCAGAATGGATAGGTTTAATCTTCTTGCAGTCCATGGGACTCTCAAGAGTCTCCTCCAACACCATAATTCAAAAGCATCAATTCTTCGGTGATCAGCCTTCTTTAGAGTCCAGCTCTCACTTCCATACATCACTACTGGGAAAACCATAGCTTTAACTATGCGGACCTTTGTCAGCAAGGTGATGTCTGTGCTTTTTAAGATGCTGTCTAGGTTTGTCATTGCTTTTCTCCCAAGAAGCAGGCATCTTTTAATTTCGTGACTGCTGTCACCATCTGCAGTGATCATGGAACCCAAGAAAGTAAAATCTCTCACTGCCTCCATTTCTTCCCCTTCTATTTGCCAGGAGGTGATGGGACCAGTGGCCATGATCTTAGGTTTTTTTATGTTGAGCTTCAGACCATATTTTGCGCTCTCTTCTTTCACCCTCATTTAAAGGTTCTTTAATTCCTCCTCACTTTCTGCTATCATTGTTTTTCTTAGCTCACTACTATTTCCGTTTTACGGGAAGGTATCTGAGACGGGGCTTTAAAAAAATAAATAAAAGCACCGTACCTTCAAGAAGACATGAGACAAATGAAAAAGGATAGAGCTGTCGTGCTGGGAGACACCTCGCCTGTTGAATTTCTACCTGCCATCATGCGGCTTCTGAAAGGCTCAGGGTGGCATTTACCCCATTTAAAAAATAAGGCAACCTCAGGAAATGAGTCATTCACGTAATTGAGTGGGGAATGAGGCAGAGAGAGAGAGAGAGAGAGAAGAGAGAGAGAGAGCCAAGAGAAACTGATGCACTAGGTGAAATTGGATTTTCCCAGTGAAAACATATTGTTGGTTGTGTCTTGGGAGAAAGGAAATATCTTCTTTCCCTGAGACAAAAGCAGAGTCTCACGACCTGCACCCATGGCAAAACAATACTAACAAAAAAAAAACCCACCAAAATCACATCCTGTGTTTTGATTTTGAGGTGGGCCCCAAAGGATTGTTCAGGAAAAATTCTGGATGTTGTTTCCTTCCTAAGGATGGTGCTGGGCGGATTAAAAGTGGAGATCCCCATCAAACATTGCCAGCGGCTAATTTCACGTGCAAACCTATAATGAAGACACAGGCTCCCGTGTTTTGGAAGGAGCCTGAGTAAGACGATTTCAGCAGCTTCACCTCATCCCTCATCCCTGATCACACTGACCATTTGCTGGCCCCCTCTGGTCCCCAATCCACACAGCCGCAGAATGTGCAAGGCAAGTGGAGGGAGCTTCTCCATCTCCCCTCTCTCTCAGCACAAAGAGGGCTGTTGAACAGGCCACAGGAGCAAGGAAAAGGAGCGGCAGGGGGGCGGGGGCTGAGCAAATGCGCCATCCTGCTGACCCTGCAGGCGCCACCCAAATCCCAGCTGACATGTTGGATCACAGGTGCAGACTCCTCAAAAGCAAACAGCCTCTTGGAATAAAGCATTCTTGTTTGCAATTTAATGCAGAACACAAACAAGGGGAGACCTGTGCGTCCTGCTGTCTGAAGGACCTCATTCTCCCATTCATAAACCTGCCCGGGCTCTGAGATCTTCTGGCGAGGCTCTTCTCTGAGTCCCGTCACCCTCACTGGCAAGCTTGGTGGGGACGTGGGACAGGGCCTTCTCGGTGGCTGCTCCCAGAATTTGGAACTCCCTGCCTAGAGAAGCTAAACTGGTTCCTTCCTTGCTGTCCAACAGGCTGGGGGGGGGCTGTTTGTTTGTAAACAACTGTCTGGGTTTAACAAAAAAAAGGGCTCTTAAACAATGCTGTACTGTTTTTTCCAAACTGCATAGATCTGTTTTTAATTCTGCTATAGTTTAAATTACTTTTTAACTATTTTCTTTTCTACGTTTTTGACCTTCTGTACATGATTTGTGTTGTTTTCCTTTGTGTAAGCTGCCTTGAGTCAAGCGAAAAGGTGGGATATAAGTATAATAATAATCACCCACCTCCTTATGAAACGTCTTGATCCTAAACTTCCCCTGCCTTGTGGCTAATAATAATAATAATTTATTATTTATACCCCGCCCATCCGGCTGGGTTTCCCCAGCCATTCTGGGTGCCTCCCAACAAAATATTAAAAATACAATAATTCGTGAGAAAGGCTTTGGGAGGAAGCCCTGAGGAAAAATTCATACCCGATGCCTTGCAGGACATCTTTGGGGAAAGAAAAGGCATAACCCGTACACAAATCCAGAGGGGAGTCCCTAAGGCAGTTGGATGGTGCCTTGTACGCCTCCTTCTGCCAACTCCTGCAGCCAAGCTGGTGCCAAATGTCTTGCTCTGCTTTCCTTTGGGAGCATCAGTGAGGCCGATAAGAGGTATTGTCTAGGAAGCCCAGGACCCCCATACACTGCCCAGGCTTGCCCCCCAGAGAGATCACTTCGGTGCTGTAAACAGCAAAAACAACGCAGGAGGCAGCAGTTATGGGTTACCAGTCTCCGCAGCCACAGCAGGCGCTACGATTCTCCAGCCGTTTGGCTTCTCAAGACACATGGGTGCCAGCAACCTCTGCCATGGCTCACCTCAAACCAGGAAGTGTTCTCCGGAAGACAACGGCTACTGGGGGCCTCTTCATCTAAAGGCATAGCTGCCAAGTTTTCCCTTTTCTCGCGAGGAAGCCTATTCAGCATAAGGGAAAATCCCTTTAAAAAAGGGATAACTTGGCAGCTATGTAAAGGTAAAGGGACCCCTGACCATTAGGTCCAGTCGCGGAAGACTCTGGGGTTGCGGCACTCATCTCGCTTTACAGCTTCTGGGTCATGTGGCCAGCCACTTCTGGCGAACCGGAGCAGCGCATGGAAACTCTGTTTACCTTCCCGCCGGAGTGGTACCTATTTATCTACTTGCACTTTGACGTGCTTTCGAACTGCTAGGTTGGCAGGAGCAGGGACCAAGCAATGGGAGCTCACGCCGTCGCGGGGATTCGAACCGCCGACCTTCTGATCAGCAAGCCCTAGGTTCAGTGGTTTAGCGCCACCCACTACTACAAGGCATCAAATAATATGAGGAGGAGAAGCAAGATGGCTGGGGAGAGGAAATGAAGAACCACGTTTCATTCCCCCTCCCCGCCACTCGTACAGTCCTGCAGTGCTTGAAGTGCTCAGGTATCTCTGAGTGCATGCAGAATGCCTCCATTGTTCTCAGCAACCAGCAACCAGCCTCCACAAACATCTGGCGTTAGAGAGATGGCTTTGCGGGGAATAGGAAGGTTTGGCTCTGGAAATGTCCCTTCAAGGAAGAAGCATTTGAGGTGGAGAGGGAAGAAGAGACCAGGTCTTTTGTGTTTTAATATTTTGTTGGAAGCCTCCCAGAGTGGCTGGGGAAACCCAGCCAGATGGGCGGGGTATAAATAAATATATTATTATTATTATTATTATTATTATTATTATTATTATTATTATGGCTGGGGCAATCCAATCAGATAGGTGGCATATAAATATTACAATCAATTGGGCCTGTCCCACATACTCACTGATGGAAAGTATTCATGCCATTTAGATTAGCTCCACTGCATTTATATGGTGGTGTGGGGGGGAGAGATTTATTTATATATTTTAAACAAGTTTCTTTGTTTGGTTTTTCAGATGAAAATTTTACAGTCAAATATCCAACATACAACATAGAAATAAGATTCTGAAGAATCTCCTGGACGTCTCCCCCCCCCCTTATGGGTCCTACTGTTAATCATTTCCTCCTGCATCTTTTATAATAGTCCAAAATTCACCATTAAACTGCAAATGTTTTTCCAATCCTACTAACGGTTTTAACTGTTTACAATGGTTTTTAAGATCAATTATAAATTTTCCCCGTTCCTTATTTATTTTAAACAAGTTTCTAGTCCCTTTCAATCTGGAATGTCAGCTTGAAATTGCAGAAGCGAGTTGGGAGCCAAAACTCAGAACTGATGACCTCTTCCTCTGCTATGTCTCGTGGCAACCCACATGTGGTGGAAGGAATAATAATTATTATTTATTATTCATACCCCGCCCATCTGGCTGGGTTTCCCCAGCCACTCTGGACGGCTTCCAACAGAACATTAAAATACAATAATCTATTAAACATTAAAAGCTTCCCTAAACAGATGTCTCCTAAAAGTCTGGTACTGTGGTTGTTTTTCTCTTTGACATCTGGTGAGAGGGTGTTCCACAGGGCGGGTCCCACTACCGAGAAGGCCCTCTGCCTGGTTCCCTGTAACATGGCTTCTTGCAACGAGGGAACCGCCAGAAGGCCCTTGGCACTGGACCTCAGTGTCCGGGCAAAATGATGGGGGTGGAGACACTCCTTCATGTATACTGGACCGAGGCCGTTTAGGGCTTTAAAGGTCAGCACCAACACTTTGAATTGTGCTCAGAAACGTACTGGGAGCCAATGGCTGCCCCATGTGGACTTAGAAACAGAGGACACTGCCTTACCCCAAACCAGGTCACTCGTCCATCTACTGTCTACACCAGCGATGGGAAACGTGTGGCTCTTTGGATGCTGCTGGACTCCAACCCCCATCATCCCTGTCCACAAGCCATGTTGGCTGGGGCTGATGGGACCTGGAGTATAACGATGTTTGGAGGACCAGAGGCTCCCCATCTCTGGTCTACACCAATCAGTCTTTCACCTTTTCCAGCCCAGGGTCCACCCAAACCTACACCTGGGAAGTCACTCCTTCTTCTTCTTCTTCTCCCTATATTTATATAGTGGTTATGGTGCCACCACCAATCAGGGCATGACCCCGTAGTGGCTCCCAACACAATAGTCCTTGAAGACCAACGGTGCCATCTCCAACTCACTTCTACACAAAGTAGACTCTTTGAAAGTAATTGACCTAAGCAGGGCATGGTGGGACCGACACATGTCCTTTAATTTTAGTGGGTCTACTCTGAGGAGGACTAACACTGGCAACTGTCACTAGCTGCAGCTCTTCAAGCAGGTGAGACTCCGAGCCCTACCTGGAGATGCCACCAATCGAACACGCGACCTTCACTGAGGTCCAACACTGAGCTACAGTTCTTCCATATCTATCCTAGCCCTCACCCCTCTCCCCACCTTACCAATAGTCCCAGTCCTCCAGAGCCATCATTTCTTCATTATAAATGCATTTTAAATGGCACCAGTTACCCTTTGGAACTCCCTGCGACTACTGACATCAGGGAGCCACCTTCGCCCTGTTCCTTTTGGCGTCTGCTGAAAACATTTTTGTTTAGGCAAGCCCGTCCAGACACATAGGACGCTGGCATGTGTTTTGATCTGGCTTCTTTCTTTTAAAATCTTGTCAATGATTTGAATTATTTTTGAAGGCTTTTAACCAATAATTTCATTGTATTATTCTTCTTGTAAACCGCTCTGAAGTTGTGGCTGTTGTTGTGGTTTTACAATCAAGAGGTGTGTGTGTGTGTATATACATACATACATACATACATACATACATACATACATACATACATATGTTTTATGAAATAAATAACTAAGCAATAAAACTGCTAGCACATCTACAAAGCTAAGCAGGGTCTGGTCTGTTTTCAAATTTCAGGATTATAGACTACCTCCGAGGACTAAAACCTCACAAGGCGATTTATAGAATAAAAGTATGGTGCATAAACAACCACAATGGGTTAAGAAAAAGAAAAAGAAAACTTGTAATAAAACAGCCACAGAATCATAGAATCGTAGAGTTGGAAGGGAACCTGAGGATCATCTAGTCCAACCCCCTGTAATGCAGGAATTTGCAGATGGAACAAGATGGGTGGGGTATAAATTATTATTATTAGCTGTCCCATATGGGGAATCAAATCTGCAACCTTGGCATTATCAACACCACGCTTTAACCAACTGACATCTTCTAATGAAGGGTGGTATATGAATCTAATAAAAAATATATAAATAAAGTAAATAAATAAAGTTTCCCATCTGTCTTCAAAGGCAGCCCCACAAACCAGGCATTACAGCAGTCCAGCCTGGATGTTCCAAGTGTGTGGATAACGGAAGCAAGGTCAGACCTCTCTAGGAAGGCTGGTAGACCAGCTGTGGCCATCAGCTGGCAAAAAAAAAGCTCTATGGTATCAGGTTGAGAAGGAAGCAGGGAGCTCCATGCCAAAAAATAAGAAAAGAAAAAAGCAGGCAACATGACAAAGAGAAAGGGCTTTTTCCAGCCTTTTTTTTTTTTTTTTTTGAATTTGCATTATTAAATCCTGCAAGTGCTGACTTTGGATTTCTCGGGAGGAGAATCTGCAGTTTCTGTCTCTGGGTGAAGAATCTGAACTGCCACCATAGTAGGATAACAAATTGAGTATGAGTCAACAATGCGAAGCCCGCCAAGGACGGTGACTGTTTCCAGGCTGCATTAAGAAAAAGCTTTTCCCCAGGTTCGGGAACTAAACAGCCCTGGTCTAACCCCACACTGTAAAAAATACCGAGAGTATGGCTTTTACAATCCTTGTGGCATGTACAGAATTTTCTCTTAAAAAGAAAAAGTATGCATATTATTATAGACTGTCTAGGTCCACAGTTGCATCATACGTTTAAATCAATAGGATACAACAGTGGTACCTCGGTTTAAGTACACAATTGGTTCCGGAAGTCTGTACTTAACCTGAAGCGAATTTTCCCATTGAAAGTAATGGAAAGTGGATTAATCCGTTCCAGATGGTCCGCGGAGTATTTAACCTGAAGCGGATTTTCCCATTGAAAGTACAGTGGTACCTCTACTTACATTGTTAGGGGACCTCTCTATTCCCCTCCCAGGATCCTCTGTGAAGAGGGATTGATTGTGAAAGCACTCGCAGAACTGTGAGCTCTGTGAGGGGAAGAAGGGGGCTTTCCTAGCAACTCTCAGCACCCTTAACAAACCACAGTTCCACTGTTCCCCCGTTGGGAGAGGGGGAACAAGACTCAAGTTTGATTCAAGGAGTCCTCAAAGAAGAACCAGCATGGAATAATGTCCTCCCAGTGAGAGAAGGAGGGCAGGATCCATGCTGGGGCCTGAGTTTAACTGGGGGGATTGCGATAGGGCTGGAAAGTGGAAACATAGCTGGATGGTACTGTGCTACAGTTAGAAAATTGGGGGGTCAGAAAGAAGAGTGGTGGATAGGTGGCGATAGAATGGGAATAGGGTGAGGAGTAACAATGGGTTATTTTCTGACTGATTAAGATGGTCCGAAACTGGAATGTTTTATGGAGCTGGTTGATACATCTGGGAGATCTGGAGTCCAGGGGTATAATTAGATAAATGTGGTTAAAGGTATGGTAGAAGAAATATCATTTGAATATATGGAAAAAATTGGGGGTATAAATGTGAGGCTAAAGGAAGAATAAGAGATGGTAGATTTGGATTAATTAATGAATTATAAATTGAGGGTATTCGATGGTGGTTTTCTTTTTTTTAGTAGATTAGAATTGGTTAGGAAATAATGGAAAAATTGTGCTAGAATGATTTAAGATGATAAAAGAAAATTGCTTAATTTAGATTTAACAAATGGACCCAGTGTGTGGGGAATCGAGGAAGTCCACAATGTTAATGTAATGAATAGGTATGTTTTTGCTTTTGTTTTCTTTTCTTTTTTGACTATGTTTTGTTTTTGCTTTTTTGCTTTTCTTTTTGTGTTAAAATGTCTGAAAACCAATAAATATTATTTTAAAAAACAAACAAAAAACAAACCACAGTTCCCAGAATTCTCTGGGGCAAGCCATGACTGCTTAAAGTGGTGTCACAATGCATAAAATGTGAATGTGGGCTAAGTGCAGTCCTGGGCATCGTGGTTCGAGAGAGAGGTCAGGAAATCCCAGCCTTGTATAGGGTTGCTAGACTCAATAGAGGACAGGACTTCTGTGCCTTTAATTGCCTTGCTCTCTTTTGAGTCTGGAAACCTTAAAGAGAAACCAGCAGACCCTTTGTTTAATTTACAAGCAAAGGGTCTGCTGTTTTTCTCTTTAAGGTTTCCAGGCTCAAAAGAGAGCAGGGCAATTAAAGGCACAGAAGTCCTGTCCACTATTGAGTCTGGCAACCCTAGCCTTGTAACGGGGACAGGCAATTGGACACACAAGGGCTCAATCCAGCCTCATGAGTCTTCATCTAATTCCCACAGCATAACTGTACATCTCCCCCCCCCCCCGCAGTCAAGTAAAGAACTCTTTGACTCCCTTCTTCCTGGCACAAACAACAGAGGTTTGGACCATTCTCTCGCTGCCCCCCATTCACCATACGCCACACACCCACACCATCAATCTAAAGCCCTGTGATACCACTTGAAACAACCACAGCTCCCGCCAAATAATTCTGGGAGCTGTAGTTTGTTAAGGGTGCTGAGAGTTGTTAGGAGGACCCCCCCACACACACACACACACTATTCTCCTTACAGAGCTACAGTTCCCAGAGTGGTTTAACAACTAATCCCTCTTCCCAGGGAAATCTGGGAGTTGTAGTTCTGCAAGGGGAATAAGGGGTCCGCCATCAATTCTCAGCTCCCTTAACAAACTACAGATCCCAGGATTCTTATGGGGAAACCATGACTGTTTAAAGTGGCAACCTAACACTTTAACTGTGTCGGGTGAATGTACCCAAGGGACAGGGCCTTGTGATGTGCAGTTCTGGGATGCCCTCCTAGGGGAAAGCCAGCAGATTCTTCGTTTGATCGGCTGTGGAGATCTTTTGGTTTTGCAAAGGTTTCTTTGAATAATTCTTACTGTCTCTCACATAGCTATGCTGTTTTGAAATCGTTTCTGCTGCTGTGCTCCTGGAAGATCATTTTAGAAATCTGCCAGGTCTTCTGCTGGTGGTACGGAGGGAGAATGAAAGATTTTTGTCTCAGTTCATGTGGGAACTGGACTGGATGAGGCCAGGCAAACGTTGGAGAGCCTCAAAGACTTTAGGCACCATACATTAAAAACAACAACACTCAACGCACCTTTAAAGCACATGACTTCTCCCAAAGAATTCTGGTAACTGTAGTTTGTTCTGTGTACAAACCGTAGTTTAATGGTTGGCTGCTGGATTCGATGGGCTTTTGGCCTGATTCAGAGACAGGGCTTTTCTTCGCATCTTATATTAAAAATGCCTTTGACCTCCTCCTACTTCCATGCTCCCTAGACAAATACCCAGATCCATGCCTGCACCCTTAAGAACATAATAACAGCCTTGCTGGATCAGGCCAATGGCCGATCCAGTAGTACCCAGTGGCCGACCAGATGCCTGTGGCAAACCTGCAAGCAGGACCCGTCCACAAGACCCCTTTCCTCTCTTGTGGTTTCCAGCAACTGGGATTCAGAAGCATTGTTGGTTCCAACTATGGAGGCAGAACATTGCTACCCTGGCTAGGAGCTATCAATAGCCGCCTCCCTCCACGAACTTGTCCAATCCAAGTTGACATCCATCACTGCCTCAAGTGGGAGTGAGTTCCATAGTTTATGCTATCCTTCAGTCTGTGTTCGAAATTAGCCAGTTGCCAGGCGCATTTGGCACCTGGCTTTCGACCACTTGTGACCAAGATGATTGGATCATGACTGTTTTCACACACAAATACCCCCATCCTGTAGACTTTTATCAGTTATTAATTTATCTGCACCCTGAATGAATTTGGGCAGCCTGAGCAGGAGAAGTCACTGTTCAGAAAAAGAGGTCAGAATTGGCTGATATATACTGTATATTCTGGCATATAAAACGACTGGGCGTATAAGATGACACCCAACTTTTCCAATTAAAATATAGAGTTTGGGATATACTCGTCATATAAGAAAAATGACCCAGCGTATAAGACGACCCCCGATTTTTGAGAATATTTTCCTGGGTTTAAAAGTAGTCTTATACGCAGGAATATACAGTATGTGGAAGGTCCTTGGATCGAGTAACTTTTCTTCTTGTAAGTTCTCAAAACTCTCAAACCTAGCTCAAGGTAGTCCTCTCAACTAGCCAGATGTTTAACTGAGAATCTATCCAAGTCAGTCCATCATTTGAAAAATGAGACTTTTGAGACATCTTGCCCCAAAATGGCAAATGGGCATTCCATTCTGGCGACTGCAACCTTGGTTTTGAGAATCCATGTGGCGCCGAGGTTAGATATCTGAGTTTCCGCTGAGGACCTGCTGTGCCCATCAAAGCAACATCCATTTGCACCCTACAAATGAATCTCAGGAAACATCCACACTGTGCATCTAAAACACATGGTTTGTCCCAAAGAATCCTTGGAACAGGGATTGACCCCCTCAGAGAACTACAACTGATAGCACTCTTAAACTACAATTCCCAGGATTCATTGGGGGGGGTGGAGTGGGAAGCAGTGTGGTTTCAATACATGGGACTCAACTACCAGATCAAAGAGAAAGGAGGTCTCCTGCCCCCCCCCCACCATGTGCTCAGTCTATGACCAAAGGATCATCTTGCATTCCAGACCCGGATTAACCCTTTGAGAGATCAACCCTCCCGAGCAAGCACCTTTCCCCTGACCCCCACAGCTAGAGAAGCCCAACCACTCCCTCCCTAAACCTGAGATGCCATCCAGTGATGAATGGCGCCCAGCTGTCAGCCCAGGATAAATAAAGGTTAGTAACTGGAGAGGCTAGGAAAGGATCGGGCGTTAACCCCACGCCACCCAGAGCGTAAGGACACAGGACACAGACGCCCATTGGCGGCAGCCACAGTTCCCTGCTGCAACAGGGAATTCCCCCTTTTGCACATGTAAAATGCACAGCCTTGCATCCTCCATCCTAAGCCATCATTTTCTCATATGTGCATGTCATCAAGACCTCTGAGGGCCACACAGAGATATTAAGCAAATATGGAGGGTCTGGCTGTCAGATCAGGCCAGTAGCCCGTCTACTCCAGAATCCTGTTCACACAGGGACTGACCAGATGCCTAAGGGGATGCACCGGAGCCTAAGAGCCCTCTCCCCTCCTGTGGCTTCCAGCAGCTGGGATTCAGAAGCATTGCTGCCCCTGGCCGTGGAGGCAGAGCATAGCCAGTAAAGGTAAAGGGATCCCTGGCCGTTAGGTCCAGTCGCGGACGACTCTGGGGTTGCGGCACTCATCTCGCGTTATTGGCTGAGGGAGTTGGCATACAGCTTCTGAGTCATGTGGCCAGCACGACTAAGCTGCTTCTGGCGAACCAGAGCAGCGCACGGAAACGCCGTTTACCTTCCCGCCGGAGTGGTGCCTATTTATCTACTTGCACTTTGACGTGCTTTCGAACTGTTGGTTGGCAGGAGCTGGGACCGAGCAATGGGAGCTCACCCCATTACGGGGATTCGAACCGCCGAGCTTCTGATCAGCAAGCCCTAGGCTCTGTGGTATAACCCACAGTGCCACCCGCGTCCCAGCATAGCCAGTAGCCATCAATAAATGGCTCTGCCCCAAGGAAACGGCAGCAATCAGAACCTCTTGGGCTTAAGGGAAGGGGGACAGACAGGCTGAGCTTGAGCAAAACAGATCCGCAGCTCAACAGGTCGATCCTTCCTCCCTATCCAAAGGGAGAAGGACTCCGGGGCGGGAGGGGAGGGGGGAGAAAGGAATAGGAAGATTGGGCAGGATCTGCGGCCTTCCTGCCCCGCTTCCGAACATCCCATCGGCCAGATGTTGGGCCAGATGGACCTTTAAGCAACAACAGGGCTCTCTTAGTGCGCTGTCTTGGGTTCATACATGGAAGTGGGCAGAGGAGGTGGCATTGAGGAACTGGGTCGAATCCAGCCCCACTGTGGATACCACCTGTTCCAAGGCAGATTGGTGGCTGACGTCCCACGGACAACAGGGCTGTTTCTAAATTTAGCCCCTGCTTGGGGGGGGAGAGGGAGAAGGGAGGGAGATCAAGGCCCCTAACCTGCTCAGTGAGGTCCTCCATAAAGAGGGTGAGGGTCCAGGAGAGAGGATCCCCTGACCCAAATTGCTCAGGACGGTGCCTGAATATTGCTCGGCGATATTCATTTATCTCTGCCGTTTCGCCTGCCTGCCAATCACACTGACGCCCTCCCAAGCTCCAAATTCATGCTTGACAAAAGGCCCCTGTTTTATTTTATTTTTAAGGAAAGAATACCAACACTCCGAAGACTTTTCTGAAGCATGCATGATTCCCCAGCTCCCTCCCACCCACCGCCTCACCCCAAAATAAGTATTATTCTCTCTTTTTGTAAAGTGCCACGCAAGGGTTGGTTGCCTGAACCCACAAGCAACAGAGCAGGAAGGTGTCCCCAACCTGGTGCCCTCCAGATGTTGCGTGGTCCAAAAACACCTGGCGGGCACCAGGTTGGAAAGGCTGGCACAGAAGATCAGACCGTAGGAAGGTCACAGAACATGTTGGAAAGAGCCAGAGCTCCCTAGGCACATCGAGAAGTCACCCCCAGATGCAACCGAGCCCCCCCCCCCAGCCAAAGGGCTTGCTCTCCCCTTCAAACTCCACCCCCGTCTTTAACACCAAACTTTGCACTTCAACCCCCCTCAATACAGGGCCCTCCTTGCCTCCACCCCCAAACTTGTCCTTCAGCCCTCTCCACCCCAACCTGCCCCTGCCCCACAGCGCAATCCTAACGCCTCCCCAAGGAAAGCAAGTCTCCTTGAATTCCGTGGGGCTCAGTGCCTGGGAAGTGGGGTTTGGGCGCGCCCCCCACCCCAACTTCCCACCTTGACTAGCATTACACTGCCTTTTTCCTGCAGCCCTAATTTCACGCCGGCCCCTCTCCTCTCCCCCTTTCCCTTTCTTCCTCCCGTGTTCCCCCCCCCCAAAAAAATCTTCCTCCTCCTTCTTCTCCTCCACCCCCCTCCAAAAATTAAGGACTCACCGTCCGGAGAAACTGGACGTCGTCCTCTCCTTCGCCGCCTCCTTCGGCCATGGCTGGGCTGGGGGGCTGGGCTGGGGGGCAGCTGGAAGGAGTGGGGCGCCCGCCCTGCTCGGCTGGCTCGTTCGCAGCTGCCGGGAGCCGCGGAGACACTAGCGGAGCGTCCCGGCTCCAGCAGCGCCAGCCAGCCAGCCGGCCGGCTCCCCGCCCCCCGGACCGCCCCTAGGAGGGGATGGAGAAGGGGCGGAGGAGGGCGGAGAGAAGGACATGGGAAGGAGGGAGGGATGGGGCGAGGAAGCCGCAGCGGATCTCTCGCCACCCGATCGCTCCCCTCCTTCTTCACCAGGGAGCTTTTTCTCGCCACTGCGGTCGCCAGGGTTCGGTGAAACCTCCACGGGCCAGGAGCAGTCTACCTGTTCGCTGCCCAGCCGCGGAACTGGCTCCCCGCAACCCACGAGAGGTGGCGGGCTCTCCTTCCTTGGTGGAGGAGGGCCACCTGTCAGTGATGCTTCAGTGGAGATTCCTGCATCGCAGGGGGTTGGACTAGATGACCCCCGGGGGGACACGCTTCCGACTCTGCAATTCTGCGATTCGAAGGAGAGGCGCCTGGCCCAGCTTCTACCTGTTGCCAACTTCCCTGGAGCATCGGATATTAGGCCAGCTCACATAGGAGGGAGGGAGGCACCAGGCTCAGCGCACCTCAAGTGGGATTCATCCAGCACGTTGAACGCATACTCCCTCAATGGCTTTGAAAGAGGAATTCGGGGGGGGGGGTCCTGCCAGCAGCTACTAGCCAGGATATGCTCCCCTTCCACAGTCGGAGCCAGCAAAGCTTCTGAATACCAGTTCCTGGAAATTGCAGAAGGGAGTTGCTCTGGGGCTCAGATCCTGCTTGCAGGCTTCTGGTTGGCTGCTGTGAGAACAGGATGCTAGCCTTTGGCCAGATTCAGAAGGGTTCTTCTTATATCTCATAGTCTCATAGTCTGTAATGGTTAACTGGTGTCTGTTATTAACTGTTTAGTAGTGGTTTTTTGTGTTTTTTAAATTATCAATTAGTCTTTTTTCGAGATGATTTTTTGATTTTACAAGTGTAGGATTATACCAATACAGTACAAAATACATATCCATTTTTCAAGATTTATCTGAATCTCCAGACTTCCCACCCTCCCCTCCATGGGTCCTATTGTCAACCTTTTCAACTGCATATTATTTCATGGTCCATATTTTATATGTCTCCATATTGTCCATGATATTTGCTACATTACAAGTGTTTTTTTTTTTAAAATCCTCCTAATGTTTTCATTTGCTTACAGTGGTCTCCTAGATAAATTAAAAATGTTCCCTATTCTTTATTGAAGTTTTTGTCTTCTTGGTTCCTGAGCTTTCCGGTCAATTTTGCCATCAGCTTAGCTTGTCATTCCTCTCTGGTAGGAGCTTTTTATTCTTTCCATCTGTGGGCTACTAACATCTGAGCGGTTGTTGTCCCATACATAAAAGTATTTTCTGCTCCTTTGATGTTGGTACCTATAATTCCTAATAATAACGCTCCTGGTGTGTGTGTGTGGTGTTTTTTTTAAAGGTTATTTTAAACATTTTTTTCATTTCAGTATATATCATTTCCCATAATGGTTTTTTCCCCCTTATTATGGTTCTATGCTTTTATTGCTGCAAACCACTTTGAGATATGGCACAGCAGGATGCAAATATTTCTATAAATAAACCATAAACACCATTGGGTATTCTCTTTTGGGGGGGTTGTTGTTGTTGTTTAGTCGTGTCCGACACTTCATGACCCCATGGACCAGAGCACGCCAGTCTTGCACTGCCTCCCGCAGTTTGGTCAAACTCATGTTCGTAGCTTCGAGAACACTGTCCAACCATCTCGTCCTCTGTCGTCCCCTTCTCCTAGTGCCCTCAATCTTTCCCAACATCAGGGTCTTTTCCAGGGAGTCTTCTCATGAGGTGGCCAAAGTATTGGAGCCTCAGCTTCACAATCTGTCCTTCCAGTGAGCGCTCAGGGCTGATTTCCTTCAGAATGGATAGGTTTGATCTTCTTACAGTCCATGGGACTCTCAAGAGTCTCCTCCAGCACCATAATTCAAAAGCATCAATTATTCGGCGATCAGCCTTCTTTATGGTCCAGCTCTCACTTCCACTGGTTATGTGTGATAAATTAAATTTACTGTAGCCAGCCTGTTTTTACAAAACAACAACCCTAAATCTGAATCTAAAACGAACCTCCATTGAGCTTTGCAAAGTATTGTTATCATTTATCGGGTTTCTTGCACACCCTTTGCCCTAAAGTCCCCAAGGCAGGTTATAATACTATATATCACCAGTTGCTGGAAGGATCAGGAGGGGAGAGTTGCTCTTGTGCCCAGATCCTGCTTATGAGTTTCCCATAATGGGCATCAGGGCGGCCACTGTGAGAACAGGATCCTGGACTAGACTGGCCATAGGCCTGATCCTGCAGGGGTCTTCTTTATGTTCTTAGTGTTAGGTAAAGGTAAAGGTGCCCCTGACCATCAGGTCCAGTCGTGTCCGACTCTGGGGTTGCGGCGCTCATCTCGCTCTATAGGCCGAGGGAGCCGGCGTTTGTCCGCAGACAGCTTCCGGGTCATGTGGCCAGCATGACAAAGCTGCTTCTGGCGAACCAGAGCAGCACACGGAAACGCCGTTTACCTTCCCGCCGGAGCGGTCCCTATTTATCTACTTGCACTTTGATGTGCTTTCGAACTGCTAGGTGGGCAGGAGCTGGGACCGAGGAACAGGAGCTCACCCCGTTGCAGGGATTCGAACCGCCGACCTTCTGATCAGCAAGCCCTAGACTCTGTGGTTTAACCCACAGCGCCACCTGGGCTTACGAGTTTCCCATAATGGGCATCAGGGCGGCCACTGTGAGAACAGGATCCTGGACTAGACTGGCCATAGGCCTGATCCTGCAGGGGTCTTCTTTATGTTCTTAGTGTTAGGTAAAGGTAAAGGTGCCCCTGACCATCAGGTCCAGTCGTGTCCGACTCTGGGGTTGCGGCGCTCATCTCGCTCTATAGGCCGAGGGAGCCGGCGTTTGTCCGCAGACAGCTTCCGGGTCATGTGGCCAGCATGACAAAGCTGCTTCTGGCGAACCAGAGCAGCACACGGAAACGCCGTTTACCTTCCCGCCGGAGCGGTCCCTATTTATCTACTTGCACTTTGATGTGCTTTCGAACTGCTAGGTGGGCAGGAGCTGGGACCGAGGAACAGGAGCTCACCCCGTTGCAGGGATTCGAACCGCCGACCTTCTGATCAGCAAGCCCTAGACTCTGTGGTTTAACCCACAGCGCCACCTGGGCTTACGAGTTTCCCATAATGGGCATCAGGGCGGCCACTGTGAGAACAGGATCCTGGACTAGACTGGCCATAGGCCTGATCCTGCAGGGGTCTTCTTTATGTTCTTAGTGTTACACTACTAGTATAACCTTTTGGTATTCAATACAGCACTATAGTTCACGTGCAGTCGTGGGATAATCCTTACAGCAGGCTCTGAAAGTACTATAATCTGCCTGAATTATTCCCATGGGTCAATGCGAGCGCCATGCATACTTTTAAGGAGGAAAATAGGGTCCCACTTGCATCTTGGGGAGGAGAGGAGGGTGTCCCCTGGCTGGAACAGCCTGGACACCTGGGTTCTCACCTGTGACACTCCCCGGGAAAGAAGGGAGGCTAGGATACATCACTATTTATGTAACTACTTTGAAGGAGCCAGGGAGACACTGTGTATGTATATTTCTTACAAGCAAGCTGAAACAGCCTCTTTGGAAGGCGGACAGAGTCTCTCCAGTCCTTGGGGAGGTGAAATTCTCTCAGCCTCTCTACTACAATTCAAAGACACACTTGGGTCTGTATTAGTAGGTAATAAAACGATTTATCATTTCAGTGGCTCATTTGCAAAATAAACTGAGAATCTGATGCTGGAGGTTGTCTAATACTGATCTGAGCCGATATCCAGTTTCTGACAGCAAGAGCTGTTTGATGGTGGAATGGACCACCTCCTCGGAGGGTGGTGCACGCTCCTTAAACAGCAGTTGGGGCTGGCCATCTGTCAGGGATCATTTAGCCATGAATCTTGCTTTGCAGGGGGGTTGGGCTAGATGACCCTCGGGGTACCTTCCAGCTCTACAGTTCTGTGATTCTTCATTCTGTGGTCTGTAAAATGTATGCATTTCTCATACTGTTAGCCTTGCTTTCTTTCCAGGAAAGAGGATAGAATCCCCCCTCCCTTCCTCAAATAATTAACTTAAGGACACACTGCCTTGATCATTGTAGAGAGGGTGGGGGAACACACAATACTTTTATTTTTGAAGCCCTTACCTGTCTGCATCTTTCAGAGAGTAAGGAGATAAAAACTGACCACGCATTTTCTAAGCTGGCTGGTTTTTATATGCTCCTGGTTCCTGGCTCGGGGCCAGGAAGAGAAAATTCCAGACAGGCTGCTAAAATTCCAAGCAGCCGGCAGTCCTTCATTCCTCACCTCTGAAGAAGGTGTTTGTGGGGAAGCAGGGAAAAGGCTGAAGGTGAAACCAGTTTTGGAGGTGAAAAAAGCAGAGGAGAGGCAGAGAAAGAGAGAGAGAGATGTTTGCAAAGACTAGTAACAAACGCCGCTTAGCCAAGCCAGATGAGACAGAAAGACAAGCAGAAGAAAAATGTTCCATTTCTGCACAGTCATGCAGGTGGTAGGAAAAGATATAAACACAGACCAAAGCAACACGCCATTGTTTTGGGGGAAGCGATCTGGAATGGAGAACTCAGTTTAAAAGTAGGATTCATGCTAGGCAATCATAGAATCGTAGAGTTGGAAGGGAGCACAAGGGCCAGCTACTAGTCTACTCCTCTGCAATGCAGGGACCTTTTTGCCCCATGTGGGGCTCAAACCCACAGCCCTGAGATCAAGAGTCTTGTGCTCTACCGGCTGAGCTATTTAGTCACAGCAGCAACTAGGATGGGGAGAGAGGAGGGTCTTGGCTCGGTGGTAAAGTATATAAGCTTTGCATGTAACTAGCACAAGATGTGGCTGCTGGGTTGGTAAAGGACCAACATTGCCCAGATCAGGCGTCCCCAAACTCGGCCCTCCAGATGTCTTGGGACTACAACTCCCACCATCTCTAGCTAACAGGACCGGTGGTCAGGGATTATGGGAATGGTAGTCCTAAAACATCTGAAGAGCAGAGTTTGGGGGTGCCTGGCCCAGATCCTTGAAAGCCTTGCACAGGCTGCCAGGGAGCTACTGGGCCCAATTCAAAGTGTTAGTACTAGCATACTCAGGACCCAAGTACCTAAAAGAGCGCCTTCCACAGTACCAATATTTCAGACCCTACATTTGGTAGGCAGCTCCTTGGTGCTGGTGGTGCCGTCGCCAGGAGCTGCCCAGCTGGCGTTTACCATAGCAGGGCCTTTTCAGTGGTGGCTCCCTGGTTGCGGAATGCCCTCCTTAGCAAGGTGCACCTGTCTCCGTCATTCCAGCTTTTAGGAGGAATCTGAAAGCACTCCTGTTTGCATTTGGTGGCTGAGGAATACAGTCCCTTGCAACCTCGAGATCGCTGGGTGGAAAATGTTTTTAATTGCAGTTTTTAAGAACAGGCTAATCGGTTTTGGGAGTGTTTTGCGTTTAAATTGCTTAACTGTTTGCTTATCAGTAAAGGTAAAGGGACCCCTAACCATTAGGTCCAGTCACTAACGACTCTGGGGTTGCGGTGTTCATCTCGCTTTACTGGCCGAGGGAGCCGGCGTACAGCTTCTGAGTCATGTGGCAAGCATGACTAAGCTGCTTCTGGCGAACCAGAGCAGTGCACGGAAATGCCATTTACCTTCCCGTCGGAGCAGTACCTATTTATCTACTTGCACTTTGATGTGCTTTTGAACTGCTAGGTTGGCAGGAGCAGGGACCAAGCGACGGGAGCTCACCCCATTGCGGGGATTCGAACCGCCAACCTTCTGACTGGCAAGCCCAAGAGGCTCAGTGGTTTAGACCACAGCGCCACTCGCGTCCCTTTTATTTCCTTATCAGTAAATAAGTTCAATAATAATAATAATAATAATAATAATAATAATAATAATAATAATTTATTTATACCCCACCAAACTGGCTGGGTTTCCCCAGCCACTCTGGACGGCTTACAACAGAAAAATGAAATAAAATAATCTATTAAACATTAAAAGCCTCCCTAAACAGGGCTGCCTTCAGATGTCTTCTAAAAATCTGGTAGCTGTTTTTTTCTTTGACATCTGATGGGAGGGCGTTCCACAGGGCGGGCGCCACCACCGAGAAGGCCGTCTGCCTGGTTCCCTGCAACTTTGCTTCTCGCAGTGAAGGAACCACCAGAAGGCCCTTGGCACTGTACCTCAGTGTCCGGGCAGAACGATGGGGGTGGAGACGCTCCTTCAGGTATACTGGACTGAGGCCATTTAGGGCTTTAAAGGTCAGCACCAACACTTTGAACTGTGCTCGGAAATAAGAATGCCCCAGGTTCAATCCCTGATTTACTCTGGCCGAGCTGCAGAAGGTGGGCACCCCAATGAGGTGCTTTAATCCTCTTGGCTGAAGCCTCAGCCCCACAGCTCCTGTTAGGAATTCTGAGATGATGCACATAAACCACTTCTGAATGCACAGAAATCACCGCTATTACATATAGAAATATAGAGCTAATAGCCTTGGCAATTGCGGGATGAAGTAGAGAAATTAACCGCCGCCCCTGTGCTGTCAACCACAGGGGTTGCTTTGCCCTACTGCAAACTAAAAAGCAAATAACCTTTTTAGTTAAAAAAGAAGCAGCAGCATGCTTTCTTTGGCTTAACAAAACAAAAAATAGCTTTGCAAATACTGTAAACAGCAAATAAATTACAGGTAGGTAGCCGCGTTGGTCCGACGTGGTCGAAACAAAAAATAAATAAATTCCTTCCAGTAGCACCTTAGAGACCAACTAAGTTTGTCATAGATAGGTATGAGCTTTCGTGTGCATGCACACTTCTTCAGAAACAAATAAATAAATTGCCGCTGATGTTAACTGGCCAGTGGGGGGGGAGGGGAGGTGGAAGTTTTTGTAAACAAGTTTTCCAGCTGAAAACAAGCTTGTTTCCACTCTGGCTGCTGAAGCATTCTGTGGAAGTACAAACCTTGCATCAACAGGCACAGACCTAAAAGGAGGAAGCCAGCTATTTTGGATTTCTCTTTGCCACTTTGGCACCAAATTATTCATTGAGAATAGCTACGGTTTCACCTTCTCTGCCACCCTGGCAGAATTTGCGTGAAAAAGCCAAAGTTCCAGGGTTGCTATTTGCCATCCTCCCCAAATATTTTTTGGGTTGATATTAAAAACACTTTCAATCGTCGGCAGGAGTGCTAGTTATGTAAGTACCTAAAAAAAAAAGCCACATTCCTTTGTCTCAAGGCAAAAACAAACAAATTGGAACAAAGCACGAGAAAGTTACAGTACCAAGCTGTGTACGTACCACACATTAAAAACATCCTCCCATCAGAAAAAAAAAATCCTGGGAATTGTAGTTTACCCCCAGAGAACTACAATTCCCTGCACCTTTAACAATCTACAGTTCCCATGAATATTGTTTTTTTTGGGGGGGTGATTTAAATGTATGGTGCAGATACAGTCCCACACTCAAGCCTTGTATAGATCCAGAATGTTAAATGGATTTCTTTGGAGAAGCAACAGATTCCCCATCTCTGCTCTATCATCATCTCTCCTGAAATCAACCTAAATTAACCTCCACCGCTTTCTGCTTCCAGATGCTTAGGAAGTACTGAATTTAGATTCTCATCTCCTTCTGCCTTGTCGTCCCCCCCCCCCCCCGCAAACACCACCAGAGGGCATCCCTCAAATTAACCTCCCTTTTCATTCTGACAGTGAAGTTGATGAGCAAAGGGAGTCTGGATCTTTAATGTTGCATCGAGGAAGGCTGGATTTTAAGACACTGGGCCAAGAGAGATGCCGGCAAAACTGCTAAAAAGAAAAAGGAGTGGTTGTCTTTCTTTCTTTCTTTCTTTCTTTCTTTCTTTCTTTCTTTCTTTCTTTCTTTCTTTCTTTCTTTCTTTCTTTCTTTCTTTCAATATTTAGAGACTGCAGCAGCCAAGATACTCAGCGCCTTGCTTCAAATAATGATGATGGGGCTGAAACAACCATGAACAGAATCAGAATTTTCTGTATCTTGTTGGTTTTTTTTGGGGGGGGGGGTTTACCCAAAAAATTTGCAGGTTCCCATTCCCCAAATGCTTGGATTAGACCCTCAATATATATTTTTAAAAAGACTAATGAAAAGCACAGGACAATTAAAAGGGCAAGTCAGTAAGTTAAAAGCAAAAACAAAAAACCATGTTACGGAGGAAGAAGTCATTTAGGAGAAACAGCCACCGTGGTATTTCTTGCTTTTAATTATTTCGTGTTTGTTAGAATTAAGAAAAAAAAAGCACACAAGGCATTGCGGACACACCCATCAGAAAAGATTTTCTTTAAAATAATAAGAGTATATTTGGAAAGAAGGGAAGCACCTGACTGCCCCCTGATGGGCGACTGGAGAACCTGCACACGCAAACATCCGAGAGCAAAACTGAACTAATACAATATGTGACTGAGGAATTTTCTTTCTTTTTTTAGTCTTATTCCCTTTTCCAGCTACCACTAATTTTGAGGGAAGCGAAAACGGACCAAACCCAACTCTCCCTTTTACCTTCACTTATAAGCTGCAGGAGAAAAGCCCTTCCGATTCCAAACGGTGATTTTTAACAAGCATAATTCTACGACTCTAAACGGTGATTTTTTGAAGCTCCGGTTTGCTGTGCCAAGACCACTCCTCCAGATATTCGGATTCCCCACGGGCGGGGGGGGGGGGGGAGAGAAATAATATGAAATACAGGTATAAAATACAACTTCAGAGCTGCTAGTGGGTAGATGATTGGGGGGACACAGGGTGTGGCTTTGGGGGGGTTACTAAACAGATACTCTTCCAACACTCACAACCAATAGGTTTTATACAAAACTTTGCACAAGGTTAGCCAGTGAAAAGGCAACAACAAAACACAGAGACAGTGAAGGCGGGGGGCGGGGGAGTTAGTTTGGGACATCAGAATGGGCCGTGTGAGAAAAGGGGATTGGTGTTAAAACCAGGATCTTGTTAAAGGCAGGAATAGGAAGCCTCTTTGACCTCCAGATGTTGTTGGACTACACCTCCCATCAGCCACAGCCAGCAGCGGCAGGGATGATGGGAGTCATAGTCCGACAACATCTGGAGGGCCACAGTGTCCCCATACTGAGCAAAAGAAAATAGTTTCTGGTGGGGATAGCCCACCTTCAGGGTTGTTTGCCGTAGATCCAGACAGAAGAGGATTAACCCCACCAGGCCGAAAAACTAGCTGTTGTTGGGTCACCAGCTGCAGCCAAGTCCAGGGAGTTTGGGTCAGCCACGAGCTGCCTATTCCTGCCACCACCCAAATGAAGTTTGGGAGAGACACCATAGGTCCAACTCCTCTTTCCTTCTAGCAGGTGCTCCAGTTGGCGCTTGGGGGATCCTCACTCGGCAGGCCGGAGTTTGGAGGCATCGGCACCTCCCTTTTGCCACGCAGCCCAGCCAGGGACGCCATGATGTTCTTTCGGGTTATGCAGATTTGCCGCCCGTAGGCCTTGAAGGACTGCAAAGGGCTCCTGGCGGGCAGCCCGGGGGCTCCCCTTGTCGCCCCGTGCCCAGCCTGCACCTCCTGTCCGGCCTGCAAGGGCAGGCCACTCTCGTGGCTCACGGACCGGCCAAAGCGACGCCCCGCCTTGCGCTTCGGGACGCTGAGCTTCTCAGCCTCTGATCCTTTGTCGGTCTGGAGCGATGCCCGCTGGAAGCTGAGGGTCAGGCGCTTGAGGCCGGTTTTGGGAGCCTCGTGGAGGTGGCGGAAGCGGTCGGCCAGAGTGATGGGGGAGCCAGCATCCGAGGGAAGCATCCTTTGGGGCAGGCCGCTGGGCCCGTTCTCTGGGCAGCCGGCTGGGGAGCTGTCTGCTAGGGTGACACAAACAGTGGGGATTCCCAGTTGCCTCATGCCTGCCACTAATACTTCCATGCCAGGCTGCTCTGGCTCAGCTAGGCTGAAGCTCTGGGCATGATGTGCTGCTGCGCCGACAGCAGCCTCGTCCGGAGAGAAATCCATTTCGCTTTCTTCTGCGGCAGCCCTCGCCAAAAGCTCTTCAGGCCAGCTCACCGACCGCCGTAGAACTCTGCGGTGTCTGGGTAGAGAGTCTGGCAGCTCAGCCTCCGCTACCAAGGCCTCCAAATCTGGCTCCTGATGTGCATAGCTGACAGCATCCAAACAGGGATTTCGCCCAGCCCTGTGTTTACATCTCACCGCAGCATGTCCGGCCTCTGGATTTGTGCAGCTAGGGCTGCAAGCATTTTCGTTGGATGGGTGGCTTGTAGATCCTAAAAAATAAGACATCCCAAGAGAAGAGGAAGCCATGTTTAATGTCATGCAGCCGTACGGAGTCCTGTGGCACCTGGTAAATATGGGGTGAGCTTCTGCACGCTCATCTGAACACGTCTTCAAGTGCCCAAGATCTCACGCTGAATGATTTGGTTGTCTTTACCTGCGGGACTTTCATAGAATGGTAGAGTTGGAAAGGACCACCAAGGATCCTCTAGTCCAGCCCCCTGCAATGCGGGAATCTCAGCTAAAGCATCCATGGCAGATGTCCGTCCAACCTCTGCTTAAAAACTCCCAAGAAGGAGGTTGTTTGCAGTTGTTTCAAATGGCAAAAAGCACTGGCTGGGCTTCAGCAACCTTGGCCAACCTGGCGCCCTCTGGGTGTTTTGGACTACAATTCCGTGCCGGACTGGTGCTGATGGGAGTTGTAGTCCAAAAGCTGGAGAGCACCGGGTTGGCAAAGGCTGGGAGTTGTCAGTGGCCCAGCTGAGGTAGCCTCACCACCACCGCCATCACCTCCCAAGGCCATATTGCCCCAACACACACACACACACACACGTCTTGGTGGTTTTCTTTTGCCTGTCTAGTAAGAACAGATTAGGGTTGGGATTCCCATGGTAGAACCGTCAATCCCTCTTCCCTGGAACTCTGGGAAGTGTAGTTCTGTGTAACCATCTTCAAATATCTCAAGGGCTTGTCACATCGATGAGGGAACAAGCTTGTTTTCTCCTGCTCTGGAGGGTAGGACTCGAACGAATGGCTTCCGACTAAACATCAGGAAGAACTTTCCAACAGCAAGAGCGGTTAATGAAAAAAACGGTGCAAAAACGAAATATCTTGGGGAAATCACTTTGGATTTTTCAATTAGAGATGGGGGAGAATTTGCCCGAGTTCTTATTTAAAGGCAAACCCAACATCAGGAAGAACTTCTGGTGGACTCTCCTTCCTTGGAGGCTTTTAAGCAGAGAAGAAGAGTTTGGATTTGATATCCCGCTTTATCACTACCCGAAGGAGTCTCAAAGCAGCTCACAATCTCCTTTCCCTTCCTCCCCCACAACAGACACCCTGTGAGGTAGGTGGGGCTGAGAGACTTCAGAGAAGTGTGACTAGCCCAAGGTCACCCAGCAGCTGCATGTGGAGGAGCGGAGACGCGAACCCGGTTCCCCAGATTACGAGTCTACCGCTCTTAACCACTACACCACACTGGCACAGAGGCTGGATGGCCATCTGTCATGGATGCTTTAGCTGAGATTCCTGCTTTGCAGGGGGTTGGGCTGGATGACCCTTGGGGTGTCTTGCAACTCAGCAATTCTAACTCCCATCTCCCTTAATTTACAGTTCCCAGAATCAGCTGACTGTCTAAAGTGGCACTATAGTGCTTTAAAATTATGGTGCAAACACAATCTAAATATTAGCCCACCCATTTCTGGTCCAGATCAGGTAGCCAGTCCAGGACTTACAACCACCATGCCTGACCTTGCAGAGGGAGAGCCCCATAGCTCAGTCTGCAGTTGCTGTCTTGCTATGTGCCCTGTCCTGAAATCAGGGGCACCAACTATAGGGGACTCTGGGTGCCCGAGCACCCACAGAAAAATTGTTGTGGGTGCTCGGCACCCACACTGCATGGCCCCCATACAACTTCCTATGTCTGGCAAGGTTTCGGAACCAGACTTTGGCTGGTACTGAAAGTCAGAGTCCGAGGGCACATGTAACATCACACACACTGGGCTTCCCTGCCTGAAACCCTGGGCAGACATGGCTGCCAGTCAGTGCAGACAACACTAAATTAGTTGGGCCAATGGTCTGGGGCAGGATAAGACTGCTTCCTATAGGTTTTCTCTTGTAAGGGTGACCTTTCCTAGGTCAGGAGAAATGGGCATTCACCTCTGATACTTGCTGAACCTCTCCTTTGCCCCATTAGGTATTGGACATGCAGGAAAAAAATCTACGGGCCAAGGATTAGCTCAAGACCCTACCTAGCTCACTTTCTCTGAGCTTGTGTGAATGCAGCCAAGCCCATCTATGCTGGGATGTTGGGACTTCCAAGGCCTCGGTCGCCATCTTCTTTGTCAGAAGCCCGCTGTTTGGTTGTGCTGCTTTGGCGGAGGCAGGAAGCGGTTGCTAGGAGAGAAAAGAATAGATCCAATCAGAGGCAGGGGTGGGGAAACTTCCCCGGGGCTACATTCCCTTGCAAGCAACCTGTTGGGGGCCACATGCCAAAGGCAGAAAGGTCCAGAGGCGAAAGTAGGTGAAACAACTACAGTCGTACCTTGGAAGTCAAACAGAATCCGTTCCAAAAGTCCATTCGACTTCCAAAACGTTCGAAAACCAAAGCGCGGCTTCTGATTGGCTGCAGGAAGCTCCTGCAACCAATCGGAAGCCCCGTCGGACATTCAGCTTCCAAAAGAACATTTGAAAACCGGAAAAGTCACTTCCAGGTTTCAATTGTTCGGGAGCTGATTTGTTTGGGAGCCAAGGCATTCGAGATCCAATGTACAGCTGTAATGGTATATTTTTATCCTCATACAGCAGACTCCTTTCTACATGGACTCAAGCATCTCTCTCCGTCCTATATCCAGGTGAGCAGGAATGATTACCAGAGACTGAGGATGCAATCGAGCCAGCCAAAGACACCCAAGGAGGTGCAAAGCAAGGCTGGTTATCTGGGGAGAGCACTAAGAGACAGGCAGAGATTTGGGGCACATCTGCATTTAAAGCATTGTGATACCACTTTAAAGAGTCACGGCTTTCCCCAAAGAATTCTGGGAGCTTTAATTTGTTAAAGGTGCTGAGAATTGTTAAGAGAGCACCTATTCCCTTCCCAGAGTGGTTTAACAATCAGTCTGTTGTTAATATTGTTTTACAGATTATGAATGCATATGTAGTACTTTGTGACCTTTGCTGCAATTGTGCTGTTTAGCCTGTCCCCCACCCCAGTTTTCTTTGTTAATAGTGTTTTATAGACTGTAATGGTTCCACTGATGGTTTGCTGATCATTCTATTTGACCCGTGTTGTATTTGTGATGTCCTATTACACTGTTGTTACTTACTGGTTGCAAGCCACTTTGCGATTCGTGTGAATGAAAGGCAGCATAGAAATAAAACAGATCAAATCTTAAAACGCAATTGTATGTAATTTGGATTATGAACATTAAGGTTGGGCAAGTGGGAAGGCGCCAGTTCTGTTGACCTGGAATACAGTTGTTGAGTAACAAGTGGAACAGCATGGTACAAGAGTAACTACATGGAAAAAAAAGAATAAAATATTGTTGTTTTTAAAAGAAATATAGTAAATCAAATCCATAAAATAAAACTCACTTTCCAGGAAACTCTGGGGATTGTAGCTATGTGTGGGGAAATAAGAGGCATCCTAACAACTCTGAGCACCCTTAAACTACAGTTCCCAGGAAACCATCACTGTTTAAAGAGGCATTATAGTGTTTTAAACATATGGCGTACAGTTGGCCATAATTTGCAATTATTTCATTTTTCTGGTGCCCTGCAGATGTTGTTGGACAACAACACCCATTGGCCCTCCAAGCCAGCATGACCGAAAACCAGATTGTTTTGCATCCCAAAACAGCAGGTCAGGGAAAGCTCCGCAAGAACAACCAGTTATCACACACAAATTGCTAGCCATTCACTGCCTCTGCTGGCTGGAATGAGAAGCACAAAAGCACAGAACCAGGAGGATAGGTGGGCCCTGGAGCATGCGAGGGTCTCTAGCTCTCCGGAGGACTCACCTGATCCTTGCTGTTGCGGGAGAAGATGCGCAAGGATTTGCGCCCTGCGTCCTTCCGCTCAAAAGGCGCTGGGGAGCGGCAGGGGGGAGTCAGAGCAGAATGCTTTCTGAAAGGGAAGGGGAGAGAGGGAAGCGGTCGCAACGCTTTGGTCACATGTATATTGAAAGCACACGACTTCACCCAAAGAATCGTAGGAAGTGTAGTTCTGGGAATTGTAGCTCTGCGAGGAGATCCTCTACAGTTCCCAGGATTCTTTGGGGAAAGCCATGCGCTTTCAATGTGGTCCCAACAGCCTCTCAAAGTTGGCAAGTGGCCCCCACAGATGAAGGGAGAACATGACCAGGCAGGATTGAACTCCTCCTGCATCAGTTGATAAGCTGGGAGTTCAAATCCTGCTTTCGGCAGGGGTCGGATGCGTCACCCTGTTCCCTGCAGGGAACTTGCTTGGGCACACAAACCAAGCAGGATTAAGCCCTCCGCCCACCAGCTGATCCTGCGTCTCAGCTGCAGGATCCAGCAGCATCCCTACTTGAAAACACACACAGGACATCAGGCATGGATGGGGCAAGTAGGCGTGGTCTAGGGGAAATGGCCCCCAGGGCAAAGTGAGGAGGTCTGGTGGGGCACATTTAGCATGTGGGCCAAGGTTCCCACGCACCCACTTTACAGGCAAGAACCCTCATATCTGAAGTTGATATTTATTGGTTCACTTCTGTACTTGCCCTTTCTTCCAAAGAGAACCCAGTACAACTACTAGCACATGGGTAGGCAAACTAAGGCTCGGGGGCTGGATCCAGCCCAATCGCCTTCTAAATCCAGCCTACGGACAGTCCAGGAATCAGCCTGTTCTTACATGAGCAGAATGTGTGCTTTTATTTAAAATGCATCTCTGGGTTATTTGTGGGGCATAGGAATTCGTTCATCCCCCCCCCTTTCAAAATATAGCCTGGCCCACCACAAGGTCTGAGAGACAGTGGACCCTGCTGAAAAAATTTGCTGACCCCTGATCTAGCTAAACATTACAAAAATACTATAAGAATAGCAAAACATGCAGTGGGAAAATTCTCACCTCCCCCTCTCAGGGCTTGCGGGGAGGGAAGCTTTTGCATATGACAAAGTCTTCCTATCATCAACATCACCCCCACCATAGCTCTTCCCTCCCGTCCTCCATGGAAAGACCCACTTGCAACCCCACCTTTGAGGGCGTTTTCTGCCGCTGCTCTTTCTCCTCTGAGTTTTCACAGCCGGGGTCCATGGGTCTCCCGTGAGGTGCCCTAGATCGGAGAATGGGCTGGAATGTCCTCTGGGAGAAACAGGAGCAGGGCTTGTAGGAGCTGCGTTGGGAGAACACAAGTGTATTTCGTTCCATTTACGGGTTGCTTCCCGTGAACCGTGTTCTGGGCTACTCAACAGGCAGACGAAGCATTGGGAGGCAACTGTCTTCGTGACCGTTTGGGCGCCATTTTGAATCAAGATGGCGGACCAAAACATCACTTCGGAGTGACTGTGTGTTTTCTCGGGTGAGGTGGGTCCAAACTCACGAATCACATTATAAAAACAACCCACAATATTTTCTGGGAGCACCAGGCACTTCTGCCTAGAGTTATATGAAATTAATGAAAACATTTATATACTTTGGCCACCTCATGAGAAGAGAAGACTCCCTGGAAAAGACCCTGATGTTGGGAAAGATTGAGGGCACAAGGAGAAGGGGACGACAGAGGATGAGATGAGATAGTTGGACACATAGCTGCCAAGTTTTCCCTTTTCTCACGAGGAAGCCTATTCAGCATAAGGGAAAATCCCTTTAAAAAAGGGATAACTTGGCAGCTATGGTTGGACAGTATTCTCGAAGCTACCAACATGAGTCTGACCAAACTGCGGGAGGCAGTGCAAGACAGGAGTGCCTGGTGTGCTATGGTCCATGGGGTCACGAAGAGTCGGACACGACTAAACGACTAAACAACAACAACAACATTTAAATAACTACTGTACTTCAAATCTAATATAGACTGAGTTAAAGCCCTCCAGTCACAGGGATTGTTGGCAGAGAAAAGTCTCGAGCAGACACTGAAAACAGACTAGAAACAATGTCTGCCTGATAATACAGTTACAGGTAGGTAGCCGTGTTGGTCTGACGTAGTCGAAACAAAATAAAAAAATTCCTTCCAGTACCACCTTAGAGACCAACACAGTTTGTCATTGGTATGAGCTTTCGTGTGCATGCACACTTCTTCAGACACCGTGCATGCACATGAAAGCTCATACCAACGACAAACTTAGTTGGTCTCTAAGGTGCCACTGGAAGGAATTTTTTTATTTTGTTTTGATAATACAGTGGGAGGGAGTTCCAATCGGTAGGAGCCACCAGACTTAAAGGTGTGAATCCTGTATCGTATGGAGCAGACTTCATGGTGAGCTTCTCTCCTGCAAGAAAGCAGTGACCATTTGGGTACACATAAGGGGTGAGTTTCAGTATCCATATATTTACGGTTTCTGCACATGCTGTAGAGGGAAGTGAGGGGCAGGTGGGGTTCGTCAACCTGAGGAGGTAGGCCATCTAGGAAAAGGAAAACTCTGAACTTAACCATCTGCTACCTGGAGAAAAAAAGGCTAAGGAATAAACCCTTCACAAATCCAGATTGAAGCCCCTAAGATGGTTGGATGGCGTCTTGTATGCCTCTTTCTGCCAACTCCTGCAGCCAAGCTGGTGCCAAATGTCTTGCTCTGCTTTCCTTTGGGAGCATCAGTGTCATCTGGGCACCCCAGGACCTCAATGCACACTGCCCAGTTTTGCGCCCCAGGGAAGTCACTTTGGTGATGCTAACACAGCAATTTGAGTTCACCCCTGGAGGTGCACTCCATTGCCTCTCAAGACAGATGGATGCCAACTTGACAAAGGAAGACAGGCGAGACAACCGAGCTTCAGCTTCTTAAACGCAAGCCTATTGCCTTCCTTCTTAAAACAAATACTGATGTAACAATTTAATGTAAGACCTGATTCAGGAATCTGTAGCTAGGGTTGCCAGACTCAATAGAGGACAGGACTTCTGTGCCTTTAATTGCCCTGCTCTCTTTTGAGTCTGGAAACCTTAAAGAGAAAAACAGCAGACCCTTTGCTTGGAAGTTAAACAAAGGGTCTGCTGGTTTCTCTTTAAAGTTTCCGGACTCAAAAGAGAGCAGGGCAATTAAAGGCACAGGAGTCCTGTCCTCTATTGAGTCTGGCAACCCTATCTGAAGCTGATCCATCGTCGCCAGCCTTTTAAACATTTAATCCACAGATTAGATCTGCATGCAGCCAGCTGTGGCATAGTAGTGAATTTTGAAGCTCGGAAGCTGCAACACCAGGAATCAAAAAAAGGCAGGCAGCTGTGCTAGCTGTAGTAAAAGCACACAGCACCGAATACCAGTTTGCATTTGCACAGAGCCATAGAATTTCAGGTAACTGAGCCCTGCTGTGAAAAGCATGCAGCAAGCACCTCTTTAAGCAAGGTGGGGGGGTGGGGGTGTCACGATATCATTACCTTGTGAGGGACCCACATCCGCTGATCGATCAAACAGGGGTGCAGTATCCGCAAAGGGATCTGAGTTTGCTGGATCCAAGGATGACCTCCTGCCAGTGGGGAACAGGAGAAAAGGGATGGATTGGGATGAGTGATTTCTCAGGTTTTCAAATTTAATTTAATCTATTTATAAACCGCTTTTCAAGAGGCGGGGGGAACTCTCCACCTGGCAAACAAGCAGGCGGTAGAAATGAGGAGGGAGAAGGAGCAGCGGTGGGGAAAACCTGTTAGCCTTTCCATTTGACCAGCCCCCCACCTGCCATATACAATACACCTGGGGCAGCTGATCACCAGAACCTGCAGAGAAACAGGGACTGAGCTATGAAAAAGAGGTTTCCTGATGTAACAAAAGCAGTGAGGATACACAGCTACCAAGGGAGCGGGTCATCCCCAAGAGGACCCCGCAACCCTTTGAGCTGGCACTGGGTCCCAATCCAAATGGGCGGTGCTCCAAGGGAGGCTAGAGTCCATGCCCTACCCAGGCTAGACAAGCGCAGCTGGTTCCAGAGGTTACGGGAATCCCCATATGGGGAAAGACTTTAGCTGTGGATGCAGATGTTTCAATCCTGGCATCTCCAGGTAATCTCCAGGAGAACCCTGCCTGAAACACCTGGAAAGCAGCTGCCAGTCAGTGTAGACACTACTGAACCAGATGGACCAGTGGTCCTACTTTGGGTAAGGCAGTTTCCCATGTTCCGATTGTACCTCTTCTTGGCTGAAAGTTCAGAAGCCCCAACTACATCATCAGAGGCCTTCCTCTTGGAGTTGAAAGATGCTTTCAGAGTCCTGTTACCAGGGGAGCCTGTGGGTTAAGGGAGAATCTTTTCAAGAGGACAAGCATTTGGACAATTCAGTTTATTTCTGTTGTCCAAAATGGGGACACGGAAGACACACACACACACACACACACACACCTGTGCATGTGCAACTAGCCTTCTTTACAAGCCACGAAAAGTAATCTCAAGGCTACCAAATGCATTGCAAGTCAAGCTAAAGTGAGAATCAATCAACAGCTGATTCAAAATCAGTATCAATGAAGTTATTTATCCAGCGCCACAGTAGCCTCCCCAAATCTCCCATGAGACCCACTCAAATCTAATAAGAATCTAAATCAGCCTTTCTCAAACTTGGGTCGCGCAGATGTTGTTAGACTACAAATCCCATCATCTCAGGCCACCGGTCCTGTTAGCTAAGGATGATGGGAGTTGCAGTCCAACATCATCTGGGGACCCAATTTTGAGAAAGGCTGATCTAAATCTTCCCAGAGGGAAGAAAACAATGCAGCTGTTGGTTAAAAAGAAATGTTCCACTCCAGAAGCAGCTGCCTTCTTCACAGTGACCCAAGAGAACTTCAAGAACAAATCTGTTGCCAACTGGTTGCCCACAACCAGCAGCAGACTCAAAAGCTCTCTCCCTCAGCTGAGTGCTCTGGAAAATTTATTCCTTCAATTGGGCTCATGCCCATCTCCCTTCTCCCCAGTCCTAAGCCCCCATTACAGATAGGGAACAAATTTGATTCAGTTCTCATTTAAAGGTGAATTGACTTAATCTGCACTTTCTGAAGGACTTTTTTCCCTCGGGCGGGTGGCTTTGAAGGCGGGCCCTGAGCCTCCCCTGTGAACCAACCTATTGCAGGCCAGATCGTCCTCCTGCCACTGAATTGGCCAATGGCAACAGAAGTTTAGGGGGGGGTTCCCCTGGGCATGGTGCTAAGTAGCTGTGCTTGGCATCATGCCCAGGGCAAGGATAAATGCCTGGTCTGCAGGGCCTTTCGGCTTCTTGCTCGCCGCACCGGTTCTGAAACACTTCAAAATTTGCACTTTTCCGAATTTTGCGCTACAGTTTCCTGTGGAGTTAACACGTACAAATGCCCATCTAGAGTACTAAAGCGTCTGTATAAAAATGTCCAGATGAGCAAAAATAAAGTACATGTGAATGTGTTATTTCAGGGGAAATGTGTCTATTAGAAGACATCGAATCCTGATGAATTTTCATGAGGACTTCAGAAAATTGCAAACTGGTTGGGAAGGCTATTGACGGCTAGGAGCCACAATGGCTTCTTTTCTGCCTCCACAGCTGAGGGCAGTAAATGCTTCTGAATGCCAGCTGCTGAAAACCACAGGAGCAGAAAGGGCTCTTGTGCTTGGGTCGAGCTTGCTGGCTTTCCACAAGCTTCTGGTTGGCCATTGTGAGAACAGGACGCTGGACTAAATGGGCCATTGGCCTGATCTGCAGAAGCCTCTTCTTGTGTTCTTAAGTTGGAAATGTGAAGAACCGAGCTCAAGATTAGAAGAAGAAGACGAAAACCCCAGGAAACTGAAATTCAAGAGGCTGTCCACTCACCCTGTCGAATCTCCTGGGAAGGGGCAGTGCAAAGGGCTCGGCCTGTCTTGAACTTGCTCAGGGCTTCGGTCACGATGTCTGAAGGGAAGGAAGAGAGGCAGAGAAGAGTTAAGGAGTTTAAAAGTTTGAGAGAAAGAGAAACAGGGCTGAAATGCTGCAGGGACATTTCAGGAAACCGGGACAAGGTGGTGAGGCGGAAAGAAAGTAGCAGAAAGAAGCCTGGGCAAAGGAGGCCCAAAAATTGAACTCAGGCCTAGACATCGAGAAAGCCTGGCTTGGTTATGAAAGCGGTCTAGTTTTTTCAGCAGAATACAATTTTGACTGCGGCTCTCATATTGATAATCAAAAGCTGTTTTTTGTTTTTTGGTTTGGTTTTTTAAAAGCCAACAACTTTTCAGATAAGTTGATTTGGTACTCACCCAAAAAAGTAAAAGTAAACTCAGCCTCCATCACAGCCATCTTATAGAGATGTCCCCTGCCTCTCCAAAGAATTCTTCCAAAGAAAAGCCACTATCCTCACAACAAGGGCAGAGAACCTTTTAATCTCAATAACATATTCATTTCAGGATAACTTTTCAGGGGCCACATACTACCGGTGGGCGGGACGAGAGGTGATTATTAATATTAATTATTATTACTGCTATTCCTTCTAAAGGACTCAAAACAAGTGACAAAACAATAAAAACATTTTTAAAACAATTCCAATACAGGTGAAGTTCTGATAAAAAGGTGTGTCATGGGCAAGAGTCCCTCAGCAGACATAGCATTTCAAGTGCAGTGGGCATGCTCTGTTACATGTGCAGCATAGTCAGGCTGTGGAGGGAGCCTACTGGCTAGCGCCCGTATCATCACCCAACAGAATTCTGAAATAAAAGAAGAAACCATGGAGAATCCATAATGCTTCAGAAGCAGGTAAGTCTGCATTTCACCAACCAGAGAGAAATTTGGAAGTGCCCCTGATTCCAAACGATCGTCCAAGAAGATCTGGGTTTGGTCTTCTATACTCACTGCCCATGCTCCGTTGCCGCCGCCTCCTCCTCCCCCTCCCTTCGATGTGCTTTTCTCCAGTGTCTTCTGGGCCTAGTGGGGACAGTCTCTTGGTTTCTGCATCTGAGCAGGCAGCTTGGACTTTTTCCAGGAGGAGCTCGGGAATTGTGCCTGGACACAAGGGGAGATGGAGAGGGAAAATCAAGAGGGCATTGCAATAACAGAGCATGGAGTTAACAGAGCATGGAGTACTGTGGGCCAAGCCATCTCTATCTGTGGGATGTAACATAAGCAGTCAAATACAACATTTCCTGTTTGCCCAGAGTGACGTTGGTCCAGCCAGGAGGACTTCCTGTCACACCTGGTCTGGAGCATCCTGCGTGTGACCAGGTAGATGGGCGTGACCCTGGCAGCCCCCATAAACTAAGGGACTAGTCATGCAGTCATCCCACCCCCTTCTCTCACGTCTTCGTTTTATTTTATTTTTTAAATAAATTTTATTGCAATTAAATTAATATTACATATCCATAGCAAATAATATGACTCCAAAAATACAAAAAAGGTATAAAAGCATGACTCAAAACATTTTAAACCCACCATCTTTCCTCCACCCATTCCCACCACGCTTCCCTCCACCCCTGCTAGATTTCCTTTTATATATCTATATATTCTTTAATCTTTGCATTCTATAGTCTCTATTTCTTCAATTCTATTTGGATTTCAATTTTAACTCTCTATCTATACACTTTGTCTCATACTTCACATTTTACTCTAGACATGTCAGCGAGTTTTTTTTCTGAGCAGTGTGTTACCATGTATTCATCAAAGCATTTCCACACTCATCTTTCAACTTTTGAATGGGGGGGGGGGCTTGGCACTACCAATTTAAAAATTATATTATATTATGAAGCAGATTGCTTAATTTGGATTCGAGATCGGATTAGATTAGAAAAAGGCAATATGCTAGATTTGGAGGGTTTCAACAATCGTTTTGGTTGGCATGCCTATTTAAATTATGAAAAGGTTAAGGCCAATAAAGATTTTACAAACCATATATTAAGAGGAGCATTATATAATGTTTGGAACAGATATAGATTACTTTTGGAACCGCAAACACCCTGGTGGATTTCACCACTAGAAGCATTTGGCATTAAAAAATTAAATATGGATGTAAAGTGGCCCACATATAAACAGTTAGTAGAAGAGAATCAGGGAAATTATAGATGTGGGTTAAACCACAGAGTCTAGGGCAGGCATCCCCAGACTTCGGCCCTCCAGATGTTTTGGACTACAATTCCCATCATCCCTGACCACTGGTCCTCTTAGCTAGGGATCATGGGAGTTGTAGGCCAAAAGCATCTGGAGGGCTGCAGTTTGGGGATGCCTGGTCTAGGGCTTGCTGATCAGAAGGTCGGCGGTTAGAATCCCTGCAATGGGGTGAGCTCCCGTTACTCGGCCCCAGCTCCTGCCCACTTAGCAGTTCGAAAGCACATCAAAGTGCAAGTAGATAAATAGGGACCGCTCCGGCGGGAAGCTAAACGGCGTTTCCGTGCGCTGCTCTGGTTCGCCAGAAGTAGCTTTGTCATGCTGGCCACATGACCCGGAAGCTGTCTGCGGACAAACGCCGGCTCCCTTGGCCTATAGAGCGAGATGAGCGCCGCAAGCCCAGAGTCAGACACGACTGGACCTGATGGTCAGGGGCCCCTTTACCTTTATAGATTAAAAGCATATGAGGAAATGACGATATTTAATATAGATACACTTACAAGTGTATTCAAAGCAGATCAAAAGAGGGGCTTCTCAAAAGAGGAATCTAAATTTAATAATTTGGTGATACAGAATAATAAGAAATTATTATCAAAAACATATAATTTATTATTAGATTGGGATCTTATGGAAGAAGTAGTGAAAGAAACAATGATTAAATGGTCACAAGATCTTGGAAAAGTAATACAGCTGGAGGGGTGGGACAAATTATGGCAGAAGGATATAAGATTTACTGCCTCTTATACCATTAGGGAGAACTTTACTAAAATGTTTCATAGATGGTATATGACACCAGTGAAGTTAGCCAAGATTGATAAAAAGAAGTCCAACCTCTGTTGGAGGTGTAATTGTGAAACAGGAACGCTAATTCACATGTGGTGGAGATGTGAGGAGATTAAGGAATTCTGGTGTGTAGTCCATGAAGAAGTGAAGAAGATACTAAAATCTCTTTAACTAGAAGCCCAGAAGCATACCTGTTGGGGCTAGTAGGTGAGGAAGTACCATGAGGGAAGAGGAAAATATTTCTATACGCAAGTACAGCTGCGAGAATAAGGATAGCCGCAAGATGGAAGCAACAAATATCACCAACAAAAGAGGAATGGATCTGTAAATTAAATGAATATCTACTGTTGGCAAAACTAACTGCGATAATAAGGAACCAATCTATTCAAAAGTTGAAAGACTTCTTCTTCATTTTATACCCTCTTGAAGTTTTTGCTGTCTGCTGGCTCTCAGCCAGCAGCACATGGGCTCAATCCCCATATGGGATAAACCTGCACTCTCTTCTATAACTACAAGCTAAAGCCTGCCTTCAGGATCACGCTGTGGGCTGAATGTGAGTAAACTTCTTATTACTTTTAAGAGAAGACTATTGTGTCTTCATTCTTTTTTATGAGGGAACAGAGAGGATTTACCAGGAACTAATCCAATCTGGACAAGCCAGACTGGATTGCTTAACTCAAGAGATGTAAACGAATCTACCAACTAGCTTCCAGCAATATACAAGGGAATGCACTCTGCTACCAGCTCACTAGTGTGAGTGAGGAAGGATAATATCTAATCCATATATCCTCTCCTACTATCCACAACATTCCCACACTATCCAAGAGGGGCATGGGTGTAGACAGGGGGGGCAGGAGGGGGCAGCTGCCCCCCCCTAGAAGCAAAAAATTATTGTATTTTACAGACCATAACCAATACTTTGCCCCTCCAAAAACTGAAGTGGAAAGGGCTTTGCTTTAGCAAGAGCAGCTCTCCACTTGCTGGGGGCGGGAACACAGCTGTAACAAAAACACATCAAATAAATAAAGCAAAGTGGCTACCAGTACTTAAGCAGTTAAGACAATGGAGCAGAATATCCCTTCAGGCAAGGTCCACCCTATTCACCCTATTGTTATTCAGTGGGAGTTGTTAATGGGCATTCAGGGATCGCATTAACAGTTCTATTGACGATTTAATGAGGGTGCAGAGGATTCAATTTGACTAAGGTGGCCCTGCAAGGCTAAAAGGAAGTGAATAAGAAGGGGGGGGGCTGTAGCTTTGATAGACACAGTGATGTTTATAAAAAGCATTGGTGTTCCAGTCTGCCCCTCCTCCTGCATCTGTATACTGTAAATCAGGGGTGGCCACCTCCCAAGAGACTCTGATCTACTCACAGAGTTAAAAACTGGGAGTGATCTACCCCCTTTTGGGGGGTTCAGGTCAAAGCTGTTGAGTTTTTTTAAGGAAGGGAAGCCCTGTTTTGGGGGGTTTAGGTCAAACTTGTTGAGCTTCTTTTAGGAGGGAGGGAGGCCCATTTTTGTTTAGGGCTTCAGGTCTTTTCAGCTTTTTTAGGGAGGAGGAAAAATTTGGGTGAGCTTTTTTTAGGGGTGCCAGTGATCTAGCAGTGATCTACCACAGACATCCAGTGATCTACTGGTAGATCACAATCTACCTGTTGGACGTGCCTGCTGTAAATCAAGCAGAGAGAAAGCTGCTTACAAGGCTCCTGTACATCACAGCGTCACCCAGAGGCACCCACAAATGTGAGTTATCCCTCTCTCTATTTCTTCCTTCCTTTCCTCCCTCTTCCATCCTCAATAAAATACTGGGGGGGGGGCAGATAAGCCCCACATAGAAAGCCCATCAACATGGGGGGGGGAGGACTCTTTAAAATACAGTATTTACCAGTAATTTATTTTGGGGGGGAGGCACCTAGGCCTCTAGGAGTTGGCTGCTATGCCTAGGACAATTCAAGAAAGCAGAATCATGCATATGCTATGGTAATATATCAATAGAATCATGGAATTGTAGTCGGAAGGGACCACAAGGGTCATCTAGTCCAACCCCCTGCAATGCAGGAATTTTTCCCCAATGTGGGGCTTGAACCCACAACATGGTTGAAATATTATGCTGATATGCAGCAACGCCTCGGAGCCATCGAGACTGCGGCCCTGTCTTGCCTCGCCCTCGCCTGCCCTGCCACCCCCTCTCCCCTGCCCGACCCTCCCATCCTCTTGCTGCAGAGTTCCAGCTTCACAGCATCACCCAGAGGCACCCACAAATATGAGGTATCCCTCTCTCTATTATTCCTTCCTTCCCTCCCTCTTCCATCCTTAATAAAATACTGGGGGGGGGCAGATAAGCCCCACATAGAAAGCCCATCAAAATGGGGGGGTGACTCTTTCAAATACGGTATTTACCAGTAATTGGGGGGGGGGGAGAGGCACCTAGGCCTCTAGGATTTGGCTGCTATGCCTAGGAGTAGGACAATTCAAGAAAGCAGAATGATGCATATGCTATGGTAATATATCAATGGAATCATAGAATTGTAGTCGGAAGGGACCACAAGGGTCATCTAGTCCAACCCCCTGCAATGCAGGATTTTTCCCCCAAGGTGGGGCTTGAACCCACAACATGGTTGAAATATTATGCTGATATGCAGCAACGCCTCGGAGCTGTCGTGACTGCAGCCGTGCCTTCCCTCGCCCTCACCCGCCCTGCCACCCCCTCTCGCCTGCCCGACCCTCCCGTCCTCTTGCTGCAGAGTTCCAGCATCACAGCGTCACCCAGAGGCACCCACAAATATGAGTTATCCCTCTCTCTATTTCTTCCTTCCTTCCCTCCCTCTTCCATTCTTAATAAAATATGGGGGGGGCAGATAAGCCCCACATAGAAAGCCCATCAACATGGGGGGGATGACTCTTTCACATACGGTATTTACTAGTAATTGGGGGGGGGAGGCACCTAGGCCTCTAGGTGTTGGCTGCTATGCCTAGGAGTAGGACAATTCAAGAAAGCAGAATGATGCATATGCTATGGCAATATATCAATAGAATCATAGAATTGTAGTCGGAAGGGACCACAAGGGTCATCTAGTCCAACCCCCTGCAATGCAGGAATTTTTTCCTAAGGTGGGGCTTGAACCCACAACATGGGCCTCGGAGCCGTCGTGACTGCGGCCGTGCCTTGCCTTGCCCTCGCCCACCCTGTCACCCCCTCTTGCCTGCCCGACCCTCCCGTCCTCTCCAGCCAAGCAGGGTAGCCGCCGCCGTTGCCAGCCCCAGAAGCACAAGGTGGCCGCTGCCGCCGCTGCCGCCACCACGATGTCGTCAGGCCAGCTGGCCCTGTAGCCCCGCCCACGTTCCCACTTTGTGGCCCCGCCCCTGAATGATCATGGCTTGCCCCCCCCTAGTTTTGATCCTGGCTACGCCCTTGAAGAGGGGTCACAACTGGAGCCGGAAACAAGCATGCCGCCTGTTCTCCATGTGAGGACATAACAGCAGTTCCAGAGGGAACCTGCTTCTTTTCTCCCCTGAGTTTCCATTTGCTTGTTCCTGCCCAGTGGCCAAGAGTATCAGCTCCCTGCCACCCCAATTCATTCCCCTGCTCACAAGTTCCGCACTAATGGAGCAGTCAAGTTGGCTCTGCTGTCCCACCTCCATCCAGCAGGGGGCAGCATGCATATTTTAGTTAGTACTGTACTGTACTCAAGCTCAGCACCGCTTGTTTTTTTCAACAACCCTGTCATTTTAGATGCCGTACACTAGGGGTCATGCAAAACATTCACTTCGAGCTATCACACACAGACACACACATTTTGTCGGCAATCTGAAATCGATATTCTAGGACTGCCAAACATCCGGGATTTCCCAGACATAGCCGGGATTCAGCTGTTGGAAACAGTGTCCGGGTTGAAATTGCTTTAACGCTCAGGAAAATCTGGATGTATGGTAACCCATGTCGGAAGTGTTGAATTTTTGGGCGAATTTCCTTTAAAATAGCCCAATAACTTTAATGGGGGGGGGGTTGCAAAAAAATCTCAAGAACTTTGCCCCCAACGGCTTTGTGTCCAGATTTTCAGTTTTTGAAATATGGCAACACACTTTGGATTCCAAAGGTTCCAGGTTCAAACCCTGGCATTTAGGATCATTTTTAATGTTTGATGTTTTGTTGTGTTTTTAATATTCTGTTGGGAGCTGCCCAGAGTGGCTGGGGAAACTCAGCCAGAAGGGCAGGGTATAAATAATAAACTATATCATCATCATCATCATCTCCAAAGGGGGGTGAAAGCCTCCTGCCTAAAACCCTAGGGAACTGCTGCCAGTCAGTGCAGACAATACTAGGGATGGGGAGAAAAATGGTTTGTTGGAAACATTGTTATTAAATTCAAAAACCAAAAATCTATCCAAGATGTATAATTTACTGCTGGAGTGGCAAACAAAGGATGAACAAACAAAGTCAGTAATGATAGAGTGGGCTAAAGATGTTGGGCATAATATAATGATACAGGATTGGGAAAAAATGTGGAAAAAATCCATAAAATTTACAGCATGTAATGTTTTGAAAGAAAATATGTTGAAGATGATGTATAGATGGTATTTGACCCCAGTTAAGTTAGCAAAGATGTACCACACACATGATAATAAGTGTTGGAAATGCAAAGAAACAGAAGGAACGTTTTATCATATGTGGTGGACTTGCCCCAAGGTAAAAGACTTCTGGGATAAGATTTATAATAAACTAAAGAAAATGTTTAAAAATACGTTTATTAAAAAACCAGAGGCCTTTTTGTTGGGGATTGTGGGGGAGGAGATACCAAAGAAAGATGTTACTGTTTTCTTGTATGCCACAACAGCAGCGAGAACGCTGATAGCACAGAAATGGAAGACCCAGGATATACCTTCAGTGGAAGAATGGCAAATGAAAATGTTGGACTATATGGAACTGGCTGACCTGACCAGGAGACTCCACGACCAGGGGGAGAAAGCGGCAGAAGAAGAATGGTCAAGTTTTAAAGTTTATTTGAAGAAATATAGTATTTTGATTAAGAAGATAGGGATTTTGAATGTCACTAGTAATTGCAGCGTAGTATGAATGTAAAGTGAAGAAAGATAAGACGATGAATGTGATTATTGAATAACAGAAATGAGAAGTGAGATATAATAATTTTAGAAATGGATAATGAGGTAGAATTGCTAATTATGATTAATAGTGAATCGCAGCGAGCAAGGAGTTGAGGAAGTCGAAGTAAAAGGATCAGAACAAAGGTTTAGAACTGTTAAAGCTTTGTGTATATATATTTTTTTGTATTTGTGTGTTTATTTGTATTTTTTTATTGTTAAAAAGAATAAAAAATTTTGAAAAAAAAGAAAAAAAGAAAAATGGTTTGGTTCCCCATCACAGTCTCCTCTCCCAGAAGTTAAAAAGAGCATTAAGAATAAAGGTAAAGGGACCCCTGACCATTAGGTCCAGTCGCGGACAACTCTGGGGTTGCGGCACTCATCTCGCATTATTGGCCGAGGGAGCCAGCATACAGCTTCCGGGTCATGTGGTCAGCATGACTAAGTCGCTTCTGGCGAACCAGAGCAGCACACGGAAACGACGTTTACCTTCCCACCAGAGTAGTACCTATTTATCTACTTGTACTTGACGTGCTTTCGAGCTGCTAGGTTGGCAGGAGTTTAATGCAGGGGTCGGCAAACTAAGGTCCCCGGGCCGGATCAGGCCCACCTGGGTCCTAAATCCGGCCCACGCTGCGAAGCCAGAACCCACCACGAAGCCAAGACTCTCAGCAATGGTGATGGGAGGAAGAGGCCAAGTGGTGGTGGTTCTGCCACTCAAATGCCTGGTTTATCTCAGCGGCGTTTGATTGGCAAAAACATCCCCGCTCTGCGCTGAGGTAAACCAGGCGTGGCGTTTGATTGGTAGAGCAGCTGCCACGCGGCCTCTTCCTCCCATCGCCGGCAGATCTGCCGCTTCTTGGCCTCTTCCTTCTCCCCCTTGCCTCTTCTTCCAGCTCCCTCCCCCTGGTGCCACTTCTCTGGCCTGCCACAAAGTTTGAGGGACAGTGGACTGGCCTGCTACTAAATTTTTTTGCTGACCCCTGGTTTAATGCTCCATAGAGAGAAGTGAGGTGGGGCAAGGGGGGCTCATAAACCTGAGAAGGTAGCCCATCTAGAAGGAGAAAAACTCTGATCCCAAACCTCCGCTGCCTTGTGGAATATCTTCAGGAGAGGTAAAGGCTCAGGAGTAAACGCTACACAATTCTGGATTGGAATCCCTAAGGTGGTTGGATGGCGCCTTGTACGCCTACTTCCGGCAACTCCTGCAGCCAAGCTGGTGCCAAATGTCTTGCTCCGTTTTCCTTTGGACCACAAGATGACAACCACATCTTTTCCTGACCCTAGATTTACCACCACCTTTCGCTTTGCATCCCTGAGAATCAGGGCTGGTCTGCACTTCCTCCCAGGTAAACCCACCCAGAAAGAATAGGAAGCTACACCTGGAAATGGACAGCAGGAAAAAGGAGATGAGGCAAGGAAGGTTAAAGGGAGAGAGAGAGAGAGACACAGAGAGAGACACAGAGAGAGACACACACACAGAGAGAGAGACAGAGAGAGAGAGACAGACAGAGAGACAGACAGACAGACAGACAGACAGACAGACAGACAGACAGACATGGGCAGCTGCACAGATGAAGAGTTAAGAGACGGGGGGAAATGGGATAGCCCACAAACAGTCATACGGCAGACAGTGTGTCGCACGGCACAGTATTTAGAAAACCTATCTATGTCACTATCAGTTAAGCTGGTTTTTAGCATCGCATCGACTGACCAATTGCACCATCAGTAGAAACACCATGCAGTTCCTTTAAAAACGAAAAACAGGAGCAAATTTTGAGACCGCGCAGATGAGCCCGCCGGACTTACCAATCTCCGCCGCATGGCTGATCAAAGCATGGACCACGGCTGCCTGCCTCTGCAGCTGCTCCTCAGCTCTGCAGTCCAGCTGGCTGCAAACCTCATTGGGGAAGAGGGTGGGGGCGAAGATGACCGCCAGGTTGGCCAAGTCCATTTTGTTCTGGTCGCACCTGGGATTGCAACGGAGGAGACAAGAGATTAGCAAGGGAGAAAGGGAGTCTCCTCAACCAGGAATTTGGGGGTGGTACCTCTGTCCACAGGGGACCCAGGTGGCGCTGTGGTTAAACCACTGAGCCTAGGGCTTGCCGATCAGAAGGTCGGCAGTTCGAATCCCTGTGACGGGGTGAGCTCCCGTTGCTTGGTCCCAGCTCCTGCCAACCTAGCAGTTCAAAAGCACGTCAAAATGCAAGTAGAGAAATAGGAACCGCTACAGCGGGAAGGTAGACGGTGTTTCCATGTGCTGCTCTGGTTTGCCAGAAGCGGCTTTGTCATGCTGGCCACATGACCTGGAAGCTATACGCCGGCTCCCTCGGCCAGTTACGCGAGATGAGCGTCGCAACCCCAGAGTCGGTCATGACTGGACCTAATGGTCAGGGGTCAGCATGCAAAAGCTGCCATATCCTAGAAATGGCTTTGACTGGCCTGCTAAAACAGGTGAGGGTAGCCAATGGGTTTCAAACCCTCGGTGAGTTAGGGACTTCCCCTTCAGCAAAAACAGGCTCTGGCAGATTGAGGAGGCAAGACTAAGAGTGGGTCCGATGGTCAAGAAGGCGGTTTCTGCAGGTGCTGTAGAGGGATGTGAGGTGCAGATGGGGCTCGTCCACCTGGGAAGGTACCCCATCTAGGAGAAGGAAAACTCTAACCCTCAACCTCTGCTGCCTTGTGGGATATCTTTGGGAGAATAAAAGGCTCAGGAGTAAACCCTACACAAATCTGGAGTGGGGTCCCTAAGGTTGTTGGATGGTCCTTTGTACGCCTCCTTCCGGCAACTCCTGCACTCAAACTGGTGCCAAACGCCTTGCTCTGCTTTCCTTTGGACTACATCAGTTGACCGGACAGCCCAGGACTTCCATACCCACAGCCTAGGTTAGCAATCCAACACTTCATGCTGCTAACACAGCAGTTTAACTTCACCCCCAGAAGTGCACTCCATTCTCTCTCCAGACAGATGGATGCCAACCAACAGTCCTTTGAGATTTATGAACCAACTCCACACAGTAAAGGTCTCTGAGCAGCCTGCCCTGAAACACCACACAGGAAAGAAAATCCTATCTTCGGTTCTTCCTTCCCCCACTGCCAGAAGAGGGTGGGAGGGTAAGTATCTGTCGTAACTGCACACAAGCATCAAATGTGGTCAGTTGTCCTGATGACAAAAAAAAAGGAACGAAACAAAGCTGAGATCAAGCTTCTAGCCCTCGTCTGCAAAAGGTATGCATCAAAGTGTGCTGAAATCTCAGGAGCCAGAACAATGGGGAGCAGGATAAGGGTAAATCGCACTACAAGCTTGGAGTGGCTAGATGGTCTGGTTGTCGGCTGAGAACGAGGACAAACCCTGGGCAGGAATTAAGGGCACAAACTGGTCCTTCCCCCATAGACCCACCTGGAAGCCACGTCCTGCAGGAACCTGAAGAAGTAGCGGAGGAGATCGGTGCTTCTTTGGGGCAGCAGGGAGGTGAGCAGGAGAGTCAGCGGGCCCTGGTCGCCGTCCTCTTGCTGCTGGACCTGGCACAAAGGCCCCTGGATCCCAGCTGGGATCAGGGGCTCAGGCAGCTCCCTCAGGAACTGCTTCACCAAGGTGGCCACGTCGCACGGGAGGGCCATCGCCAAGCAGTGCTCGCCAGCCTCCAGCCGGGCCTGGAAAGGATGCAAAATGTGAAGAAGGGGAGGAGGCGAACCTTCAGGGAAGCAACTGCCTTGGTCTACTTCCCCAGCTCTGCGTTATCAGCAAGGGGATCCAGAAGACCCAACATTCCGTAGCTGGTGCTGCAATGGTCTGGGGTCAAAAGGGGCCAAAGGCCCACTATTATTTCTGTGGCTAGGTCCCCCTCTCCAGCATCCAACAGCCACCTAGTCAGCAAGAAAGCAGAGCTTTTAGCTGCGTTTAGGAACCCTGAAAATACAGGTGAAACTCGGAAAATTAGAATATCATCGAAAGTGCATTTATTGTTTGTTGGCATCCATCTGTCTCGAGAGAGAGAATGGAGTGCACTTCTGGGGGTGAAGTTAAACTGTTGTGTTAGCAGCATGAAGTGTTGGATTGCTAACCTAGGCTGTGGGTATGGAAGTCCTGGGCTGTCCGGTCAACTGATGTAGTCCAAAGGAAAGCAGAGCAAGGCGTTTGGCACCAGTTTGAGTAACACAACTTAAAAGGTGAAACCAATATATGAGATAGATGCATGACATGGAAAGCAAGTTATGTCAAGCCTCTATTTGTTGTAATTGTAATTATTTGTCGTTAGTCGGGTCAATTATAAATGGAATGTGATTAATGAAATGTAATAGCGATGTTTATTTTTGTATTATTGTAAGTATTTGTTTTATTACTGTGGAATTTCGAAAAGAAAACATTTGTAAAAATTAAATAATAATAATAAGTTGCATTACTGAAATAAATGCACTTTTCAACTATATTCTAATTTTCCAAGTTTCACCTGTACAAGGTGCTTCAGTTTCAAGAGAACGGCGTGCAAGTTCTGTTATGTATAATGTTGTGAACGGCCCTGAGATCTGTGGATGAAGGGCGGTATACAAATTTAACAAATAATAATAGTAATAACTTCATGGAAAGCACATCTTAAGTCGCTCCCAAAGACAATGTCTGAGCACTCCAAATCATTTGCCTGTGCCAACCTCTGCTAAAAGTCCTTCTTCAAATTACCTATTAGCCAAGAGTTTGCATTGCCTTCATCTGGCACTGGGCAAGAGCTAACCCTGCAGCTCTAGAAATACCCATTTCAAAAAAAGGACCTGAAAAGCAGGTGGGGAACGCTGCCCAGCAATGCCACAAACCCTTTTCTTGGACAGGCTGGCGACACAACTTGCGAACAAAGCGTGCCTGCCAACCACAAGACATGGGGGGGGGGAGAGGAGGAGAAGAAAATCCAGGATGAACCACTCCTCTGGAGGGCTGGTAGCATGCAGACAGTGCAAGAGTACAACACCCAGTAGTAGGCCTACAAAAATTAGCACAAGAATATTTGGGTTAGCCTTGTTATACCCAGTGCTGGAGATAACCAGCTAACTCCTCTTGCACATTCTACAACAGATGTATAAGGTACATGATATAGGTAGGTAGGTAGGTAGGTAGAGGATAGATAGATAGATGATAGATAGATAGATAGATAGATAGATAGATAGATAGATAGACACATACATACATACATACATACATACATACATACATACATACATACATACATAGAGATATAGATAGATGAGAGAGAGTGTATGTGTTTGAAAAATACGGAATCAGCAGCGCTGGCACCGGAAGTCGCTTCTACGCATGTCCAGACATGCGTAGAAGCAACGCCCGGTGCCAGCGCTGCCCGATTTCCGGTGCCCAGACATGGGCAGAGCGGCACCGGAAGAAATCCGGGAGAATTACGGGATATTTCGCCATTCGGGATGACAACGGGAAACGGCTTTAAAAACGGGGGTTTCCCGGGGAAACCGGGAGACTTGGCAGCTATGGATATGATAGATAGACTTAAGAGGGGAATTGCAAAAGCTTAAAGGTGCATCCATGTTTGTTGGGAGTGGCCTAGAGGGCAGTAAAATACGGACAGCTTGTTACACCCACATTTAGGGCTGGGCAATATCTGGTTTCCCGCATCGTGATACATCACCAGCTAAACATCATGATATACTGACATATCACAATGCCTGGAACAAGGGTGGTGCTATGAAGGGGCATTGGCTGGGTTTCACAGTTTGACCTGCATTGTGATTTGTGCATAGCGCAAACAAACACACACGCACATGATCCACAATACATTCCCAGGTCAAAAATTATGAAACTGTTATCACAATACGGACTTCAAACCGGTTTGGGACGATGTATCGATATATCGCCCAGCCCTAGCCGCAAGTCAGTTATTGTCATGGACTACCCAAATGTAGAGGGATGGTAGGAGGCACCAGCTGGGGAACCCCCAGGGGAAGAAGGCTCAGAGCCCAGGGAGGGGGGGGGGCAAGGATGAGTGGTCAGAGGGAGAAGAGGGACCAGACTGGGAGGAAGAAGTGGTGTTGGACGCTGAAGGCCCACCAACAGGGTTTAGTGAACAGGAAGAGGCTGTGGCAGAGAACAGTTTAGAGACAGAGATTAGTCAGGCTGCCGAAGAAACCAGGGGGTCTCCCACTCCTGCTGCAGCTGGTTTGCCTGCTCCCTGCTCTCCCAGAACATGCAGAGAAATGAAGAGGACGGAGGAAAGAGAGACGGCAGAGATGCTGGGGATGGAACCAGGGCAGGAGCAGAGCTGTCTTTCCTATTGGGTTTAGTGGTGTGTTGTGCCAGGGCGCCGGCCTCTCAGGGGCGTCTCAGCAAGTGGGAGAGCTGCGCGGCTTTGCCGGTGGCCTCCCCTTTCCCTGTATGCCTGCCAGCTGTGCCCCGTCAACCATATGGCTGGCAGGCGTGCAGCTTGCCTCCCAAGCCTCCGCAGGAGGAGAGCGATCCCCACAGAGACTTGGGAAAAGGTCAACAACTCTGGGAAATGTGGGGGGGGGCACACCGGAGGGATCTTTGCACCATGGCGCCAGATATGCTTAAGACAGCCCTGGGGAGGAGCCTCAGAGAGTGATGGGAAAGTGAGGACCTTCCATCCTCAGTGGGGCAAGAGTTGCTGTGACCACTAGGCCTGTGCCATTTTAGTTTCTAGAAATAAATAATTAACTTCACCAGTGTTTTTTGCCAGACAGTTTTGTGCTACTTGGAGTGCTTTCTTTTGCCTCTCCTAATCCAGCTGCCGACCAGCTTTGCCGAGTGACCCAGAGTTTTAAAAGGAGGAGGAAAGGCAACTAAAAACAACCTCCCTGTAGGTAATCTTCCCACTCCCTTTGCTCCTAGAAACCTGGTCCCTCTGTTGGTGAGTTTGTGGAGAGAGCAGCAGACCTATTGCAACTAACAGACCTGGCTTACTCATGTTCCCTTATTCCAATGGTTCTACTCTGAGCAGGACTAGCGTTGCATACAACACAGTAAGAGGAAATCGTTACTTCCTTTTACTGACATTGAACCCAAACCTATTTGACCTTGCACCCCCCACCTCACCCCGAAATGGTTTGTTGTTAAGAACCACATAATAGATCCTATCCACTCCTTCTAATATTATTTTAAACTCTCCCCTTTTCCTTCCATGTAGGAGAGCAAGCAAGTTCATAAGACCAAAAATAAAATAAAATACAGTATGGAAATGTTTTACTGGCAAGGAGATTATTCAAGTTCCCCTCTTGATGTCAACAAATCTGCTGCTCACTGCCAGTGTCGTCAGGAGGAAGGAGAGGCCTGGCAAGGCTGGTATTCTGGAGGTGCCAGAAGCTGGGAACATGACGAAAGGTAAATTTTGGGACACGCACAACCTCTCTAGCTCCTGCACATCTCCAGCTCTGCGTTTTACCTTCAAGGCTTTGATACGAGTCATGGATCCACATTTCCGGAAGAGCCCTTCCACATAAAGGTGGGGCCGGAGCAGCTCGCAGGCGTCCACAAGGAACCTTGGGTTGAAATGCAAAGAAGCAGCATGGAGTCTTTGGAGATGGGCTATTATAAGGGGGCACGACTACTTATGGAACGAGAGGGAGTCAACAGATAAAGGTGGGGGCAAAAATTTTGTTACAGGTTTGGGGCGAGGTCAGCCTGGATGATGTCCGCGGGTCCCCGTGACCCTGTACCTGCGAGGTTAGACTGCGCAAGAGGAAACCTTGTGAATCAGCCAAACCAAACCCTTAGCAAGCCAGTTAAGTACTGCCATTTACCTGTCCAAAGAGGCTGCTCTGTTGCCATGGAGACAAACGGGTGGGATTTTCCCCACCACATCATCTCGGGAAGGGCTGTGTGTGAGAGTTTTGTCTGGTGCTGGAAGCTGGAGACACAGAGGTTTGCTCTGCGTGGGGGATCCAAATCTATGGCTTGGGGATAATCCCTAGGAACCTGACAGGGAAGAAAGGTCTGTTGGGGGTGCTAATTCTCTGAGCCCCTTTGTCCTATGCTTAGGTTGTACTGATTTGACATCTTTCCTCAGGGCCTGTAAGACGGAGCTGTTCTGCCATATTGGACAAACAGGCCAATCCCTACTCCAAAGGATAAATGGACATAGATCTGACATCAGGGATCACAAGACAGAGAGACCAGTAGGAGAACACTTCAGTCTCCCAGGACATTCTATACAAGATCTCAAAGCAGCTGTCTTATTACAAAAGAATTTCAGAAATAGACTGGAAAGAGAAGTTGCTGAATTGCAACTTATTTCCAAACTTAAAACCATGGAGAGACCTGGTCTGAATAGAGACATTGGATTCTTATCTCATTATACATGATAAAGCTATTTTTAGCCATCTCACCCCTTGCTTTTTCCTGTAAGACCAATTGCAGTCGTTAACAGTCGTCCACAGGTTTACCACACCTATCAGCCAATCACCCATTCCCACCACCCTTCTGAGTAATACCCCTCCCCACCCTCTCACTATATATATAAGGGTCTGTTTCAGTGTATCTGAAGAAGTGTGCATGCACACGAAAACTCATACCAATAAACTTAGTTGGTCTCTAAGGTGCTACTGGAAGGATTTTTATTTTATTCTGTTTTCCTTTGTATAAGAACAAGCATGAAAAAGGCCTCCCAGCCTGTTCACAGGTCCTTGTATGATCAGTGAAAACAGTTGGTCCTGGCAAGTATGAACCTCTCTCAATCTTAACCTGATAACTGCCATTTGTCCAGATTTTAATTTGTCTGAATTAATTTTAAGATGTATTTTAATTAATTGATGCCTGTTTTTAGGTATACTGTGTTATTTATATGATGTTAGTCGCTCTGAGCCCGGCTCAAGCTGGGCAGGGCCGGGTACAAATAAAATTGATGATGATGTGTGAATAAATCCATATATCCTAAAGATGCCACTATCTCCAGCAACCTTTCATTCCAAAGAAAACCGAACCCTGGGTGCCCCTGAAGTCTCTCGCTGCTTGGAGACTGGGGAGCTGTCTGGCAAGCAGAAGGACCCAGATTCAATCCCCGGCTACATCTCTGGGCAGAGCTGAGAGAGAGAGCCCTGTCCAAAACCCTGGAGAGCTGCTGCAAGCCAGTGCAAGCAGTACTGAGCTGGATGGACCAATGTGCTGACTCCACATAAAGCAGCTGCCTAGGAAAGCTGTGAACCTTTCTAAGGTTTATTCAGGTAGGCATGCCGTTCTCCCTGGCTGTTTGGTGTTTACCAATTTATCACATTTATATCCCGCCCTTCCAAAGGGAGCCCAGTTCACATGTATTATCTTTGCCCCTTTATTCCCTGCATGTGTGCAGATTGCACAGACTGGGTGAAGATACAGTCGTACCTCGGCTCTCAAAGTGATTGTTCTGGTTTTTGAACGTTCTTTTGGAAGCCGAACATCTGATGGGGCTTCCGCAGCTTCTGACTGGCTGCACGAGCTTCCTGCAGCCAATAAGAAGCTGCGCTTTGGAAGTCGAACGTTTCGGAAGTCGAACGGACTTCCGGAATGGATTCTGACCTTCTGAGGCATAACTATACAGTGGTACCTTGGTTTAAGAACAGCTTAGTTTATGAACAACTTGGATTAAGAACGCTGCAAACCCGGAGGTATGTGTTTTGGTTTGTGAACTTTGCCTTGGAATAAGAACATGTTTCACTTCCTGTTGAGTGCTTTCCATTTGTAAATTGAGTCCCCTGCTGCTATGGGAAAGCACGCCTTGGTTTAAGAACGCTTTGATTTAAGAACGGACTTCCAGAACGGATTAGAAGAAGAGTTGGGATTTGATATCCCGCTTTATCACTACCCTAAGGAGTCTCAAAGCGGCTAACATTCTCCTTTCCCTTCCTCTCCCACAACAAACACTCTGTGAGGTGAGTGGGGCTGAGAGACTTCAGAGAAGTGTGACTAGCCCAAGGTCACCCAGCAGCTGCATGTGGAGGAGCGGAGACACGAACCCGGTTCACCAGATTACGAGTCTACCACTCTTAACCACTACACCACACTGGCTCCTGTGTTCATAACACCAAGGTATTAAGTTCATAAACCAAGGTACCACTGTATGGGGAAATTACCCAGGGTTCTCTCCTCTGACATAAGGCAGGAGTGCTGCATTTTCTCCATAGTGGACAGAGGCATTGTGGGAAAAGATGGTGCGGGCTCTTCTTGGGGTAAGACTCACACGATTCAAACAAGGTTGTCACTCATTGCAACAGGGAGCTGGTGATCTGGGGTGTGCATGTCGCATGTTACTCACTGTGGCACCCCTTCTACATGCTCCGAAAGGGGCAGCAAATGCAGTGGAACACCAAACAGACCACCGGACGGAGGAGGCAGAGTGCTGTTCTCCTGAAAGAAAGCAAACGTGAATCAAGCTTCTCGGGGAAAGGCGTACTGTGTTCATTTGAAGCATTTTAATGTCCCTCCTTCAGCCAAAGGGAAGTCTCCCCAATCAGCCTACTGAGATCAGTAATACAACAGCCTTCCTGACCCTCAAGCTTCCCATCAAAAAGACGCAGCACAAAAGGAAAATGGATTTGGAGGGAGGAGGAATTAGGCAAACTCAGGGACTAGCTCTCAGTTGCACAGCTCTTAAGAAACCAGCTGACCTTGTCAAGTGTCACATACAGATGGCGTTGCAGGAGGAACAGCAACATGGGACTGTAGGTGCTCCGGTGGGGGCCAGAGGAACATTTTACTGCCGTTGGGAAATCCAGTGGTGGTCTGCCAAGGACTCAGTTCTGTCTTGCAGGAGAGCAAGGATTTGCGAGGGAGTGCTTGATTTATCTGGAGTTAAATTCCTTCTGTTGTGAGTATTAGTTTAGTTATATTAAACAACGTTTTTATTTGTTTGTTTGTGATTGTTTAAAGAATCGTGCACCCCTTTTAAGTGGTATTTTTTTATCCAATAAAATTTTGGTTTATATTCCTGTGTGGTTAATTGCTCTTGAAAAGTGAAGCTGAATTCAGTGTCTAACCAATTCGGTCCCTACAAGGAAAATTTTGGGTGATAAAGGGCGGCATGCCAGAGTGAGCCTTTAGTGTGTAACTTGAGTAAGGGTAGAAGTTGATCTCCCAACACTTCTACTGGGTTATACTGAGTGGTGGCAGCCCCCTCTGGATTCTCTAAGTCTGCTGGAAGGGGGGGATTACAGAGGGCCTCTTATCGCTACATCGAGGCAAATTCTGAAATCAGTCTTCCATGCCAAACACATGGTGGGTGGGAAACTCTGAGCTTGTGCAGAGCATCATTTCCTCACCACTGAGTAAGTACAACCATTCCACTACAGATCTGAAGTCATCTAGAAAGGGCTTCCCAGCTAGAGAGAGGGCACAAGACTGACATCTCTATTTTAGAAATACACTGGAGGTTGGCCAAAGAGGATTGGGTTCTAAATCCTCCCTCAGGAAAGTAGAGTTCCTGGGCTCTGGAAAGCCAAAAACAGCACCAGCTCTTCGAATCAAGAGCTTCTACTGCATTCATCCACAAGGAAACTGCTTGCTAGCAAGCTGCAAAAAGTTTAGACAGTTTTCTCTACTGCATCCAAAACTGTAGGTGCCTTGTTACAGGTAGGTAGCCGTGTTGGTCTGCTGTAGTCAAAACAAAATTTAAAAATTCCTCCCAATAGCACCTTGGAGACCAACCAAGTTTGTCACTGGTATGAGCTTTCGTGTGGATGTATCTGAAGAAGTGTGCATTCACACGAAAGCTCATACTAATGACAAACTTAGTGCTACTGGAATGAATTTTTTTATTTTGTACTATGGCAAAATGCATGCATTTACAGCACATCCCACCACAACCCAAGATCCTGGGAACTGCAGTTTACCCCCCCCCTCGCAGAGCTACAGTTCCCAGCACCCTCAAACTACAGCTCCCAGGATTATTTTTTTTGTAGAGGGGGAAGTGGTTTAAATGCATAGTGTGTGTACTCAGCAGTCTTGGCCTCTGATCTGCAGTGGATGTGCCCTGAATTCCTGGAGATCGAACTATCAGTGCATGCATCAAGGAAAAGCCGTTCGCTATTGAGCTAAGCAAAAGTCTTAGAGAGACAGCCGTTTCCTTATTTCACGTGCTATATTTAAGGGGTAGGAAATCAAGCGCCCTTCCCCCTTGGAGACGACACATAGCAGCCTGCCCGCAAAAAGGAAAACACTTCCTTCCCTTCCCCACTTCTGCCCTGCTCTCCAAATTGGGTATGAACTGCTCCCCAGTTCAGCCATGTTTTGGGGTTTCAGTTTACTCCAAGACACAAACACAAAGGGTGTGTGAATTTGTAGACAAAGACACACACACACACACACCTTCCTGCTTGCAACTCCCAAAAAGGATAGTCTGGTTTCGTTTCAATAACCGGCTTGCAAAATCCATTTCACTAGAATTCAATTTTCAAGGCCCAACCCTGCCAAAAGCAGCCACTAAGCCAAGTTGGCTGTACGTTGCTTCCAGGAACAGAGCTGGCGTGACTCTGAGGGTGTGTGCACTTTCCTGGAAATTCACTTCCGTCTGTGTTCACACGGGAGGGGTGGGGGTGGACAGGGGATGGGACATGTCTTTATCTGTCTCCCGATGAGCTCAAGATGGCATCCATGGTTTTTTTCCTGCTTCCCATTTTATCCTCACAACGACCCTGCAAGGTAGAGCAGGCCGTAAGAGATCTCTTACAGCCTGTCCAGCGGGGATTTGAACCCTAGTCTCCCAGGTCGTAGTCTGGCACTCTAACCACTATGCCCCACTGGCAGAGGTTTCCGCGCACTGGCTAGAGAGGAATTGGGACCGGCTTCTGGGCTCTGATTGGCGTGAAGCTGGTTTGAGAAGCGACGCATCGAACCGCAGTTACAAGATGCAGGTGTATTTTGGGTGGTTGTTGTTGTCGTCGTCGTCATAATCATCATCATCTAAACTTAACAGTCGCTTTTTTATGTTGTGGGGAGACAGATTAAAAACCCAGCAATGGAAACTTGGAGAGTGTAGAGTAACTGGTACAGTGGTGCCTCGCTAGACGAATTTAATTCATTCCACGGGTCTTTTCTTATAAAGAAAAATTCGTCTAGCGAATCCCATAGGAATGCATTGAATTTTTTTGGAATTTTTTTTGCCCATAGGAACGCATTAATTGAATTTCAATGCATTCCTATGGGAAACCGCGATTCGCTAGACGAATTTTTCATAAAACGAATTCGTCTAGCGAGGCAACCTTTCGTTAAGCGGAAATTTCGTTAAGCAGGGCATTCGTTAAGCGAGGCACCACTGTAGTGTGAATTCAACCTCAATTCCAGATCCTGAGAAGCAGCAGAGTCCTATATTATTAATTTACTGTTTATTTATTACATTTATATACTGTGGTACCTCGGGTTAAGAACTTAATTCGTTCCGGAGGTCCGTTCTTAACCTGAGGTACCACTTTAGCTCATGGGGCCTCCCGCTGCCGCCGCACGGTTTCTGTTCTCATCCTGAAGCAAAGTTCTTAACCCGAGGTACTATTTCTGGGTTAGCAGAGCCTGTAACCTGAAGCGTCTGTAACCCGAGCTACCACTGTACCACCTTTATCTTCCAAGGATCTCAGACCCTCATTTCACAACAACCCTGTGAGGTAGGTTAGCCTAAGAGATGGCGACTGACTCCAAGGTCACCCAGTGAGCTTCACGGCTGAGTGGGGATTCGAACCCTGGTCTCCCAGGTCCTAGTCCAGCACTCTAACCATTGCACCACACTATGGCACTCATAGGCTGCTTTGGGGCTTCCCAGGGGCATATATTTTGGCTACTCTAAGATGCTGGACTCGGTAGGCCTTTGGGCTGGACTAGCAGGGTTCTTCTTGGAAGTCAGGAAACGCTCCCCCCGCTTCCACAAGAGGACGCAGCTAATCCCCCACTCTCTACCGAAGCAGAAGCTCCCTGCACATGCTCAGTCAGATTAGAGCGAGACCCGGAAACTAAGGCGCTCTTTCCCGCATGAGGAGAGAGGCTACATTTATTAGGACTTGGCAGGCTCCAAGCCAGTCCCGGAAACAAAAACCAGTTGCCCTGGGGCTTCGCTTCAGCACAAGTTAAGCCCTGCACTTCTGATTCAGGCTACCAGAGAAAGCAGAGCGTTGTTCCATCATCACTGTATGTGGGCGTTTGCCTAGAATTTGTTACACCTGTTGGATTTCGGCCTGCCACGTACCGCTGTCACACAGGATCACAGGCCTGCCCGCCCCCCATCCATCTAGCTCGGAATAAGTCTATGCCAACCAGCAGCAGCTCTTTCAGATGGCGAATATTTCCGAGCTCTGGGTCCGAGCAATTTCCCCCTCGAAAATCTGCTCTTTATTGCAGAGTTTGCTCCAACTCAACAGTAAAGAGCAGCCTTACAGTTTCTTCTGTTTCGTGTTTGGAATGTCTTCTTCGTTTTGGTATTACACTGTTTTGGTATGTAAATATATGAAATCAGCATAAAATAAATGCGCGTTATGTTCAATGTAAAGTAGCAACTGTACTCCCACCTACAAGCTACAGGATTTCAATCTTCTTAAGGATTAAAACCACCACTAAAAATAATAAATATTTCACTTAAAAGAAAGGAAGGGAACTGAGATAATCATCTTCCCATGTTGCCTTCTCCACAACCTTGCGAGGTAGGCCAAGTCGTTTCTCCAATCCACAGTTTACTACCCGCCATTCTAGCTGGCTGTGGGCTTTGGAACACCAAGCTGAAGGAAGTTTGCCTTAATTCCTTCTCTTTCGACAATCCCCAACCCAGCGCTCTCCAGGTGGTTTAGACTACAACTCCCATCATCCCCATTGCCAGGCCTAGCAAGCCATTTAAATAGACCTCGATACAGCTTTGTTCCAGGGCATTGTGGGAGATCAAAACGTGTCTGTATCCCACGCTGCTCCATGCAGCGAGGCGGGAAACTGTTTTCCAAAGGGCTCCTGGGCAAATATTAGCAAGGGCCCTGGCATTTGCTAAGGAATGGCAGGTGTTGACGCAAGCCCTGCCCCAGGGCCAAGATGCAACGCTTTCATTCCTTGTTCGGAGATATAATTTCAAGAAAGCATTAAAAGGTTGCCGAGAATACAGCTTCCCCTCAAAAGAATCCTGGGAATTGTAGTTTGTTAAGGGCGCTGTGAGGGGTAAACTACAGCTCCCAGGGTTCTTTGCAGGAAGCTGTGTGCTTTAAATGTACCCTGTTTCTCATATTTTAAGACATACCCATAAAATATGCCATAGCAGGATTTTTAAGCATTCAAGGAATATAAGCCATACCCCGAAAATAAGACATAGTGATAGGTGCAGCAGCAATGCCGGCCACGGCAGGAGGAGGAGGGAAAAAATAAGACATCCCTTGAAAATAAGCCATAGTGTGTTTTTTTGAGGAAAAAATAAATATAAGACGTGTCTTATAATATGAGAAACAGGTATGGATATGGCCAAAGGAAGACTCAGAGGCCAATTCAATTTGCTTCTTGGATCTTTCCAGAAAAGTCCCTCACACCACCAGAACCAGAACCAAAAGTTTGTGTATTTATATAAAAATATATTTTGCAGCTTTTTCTGGACTTCTCTTTGTTAACCATGAGATTTTGGTAGTTTTTGGTGTGTGCTTCTTTTACCAAACAAAAAAGCCAAAAAACTATTCCCCCCTCCCCACACAGAATACACCCGCTGCACAATTTAATCATGAGAATCTGTGATTTACACTGCTGATAATACTGTGGCGGGTTGTTTGCATGTTACTATGTTGTGTATTTATTTTTGAGTTTTTATATTGTAAACCAGCCTGTGATCCTCAGATGAAGGGCGGTATATTTTAATAACAATGACAACATTTAAGGTGCACCATAAACTAGGGCAAAAGGCAAACAGGGGTTGCAGAAGACTCAGAATATATCTATTTTTAAATGCCCCGCCCCACCCACTGTTAACACATAAGACCCTCACCGCACTCACCTGGCGAGGACTGGTCTTCCAAGGCCGGACATGAATGCTGATACTTGTGAGGTACTGAACGATGGCATGGGATGGCACACCTTTCGCTGGGCTGGGCATGGTTTGTGCACAGATCACGAAATTTCACATGTTCAGGCCTAAAGAGTCTGCAAGGCCTCTGGGGCAGGGAGGTTTGGGGGCAAAGGTGCGTGAAGAGAAGCAGTTTTCTGGGCAAAGGAAAAAGGGGCGGAAGAACCCACCCCAAATTAAGCCAGGTCTAATTTGCAAGAGCCACACCCAACGGCCGGACTCCTTAGCAAAATGCTTCAACTTTACTAACAAATATTATTTCCTGCTGTTTTCCTGGTTAACTGACCAACCAAGTTGCGTCTGGGAATCCCAACAGGGTAAGAGCTTGGGCTTTTGGAAAGCCAAAATTGAACGTCCTTTGCTTTCAAGTTTCCCCTCCGCATATTGAGCTCATTCTTCTGCTTGTAAATCTGTCAGCGGAGACCTCCAGATATCTAACCTTTACTCCGGAACACTTTTTAAAACAAACAACCCCTTTTCTCTCTCCAGGCCCAGTTTAAAATCTCCATCAACGCGTTGCCTAAACTCACGTCGCAAGATCTGATCTACGGCGCTCTCCGAGCGACAACCAATCTCTCCATTATCAAATGGAAATTTTTGCTTCTGAATAACCTTCTTTCCCCGCCTCTTGGGGTGGGGGGTGGGGGAACAACAACCTCTCTTTGGTGAAAGAGAGAAAGTTAAGAAAGGGCTTGGGAACCAAATTGTCCCATTTATTAATTCCCTCTGGGAGGCCAGGCAATATTTAAAGGGACACAGACCTCTCCCAAAGTCAGAGCTGAATCTTTAAGGGGAAAGGTGGGTCAGTGAAAGGGAATTTCTGCAATTACGTCTCCAGATGTTGATGGACTACAACTCCCATCATCCCTGATCATTGCTCAGGTTGACTGGCGCTGATGGGAACTGGAGGTCTAGCACAACTGAAAAGAGAGAGGATTTCCCCCACCCAAAATCCTGGACAGGGGTGTTACAGTGATGGAAATGGGGTACAGGAATCAGGGGTTTGGGGGGGATGAATGGGGTAATGTGTGGTTTGTGGCGGGGGGGAAAGTTGTGTGTTGTGTTGTGTTGTGTTGTCTTTTTAGATCAGCCCTGGGACCTTTGATGCAAAGGTGTGTAATAAATGAAAGAAACAATGATTAGAAACAAGAGCAGATGAATAGATCCTGGACAGAAACCAGGGTGTTTTTCATGAGGCGGTACCCTCTTCACAGCCCCCACCACTGGAATTCCTATTTTAAATTCCATGGGGGCCCCAGCACCAGCCCGTGTCCCTTTCTCAGCAGCTTGAACCTGCAGAGATCGCCAGCTGAAACCTCTCCTGGCGAGTTGAGGAAAACATTCTCACCTGCTCAGAGCTGCAAATCAATCTGCTGCAGAAAGCCCAGGGGCCAGCTGGAAACATGGCAAGCTTGGGTGCTCAATAATTTTAATTACAATTCTTGACTGTTCTTAATAAACCGTAATGCTTCCTGGATTTGGTTACGTTTTGAGTTGGAATAACCAGATATTTTGATGGGTGAACAAACTTGCTGTGGCTCGTTTGGATTTTCCGTTGGGTGCGTAGTCTTGTATTTTTTTTTAATGGCTGAAAAATAAAAAATAAAATAAAAGGGGAAGAGGCCCATTTGCATTTCTGAGTCTCTGAATGCGCTGGCACAGTGCAAAGGGATATAGCTCAGTGCTTGGAGCAGGCATCCCCAAACTTTGGCCCTCCAGATGTTTTGGACTACAATTCCCATCTTCCCCGACCACTGGTCCTGTTAGCTAGGGATCATGGGAGTTGTAGGCCAAAACATCTGGAGGGCCGCAGTTTGGGGATGCCTGGCTTGGAGCATCTGCAGATGATCCCAGTAGCATCTCCAGGTAGTAGTAGTAGTAGTAATAATAATAATAATAATAATAATAATAATAATAATAATAAATTTAATATTTGTACCCTGCCCATCTGACTGGGCTGCGGGAGACACCTGCCTGAAACCTGGACAGCTGCTGCCAGTCAGTGTTGACATTAATGCCAGGTCCACTTCCGCATGCGGCCCCTGTAGGGATTATGTGGTCTCCGAAAGCTGATCGATCACCGAATGACTTACTGTATATCTGTGGAATACTGTTCATTTTCATTGCAATATTGCAAACAGTATGCTCCACAATTTTCAAACGACAGACTTGGACAACAGCCCGGATTGGAAGATTGGAATGAAGTCAGGAAAAGCTGCGCTGGCAAATATACAGTTGAAAAAAATACATATATACAAATAAAGCTGTACTCGATGGATGAAAGGATATATGATTTCTGACATTGAGAATCACATAGCCAGGGACGGAGAACTTTAAAGCATTAAGATGTGGAATGTGGAAAATATGAGAACAACAGAGGAAGGCAGGAACGAAGGTACAGTATTGGAGATATATTTCAAGAGGTCCACACTATGGGAAGCCTGGAAAAAATAACAATTTGGATTGTAATTTGGTTTTTTATTTTAGTTTATTGTTTTTAATTGGATTATGATTATGTTTTGATGGATATGTTAATTGGCTGTTTTTATTGGAAAATTAATAAAAATGATTTAAAAAGAAAAGAAAGAAAAGCAACTAGCCGCCTCTGTAGCAGGTACACTTCCAGAATCATTAACCAGTGTGTGTTTGTGTATGGAAGACAGAATTCTTGGCAACTATTCCTGGTGTAATAATGGGGAGGTGGGGAGGAACACTTTGCATTCCCCCAGTCTCCCCTTCCCACCTCTGCATAGCACTGGGAGTTGCCAATCCCCCCCCCCGCTTTCCTGATTTCATTTACTGCATGGCAGGCAGAAATTCAACAGGTGGAGCATTCCTCAGCATGAAAGTGCAACCACGGGGCAACTTCTTCTTTTGCCTGCCAAACTCAGCCCTGTGGAATCCCTGCCTGCTGCGCAGCTGTCAAATGTGCTTTTTTAATTATTAAAAAAAGGGAAGATTTTGAGTGGCAGTGCAAACGTTGACCCCATTCAGTCCTGTTGCTCGCATGCATGCTCAGGCAGACACACACACACACACACACACACACACACACACACACACAGCCACGCACAATCGCATGTGTAACTCAGTTCCTTTTAACCGCACATCAGCATAAAATCAACCAGTTCAGTTTGACTCAGCAGTGCTGCAGTCTGGAAGAGACATTTTGCCGTATTGCTTGCCTTTGCCCCAATTGGGGCTGAGCCCAGAAGCACCTGGCTGAGAGGTTTCAGCTAGGAAAGCAAGAAGGACCCCTCCCCAGGCCCTCAGGGCTCCCCCCGGCCCCACAGAGAACCGAAAGGGCGACTTTGTTAGAAGAAGATGATCCGACGAGAGAGCAAGGGGTAAGCCAAACTTTACTGAGCTGCCGCTCCTTCTTCATCTTACTCATTGGGATTTTCCTGTTTCGTGTCATGGCGACCTGGGGAAATTTCAGCCGGTTTTATATTTCCTGGGGGGCGTCTTTCGTTCTAATTTTGATCGCCATTGCTGGAAATTCCACACAAGCGCCTGGCTGTCAGGAGAAATGCTGCCGTTCCCAAGGTATTGTCAAGTTGCCAACTTTTTGTAGGGGCTGCTGCTGTGCTGTGCCTGTTGAACTTCTGCCTGCCTTGCAACTGCTAAAGAGGCAGGAGGTGAGTTGTCCCTGTGCATGTGGTGCTGGTTTTGTGGGGGCTTTTCATTAATCCTTGATTGATTGATTGGCATCTGTCTGTCTCGGGAGACAACTAAAGAGCGTGCCTTGCTGAAGTCAAACTGTTGGAGAGTTACGGTGCCTGCTGTGGCTGTAAGACGTCGATGCAAGAGAGACATGTTTTGTTGCAGCCGGGGCAGATGAAGGCGTCCAGTTATGCTGCTGCAAATGCACCATGGCTTTTTTTCTCTCTGCCCTCCTCCCAATGGTCATTCGTCCTCTAGTTACTGCTATGGATGCATGACCTGACTATCTATAGGCACTGTGGTCGTCTGCAAGGGATTCCCATCTGGTGTGTTGATGTTGCCAGCCTTCATATCACGTTTGCAGACATCTTTGTAGCATGGAGTTGGTCTGCCCATGAACCTGGTGCTGGAAGCCAGCTCCCCGCAGACCACGTCCTTGGGGACCCTGCCATCTTCCATTCCGGGAAGGGGCAGTATTCCATTGCATAGCGAAATAAAAAATTGGATGGGGACACATGTAGCTGTCCAGTTTTAAAATCCAGAGAGGAGGATTTGCATCCAGAGGCAGTGCATGTTAGACGTGTCCCACCTGGTTTCAGGTGAGATTCAGGTATGAATAACTGTGTGGGGGATAGATTGCAGGCTTCATGTCCATCTTCCTCGATAGGTACCAGATTGAGCATCCTTGTGGACAGTTAACCCAATTAATTAGGGCCAGATAGGAGACAGAGAATAGTTTTTTTTTTACAAAGCTCTTCTTCTTCTTCGGTGAACACTCGTAGCCGAGTAAGATTGTCTTCCATGAACAGGGTTTTAAAAGTGAGTCCGTAAGTGACTGTGGAGCCCAATTCTGGATCCACACATCCTTCCAGCGGGGGCAGAGGTTTCTGGGCGGGAATTGATCACAGTGAGGGTTTGCCAAGCGTGCCTTCCTCTTAGCTCGCTTCTCCCTTTCATCCTGAGTTCGAGCGTCTTCAAAGTCCATGACTCCTTTGGTAAAGGCTGTTCTCCAACTGGAGAGCTCGCAGGCCAGTGTTTTTAAAGATTTGCCTTGAGAGAGTCTTTAAACCTCTTTTGTTGACCATCGGCATTTCCATTTCCATTTTTCACTTCAGAATAAAACTTAATAGATAATAATAATAATAATAATAATAATAATAATAATATTAGTAGTAGTAGTAGTAGTAGTAGTAATTTATTTATACCCCGCCCATCTGGCTGAGTTTTCCAAGCCACTCTGGGCGGCTCCCAATCGAGTGTTAAAAACAATACAAAGATACTGCAAAGTTACAAAGTACACAAGGGTACCAGCCCACCTGCTTGGACCCCAATGTTTCTTGGGTGCCAATGGTATTGTGCGCAATCTGTTATGAGCATTGCAGAAACTCTAAACCAGGCATCCCCAAACTTTGGCCCTCCAGATGCTCTGGACTACAATTCCCATCATCCCTGACCACTGGTCCTGTTAGCTAGGGATCATGGGAATTGTAGGCGAAAACATCTGGAGGGCCGCAGTTTGGGGGTGCCTGCTCTAAATGGTTGTAGAAACTGACGGTCCCTGATCCATTGTGATCGTTCGAGGGATCCACAGCTGTACTCCTCTGACTATATTCAACAGCAATTTGTGCGTAAAAGTCTTGCACTGCCTGCCCTGTAGTCGCTGCCATTTGACTTGAGAGAAAACCAGGACATGCATTTTAATATTTGTTTTCACCCGGTTCATATTTATTCTGCTCCTGATGTTTAAACGTCTGCCTGACTTGCAGAAGCTGTGAGGTCTTGCATAGCTCTGCTTTCGCAGCTCAGGTTTAGCAGTGTCTCAACTTGCTGCCGGCGAGTGGGGAAGTTTAGCTTTCGTAAAAGACCCATGCTATGTGAATCTAGCAATCCGGAAGCGGGTGGGTTGCATGGTGTCATTCCAGTTCCATGCGCCGAGTAGGTGTGTGGGTGCTTTGATCCAGCAAGCTCAGCTGTTGGAAAAGGAAAGGCTGTGGTCACACAAAGGTGGCGTTTGGAGAGATTGCATAGCAGGGGAGAGAGAGAGAGAGAGAGAGAGAGAGAGAGAGAGAGATCTTTCCCCACTCGAGAGATATTGCAGACAAAGTTGGAGAGGAGCGCTGAGCGGTCTTGAGGGTGGGGGACCCACACGCTCTGTGCGTACAAGGAAGTTGGGCAAGAGGAGGAAGTTTCTTGGTATAGATTTGGGTTTCCAAGTACAGTCGCTGGGTGGCTGGTTGACTTTCAAATGCAAGAGACTGGGGTGGGGAAAGCATGCTCTTAGGTGGGAAATGCGGAAGTCCAAGCGTTTGCTCACTGGGGAAGTGAGGATTGCAAGAATGTCGAGGTGGGGAGGAGGATAAATTCTTAGCAAGCCGTTGATTGGACCACTGTGGCAGGAGGGTGGCAGAGAGAGTGAAAACTTTTAAGGTTGAACCCCCATTCTGGGAATACCTTTCCCCCCCCCCTTTTGTAATATACTGCATTAGTTTGAGTATTGTTGCATGCACCAGCGAGAGACTACAGGGGTGCCAGCACTTACTTGGGCTTTGGTTTAATAGCATAAGAAGACCCCTGCTGGATCAGGCCAATGGCCCATCTAGCCCAGCATCCTGTTCTCGCAGTGGCTGACCAGATGCCTGTGTGAAACCAGCAAACAGGATTAGAGCACAAGAGCAATTCTCTCCTCCTGTGGTTTCCGACAATTCGGAAGCCTTGCTGCCTCCGACCGTGGAGGCAGAGCATAGCCCATATGGCTAGAGTTAGCCATCGATAAGTTTCTCCCCAATGAATTTGTCTAATTCTCTTTCAAAGCCATCAAGGTCGGTGGCCTTCCTTGGAAAGACACTGTGATATGACTGTGTCATAGCGAGGGAACCGCCAGAAGTCCCTCGGTGCTGGACCTCAGTGTCCGGGCATAACAATGTGGGTGGAGATGCTCCTTCAGGTATACTGGGCCGAGACCGTTTAGGGCTTTAAAGGTCAGCACCAACACTTTGAATTGTGCTTGGAAACATACTGGGAGCCAATGCAGGTCTCTCAGCTCCGGTGTTATGTGGTCTCGGCGGCCGCTCCCAGTCACTAGTCTAGCTGCCGCATTCTGGATTAGTGGTAGTTTCCGGGTCACCTTCAAAGGTAGCCGCATTGCATAGAGCGCATTGCAGTAGTCCAAGCGAGAAATAACTAGAGCATGCACCACTCTGGCGAGACAGTCTGCGGGCAGGTAGGGTCTCAGCTTGCGTACCAGATGGAGCTGATAAACAGCTGCCCTGGACACAGAATTGACCTGCGCCTCCATGGACAGCTGTGACTCCCAGGCTGCGCACCTGGTCCTTCAGGGGCACAGTTACCCCATTCAGGACCAGGGAGCCCTCCACACCTGAGGATGGAAAGCCTCACAGTGTTAACACTCAAACAGATATTACTTAGCCCCATGAGGTTTCCAAGGAAGCTGCAAGCCACAGCTTTGGGTCCTGCACAGAACAAGACATGTGTCTGTGTCTCCAGCTTCCAGCATCAGCCAAAATCTCTCACGCCCAGAGCGCACAGCCCTGTCACCTATTGTTCTCCATCCGAGGATTTCATGGCATCCATCCAGGTGAGGAGGCAAAAGAACCCACCTCTTTGGATGTGAAGATGGTAGTTCCTTGCTGGCCAGTTTATCTGCAGCTGTTGAAGTTGGAATAAGAGGACTTCACACGCATGTTGACAAAGGGCATGGCTGGCTGAGGTTACCCATGCTGCAATGTTTTGCAGCAGGAACCCGCTTCTTTAGAATTCAAAAGCAATTGCCAAGTGTTGATTTTGAGAGGAGCTGAGTGAGCTGCAAAACCAGACCCCTAAAAAAAAGTATACAGGTCACTTACTTTGGCGAACCAAGTTTGTTGCCTTTTACCCAATGCAACACAAGCCTTTGCTGGTAGAACAACAACACACACAGATTTCTGCTGTAGACAGCCCCTTCTGTGATGTATGTATGATGTATTGGGGGTGGTCTGACTCTTGAGCTACAGGGGAGGCAATTTCAAATGTCTATATAAGAGTTTGCACAGCAATGTTCTGGGTCCCCTCCTCCCTCCTGCATGTGGGGGGAGCACCTTGTTGCAAAAGCTTTAATAAAGATTAATAAAGATCAGGCTTTGCTTCTCAATATTCTCTGGTTGGCCTCTGTTATTTTCTCCTCCTGATAGAGAACCTACATAAGGACTCTATACAGGCTCTTTGGTAACCCATAAGGGAAAAGGATAAGTTTTTTCTTATAACAATACTGACCTTTTCCCAGCAAGAGTTCTTCTGTCTGCCAATTTTGCAGCCAGATGGTGCCACACCTAGGGAAGAGTTGCCTCCGGCCAATTTAAAAACCAGTCTAACTAGGTTTTGACACCCTGCAAAAGTTTGGTGTTGTTGTTGTTTTCAAAGTTCACGCAGTGCAAAGCCATCATGGGCCCTTCACATACAGTTCACAAATACAGGATGGGAGACACCTGGCTTGAGAGCAGTACATGTGAAAAGAATCTAGGAGTCCTGGTAGACCACAAACTTGACATGAGTCAACAGTGTGATGCAGCAGCTAAAAAAGCCAATGCAATTCTGGGCTGCATCAATAGGAGTATAGCGTCTAGATCGAGGGAAGTACCGGTAATAGTACCACTGTATTCTGCTCTGGTCAGACCTCACCTGGAGTACTGTGTCCAGTTATGGGCACCACAGTTCAAGAAGGATACTGACAAGCTTGAATGTGTCCAGAGGAGGGCAACCAAAATGGTCAAAGGCCTGGAAACAATGCCTTATGAGGAACGGCTTAGGGAGCTGGGTATGTTTAGCCTGGAGAAGAGAAGGTTAAGGGGTGATATGATAGCCATGTTCAAATATATAAAATGATGTCCTATAGAGGAGGGTGAAAGGTTGTTTTCTGCTGCTCCAGAGAAGCGGAAACGGAGCAATGGATTCAAACTACAAGAAAGAAGATTCCACCTAAACATTAGGAAGAACTTCCTGACAGTAAGAGCTGTTCAACAGTGGAACTTGCTGCCAACGAGTGTGGTGGAGTCTCCTTCTTTGGAGGTCTTTAAGCAGAGGCTTGACAGCCATATGTCAAGAATGCTTTGATGGTGTTTCCTGCTTGGCAGGGGGTTGGACTGGATGGCCCTTGTGGTCTCTTCTAACTCTGATTCTGTGATTCTGTGTGTGTCCTCTTACACCTCAAAGCACCTGTTGTTGTCTCTCTTGGAGGCGGTTGACGTCCCTGAAGCTCGCGTCTTTGGTCAATTTGGGAATTGTATTCTTTTGCAGGAAATCCCGAGCCGAAGCCCCCAACATCACCGAAGGCGGCACTCTCCCAGGTGCCAGCAGGATTTCCCGACGGAAGAGTCGGCGGCGGATGACCTGTCCTAACCCTCGGGAGATCAATCAGGCCTTGGCCTCCATCACCTTGGGAGATCTGAACCGATCCTGCACCCTGGATGAGCTGATTGAGAAATGCCTTCGCTCCTTTGGTAAACCGGAGAGAGGCAAAGACAGGGGCGGTTGAGAGATTGGGGCTCTTCTCCTGGACCAGGCATTTGGGGCTGCTGTGACTTTTTCTGGAGTCCCCCGATGTGAAGGAACCTGGTAGTGTTCCACCTACCAAGAGCGAAAAGGTTTTGAGCTTAATTCCCAGTGACCACCCAAAAAAATATCTGGGCAGCCTCTCTTTTTTTTCTGCCTCTAAGCCGGTTTCCTTGGTTCTTTTAACCAGAATATTCCCTCTGTCAGAGTCGAGTAAATTTCAAAAACGTTGCTGTTAAGCAAGCAAACAAACAAGAGGGTACTGTACTTTAATGTTGCTTAATTGACCGTACAGTGGTTACTGCATAGCTGTCAACCCTCCCTTTTTTTTGCTGGAAATTCCCTTATTCCAGCGCCGTTTCCCGCACCTATCCTGGATTGTTAGATATACCGAAGACTGTCCCCGGGACAGGTGAGGCTGCTGCTGATCCCTTATTTTCAAATCCGAAAGTGGACAGCTATGGGTTACTGTATCTTGGGGTGATATCAACCATCCTTCAGATTGATAAACCAGATTAACAAACCCCAGCCTCACCATTCTCTCTCCTCCTCTAGATTTGGATGGAAACCTCTGCACCAGCGACTTCATGGTAAACATGACACTGACGGCTCACAGCTGGGTGGTATCGTCCGCAGAGCTGGCCCGCCTCCTCCTCGCTTCATATCCTTTCGGAGGTAGCGCTGAGCTGCTTCGGCCGCAACGCAGAAAATGTGCCCTTGGCCGCACTTGCAGGCCCTCCTCATGCTCAAAGAAAAGGGAGCATCTCTTGCAAAGAGAAGGTTTCAGGAGTGGGGTACTCTGCACTGTTCTCTGTATCCCCCTCCCCCCGCTAGCCACTGCCAGAGTCAACAACCTCTGGCAAGGTCAGAGGCACTGCATTTACTTCCTAACCCATGAGCAGGGCCATCTTAAGCATATCTGGCGCCGTGGTGCGAAGATCCCTCCGGCGCCCCCCCCGCCCCGTTTCCCAGCGCGGCTGTCTGGTGGGCACAGCAGCGCGGTGCCCCCCTGGAGGCCCTGCGCCTTAGCGCCCTGCGCCATCCAGCCTTGCCGTAGGGCCGGCCCTGCCCATGAGAGTTCCCTACAAAACCCTCTGATTCACATTGAAGAGATAGCGGCTCCCAACAAAATATTAATATTACTGCTGCTGCTACTACTACTACTAATAATAATAATAATAAAGGGCTGCCTTCAGATGTCTTCTAAAGGTCAGATAGTTGTTTATTTCTTTGACATTAGACGGGAGGGCGTTCAACAGGACAGACGCCGCTTTCGAGAAGGTCCTCTGCCTGGTTCCCCGTAACCTCACTTCTTGCAGTGAGGGAAGCGCCAGAAGGCCCTTGGCGCTGGACCTCAGTGTCCGGGCTGAACGATTGAGTAGAGAGGCTTCTTCAGATATACTGGACCTTTGAGGCCGTTTAGGGCTTTAAAGGTCAGCACCAACACTTTGAATTGTGCTTGGAAACGTACAGGGAGCCAATGTAGGTCTTTCAGGACCGGTGTTATATGGTCTCGGCGGCCGCTCCCAGTCACCAGTCTAGCTGCTGCATTCTGGATTAGCTTACTAGCCCTACTGTGCTTCAGTCCAGAACTGGGGGTTAATGCTGTTCTAAAAAGCCTGGTCCCCACCCCCAACCCCCCCAGGTTTTTATTTCCATTCAGGCGGTGAATGTTAAGAGTTCCTTAGGCTAAGTGCACATTAAAGCACATTTAAAGCACATCCCCAACAGAATCATGGGAACTGTCCTTTGTTAAAGGGTGCTGGGAAGTATAGCTCTGTGAGGGGCAAGCTACAATTCCCAGGATTCTTGAGGAAGAGGGAAATGTGCTTTAAATGTACGGTGTGTGCGCTTCATAAATCTAGGTACCCATGAACGGCTCAAAACGCAGTGGAGTCATTCCCCCCCTGCTGAATTTCAAGTCACTTTCAATGTTCCTGTTCCCACCAGAGAGAGGGGCTTGGGGCCTCTTCAATAGCTCATGCATTTCCCCACATCAAACTCCAGTTCCCCCCAAGCCAACATCTGGGCATGTGCCACGGCTGCCCAACATGTACACACTTCAGTTTAATGACAGCTTCTGTTTTCTAATCAGATGGAAGCTGGTGTAAGGGGAAATAACCCAAATAGGAGTATTTCTCCAGAAGCTAAAGGATACCTATGGCTTGGTATGACTTATGTCATGTGTATACTGCTTCATGCATCAGCGGCGGGAGCACACTGGAGCCAGAGTAATTTATCCATAGCCTTTGTCCGGGCATGGCCAAACTTAGCGCTCCAGATGTTTTGGGACTTCAGCTCCCATCATCCCTAGCTAACAGGACCAGTGGTCAAGGATGATGGGAATTGTAGTCCCAAAACACCTGGAGGGCTGAGTTTGGCCATGTCTGCCTTAGTCTATTGCAGAACCCCAAGAAGTTCTGGGACTGCAGGAGAGAATTCTTACTCTTTGCTCTCCACCCCTGCCAGCTTAAGAGGTGTCTCCCTTGAGGGTTCCCCAAAACTGGACTGGCTTCGGTTGGCAACTCTGGAAGAAGGTAGAAGATTCTATCTTGGGCTAGAGCAGGGTTTATCAAACTTTGTGTCTCGCCAGCTTTTGTTGGACTACAACTCCCATCATCCCCTAGCTAGCAGGACTAATGGTCAGGGGTGATGGGAATTGTAGTCCGAAAACAGCTGGAAATCCTGGGCTTAGAGGCAGGGCCCCAATAACACCTGGCACCATTGCCCCCCAATTTGAGAGGGGTGAAACCTTAACTCAGTTTGCTACATACCAAGAAGCATCTCAGAAGAAACAGCAAGAACGCCAGCTGAGGATCTGCCACTTCATCCGGTATAAATTTCCACCCCGTTCCTCCCCTTCGCCCCCAGATCCTGCCTGGGTACCCGTCTCCCCGAGTCTCTTGCAGCTCCAGACTGAACCTCTCCCATCTGGCTTCAGGTACTGGCTCGTCAACTACCCCGAGGCCTTTCACCTGGACCCACACCTGGAGGAGGCTGTCGCGGAGATCTTGGAGGTGGTGAGGAAAGAGGGCCAGGGGGAACACAGTCACCTGCTGAACACCTCTGGCACGTGAGTTCAAGTCATTCTCAAAGTCATGAAAGTGCATCTCCCATCCCGCTCCGCCACCTGTTTTTTTTTTTTTAAGACTCTCCTTCCATCCCAGAACGGCAAATGGACCCCAGGAGTCCATTTTCCCGCCACCTGTTTTTTTAAAAAAGACTCTCCTTCCATCCCAGAACAGCAAATGGTCCAGGAGTCCATTTTCCCAGTCTCCTGCTCCCTCCTGTCCTCCACATCTCCATTGTGAGTCATTTACCACGTTCCTCAGACCAACCTGTGTTTCCAGTCAAGGGTTCCACTAAGCATGGATGCAGGTGGCGCTGTGGTCCAAACCACCGAGCCTCTTGGGCTTGCCAGTCGCAAGGTCGGCGGTTTGAATCCGCGCAACGGGGTGAGCTCCCGTTGCTCTGTCCCCGCTCCTGCCAACCTGGCAGTTTGAAAGCACACCAGGGCAAGTAGATAAATAGGCACCACTGCAGCGGGAAGGTAAATGGCGTTTCAGTGCACTCTGGCTTCCGTCACGGTGTTCCGTTGTGCCGGAAGCAGCTTAGTCATGCTGGCCACATGACCCAGAAAAGCTGCCTGTCGACAAACACTAGCTCCCTTGGCCTGAAAGCGGAGATAAGCTAGATTTAACTCTACAGGGGTCCTTTACCTTTACCTTTACCTTTACCTTTACTACCTCTAAGCATGCAAAGTGTTCAGCATCTAACTTGGCGTTCTGGTCTTGCTTCCTTCTCCAGGATGACCCGGACGTGGACTCGATCCTTCAGCTGCCAAAGCAGCCCTGGCTGTGGCAAGAAGAGGAAAGTGTCCCTGCTTTTTGATCACCTCGATGCAGGAGAGTTGGCCAACCACCTCAGTTACCTGGAGTTCAAGGCATTCTGCCGCCTCTCGGTAGGGATCAGCCGACACTCAGGTTCTGCAACGGTGGAAGATTAGAAATTGTTGCAGAGATGGGTCATGTCAGGAGCTGGACTAAGGAGGAATGGTGCCCCCCCTTCTCCTGAACCTTCCCAAGAACAGAGGGGACAGTATAGAATTGGAACAGTGGTTTGCAGAAAGTCATAGTTCAGAGGCTGCAGAGGGGAGAAGCTGGGAAATATTGGGAGAGGAACAGCAGAAAGAAGAAACACCAGGGGAGAGACAGCTGACAGATTCAGGTCTTTGGAAAGCATTCCTGACACACACACCCTCCCAGGACCAGGTGGGCATTGAGAGTAGGAGAACAGAAAGTTCAGAGGCAGAAAGCTCAGATTAGCTGGTGCAAGGGTGACATACAATAGGAGAGATGGAGGGCGGTTGGACTTTATTCGGAGCAACGGCATTATTTTAAGGAGGCTGCCTTCCTTCGTCTCTCTCTGTGATCTATGGAATAAATTACTTGGTAAGAACTCCTCTTGTTTATCTGCTTAGTGGCTGCCACCGGGGGAGGGATCAGATTCCCTGAAGCCTGACAGGCAGCTGCATAGAGCTTTCAAAAGAGCCTTAGCCTTCCCCAAGCAGCTGCCCTCCAGATATTGTGGACTATGACTCCCGTCACCCCCAACCTTGGGACCAGTAGGGTAGTAGCAGGTGCAGAAGCGCAGGGTCCCCCTTCAAAATAGTCACACAGCCACACCTCTTCCTAAGATGAAACACTGATTTCACTTCTCGCAGCGAGGGAACCGCCAGAAGGCACTCAGGGCAATTAGGGGTGCAATAATAATAATAATAATAATAATAATAATAATAATAATAATTTTATTTATACCCCGCCCTTCCCAGTCAAGACTGGGCTCAGGGCGGCTAACAACAAAAATATCAAAACAAGCATAAAAGAAACAATTCAATTAAAATACAGATTAAACACAATGTTAAAATTCAATTTTAAAATGGGAATCTACAAGTGGAACCTCATTTAAATATCTGTAGGATAAAACCTTAGGGGAGGGCAGGGCAGTCTTGAGCAGGTCGAGCGCCCTGGCGTGGAGATCGCTCCGGCGCCCCCGCCCTCGCAGCGCGCAACATGGCTTCCCCTGGCGCCCCGCACCACCGGGACTATACCTAGAGCTGGCCCTGGGGGAGGGTAACACCGGGGTCAGACTGAGTCAGTCCAAAGGCCAAGCGGAACAGCTCTGTCTTGCAGGCCCTATGAAAAGATGACAACTCCTGCTGGGCCCTAGTCTCCTGAGAGAGAGCGTTCCACCAGGTCGGGGCTATTACTGAGAAGGCCCTGGTCCTGGTCGAGGCCAGTCTAACCATCTTGTGACTCAGGATCTCCAGTATGTTATTATTGATCAGTGCAGATCACCATGTGTTAAGTGCCCTTAAGAAACAACAGCTCCCAGAATACTTTGGCAGAAGCCATGACTCTTTAAAGTGATATCAGAGTGTTTAAAATGCAACATGTGACTGTGGCTGTATGGCTGTCTTTATATTGGCAACTGCAGGCAGCCAGGGCTGTTAAAACAGAAATTTAAAAATGCTACAGGGGATATTTCAGCAAAGTTGTCTTCCTCCACCCACCCCTTGTTTGGTCATCTTTCTGTTAGTGGGTTTTTGGGGGGTTTCTGCAACAGAGAGCCCACACCAAATTACACATCTCTGGTTGCAGCGAAGTCAAACCTCGTGAAATGGCAGCCCCTGTCACTCCCCTCCGTCCCAGGCTTGTCTGCAAAGGCATTGAACTCCTGATGGGCTGTGCTTTGCTCACATGCAGACAGGCACATACAGATCTCCAGCAAGAGATTGTGTGAGGTTCCCTATCAGATGTGCCTTACTCTAATCTTACTACCTCTTTGGGTGTTTGGGGTTGAATTCTGCCACTGGTCTGGGGGAAGATAAAACAATGGTATATTATTTGTTCCATTTCTGCCCCCATCCCTCTTCCCAAATGGAACCCAGGGTGGCAAACATATCCCTAGCATGAAAAAACACACACCACATTTTTAAAAAAAGCGTTCTAAAACATTTTCTTAAACAGTTATTTTAAGGTTGCAGTTGCAGAACCAGGTGGTCTCCTGGTGCCATTTAGAAGTTCAGTCCTACCCTGCAAAGGGAGGCAGGTCCTTTTTCCATGCCACCAGGTGACTTTCCTTGATGGCTATGGTCAACCTCAACTGTTAAGGGAGCCTCTCTCTGAATTACCAGTTGCTGGGAATCGCAAGTGGGGAGAGAGCTGTTGTGCTTAGGTCCTGCTTGTGTAAAAGATCTACAGTACATTGGCTTCCAGCATGTTTCCAAGCACAGTTTTAAAGTGTTGGACCATTAAAGCCCTAAGCGGTCTCGGCCCAGTATACCTGAAGGAGCATCTCCACCCTCATCGTTCAGCCAGGACACTAAGGTCCAGCTCCGAGCGCCTTCTGGCGGTTCCCTCCCTGCGAGAAGTGAGGTTACAGGGAACCAGGCAGAGGGCCTTCTTGCTGGTGGCACCCGCCCTGTGGAACGCTCTCCCATCAGATTTCAAGGAAATAAACAACTATCTGACTTTTAGAAGGCATAAGAAGGCAGGGAAGTTTTCAATGTTTGATGTTCAGGGCCGTCTTAGGTGTACCGGGCGCCGTGGTGCAATGATCCCTGCGGCGCCCCTCGCGCTCCGCTGTGCAGGGCCAGGCGCAGCGGACAGGGCGCGACAGGCAGGGACGCTGCCAGCTGTGCTCCGCCTCCGCCTACTCGGCTGAAGCATGATGGCAGCAGTGGCAGCAAAGCTGCCTCTGTCAAGGGAAACATGAACCTGGACCTGGGCTACCTTCCGCCCACACTCCTTCAATTCACAGCGAGCACAGACAGCGCTGCCCCACAATGCTCCTCGCTTCAGCCACCGCTGCCAGGAAAGGAGTGGAGGGGCAAGGCGGAGGCGGAGGCCCGGGGCAGCTCCGTGTGCCTCCTTGATGCGCCCCTTGCTGGGCGGGCGCCCTGGCGCAGTGCGCCAGTAAGCCCAATAGGAAGGACGGCCCTGTTGATGTTTTACTGTGGTTTTAAAACTTGTTGGAAGCCACCCAGAGTGGCTGGGGCAATCCAGTCAGATGGGCAGCATATTATTATTATTATTATTATTATTATTATTATTATTATTATTATTATTATTTCCCCAGGTGATCTCATTGATCTTGCATATCTCTAAGGAGGGAATTGTGGTCTCTAGATCTAATCAGTTCCCAGACTTGAGGGTATAGCTCTCAGGTCCCTGCAGTTAGGAAAGCTGTCTGGTCGAGGGTCTCATACAGAGCAGCACCAACACAGGTGCGTTAGGAAGAGAAGCTGAAGGAGCTAGTAAGTCCCCCTTGAAACCCCTAAGACGGTCTGCCCTGGGACAGATCACTAACAACGTGCTTCTCAGAAGACATCTCTTTCCCACACTTGATTTCGCTTACCGGGGAAAACCAAAGGAAGTACATCATGTATCATTAGCTAACAGAATTCGCTACCCACAAGATTTAGCGATGGCTTATTAGACAAATTCACAGAAGCCTCTGAAGCCTCACAGGGTTGTGTGGCCATCCCCTTTGCACTCCTTTTTGCCAAATTCCCTGATGGGCCACTGATGAAAAGGGATCCCTGCATTTAGACGAGAGATGGGGAGAATTTGCCTGAGTTCTCATTTAAAGGCAAAGAAGAAGAAGAAGAAGAAGAAGAAGAAGAAGAAGAAGAAGAAGAAGAAGAAGAAGAAGAAGAAGAAGAAGAAGAAGAAGAAGAAGAAGAAGAAGAAGAAGAAGGAGGAGGAGGAGGAGTAGTAGTAGTTTGGATTTGATATCCCGCTTTATCACTACCCGAAGGAGTCTCAAAGCAGCTAATATTCTCCTTTCCCTTCCTCCCCCACAACAAACCCTCTGTGAGGTGAGTGGGGCTGAGAGACTTCAGAGAAGTGTCACTAGCCCAAAGTCACCCAGCAGCTGCATGTGGAGGAGCGGAGACGCGAACCCGGTTCTCCAGATTACAAGCCTACTGCTCTTAACCACTACACGACACTGGCTCTCCTACACCAAACCAAACATCAGGAAGAATATTATGGCAGTAAGAGCAGTCTGAAAGCGGAACGGATTCCCTCGGGAGGTGGTGGACTCTCCTTCCTTGGAGGCTGGATGGCCACCTGCCATGGATGCTTTGGGGGGAGATTCTTGCACTGCAAGAGGTTGGACTAGATGACCCTTGGGAGTCCCTTCCAACTTCTATGATACCTAACTGGCACTTTCCTAAGCAGTATGAGAACCCAAAAGCAGTTATCCTTTGCAATTCGCGTTTCTCCGAATTTTGCAGTGCAGTTCTGCAGTCAAGTAATGTCTACAACAATGCATAGACTGGGGTTATGTTGTTGTTGTTGTTGTTGTTGTTGTTGTTGTTGTTGTTGTTTAGTCATTTAGTCGTGTCCGACTCTTCGTGACCCCATGGACCAGAGCACACCAGGCACTCCTGTCTTCCACTGCCTCCCGCAGTTTGGTCAGACTCATGTTCGTAGCTTCGAGAACACTGTCCAACCATCCCGTCCTCTGTCGCCCCCTTCTCCTTGTGCCCTCCATCTTTCCCAGCATCAGGGTCTTTTCCAGGGAGTCTTCTCTTCTCATGAGGTAGCCAAAGTATTGGATCCTCAGCTTCATGATCTGTCCTTTCAGCGAGCACTCAGGGCTGATTTCCTTCAGAATGGATAGGTTGGATCTTCTTGCAGTCCATTCAAGAAAATTGGAGATATGAAAGGAACATTTTGTGCAAAGGCTGGGGTTAAGCATCCCTAAAAACGCTCTAAAAGAATGTATTATTTTAGGAAAATCATGTTGGAATAATGCACACATTAGGCGCAATTGCATACGAACATTTACGCTAAAATGCTGGTGAGTTTTCAGCATTAAAAAAAAAAAGTCAAACTGATGTGAAAATGTAGAGAACTGAAGACTGGAAAAGGGGGAGGGGGGCGCTGAACAGATTTGGCCATTCCTAATTTAGATACAGTAGACAATTTTTCTTCTGACCTAGTAAGACTAAAAAAAACCAAAAACCCTTTCTCTCTGTTATGTTTTGGGCAGTACTTGGATTTCCAGAATTACGTGCTACGGGGGTCAGTGCGGGGCAGTCCAGCCCTGGAGCGTGCCATCGCCTTGTGCAACAGCATCTCCCAGTGGGTGCAAGTCATGGTCCTCAACCGACCCACACCCCAGCAGCGGGCGGAAGTATTCACCAAATTCATCCGTGTGACTCTGGTAAGCAAGTTCGCTGCCTGCTTTGCTGGAAGAAGGGGGATGGCAGCAGAAAGGGGAGCTGAAGGGGTGCAAAATCCTGCACAGAGCTTATGTTCCTTATGCAGTGCATTGGAGGGGACCCGCTCTACCCATATACTTGCTGGCAAGAGGAGAGAGTTCCTCTGAGCATGTTCAGAGTACAGCCTCCCTCTGCGACCATCACACCAAGTGATCCAACGTGGGGGAGTTTTAAATCCCGATAAATTAAGGTTGGAGGACGAGGAAATGTGTGTTTGTATTTTTAGAAGACGGCTCCCATGACATGCTGGTGATTCTTCCTGCCCCTCCTCTCACTCCTCTGTTTTTTCCTCCGCTACTTGCAGAAGTTAAGACAGCTGCAGAACTTCAGCACCCTCATGGCCATTGTGGGGGGGCTCTGCCACAGCGCTATTGCCCGCCTCAAAGACACCCACGCGCTCCTGCCTTCTGAGATCACTAAGGTAGGAACTTTGGGGGTGGGGAGAGAGAGAATAGTTTAGCCTTGGAAACAGGGGTGGGGAGGTATGCCAGAGAGGGAGTCAGACGCTGTTTCCTTCCAAGTGCAGAAGTGCCTGAAGCCCTCTGTTTTGGCAGCCAGAATGGCACTTTCAAAATCTACCAGAAGAGGCAGGAAGCTTTGTGTAGGAAATGGGAGCAGTTCTCTCAGCAAGGGCCGGCCCTACCATTAGGCAGAACAAAGTGTCCACCTCTGGCAGCACAAGGGAAGAAGAGGGCAGCACTGGCCCAAGGTGTTTTGCTGCCCGAGGCAAAGCAGCGAATGGTGCGTTATCCCCCCTCCCCGAGCCCAGTCATTTTGTCACATGCGGCAGGAAATTCCGAAAACACTTCTTCCCTTCTCTGACAGTGAAATAAAATAATTGCAAACTAAATGTCCACTAGATAATTGAAAAATGTTCACACCAAACATTTAAAGCACCCTGAAACCACTTTTAACAGTCATGGCTTCTCCACAAAGAGTCCTGGGAACTATTGTTTAGGGTGCTGAGAGTTGTTAAGGGCTCCCAGGACTCTTTGGGTGAAGCCATGACAGGTAAAGTGGTATCATAGCTTTTTAAAGGTATGGCGTGGTTGTGGCGTATTTACTTCCCTTTCGTGTTACCCGAAATCTTCTGCCTGGCGTGGCTGCCCAATGGTAGGGTTGGCCTCGAGAGAGCAGACAGAGGGTGTGTGCCATGAGATCTGCCCAGCACATGCTAAGATAGCTGGTTGACCTCAGGTGTGGTGGCAGGCAGTGTTGAAGTAAGATTCACCTGCTGGCCTGGTTCATTTTTGCACACCGAATGGCGAAGGCACCATTTTGCCATCCGCCTCGGGTGGAAAACCCTTTGGGGCTGACCCTGCCCTTACCCTCTGACCACAACATCCTCTTAGACATTGCGTCCTTCTTGCCCCCAGACACTGTCCGAGATGACGAGGTTGCTCTCCTCCTGTGGCAACTACAGAACGTACCGACGGGTTTATGCCGATTGCGACGGCTTCAAGATTCCCATCGTCGGCGTCCACCTCAAGGACCTGGTGACTTTGCACGAGGCCATGCCTGACCATGTGGATGGCGGGAGGCTCAATTTAAGCAAGCTGCAGAGTTTGTACGAGCCGGCAAGGGAACTCCGGGTTCTGCAACAAGCCAGCCCTCCGCTCGAAGCCAACAAAGATCTGGTGCACCTACTCACGGTAAGAAACGGTCTTGTGAGGAGGAGGAAATAGAGACTGTGGGGTTGGGCACATATGTACGTGTGTGCCAGAGGTCCAGGGGTGCTCATGCAGCCACCACTAGGATGGGACAAAATGCCCCTGCCATAGTTAATGCGGCCACCGACTTGAATGGATTGGGTTGCATCCACCCTATGGATTTAAAGCACCCTCATGCCTCTTTAACAGTCGTGGCTTCCCCCAGAGAATCCTGGGAGCTGTAGTTTAAGGGCACCGAGAGTTGTTAGGAGACGCTGCTAATTCCCCACCCCACCCCAAGCTATAATTCCCAAAGCGGTTGCACAATCAATCCCTATTTCCAGGGAACTCCATGAGGCAGGATAGACAGCTTGGCACCCTTAAACTACATCTCCCGATATTCTTTATGGGGGGGGGGTGTTTCATTAGTTCAATTGGTTAGAGCAATATTCTGATAATGTCAAGGTTGCGGGTTTGATCCCGTTGGGGTAGAATGGGCCACCAGGTTGCATCAGTTAGGACGAGAAGGCAGAACGGCATGACGGCAACCATTGCCCTAGCAACCGCAGCCAGAGGCAGGAAGCGGCGCGGTTGCCTAGCTGCCTCCCTGCCACCAGCGCTGTGCTGTGCGTGGCCCTCGGTGTACTTTCACGTGTGACTCAGTAACCACAACCTCTGGGTTGCCTGGCAGCCATGACTGTGGGGAAATTGAGCCACGCCGGTTGCAGCTGTGGGGCCTAGCAGCAGGCCTCTCTCTGCGGCCTAGTAAACAAGCTGCCCTCACGCAGCCTCCTCTGGCTCTGCACGTAATGTGTCGCCTAGCAACTGCCAACCTCTGTGCTGCTTAGCAACCTGACCAGGGAGCAGGGGGGGGGGGGGGGCTTGTCACCTTAAATTGTTTAAATTTTATATCCTGCCCTTCCTTCCAAGGGAGCCCCGGCCAGCAAGCGATGGATCAGTGAAAGCATCCGAAATGGATGCCCACCGGGAAAGACACCTATTTTAAAAGGCTTGTTGGAAGAGGGAGGGCTTCAGTGTTACTAATTGTTACTGTTGTTGTTACTGTTGCTGTTACTGTTGTTGTTCTTGTTAGTACACCGCCCTTCATCCATAGACCTCAGGGCAGGTCACAGCCTAAAATTACAATATACAAAATGACATTTCAATTGGCGCTGGAAAGACAACAGAGATGAACTAGGCAGTTCCCTGGGCCCAGAAGGGATAATAGTTTATTCGGAAACTGCCCTACAAGGAGCAGTTGTAGGGCCGCCATACGTCTGGAATTTCCCAGGCATAGCTGAGATCCATTTGTCAAAAATAGCTTCCGGGCAGATTTTTCACTTTAAAATGCCCATATCGGAAGTGTTGTTTCGCTTGCGAATTTCCTTAAAGAAGCTCAGCAACTCAGCCAAAGAAAAAGCTCAACAACTTTTGTGTCCAAATTTTCACTTTTTGAAGCATGGCAACCCTAAGCAGTTGTGCACGTGGACGTAATGGAGAGTTGTCAGAACGGTGGTGTGGCGATTCTTTGGAGAACCTCATACAGACACCGAAAAATGAGTGGAGGGTACAGGAAGCTGACTATCCACAAGAATAAGAAGAGTTTGGATTTGATATCCCGCTTTATCACTACCCTAAGGAGACTCTTGAGAGTCCCATGGACTGCAAGAAGATCAAACCTATCCATTCTGAAGGAAACCAGCCCTGAGTGCTTGCTGGAAGGACAGATCATGAAGCTGAGGCTCCAATACTTTGGCCACCTCATGAGAAGAGAAGACTCCCTGGAGAAGACCCTGATGTTGGGAAAGATTGAGGGTGCAAGGAGAAGGGGACGACAGAGGACGAGATGGTTGGACAGTGTTCTCGAAGCCACCAACAGGAGTCTGACCAAACTGCGGGAGGCAGTGGAAGACAGGAGTGCCTGGTGTGCTCTGGTCCATGGGGTCACAAAGAGTCGGACACGACTAAACGACTAAACAACAACAACAACAACAAAGGAGTCTCTAAGCGGCTAACATTCTCCTTTCCCTTCCTCTCCTGCAACAAACGCTCTGTGAGGTGGGTGGGGCTGAGAAACTTCAGAGAAGTGTGACTAGCCCAAGGTCATTCAGCAGCTGCATGTGGAGGAGCGGAGACGTGAACCCAGTTCCCCAGATTACGAGTCTACCGCACTTAACCACTACACCACACTGGCTCTCAACACAAGAAACACAGCGAGGATGAGCCCTACAGATTGAATGTGCTTCCCATTCAACACTTGACTTGGGACTCTTGATTGCAGCCGTTTCTGGAGGGCAGCAGTTCCCTGCCACTAAGGGTGCAACTTAATGGAACCATTCCCTTGTATAACTTTTCTTTCCTCTCCCAGCTCTCCCTAGACCTCTACTACACGGATGAGGAGATCTACGCTCTCTCGTACGCCCGTGAGCCAAGAGGTCCCAAATCACTGGTAAGAGGGCAGAGGACGACCAGGGAGCCAAGGGGATTTTGGCGGGCCTTGGCTCAGTCCCATCTCTCACACTTTGTTTGCCCCCCTCTCTCTTCGCAGCCGCCTACACAGTTCAAGCCCCCCGTGGTAGTGGTGTGGGCACCAGGGGTGACTCCCAAGCCTGACCGGACCACCATCAAGAGGCACGTCCAGCAAATGATTGAGGTAAAAACAACTCAATGGCAGGGCTGGCTACTGGTGTGGTGCCCATTTCTGCTTTTGGCTTTAAATGGCAGTAAATCTGCAGGAGCTGCTTCTTTCTCCAATGCCCCTGCCGAAGAAGAAGGAGGAGCGTCTCCACCCCCACCGTTCAGCCCGGACACTGAGATCCACTGCCAAGGGCCTTCTGGCAGTTCCCTCATTGCCAGAAGTGAGGTTACAGGGAACCAGGCAGAGGGCCTTCTCGGTAGCAGCACCCGCCCCATGGAATGCCCTTCCATCAGATGTCAAGGAAATAAGCAGCTATCCAATTTTAAAAGACATCTGAAGACAGCCCTGTTTAGGGAAGCTTTTAATATTTAATGCTGTATTGTTTTAATATTCAATTGGGAGCCGCCCAGAATGGCTGGGGAGACTCAGCCAGATAGGCGGGGTATAAATAATATATTATTAGTAGTAGTACCGGTATTAGTATTATTAGTATTAGTATTAGTAGTATTATTAAGATTGGAAATACTGTATGAGCTAACGGACTATGCCAAAATGATCAACTAATTGGAAACCTTAGAAATTAAGAAGGAAACAAATTTTAAAAGAAATTAGGAGTGTTTATTGCATATTTATAAAAGCAATGAACACAAGTCTATACATTGGCAGGATTTCAGGGAAAACTTGTAATTTTATGAAGAAAGTATAAAACGGGAAGTTAAAAGAGTTAAGAAGTAACATGGACATGGACATACATAAAATAAAATAAAATAAAATATTGTAAAGGAACCAAGGGTGGGAGTAGAGGGAAGTCCTCAGGATCTAAGCAATCCCTATTCAGTATATAGATTTAATATGTTAAGTTTTTTTCTGTTAAAAGACTGATTTTTCTCTGTGAAAACTAATAAAAATATTTTTTGGGGGGGGGGGGAATGGCACTAAAACTCATGCAATCAAACGGACCTGAACGCTTTCCTTTCAGCCAGTGTCCTTTCTATTTAAAACACGATCCCCCTGCCTCAAAGAATCCTGGGAACTGTAGTTCCCCCCCTAAAAAGCTATAGTTCCTATAACCCAGGCATAGGCAAACTTGGCCTCCCAGATGTTTTGGGACTACAATTCCCATCATCCCTGACCACTGGTCCTGTTAGCTAGGGATCATGGGAGTTGTAGGCCAAAAGCATCTGGAGGGCTGAGTTTGCCTATGCCTGCTATAACCTGTAACAAACTACAGTTCCCATAATTCCTTGGAGGAAGCCATGTGCTGTTAATGTGCCTCAGAAGTGCTTTAAATGTACGGTGTGGATGCGGCCACTCAACCCTTTCTGCCCATAAGCGTGGATCAAAAAGTTGCTTAGAAGGATGTCGACTGGCCATAAATAGCAATCGAAATTGCAAATAAGGCAGATGGTGTGTGCTTTTTAAAGGGGCATGTTGCGTTTTGCAGGCTGTGTTGTGTTCTGAGACGCTGCGGTTTGACCTGCACATTATATTTCTGTGGGAGTTCCAGGCTGGGTGTGAGTGTGTGTGTGACATTTGCCACAGCTATCCGCTGCCACTCTGCAGTATTGGGTAAAGTTTGTCGACTTCTTGGGTTGCTTAGTTCAATTACAGCAGGAACACTTTGGGTGACCTAATTGGAGAGAGAGGGTATTGCAGTTATCTGCGTGTATTTCATGGGTGCATTTGTCACTGAACAATTCCAGGATTGCATTGCATGTGTTTGTGCCGAGCACTGACACTCTCAACACTTTCGGTCCCTGCCCCACGATTGTCCATTTCTTCTGCGCCGTGTGGTCAGCCAGTGTTGGGTTGAAATTAAGCTACCTGCCTCCCACCACCTCTGTCTGTTTTGTCCTTTGTGACACATTGGGTGGGTGCTGCTGTGATCTGGAGTCGTGTTTTGCTGCACTGCAACCCCGATGGGGGCAGGAGGGCCCCCTCAGGGGTGCCTGTTCCCGCTTTACTCCACCCCCTTCCACGTAAAGGAAGAGGCTCAAATCCGGCCACTCCAACCACTTCCTTTTCTGCAAATAAAAGTTTGCTGCTGAAACAGGCTGTGCATGCCTTGGTGCGGGGAGGAGGGGGGAAGAGACATCCTGCGCTTCCCCCATTTGACAGATGAAAGCGTCAAGAGGTTGATAATGTCTAAGATTTCTGTCTAAAGCCCCCTTTCCACCATTACATAATTGTGGACTGCTGCCCTGTGCCAGGCAGTGGAGAGACTGGTTGATAGGTTGCCCCACCAACCTCATTCTGCTTCCATAGCCAGCTCTGCTGCCCTCTCACCACCCCCAGCCCCCTGGGCACACCTGACTTCTTCCTTACAACCAGTCCAGCTTGTAAAGCACTGCCTCGCAGCTTCCTTAAGTCTCAGTGCTGCCCTTGCAGAACTCAGCAGGGAGAAGATGAAAAACTAAAATGAGGGTGACGTTCACACTAGCAAAGTGTAGTTTGGTGCAGGAAACAGGACATGCGCGACACCAGCGTTGTGACCCTCTACAACAACAAAGGTGGCCGCCATGACTGTAACAACTAACCCTGCCTGGAGACAGACAGGTTGTGCATCCGTAGCGGTGACCAGAGGAGGAAGGACCGCTGGGAGGAGGGCAGAGAGAAGAAACGCTGCAGTGCATCAGCAACAGCACAACCTGACGCCTTCCTCTGCCCCAGCTGCAACAAAACATGTCTCTCCTGCATCAGTCTCTGCAGCCGCTGCAACTTTCCAACAGTTTGACTCCACCCCCAAAGGCACATTCCTCCACTGTCTCCCCAAGACAGAAAGATGCCAACAGCAATGTCAGGAGACCCCACACATGCCCCTTCCAGAGCCATGTTTCGTGGGGCAGTCAAACAACCCGCCATTTCTGAGAATTAGAGTTCTTCTGAGGGGAGAATAGGGGTTCCCTAAGAGCTCTCAACAGCCTGAACAAACTACAGTTCCCAGGATACTCTGGAGGATGCCATGACTATTTAAAGTGGCATGATAACACTTTGAACGCGTAGTGCAGCTGGGAGCGAAGTATGTTCCACTTCTATAATCGCTCGTTCTTCTTGCTTACCCCAGCCTCCCCCCTCCACTTGCTGCCTTGTCTCCCTTGTGTCAATATCTGGATCTCAACCCCCTCGGGGCAGAGACCTGTCATCTCGTCCTTTGGGAAGAGGTGTTAACTATACAGCAGGTGTATGTTTAGAGGGCAATGCCCACGTTCACTGCCTTCTCATATTCCAATGAGTTCTGACAGACTCCTTCCCCAACAGACTGTGTTCAAGAATTACGATCCTGAGCAACGGGGTTACATCTCCGAGGAGGATTTCGAGATCATCTCCACGAGTTTCCCCTTCTCCTTCTATGGGCTGGAAAGAGAGCGGTAAGTGAAGAGGGTTTCAGGAGAAGACTCTTTATGCATGTGGCAACAGCTGCCTGAATGCTGTTAGCCCAGAAAGCAATGGCAAGCTAAATTGACAGACTATGCCAGGCATCCCCAAACTGCGGCCCTTCAGATTTTTTGGCCTACAACTCCCATGATCCCTAGCTAACAGGACCAGTGGTCATTGAAGATGGGAATTGTAGTCCAAAACATCTGGAGGGCCGAAGTTTGGGGATGCCTGGACTATGTGGACTGGGAAGCTCAGGAACCAAGAATACAAAAGCTTTATTTTTTTGAAATCATTTTTATTTTATTTTACCAATACAAAGTTATTTAAAAAAAACAAATGTACTGTATATCCATATACAGAGATTTCTCCGAATCTCAGGACTTCTCCCCCATCCCCTCCATGGAGTCCCATTTTAAACATTTAAAACTTTAAACAAGAATGAGAAAAACAATTATAATTTACTTAAGAAACCACTGCAAGCAGATGAAAACATTAGCAGGATTCTAATTTCACTTGTAATGTAACAAAGACTATGGAAAATATGGATGGATATAAAATATAGATTATGGAATAATATGCAGTTGTAAATGTTCACAATAGGACCCACGGAGGGGATTGGGGGTGGGGAGTCTCAAGATTCAGAGAAATCTCTATATATGGATGTAAAACCAAATAAAAATGATTTCAAAAAACATTTGTAAACCACGCATTTGTAGAAAATATCACAAAGTGGTTGGCAACTTGGAAACGCAACACTAATAGAAGCAGTAGCAACGCCAGGCCCATCCTCTCTGGTTCGAAAGGCCTGGTCTGAACAATAGAATTTCCAGGAGGCATCTGAAAGTGAACAAGGGTGATCTCAATTGGCAAGGAGTTCCACAGTGCAAGGGCTGCCGCATTAAAGGCTCAGTCCCTGGTAAAGGGCAGCTGAGGCTCAGGGGTGTGTGAACTGACCAAATGTGCCCCATCAGAACACATACCCCCACTTAAGGTTTATTTAAGTGTCAGGTGGGGCAGGAATTCACTAGGCGCTGATGACCCAAGCGAGGAAGGCCGAAGCTTCACACTGTATGTCTGTTTTTCTCTCTTCCTCAACTGCAGAGAAGGCGCCTGGAGCCGGGAAGAGCTGTCCGAGTATTTAATGCGGGCCTGTGCCATCTTCTCCAAACTGGGCCTCGGGTTCCTGCACAACTTCCAAGAGGCCACTTTTAAGAAGCCCACCTTTTGTGACAGCTGCAATGGCTTTGTGAGCTTAATTTATTTAAAATGGATTTATACCCCACCCTTCCTTCCCCACGTATCCCAGGGCAGCAGACACGCTAAAAGCAAAAAATCCAAAAACCTTCTGTCAAAGTATTCTAAAGCCAATTGCAATTAAAAACATTTAACAGCAGCTGCCACTGAAAACACTCTGAAAGCAGTCAACAGCCGAGAACATTCCTCCATCCAAGGATCTTGGGGTTGTCAATATCCTTCGGCCACCAAATGCCATGTAATCAATTTTTTCCTGCAAGTTAATAGTGGTGGAAGCAGGCATAACTCACTAGGGAAGGCGTTCCACAACTGGGGGGGCACCACAGAAAAGGCCCTGCCACGAGCCTGCGCCACTTGGCCAGCCCCTGGTGGTGGCAGCACCAATACACATCACTCATCCCCACCCCCTCAAAAAAAGAAAAGCCACCAGCTACCCAAACAGTCCCTATTACTGGCAGAAATAGTAGCTGCTGAGCTGAGCTGCCAAACTGGAGAATCTACTTCCCCCCTTTTGGGATGGCATGCCTAGTGGTGGCAGTAATCAGCAACAGGTGGGATGGAGGATGAAAGGGCTAGAGAAGTATGAGAGGTTGTAGATAAGCTCCCTTCAGAACAGCCTTCCAGATACTTTGGACTATTTTTATTTATTTGTCTCACCTTCTTCTCCAAGGAGCTCAAAGTGCCATGCATGGTTCTCCCCCTCCTCGTTTAATCCCCACAACAACCCTGCAAGGTAGGTTAGGCTGAGAGGCAGTGACTAGCCTCCAAGCTCACTCAGGGAGCTTCATGGCCAAGTGTGGATTTGAACCCCAGGCTCTAGTCTGACAAGCTACCCAACACTAGCTCTTGACGATGCCAAGTTGGAGAAGGCTGCTCCAGGAGAACCAGCTTGTTTTGCAGCCTCTCTCCTGCAGCCATGAGGTCTAGAAGCTTGCTACGTTTCAAAACTCAAAAATTCCCAGAACTCTGCCACCACTTTTGAAGTGGGCAATAAAGCTGCAGCCCCTGGCACAGGTTAGAGCAAGTCCCCTACCTCTCATCCACCTACGTTGCCTTTGAAATTTAGGGCAGGGGCTCAGTCAGTCTTTGCAAAGAAGTGGCAGCTAGTTCAACTTAACACCTCTGTTGTTGTTGCATTCTTCTCCTGTTCTAGCTCTGGGGAGTCTCCAAGCAAGGATACAGATGTCGGGGTAAGCACGCCCCCTGGTGGGCACTAAAGGAAAGAAGGGGATCCTATTAACCAGGGGTGGGCAACCTAAGGCCCGGGGGCCGGATGCGGTCCAAGCGCCTTCTAAATCCGGCCCATGAATCAGCGTGTTTTTACATGAGTAGAATGTGTCCTTTTATTTAAAATGCATCTCTGGGTTGTTTGTGGGGCATAGGAATTCGTTCATTTTTTTCCCCTTCAAAATATAGTCCGGCCCACCACATGGTCTGAGGGCCGGCTGAAAAAGGTTGCTGACCCCTGCTATTAACATTCCCATCACTAATGATGGTCTCTCCCTCTTCCCTGCAGACTGTGGGATGATCTGTCACAAGCAGTGCAAGGACCAAGTGGAGGTGGAGTGCCAGCGGCGCTTCCATTCCTGCAGCTCCGAGAGCACCCTGTCTCGAACTGCCACGCCAGCCGCCACCTATCACCCTAGCTCTGGTAAGGGGGTGCACAGACTAGGGCTCCTGGTGTGGGCTAGCCAACGGGACCCGCTCCAGCGATGCAGAGTGGCAAGGAGGCTTTTCACTTCCCAGCCTTGCGATCTGTGGTACGGCTTCTATAGAAGAGTAGGAACGCAGAGCAAATCCCACTCAACACCATAAACTGTGGTTTGGGGCACCAGTTCAAAACCAGCATGAGAAAGTCATAAATGTCATCCTGTGCGTTTCAGGGCTGCGTTGGGATTTGAACCCAGGTCTCCCGGGTCCTAGCCCAGCACTCTAGAAATATACCTCCTTTCTTCTTTGGCGGTCCCTCGTAGCAGAGTAATATTGTCTTCCATAAACACGGTCTTAACAGTGAGTCCGTAAGTGACTGTGGAGGCCAATTCTGGATCCACACGTCCACAGTGGGGACATTGGTTTCCAGGCGGGAGTTTATCACAGTGAGGGTTTGCCAAGCGTGCCTTCCTCTTGGCACGTTTCTCCCTTGCATCCTGAGCGTCTTCAAAGTCCACCAGACCTTTGGTAAAGGCTGTTCTCCAGTTGGAGAGCTCGCAGGCTAGTGTTTCCCAATTGTCAGTGTTTATACTACATTTTTAAAGATTTGCCTTCACAGAGTCTTTAAACCTCTTTTGTTGACCACCAGCATTACGCTTTTCATTTCTAAGAACACCACCACCACACTGCTTGCAGGAACAAATCTCTAGATACGACGTTTCTAACCACACTTCGCTTATTCCACGCGGCAGGCTCGGAGGAAGACGCTTTCCTCTTCCCACCAAGACGAGAGCACAGCAAAAGCCCCAACCTGGCACTGTCGAGCCCAGCGGGCAGGCGGCGAATGAGACACGCCAGCACCCAGACAGACGCAGACAGTCCACAGGAGCCACGGGGACACAGCAGGAGTCTAAAGCAGCTTCTGGAAGAGCTGAAGGAGGTGGAAAAGGTGAGGATTTTCGGGAGGGCAGGATTCCACACCTGGGACTTCTGTGGAAGAATAATGGGAAGCTACTTATGACTTTGGTCTGGACAGGACCAAAGTTGCTGGGGGAACAGGCAACCCCCACCTTAAACTGGCAGCATTTCACTCTCCTTTGCAGGAACGGGACAGGCTGCTGCTGGTCAACCAGAGCCTTCAGAGCTGCAACTCGCAGCTGGAGGCTGAGAACAGCTGGCTGCTGAAGGCGGATTCATCAAGCCTGCCCCCCTTCTCTTGCTGGAAGGCCTTGGCCGCCTACAACTCGCACCTGCCTCCCAAGCCCAACTGAGCCAAGGGCACAGGAACAGTGGGCTACAGGCAGGAAAGTGGAACCTCAAGGAAACGAACAGAGAGAAGGGACATGGCGCTCAACGGTAGAGAATATGGATGCTCTGCATACAGGCCTCAGGTTTGGTCCATGGCTGGAAATGGATGCTGCTGCCCTGAAGCCACTGCCATTCCTTGCCAATAATACTGAGCTGGATGGACAAGCAGCCGGACTCAAGCTAAGGGGCTTCCTTTGTTCCTAATAAAAGGACCATTTCTTGAACAGAGGCCCCACCAGCTAGCTTACTTCTTTTTTGGTGCTGCTGCAGATGCACGTTTTGGGCTCTGCTGCTATTAGCCACAATGGCCCTGCTCCACCTCCGATGTCAGAGGCAGCAGACCGCAGGCGGCCAGCTGCTGGGGCATCAGAAATGGGGAGAGTGCTGTTGTCCTGCTGAGGGGACTTCCCATTGGTGCACTTGGTTGGCCTCCGTGAGAGCAGGGTGCTGGATGAGGAGGGCCACTGGACTGCTTCTGCAGAGCTCTTCTTAGCTGAACAGCCCCGGATAGCTCAAGAACCTAAGCAGCTCCTTGGCTTGTGTTACATGCGGTGTCTTGCCAAGTAGCTCTCTGCAACAAGCTATATTTAACCATTGAGCGAGTGCATAAACAGGGACCCTGCCTTGCTAGCTGGGGCGAAGTGGGTGACCTGGTTGGGCTTCCAATGTCAAGAGTAGAGACTTGGAGAAAGGAATCCTCAGAAGGTGGAAGCTGGTTGTTCGGCGGCAGGTAAAGGGGGATGAGAGGCGAGGCAGAAGCACCTACTGACTGTGACCTCTTCCACTGACCCCCTTTGGCCTTGCTTTCGGGGGGAAACCCGGAATCTTTTATTCACTTCTCCAACCCTCTGTTCATTGGGGGGGGATGAGAGGTGGAATACATTTGTTCCTGGGAATAGATGCAATGCGTCATACTGAATACAGGAATTATATTGTTTAAATCTAACTCTCTCCCCATAAAGATTCACTTTCAGCTATACCCCCCCCACAAGCTTTGTGTAACCACTCCCACTTTTTGGGCAGGGGGGAAGGGATGTGATTTCCCCTTAAAAAAAGATTTAAAAAATGTCCTTCAAATGACTTAGTATTCTGCTCTCTTAACCCTCCTGGCACAATAAAAAAAGAGAGGTAAAAGATGAAGACTAGAGTTTTAAACACACACATACTCCGTTGCACAATGAGTTTGAATTACAAGGAAAATGTTTAATCTCTTAAGTGTTATACTGAACCCAGCTTGGCCATTTTCAATCCTGTCCCTTCAGAACAAGGACCAAAATTAACTCGCACCATTCAAACAAAATCTCATACTCACTGGCTGTTGCAACTGAGCCACCCTTTGGATAATCCAGAGGAGGTAAAGGTACAAAGAAGTTTGGGTTTGTGCCTAAAAATCCCAAAATAATATCTTCCCTCTCCCTACATTGTCTGATTAAATCTAATGGGACATTTCTAAAGCTGGATTTCTCATAGATGCTGCCCATCCAGCCCCAAAAGGAAGGTTGCTTCCTACCCACATTCAGCATCTAAAGCCCCAAAAGAAACCTTGCAAAATCCAGACGTTTGCTAGCACCTCTTGTTCCTTCATCCTTGTAAGTTGTGTATTAACTAGATCGGGGATGGGGAACATGTGGCCCTCAGGACATTGGCCCCCCAACTCCCTTCACACCCGATCACTGGCCCCACTAACTGGGGATGCTGGGAGATGAAGTCCAATGGCCTAGGAAGGAACCACAGCCTCCCCCTCTCTGCTCCAAAGGTGCAATTCATCTGGCACCAAACTATAATGTGGACAACACAAATGTCTGTGTCCAACAACTTTAAAGCAAGAGAAGGGGGGGGGGAGATGTCTGATGTTAGCGCACATGCCCCGGCCCACCGTCTCAAGTTCAATGTAATCGGCACCTTTCTTTTAAACTGCATTTCCCCGCATCCTGGGGAAAGGCAATACTGAAACCACCTTTGGTGAAGGCTGGGCTTTGGGTCTGTATCCACCGCTCATCCTTGCTGCAGTTAACTTCCTGAAGCCTCTTCCCTGCCCTAAAGTTAAGGGTAGTTTTGACCATACCCCACACTGGAGGAGGTCTGGATCCATCCCCTTGCTACTTTTTCTTCTTCTTGCTCCGCTTGCCCCATCGCTGGTGGTCGCCCCCTTTTCCTCCTTCTCGCCTCTTCTCCCACATGGGCATAGGGGGTTCAATCTCATTCGGACGCCCACCGCGGTCTGGGACGTCACCAACCATCAGCACCTGAGAGGGAGGGAGGAGTCACTTTAGATGTAGCTGCCGTGAGGCAGGAAGAAATGGACGCGAGAGTGAACAGAAAGTGCTGTTACTCATGATCGCCATCATCAATTTATTCATCGCCTTCTAAACTACTGGCGCAAGGCGATTTATGCATACGATAAACACAGGCTAGAAGTACTTTCTAAACAATGGGGGGAGGCAATAAGAAGCTGATGCTTGTGGTAAAGACCCATTCATCAAAAAGCTGTCGGAACAAAAACGCCTTCAATTGTTTCCAGCAACTGAGAAGGGTGGGAACCTGTTGCATCTCGACAGGAAGTGACATAGAACTTCCTGTTCACTCCCTCCCTCCTCTAACAATGACTGGTGCTCAGGCAACCAGCAAACTTAAGGGATAAAAAACGGGGAGGCAGCGCAGGTACAACTCAGGCCCCAGAGCCCCTGGATGGGAGAAATGGATAGTTCGGTTCATTTATTCAAGTCACCTGGAATCAGCCTTGCTGAGCAGGCACAGACCTGCTATAGGGCTTTCCAGTACCCCATCCCAACACCTGGGGAAGAGCACCCCTCTCCAGCCCTGTACCTTGTTGACAGCACAGCTTGTCTTGTCCCGCGAAGCTCCGCTGCTGGTCTTCACGATGCGGGAGAGGTCCTCCCGCGCTGCCAGCAGGTGGGGAAGGGTGACCTGCGACTCCTCCAGTAAAGATTGCCGCAAGGGTTTGAAGGCCTCTGACATAGCTCCGCTGCGGTCCTAAGTTGTGGGGGGCAAAATTTGAGGGAAGAAGCCAATTTTTCATTCAACCCCTCCACCCCAGTCTATTCAGGGCGGGCCAGTGCTGCTGAACTATTATTTTGTTGTTGTTTCTTTTATTTATATCCTGCCTTTCCTCACCATGCAGGACCCAGGTTGGCCCACAGCATAAATTAAAACAAATACAACTAAAAAAGCACAAAAAATATTATTATTTTTATTTTTTTATCATTTATTAAAATTTACACACTGCTTGGTTGCAAAGAAACAACCAGCTCAAAGTGGTTTGCAGAAAAATAAAACTGTAGAATCATTGTAGGCTTTCAAAAAAGTTGAAATAACCACAGACTAAACACTGACACGGGTGGCGCTGTGGTCTAAACCACAGAGCCTAGGGCTTGCCGATCAGAAGGTTGGGCAGTTCGAATCCCTGCGACAGGGTGAGCTCCCGTTGGTCGGTCCCTGCTCCTGCCAACCTAGCAGTTCAAAAGCACCTCAAAGTGCAAAGTGTGAGTAGATAAATAGGTAATGCTCTGGTGAGGAGATAAACGGCGTTTCCGTGTGCTGCTCTGGTTTTGCCAGAAGCGGCTTAGTCATGCTGGTCACATGACCCAGAAGCTGTCTGCAGACGAACACCGGCTCCCTTGGCCTATAGAGCGAGATGAGCGCCGCAATAATGAACGAAGGGTACCTTTACCTTTAAACACTGATTAAAACTTGCATCAGCTTTCTAAATGTCTGGGTAGGCTCATCCAAACCAAAAGAATACAGTGAAAGCTCCTGCCTGGTGTCAATCAGCAGAGAGTTCCAAAGGTCACGTGCTGCCACGCTAAAACATCAAGGGGTATTATGTGGCTCCTGTGTCAGGGCCGTCAATTGAAATAAGGAGTAAGGAAATCTCACAGATAAACTCGTCCCAAGTTGTTAGATTGGAAGATGGAGCAAGCTTCCCCGCCCCCCTCCTGCTCTGGAACCAATGGCTTGCAAGTTACAAGAAAGAAGATTCCAACCAAACATCGGGAAGGACTTTCTGGCGGCGAAAGCTGTCCAGCTGTGGAACCTCACTCCCTCGGGATTGGACAGCCATATACCACGGATGTCTGAGTAGAGATTCCTGCATTGCAGGGGATTAGACTAGAAGACCCTTGGTTGTCCCTCCCAACTCTACAATTCTAGGATTTTATGTACTAATCATAACACCAGCAAATCTACCCTATTCTTAAAAACAACCACACCCCAACACATTCAACCCTTTAAAAGCACATGCCCCCCTCTTGTCCCGCTCCACTCACCTTTGCCCTCTCGGACCAATGGAAGGACTCAACGGTGACATCAAGACGAGTAGCCATCATGCGTCGGCGGCGCTGATACTCTGTGCACAACACGTCCCGTATGCCCTCCAGCGCCCCCTAGTGGTTTCATTTGGGAGAGGGGCAAGAGGAAGCAGGAGACATAAGCTGTTTGCTATCCTTCCATCCACCAGGGACCCACCCTTGACAACCCCGCGTTGGCCAGGGACCCGTCTGGGGAAGGACAACCCGTCCCGACCGAAGGGGCAAGCATCCACGTGGTGGGGAGTTTGTTGCCAATGCCACTGGTCTGCCCCTACCCATTCCTCGGAGGTCAGCGTGGCCTTTAGGAGCGGCGCCATCTGCAGGTGCTCAGGGGGTAGTGAAGAAAGCACCTCCGAAACCTAAGGAGGAGACCACAAGTTTAGCTGTTGGGTGGGGGGAGGAGAGAAAGAAACAGACCAAAGCACCACAAAGTGGGGGCAGTGGTGGGGGGAAGCTTCCATTCCTCCAACTGCCCTGAACAGGCCCCCTGCTTCCAACCTGGAAGAACCTATATTCAGCAAGACAGTGAGCATTAAGCTGCAGGGAGCATTAGAGAACAGGAGCTATAGTGCCTCCCACATCTTTGGCGCATGCACAAGACAAACAGCCTCCCCGTCCTGCCCCACATGTGTCCCCACCTTGGCTTCTATGTCAGCCATGGCTTGATGGACTGGGCAGCCTGGATCCAGGTCCAGCATCCCCAGGGCTTGGCAGATGAGTTGGAGCTCGTTCACAGCTTCGCCAGCTCGGTCTTCTTTTTCCGGTGGCGAACAGGACGTCTTCCGAGCCTGCAGCCGGGCAGCGAGGAGCTCTGAGCTCAAAAAATCTTGCCAGGGAAGGAGAAAGAGCTGGATTCAGTTCCCGTCCTAAATTTATATCCCATAAACCTTGGGGACCTAAGTGCTTCAAGGGTGATTTAAAACAAAATTGGGGAGGGGGGATTAATTCAGATATTGTTATTTATTAAATTTATTAGTCACTTTTTTGCCATGGCAACTCAAAAGCAACTTACAAAAAACACACACATGCACACACACACACATAAAAACTCCCACATGGAAACATCCCACCCACTCTAAAAGGCCATTGTTAGAAGCCAAAGATCTGTTTAAAAATGAATGTTTTCCGACACCTGAAGATGTGCAACAATGGTGCCAGAAGCGCCTCGGAAGCCACCACTGAAAAGGCTCATTCTTGTGTTCCCACCCTTTGGACCGCCCATTGATTTTTTTTAAATAAAAATGAGCTAATACACACCCACACGACTCACTGATTCCCAGACCCTTTCTAGGGATGGGAGCAGAAGTTCTTAGCCATGTCTTTTCTGAGCCCACCTGCACAGAATGAGCCGAGGAATAAGCCCCTTCCTGCCTGGACTTACACAGAAGCTGGAGGCACTTGTCCGGGGTGCTAAGCCTGGCTGTTACGTCCCCCGCAGTCAGTGAGGAGTAGGGACAATGCAGCTCTCCAAGGAGGCCGCTCACTTCGATCTGAAAGGTCTCGGCATCCTCAGGACCTGAAAGGACACAATGCCACTTGGGGATAGAAATCTAAAACATCAGCTCAATGAGGAGTGGATGAAAGGGTTGTTCTCGGTACTAGCCAATACGACCACCACTACAGGCATTCTCTGCCCCACCCCCTTCTCCAGTTCCAATATGCTAGAAGCTCCCTTGATGACCTTAGCGCTTTTCATCCAAGTGATGGGCTGGAGCAACAGGACCTTGCAGCAAGCAGTTCCATGGGTTAACCACCTAGAACCCAGCTAATGAAACCCTGCAGACGCTGGGCTACGTTACATTTGCTTCTCAGATGTTATCAGCCCAGTGGGGTGGGGAATTCCTTGTGGGGGCCCAGGCTGACTCACACACCCCTCACCCCCCTTGCTTCCTTTAGGTCTTGCACAAGAAAATATTTGCTGCATTCCTCTCTCCCCACAAAGCCAGGTTACCTACCACGAGTGGGATTCACATCCTCTTCGAGTGGGCAAAGGCTGCGGAGCTCGGAAACTAGCCAAGAGCAAAGAGCTGTGAACTCGGGGCTGGAGACGCCGGCTTCAGCTACCCGAGCAAAGCCATCCATCGACAGGCACCTGGTGCAAGAGAGAAAGGAAATTATATTTACACAATTGGTTTTTTCCCTTCTTCCTATACCCTGTTTCTCCTATTTTAAGATGTAGTCATAAAATAAGCCATAGCAGGATTTTTAAGCATTCAAGGAATATAAGCCATACCCCGAAAATAAGACATAGTGATAGGCACAGCAGCAATGCTGGCCGCGGCAGGAGGAGGAGGAAAAAAATAAGACATCCCCTGAAAATAAGCCATAGTGTGTTCTTTTGAGGAAAACTAAATATAAGACAGTCTTATTTTCAGAGAAACACGGTACTGTATACATAAAATGTAAGGCTGTCATCACTCAGTTCCCATTGGAGAATAGGTAGCACTGCATCGCAACCCTGGATTTGCATGAAGCCATGGGAGGGGGAGGGGAAAAGAGAGAAGGCAGGTTGTAAAAGGCTGGTTTTAAACAACAGCATAGAGTTGAAGAAAGCAGGGATGGAAGGACACAGAGGAGCTGTGAGGATATGGGGGCAGGGCTTGAGGGTGCTGTCAGGGGGCAGGGCTTGGCAGGATTGGACACATTACATGGGGGGGGGTGGACATTTACTTCAAGTCTGGCTGCTAACCAGGCGTTTGGTGGTTTGAGCCCACCAAGGGATGGCTGTAGGCAGGATTCCTACATTGCAGGGGGTTGGACTACCGGTAGATGAGCCTTGGGGTGCTTTTCCAACTCCACAATTCTCTGATTCTATGATCTCCCTTCTGTGCTTTTACTGCTGATTTGAGCAGTATTTGAGCATGGCAATATGCTAATGTTGCAACTCCTTAGTGCTGGGATAGGGACCCACTGGCTTGCAGGTGGAATGTGGCCCTCCAGGGCTCTCTAACCGGCCCTCAGGCTGCCCCCCCCCAATACCTGCTCCATATCCTCCTTGACTGCTTTCTCCTGGTTGGAAAGGGTCTCTGAATTATGATAACTTGCCTGTTTGGGTGTGTCTGGAATGTAGCCACCTGGGAGAGCCACACCCATCCACCTGCACAGCTTTTGCCTCCTGCCCTGCCCAAAACTGACACACAGTCCGTGGAAGACTGCCCGTCAAAGAAGGCAGCCCTTAGGTCAACACCCCTAACACAACTACTGTCCTTAACTGATAACAGAAATAGGTAAGGTTGGGGGAGAGAAATGGAGAAAAGGAAGGAAGGAAGATGACACTGCTCTGGCTTCTTACATTTGATGCCTAGACACTAAAACCAACTTCAGGTTCCAGAAAATAGGCTCCTCTCAGGGTGTGCCCTCAAACCTAGAAGCATAGAATTGTAGGGTTGAGAGAGGGACCCCGTGGATCATCTAGCAGCCCAACCCCCTGCAATGCGAAAAATTAAAAATAAAAATAAAAATTGTCCAGTAGCACCTTGAGACCAAATAAGTTTGTCGTTGGTATGTAAGATTTCGTGTGCGTGCACATTTCTTCAGATATACCAAGAACAAACTTGGTCTCTATATTTCGACTGCGTCAGACCAACACGGCTACTTACCTGAATCTAGAACCCTGCAATGCAAGAGGCTTTTGCCCAAGTTTGGGCTCGACCTCAAGACCCTGAAAATTAAGAATCTCCTGCTCTACCGACGGAGCTATCCCTCTTTGCCCTCCCCATCGTTTGGGTCCCCCAAACCCTTTCCTACCCTAGCCGCCTCAGCGGTTGCCCCTGATTCCTCTTTTCCCCTGCTCCCTCCGGGTGTGCCCCGGAACCTGTTTTCCCCTCCCCAAACCCCTTTCCCTTCTCCCTCACGTGTCCTCCACAAACCCCCGAACCTCTTACCCCCGGGCCGCGTCTCCTTCCATGCCTCCGCTGGAACCAATCTGTCACCTCGCGCACGCGCAGATCCGAAGTCCGGCAAGCTGTTCCGCTTCGCGCCCATTGGCTGGGCCTAAAACCAGAGGCGGCACTTTTCATTGGCTGAGCCGCCCAGCCATTGGAGCAGGCGACTTTTATTCCCGCCCCCCTCCACCTCCGTTGCGACTCGGCCACGCGCGGACATGTCCCCGCCCACCATGTCGACGGTTCGCCTCACCACATTGGCTGACAGCTCTCATAGCAACTGAGCGCCCACCCATTCCCTTTTCTCCTCTCCCCCCCCCCCGTACCTCTCACGGCCCAGTTCTCGGCCAATCAGGAGACCGCCTCTGTATCCAGCCAGTTAAAGCTGCTCGTTACATTCCGTCTCTATGGCAACTCGCCAGACGCACGTGGATATCAAAGTCTAAGTCGCCGACCAATCAGAGCCTGGCGCATCGCCGCCGCCCGATCTTATTTGCCTTCGAAGGACCAAGGGGCGTGGCCTGCGGAGAGAATTCCCTCCCGCCGCCACCTGTCCTCGGAAGGTGCGCTTTGCAGGGTTGCGGAAGGAAAGCTTCGCGGGCGCCGCTGAAATTTGCACCCGAGGCTGCCCACCTGCTCTCTCTCTCGCTGCGGGTTCTTTTTAAATGCAAGCCAACCAGCAGCCCTGGGCTGGTTACCTCTGAGCACGTGCAGAGATATCGCACCCCCGTTTTCCACACCCACACAAACCACGCCAAGGTCAAAATGTCCCTGAGCATATGCAGATGGATTTGCCTCGGTTATAAGGCCTTGCTGCTGAATTCCATATTATTTATTGTGTGTGCGGGGCGGGGGGGCGGTATTACTGGCTAGTTTTTCTTTTGGTTTATGACGGGCATCCCCAAACTGCGGCCCTCCAGATGTTTTGGCCTACAACTCCCATGATCCTTAGCTAACAGGACCAGTGGTCGGGGAAGATGGGAATTGTAGTCCAAAACATCTGGAGGGCCGAAGTTTGGGGATGCCTGGTTTATGATGTATTTTGTGCTTCCATTTTTGTATTTTTATGTTGTGAACCGCCCTGCGATCTTCGGGTGAAGGGCGGTATACAAGTTCAATACATAAAAATAAAATCGACTCCTCAAGTGTAAGTGTGCTTAGGTTGGATTCGGTGGGTTAGTGGGTATAATTTCAATCAGGAGCAGCAGCACCAGCAAAACCGTGTTGTGTCCCCCGTTTTGTACCAGGATGCTGCTCTCCTCATCTGAAGGTGCAGACCCTCCAAGTGTCCCTATTTCCCCTGATTTAGAGAAGCCATCCTGGTTTCTGATTTGATCCCGGAATGCCCCGCTTTTCCTTAGGAGGTCCCTATTTTCATTGGAGAAATATTGGAGGGTATGGAGCTATCCAACCCCCAAGCTGTCTAAAGGCAATCTTTTATAGGGAAGTTTTTGTTTTTCTTAATGTCCCATGTTTTATTATGTTTTTATATATGTTGGAAGCTGCCCAGAATAGCTGAGACAACTCAATGAGATGCATGGGGTATAAATTACACAATTTCTAGGACAGTGGGCTTCCTTCCCAAGCTGAAACTGCTGGATGATGCAATTCATTGAGACGTTCTGTTCATCTGGGTCTGCATGGAGACAATGGGCTGTACCTAACTAGGTGCTACTCACACAAGTAGATCCACTGAAATTCATGAGCCTCAGTCAGTGGTTCTCAAAGGGTGTGGTAGGGAGGTCCAAAGACAATCAGGTGCTTTACCTTTACCTAGTATAGCATAGTATCAAAATAATTTTTATTTTTATTTTGGGATATACAGCCAGAAACAGTATCCATGCCTCTCTTCAAGATCATTGGCTATTCTTCCACAGTTCTCCAAGGCATACTGTTGCGAACAGGGCTTTTCAACTCTGACAAATATGAAAAATCAGAAAAGAGAAAGGCTTAAGTGTTGGTGAGGAGATGAGTGTTTGTTTATCTCGAATTAGACCTAATATAAATTAGATTACCTGGCAAAAGCTAGCTCGCATATTTCGTTGCGTTTGTATACATACTTAAGAGGCTCGTTTATACAATTATGTTTTGGGAATGCTTCCTGTTGTTACGTAGCTGCAATTTTTAAGGACTATCCCATAATCATATTATAAAGTAATTGTGTTTGATGTTATAAAAAATCAGTGTGGCAAATTGGTGCAAGCAAATTTTTATTCTGAATGTGTGGCCCAGAGAAAAATGTTTGAGAACCACTGCCCTAAGTTAATAATGTCCATTCAATGGGTCTGCTTGGGGGAGGACCAGCAAGTGTTCCCTAACTCACTATGCAGGTTAATTACCTTTGAATTACCAAATCACCTGTTGTTGCTGCATTCATTCTTCCTATATTTTATGTTGTGCTCTTTGGATGAAGGGCAGTATACAAATTTAATAATAAACAATTCAGCCTTGACCAACATGGTGCTCTCCAGCTTCTGTATGGGACTACAGATCCCATGTTACCTGGGGCTGATGGAAGTTGTAGTACCCCCCCAAAAAAAACCCTGACAGAAGGCTGCTGTAATTGAGCGGTCTGTTGTTGTACCTTTGCATTTCATTTCTCTCCAACGGCACTACTTACAACCCCCCACTATTATGCATGCCTTGCATCCAATGAAGGGGAAGCTTATGCCACAGTAAACTTTGTTAGTCTTCTAAGTGCTGTAAATACCATTTTCTTGTGGACTAGTAACATGTACGGATTTGCTTGCAAGGCTGGCTGGTGACAATAAAGTCTTTTGTGGCACTCTGCTACTCTGCACCAATGGGATGTCAGCTGCAGTCCATCTGCCCAGGTTTTGGGGGTAGCGAAGGAGGAAGGTTTAAGGGTTTTAAATGTTACAAGATAAAGAAAAGATATGCAAGTCTTTGCCTTCTTTTTGAGGCAAAGACTTTGCGGGTTCCATAGGTCTGAATCCCAGGTGAGTGGAGTTAGGACTGCAGCCAAAGGCTGTGCACAGACCATATTTTTAAAAGCACATTGCTCCACCCTCAACAGAAACCTGGGAACTGGAGTTTGTTAAGGGCGCTGGGAATTGTAGCCATGTGAGGGGTAAAGTACCAGTTTCCAGGGTTAAATGTCTGGATGTAGCCTCACTCTCTAAAGTGCCAAATATGTGAAACTGGGTTGTATCCAACATTAATCACCTTGGTACTCGAAAGGCTTGGCTCCTGAACAAATCGTCTCCAAAACGCCGCAAACCCGGAAGTGTTCCGGTTTGAGAACGTTTTTCGGAAGCCAAACATCCAACGCGGCTTCCGACTGAGTGCAAGAAGCTCCTGCAGCCAATCGGAAGCTGCACCTTTCAAACTGTTTCGGACTCCCGGAACGGATTAAGTTTGAGAACCAAGGCACCACTGTATACTCATTGATATTAATGGACATGACTTAGGGCTATTCCTTCCAGGAACCTGCAACCCAATACATATGACACAGTGGATGAGATTATATTTCCTCTTCCTTGTGCACTCTATTATAGGGATGTGTATAGATGCTGTGAGGGGATATATTTGTTAGATATACACAGTGGGAGTCTACCTCAATATTCTCTCTAGCAAACTTACAGGAAAACTCTGAGCTTCAACTCTGATCATGTGTCTATCTACATAGCAAACACGCATTACTGATTTGACTGCATTGTAAATACCCCACAATGACCACCATTTTTTTAAAAAAGGAATTAATAAAACCCTCCTTACACTATGAGAACAAGAAAAGAACTGAACACCAGGCTGTTTTTCTGTCTCTGTTTCTCTCTGTCTCTCTCTGTGTTTTTTTAATTTACAACGTACATATTTTTCATTATAAAGCATTCTCTTCCAGTGTCCTCAGTACCGCTTTTTTAAATCTTTTTTTTTAAATACACAGAAATTACAATATTGAATATACAAATGTGATAAAATACTTAAAACGGTGGGGTGGGGGTGGGGAATCAAATTGGCAACCACAAGAAACTGCTTGTAATAGGATTATGGTTGTAATGGTAATCCCCACCCCCACCCCACATTCATCTGTTTTGGTTTCCATTAACCCCCTCCTTTTAAGTATATAAAACAGAATGAAAACACCCCCAGGCAACACAATATAATACTCCTTGATGCAACGTCTCCCTTTGCCCATGGTTTTGTGTTCCCAGCTGTGAAGCCCGATCCTAAGTGCAAACTTTCAAAACCCACACGCACACATGCAAGGACTCTAGCCACTAACCATTTGGCCCTGGACGAGGGTGTGAAATTTGAAAATGAAACAAGAGGCAGAGCTGAGAAGAGTGATGTTATATGAGGCGCTCTTGACACCCTTAACAAGAGGGTCCCCCTGGACAAAAAATTCAGGGGAGGCTGTTCCCTGGGATGGCAGATTTCAGGTGCTGGAGCAGGAGAAAGAGATGTAACCCACAGGGCACAATTCATCCCATGCAAACATCGTCAAAATGACCAGAAGCCGGTTCAATCAATGGGAGGGACTGGCAGCGCCAATTCTGGGATTTGGGAAGACCGTAAACACAGGTCCTTTCCTGTGAGGGCCCCTTAAACCTGTCCTAATGTTTGGACTGTAAGCTCTTTGGGGCAGGGGGCCTTTGTGGTTTCTCTGCAAAGGACCACCCGCTACAGAGAGTGCGAGCAGAGAATTCTCTCCAGCTGCCTCTGGCTGCTTTGTGCAAACGGAGGGTGTTGGTGCTCTGGCAACTTGAGCCCCAGCAAATATTTCCCCCCCTCCGTGGCCAGAGGCAGCTGTTTAGGATTCCTCATCTGCAACAAGCCTTAAAGCACACCCTATTATTTGTCTTAGTGGTGGTTGCTTACGGCCAACGGCTTAGCAACACTTTTATGAGCACACAGGAAGCAGCAATTTTTTTAAAAAATGTGCATTAAATATCCTTAGAAATCTGTCTTCCGTATTTGACGGGGAGTGAAACTGACCCTATGGCAATCCCCGGTGCCTTTGTAGGTTTTTATGCCCACGTTACGTGCTTTTACAGTGTTTTTCACACAACTCAAAACACCCTTTTCGATTTCTACCTTCTGTAACGCATACATGTGGCATCAACATTCATGGATTGGATAAGTTCTCAAATGCATTGCAATTCACGCATTTTGAGAAATTCGGCAGCTTTCCATTCACACAGGTCTCTCAGAATAGACCCTTGGCAAGATTTCTGGTTTAAGGATCCTCTTTGAGTGACAGGGTGTCTTTTGGGCTGTGACGGTGGCATTTCCTTCCTTGGTGGTTGGTTGAGAGGCTCAACCAGGCTCAAAGAGGTTTTTTATTTCTTATTTTCAACAGGAAACCTCTGTTAAACTGGCCTGCCAAGTGTTTTAACTCCCCCCCCTCCCGTCTGTATCTATTTAATATTACACAGTACCTGTTTTCTTACCAACACTTTAATTTTCTGCTCAGTGGCTCTGCCTCAGTTTCTCAATCAGTAAAATGGGAACGGCAGTAATCTATAGCAGAATGACCGAGATGAAAACATGGGAATGTAGCAATAAATTTCCTGTCCAGAAATAAATATTGATGCTATCGTCAGGATAGCTTGTTTAATAAAGTTCGTTTGGCATCTGTCAAAATTATTTCCCCAAGAAAATTGCAGTAGCTGATAAAATGAAACCATGCTGACCTCTCATAATTGGTGCCAGAAGTGGGATATGTCTCATCTAGAAACCTCATACACTTATCTACCATTACACCTAGGGAAGGATCTATAAATTCAATTAAATTGGAGAATCCTGATGCCTGTTTTTCCCCTCCCAGTTTGGCATAGCACCCTTTTTTTCTTTTTCTATAAGCTGTCACCCCCCCTTTTGTCCAGCTCAGTCTCAGAATTAAAGCCTTAGAAAAAGTTTGCACACACAAACTCACACACAAAGAAAAATAACTTAAAATATGGGGAGCAAGGCAGCCGTGTACCCTGTAAACCGAACCCTGTCTGCATAAGCATCCCTATTAAAAGAGCATTAACTATATCTTGCACCAAACCATAGTTATCCGACGTTACTTTTCCAGCGTTAAGAAAAACGAGAGCTTTGCCACCCTTTATATATATCAAGGGTAGTGTGGTCTGCCAACACAAGTGCATACTGGGAAACGTAGTTCCGGTTCCATTCACTCCTAAGATGGATTGCACATCCCATAACGCTCCCAACATTTACCACTCAAAAGCAAACCAGCAAGTACATAGATTCGTGTTTCCTTTTTACATTCCTTAAAGCTTGCAACGGGTTACAGAGAGCTCTGCATCCTAAGGAATCTGTAAACCAGCGATTGGTTTTTATTCTGTGTGCGAGAACGAAAGAAAAAGGGATAAATGCTTCGAATCGTCGCTTCTCTGGCTTTCATTTGCTTTCCATACTTTTCTGCAGTGACAGAGAAAACCACCTAAACTCTTAAGCTAACCTTGGCCCTCCAGGTCCAAAAACACCTGGTTCATAGAATTACCAAATGGTAGACTTGGAAGGGACCCAGAAAGTTCATCTCGTCCAACCCTGAAATGGGTCAAGCCTTTCTTTTGACTCCCCTCATCAATTTCTGCAGTGGAAATGTAAAAATGGGAGAACCAATATGCTTTCAAAATGGCAGTATTAGAACCAGCAATTAACAGATTTGGGGAATCTTCCTAAATATTTTCTTTATAAAAAAACCCAGGTCTAGATCTGATTGTTGAGAAGCTAGAAAAGATCTGAGTGCAGTTCCTTGGTTTTGCCTGGGCTTCTAACACAGCAATGTAGTTTCTAGGTGGAAATCTCGAAGGAACCACCCACACTCAAGTTTTGCACGAAGGAAATCCACATTTTGCCCTTGAAAGAAATGACGCAAATGGTTGACATTTGCATATCCTGGGTTATTTTGCATAATCCCTACCGTTTTGAAATTTGGGTCAGTTTTCATTTTTGCAAGGACTGGAAGGAAGTGGCTTGGCAGAGACACTGAAAAGCCTAGCAACAGAGGGAGAAAGATGCCAGAGAGATATCTTTGGACACCTGAAAAGCCCTGATCGGCTCTGTCCTGGCAGCTGGCGTGCCATGCATCTAGTCCACATGACTCCATGTCTTCCCCCCTGTCCCTTTGTAAAACTGGAACTGAAGGCCCAAAGAGCACAGTGAAAAACTGGTGAGTTTGGGCAAACAGGAGGCGAGGGGAAGGGGGAGAATGGATAAAGCACTGAGATTTTCAGAACCAAGGCAGTAATGCAGGTACAGAAGTCCTTTTTCTTTCTTTACTCCTGCCTTCAAACTGTGCCAGCCCTCTGCTAGGCATTAGCTACCATCTGGTAGCCAACCAGACTACGAGGCTGGCAGCTCCTTGGGTGGCACCAGGACAGCTCGGCTGGGTCAACAAAACACTCAGCAACCAGGGCAGCCAAAGATCAACGTAAGGCAGGGCTACCACCTCTGCCCATGCTTAGGATAATCATAATTTACTTTTTATACGTTGCCCATCTGGCTGGGTTGCCCCACGTCACTCTTTCAGCAAATGACTGTGCCTCCTTGGGGTTTTGTCCATGGCTCATTTGTGCCCTGGCTTGAGTGGTCCAGCTTAGGGGAACCCTAGGAAGCTGATGTGCGGAGGTTGGTCAATTAGGGCAAATGGGGGCACTGCCCCAACTTCAGCCTGCCCTCCACCTGCCTACAATTGTCACTTAAAGCTACTTCCTCAGCCTCAGGGTTGCCCTTGTAGAACATAGCAGGGAGGTAAAAACTAGAGTTAGCTGGCTCTGCCTGTCTTTGGCTCTGGCGCCCCCTACTGTTGAGCTCCCTCCTTTCTGCCCTACCAGTTTCCACAGGCTCCAGTGAAGCTGTCTTATATCACCAGACCATCAATCTCTCTAGCACTTACACTGACTGCCAGTGGCTCCCCAGGGTTTGGGGAACGGCTTCATACTTGGGAGCTGCCAGGGATTGAACCAGCGGTCTTCTGCCTGCTGAGCAGGTGCTCTCCCACTGACCTCGGCCCTCTGCACTGCTTTTGTGGCGTCCGGCATGACCCACCAAGCCAAACACAGCCTGGAGCAGGAAGCCAGGATGTCAGACCAAAATCACCAGCTGGGGCTGTTGTTTTGAAGAATCGCACTAGCCATGTTTCTCAAATGTGGGTTCCCCAGCTGTTGTTGGACTACAACTCCCATCATCCCTAGCTAGAAGGACCAGGGGTCATGTATGATGGGAGTTGTAGTCAAATGGCAGCAAGTTTGACCAATGCTGCCTAGAGTAAGGGCAAAGGCCGGAGGCCTCCAGATGTTGCTGGACAACAACTCTCATCATTCCTGGCCACGCTGGCTGAGCCTGATGGGAAATGGGGTCCTGGGTTTCAAACTGCTCCTTTAAAAACAAGAGATCTGAGGCAGGAAAGTGGGGCTGCCTCTGGAATCTGCTCCCTGAAAAAAAAGAGTTTCACTGCAAGCTGGGGCCCAGCAAAGCAAACCTCTCCCACAGGAGAGAAATCTCCCAGGACATTTCCGAGCACAATTCAAAGTGTTGGTGCTAACCTTTAAAGCCCTAAACGGCCTCGAACCCTGTATACCTGAAGGAGCACCTCCACCCCCATCACTCAGCCCAGACACTGAAGTCCAGCTCCGAGGTTTTTCTGGCAGTTCCCTCACTGCGAGAAGTGAAGTTACAGGCAACCAGGCAGAGGGCCTTCTTGGTAGTGGCGCCCTCCCTGTGGAACGCCCTCCCATCAGATGTCAAGGAAATAAACACCTGACTTTTAGAAGACACCTGAAGGCTGTCCTGTAACGGGAAGTTTTTAATGCCTGGTGCTTTGTTACACTTTAAATATTTTGTTGGAAGCCGCCCAGAACGGCTGGGGCAACCCAGTCAGATGGGCAGCATATACTGTAAATAATAAATTGTTGCTATTATGAATATAGATGCCATAATCCAGCCTTTGCTAACCAGCTGCCTTTCAGATGTTTTGGACGACAGCTTCCATCAGCCCCAACCAGCTCAACCATCATAGGTCAAAACAACCTATAAGGACAGATTGTGTGATTGTGTGATTGTGTGTGTGTGTGATATTACTGGACCTAACGGTCAGGGGTACCTTTAAGTGATTGGGAGTGGGTTTTGGGGGTGACAGTGGTGAAGAAGTAGACGATAGTTAAGCTGCCCTCAAAACACGTCCCTCTCCAAGGTGAATCCAGCCTCACCTGCAGTTTATGGAGCCCTACATGAAAACGGGTAAAAGGAGTGTTGTTGTTGAGCAGCTGGGAGTGCCCCCCCTCCAAATATGCAGGGGGTGGGCCGCCACTGGCTTGGTGGAATCAAAACTGCCAAGGCCTGCCTCTTCCCACCTCAAAATCCGTAGCAGTTCTGCAAACACGGGCCGATTTCAAGGACACTCATCTATGAAAATGGGGGGGGGTTAGTCTTGAGAGTCAACAGGCAGACACCAGTCACTTCTCTCTTCCATATTAAAGCAGTTCCTTTTCTTTTCTTAAGTCCCCATGAGTTGGTTGTTTTTAACACCCGAGGGAGGTCCCACCAACCAGCTACCTTCCACAAAACAGCAAGCACCACCGGGTGGGCGAGATGTCGCCATCCATTTCCCCACAGCTGTTCTCTCCTTACCACGCCACACGCTGCGGGAAAAAAGGGCCCTGGTTTCCAAAAAGAGAGAGGGCACAAACGAAACGAAACGGGATTCCGCCAGCCAGCCTCGGGATACAACGCACACACTCCCTTTCCACCCTAAAGTGTCCTAAGGAGAGCAGGGAAAAGGAGAGAGGGAATCGGGGAGCAGGGAGGAGCAGGCCCCTGAAAGCAAACCTCCGGATTTCTTGGCAAGTTGCCTGGCTCCTGCCTGCCGCCTCGGCGGCCAAAACCCTTGCGCCCCGCGTCGTCGAACCCCTCCCGGGGCTTCCTCACCGCACTGCCTTGTGCTTGCCGCCGCAGCAACCGCAGTGCTCGCCGCACGTGTGGCAGGCGTGGAGGGGCAGGTAGCAGCACATGCAGGGGACAACGAGGGAGAGGGTGACAAGGGCCATCCAGCGGATGCAGAAGTGCGGGTGCCCAGTGTCGCAGGAGCACGGGTCCGAGTACTCTCCTTCGGAGTCCGACATGCAGTGGTAGAGCATGCTCTCCGCACACCACATGCAGGTGAACTGGTAGACGCAGCGGCCGATGGGATCAGGGGCGTCCTGGCACTGCCCGCGCCCGTTCTCCTCGTGGTTAAAGACGTCCCGGCAGTAGACGCAGCGGGAGGGCACCGTGTCCTCCTCCACCCCCAGCGCCCCAGGGGGCGCCTGCTGCTGCTGCTCCTTCAGGGGCTTGTGCCGCGGTGGCGAGGGGGCGCCGTGGATGTGGCAGGACGGAGAGGCCTTGGGGTCCTTGAGCCGCCCTTCGGCCCCGGGGGGCAAGCAGTACTCTTTCTCCCGCGGAGACTTGCCGCCCCCGCTGCCTCCCTTCTCGAAGTGGACGCACATGTCGATTTTGTCCGGGTCCATCTGCCGCTTCTGAACCACTGCCCGGCGGTAGTCCTCGTAGCCTTTGGTTACCCAGAGGTCTTTGCAAGGGGTGATGCTCTCAAGCTCCTCTTCGTCGGGGAGCATCAGCTGCTGCAAGGCCTGGGGCTGCACCTGCCGCGGGGAAAGGGGGAAGAAAGGACACAGGGGTGGTCACCACACAGCCGAAGCAGGGCGGAGAAATACAGGCAAGTGTGACCACCAATAGCACTTAAAATGCAAAATCCCTAAAAAGCATATGGCTCTCAAACTGTTTTCCTCCAGGCCACACTTTCAGGATCAAAATTTGCGAGCACCACACCAATTTTTTTTATTAAGAATTACTTTGGGAAACACAAAATAAGCAAAAAAAAAAAAAGGAATTGGAACATACTTGCATATGTGGTGGGAGTGCGAAAAAATTAAAGAATTCTGGGACATCATTTATAATGAGTTTTAAAAAATGCTCACACTCCCACTCACTAAAAGACTGGAGCCATTCTTATTAGGAATCATGACAACAGAATTCAAGAAGAAGGTTAAAGCACTATCCATGTATGTCACAACTGCTGCCAGGATTCTAATTGCGAAAAATTGGAAAAGCGAAACCATCCCCTCAAAAATTGAATGGCAGACCAAATTGGTAGAATACCTAAAATTAGCAAGGATAACCAGGTTAGTGAGAGGAAACTCAATACAAGATGTTCGTAAAGAATGAATAGTAATCAAAGAATATCTCAAAGGTTACTGTGATAACAAAAGCTTTATGGCAGATATTGAATGAGTTTTGTAACATAAGGTAATGCTGGAGGAAAGTAGAATCAAAACAGAGAAAGCTATTTTCAGGAAACTGTGTAAAAAAACTAATCTCAAAATAGTACAACGGGTATAGTCGGAATGTTCTTTTTAAATTGTAAATAAAACCATCTACTATTTCTTTTTCTATTTTCTCTTTCTTCTTCTATATTCTTTTATATATTTATAATTTGTAATGTCTGAAATGTAATGTTTTATATTGTATGTATTTTAATATTTCTGTATAATAAAGGATGATTTTTTAAAAAAAAAAAATTAAGAAAACCACTCCTAGCAGTGCTTGATTTGTAACAGAAAACAACTGCTTTATAATATAGTCACGGGACATACAGAAAGTATAAAACAGTGCAGGTACCTAAGAACAGGAATAATACCCAACCATAATTATAAACAAGCCTCTTGCATACATACCTTAAGTATGTATACAAACTCAATGAGAAGTGTGAGCTTGCTTGCAATCTCATTTATTTTAGTTCTAACTTGAGGCAAGCAGACTCATCTCCTCGACAATGCAGAGAAGCCTCTCTCTTCTCTAATCTTTCATATCTGTCAGAGTTGAAAAGCCCTGCTCACAACAATATGCCGTGCAGAACTGTGGAATGCTCTGGGAAGATATATGCATATTCTGCAATTAAAAAATTTGTTTTGATACTATTCTATACTGCACTGCACTGAATTGTCTAAATGTTTCTTTTGATTGTCCTTGAATCAGAAAGTTTTTAATGGTGGTTGTTGTTGCTTCCCCTGTACAATCATACGTCCTTTCGGGTTGCGCTCCGTGCCGAACCCGGAAGTAATGGAATGGGATACTTCCGGGTTCAACGTGTGCACATGCAAGAGATACTAAATTGCGCTTTGCGCATGCGCAGAAGCGCCAAATCACAACCCGCATGTGCGCAGACGCGGGCTGCGAACGTGCATCCCGCACGGATCACATTCGCAATCCAAGCATCCACTGTGATCCTGTTGCAAGACACCCAAACCAGAGCGGCTGGGCCAGCCCAGTTAGATGTGCAGGGTATAAGAATCCTATATAATAATGTCCAAGCTGTCCCTGCGTCCAAGCTGTCCCGTGTGTCCCTGGGGTACTGCGCATGTGCCCCAGGGATACAGGGATTGGACAGCAGAGACTGCGCGCGCGCACTCTCCCCCCCCCTCTGCCTCCTCCAACCGCCGCTCCCGCCGGACACTGCCTCACTGCAGGGCACGTCAGGGAAGCGAGGGTGGAGGCCGGCGAAGGCCTCCTCACAACCCTCCCTGGCCCGTGAGAGGAGCGGCGGTTGGAGGTGGGGGGGGAGAGAGTGCACGCGTCCTTCCTGTCGGCGGCTGGGGGAGAGGAAGGAAGGAGGAGAAAGCGCTCCTCCGTTCCTGTCCCCCTGCCGCCGACAGCAAGGACAGGTCCCAGGGTTCGGAGAAGCGCTGCGCAAGCGCTTCTCCGAACCCTGGGAGGTCTCCTTGCTGTCGGCGGCTGCGGGAGAGGAACGGAGGAGGAGAAAGCAGCGCTTTCTCCTCCTCCGTTCCTGTCCCCCTGCCGCCGACAGCAAGGACAGGTCCCAGGGTTCGGAGAAGCGCTGCGCAAGCGCTTCTCCGAACCCTGGGAGGTCTCCTTGCTGTCGGCGGCTGCGGGAGAGGAACGGAGGAGGAGAAAGCAGCGCTTTCTCCTCCTCCGTTCCTGTCCCCCTGCCGCCGACAGCAATGACAGGTCCCAGGGTTCGGAGAAGCGCTGCGCAAGCGCTTCTCCGAACCCTGGGAGGTCTCCTTGCTGTCGGCGGCTGCGGGAGAGGAACGGAGGAGGAGAAAGCAGCGCTTTCTCCTCCTCCGTTCCTGTCCCCCTGCCGCCGACAGCAATGACAGGTCCCAGGGTTCGGAGAAGCGCTGCGCAAGCGCTTCTCCGAACCCTGGGAGGTCTCCTTGCTGTCGGCGGCTGCGGGAGAGGAACGGAGGAGGAGAAAGCAGCGCTTTCTCCTCCTCCGTTCCTGTCCCCCTGCCGCCGACAGCAATGACAGGTCCCAGGGTTCGGAGAAGCGCTGCGCAAGCGCTTCTCCGAACCCCAGAATTTTCTAGAGCCCGTTATTGAACGGGCTGAAATACACTAGTGAATGAATAATTACACAAATAAATAATTTGAAGAGGACTCCCCACAGCAGTAAGGACTCCTCGAAACAACCACATCCGATAACCCAGAAGCCCCCGAGACAACCTATTGAACCGTACCGGCCCGCTTGACGTTGCTCCCTGCGCCGTGCTGAAGGAGAACTCTTCGGAGACGGGGGACCGCAAGTAGCAGCTGGAGGAGGACTCGCTGGTCACGATGGTGATGGGTTTGGGCAGCATTTCCTTGCGGCTGTTCGACGAGGACTCGCTGTCCGTGTGGACCTAGAAAGAGAGAGAGAGAGTTGGCGGCTCTCTCTACACCAGGGGTGTCAAACTCAAATTCATCGGGGGCCGCATCAGAATTTTTGGTCACCCTCAAAGGGCCGGTTGTATCTATAGGAAAAATACCCTTTAAAAGGGGGGGTCAGGGGGGAAGAGGGGGGAGGACAAACCCAGCTTTAAAATGGACCACCTTTGACTCTCAATGCCCACGGGGTCTACTGGTGGCAGAAGTGGACTTGTGGGGGGAGGGAGGGAAGAAGGATGGAGTATATATATTATGTTTTGTTCCGTTTTGTCTATATTAAAATCAATAAAAACTATTTTTTAAAAAAGACTTTAAAGGCATGCACAGCAACATTACCTTTTTGTGCAGGGAGTGCGGGCGGGTGGCGGCGAGGCAGCAGGTTAGTGGTGGTGGCGGGGGCCTGATCCGGCCATAGGCCGAGTGGGGGAGGCGGCGATCTGGTGAGAGGCCGGCGGCGGCGGGAGGCCGCTAGCGCTGGAGGCGGGGCTTGATCCGGCCGTGGGCCAAGCGATGGAGGCGGCAGGAGGCCGCTAGCGACGGAGGCAGGGCCCGATCCGGCCATAGCCCGAGTGCCAGAGGCGGCGGGAGGCCGCTAGCGGCGGAGGCGGGGCCCGATCCGGCCGTAGGCCGAGCGATGGAGGCGGCGGGAGGCCGCTAGCGCTGGAGGCAGGGCTCGATCTGGCCGTAGGCCAGGCGCTGGAGGCGACGGGAGGCCGCTAGCGGTGGAGGAGGGGCCCGATCCGGCCGTAGGCCGAGCGCTGGAGGCGACGGGAGGCCGCTAGCGCTGGAGGCGGGGCCCGATCCGGCCATAGGCCGAGCGCTGGAGGCGGCGAGAGGCCGCTAGCGCTGGAGGCGGGGCCCGATCCGGCCATAGGCCGAGCGCTGGAGGCGGCAAGAGGCCGCTAGCGCTGGAGACGGGGCCCGATCCGGCCATAGGCCGAGCGTTGGAGGCGGCGAGAGGCCGCTAGCGCTGGAGGCGGGGCCCGATCCGGCCATAGGCCGAGCGCTGGAGGCGGCGAGAGGCCGCTAGCGCTGGAGGCGGGGCCCGATCCGGCCATAGGCTGAGCGTTGGAGGCGGCGAGAGGCCGCTAGCGCTGGAGGCGGGGCCCGATCCGGCCATAGGCTGAGCGTTGGAGGCGGCAAGAGGCCGCTAGCGCTGGAGGCGGGGCCCGATCCGGCCATAGGCTGAGCGTTGGAGGCGGCGAGAGGCCGCTAGCGCTGGAGGCGGGGCCCGATCCGGCCATGGGCCGAGCGCTGAAGGAGGCGGTAGGCCGCTAGCGGAGGCGGCGGGGCCCGATCCGGCCGTGGGCCGAGCGCTAGTGGCGGCAGCGGGGGTGAAGGCTGGCGGCCACGCGGGCCACATGACGAGGTCTGGCGGGCCGGATTTGGCCCGCGGGCCTTGGGTTTGACACCCGTGCTCTACACTATTCCTTGGTCCAGGCCACGGGTAGGCAACCAAAGCCTGGGGGCCGGTTGTGGCCCAATCGCCTTCTCAATCCGGCCCACAGATGGTCCAGGAATCACCATGTTTTTACATGAGTAGAATATGCCCTTTTATTTAAAATGCATCTCTGGGTTATTGGTGGGGCCTGCCTGGTGTTTTTACAGGAGTAGAATGTGTGCTTTCATTTTAAATGCATCTTTGGGTTATTTGTGAGGCATAGGAATCCGTCCATTTTTTCCCTTCAAAATATAGTCCGGCCCCCCACATGGTCTGAGGGACAGTGGACCGGCCCCGTGCTGAAAAAGTTTGCTGACCCCTGCTGAAAAAGTTTCCTCCTGGCTGCGTGGCCCACAGTGCCCCTACTGGCATGGAGGTGGCTTGCAGCCAAACTGCGGCTCAGGTTAGACGCCTGTTTCTGAACCCGTCGAGAGGCACGCAGGGTGTGCAAAAGTTCAGTTATTTATTTTAATCCGTTGCGTCACACTGCAACTTTGCGACACTCAAGGTGGGGTACATGGGTTCTCTTCCTCCCCATTTTATCGTCACGACAACCCTGTGAGGTAGGGCTGGGCTAAGAGAGAGAAGGTGTTTCATGGCTTTGTGTCCAAACTGCCCTACCTGGCATTAGAGTCAGCCCACTTGCCCCCCCCCTAAAAAAACCCCAGCTTTCCCAATTTTCATCCGGCAATGAACATACCCCTGCAAACCCTATGTTGATAATCATGAGGGAAAGAATCTTGATTTTGGAAAGCCAAACCAAAACATGCATTCTGGGATTTCCTAGGATGTTCATGAGATTATAAGAAGAGCTGTGCCGGATCAGGGCCATCTGGTGCAGGAGTCACCCCCTTGTGCAGATTTTGGGTTGCACCCAACTAAATTAGATTCAGAGTAGACCCAATGATACTAATGGAGCTAAGCTAGTCCTGCCCATTAATTCCAAAGGGCCTGACAAACGTTGGGACGCAACCCTTTAGTGTTTTTGGTGGAAGAGCTGCTGGGATAGTTCGGTTGGTAGAGCACGAGACCCTTAATCTCAGGGTCGTGGGTTCAAGCCCCACGTTGGGCGAAAGATCCCTGCATTGCATGGGGTTGGACTAGATGACCCTCAGGGTCCCTTCCAGCTCTACAATTCTGTGATTGTACGATTCCTGACAAGGGAGTAAGGTGCTCTGCAGACACACAGAAGCACCGCGGCCTGAAATGTCAGGAGACTGCTTACGGCAAGAGCTTTGTCTGTCCCGTCGGCGTCGTCCTGAGAGGAGGAGGTAGAGGAAGGCGAGAGGGAACCTGAGAAAATGAAAACAGAGGGGTAAAAGTTATGTCACAAAAAAAACCCCACCCCATTTTAAACAGCAAAGCTTCAGCTAGGCTGGAAACAGCACCGTACACTCTTCAGCAGCGTGGATAAAAATCAATGCTTTCTTTAAAATAAAATAAAGAATCAGATTTTTTTTAATTGGATTTTTTAAAATTTAAATTGGATTTTTAAAATGAAATGCTTTTGGAGGAAAAATATTTCTAAAGATACTTTTCTATTCAAGTTACATTATAGTCCAAAGGCTATTCATCAGGAAATAAGGATTTGTTTTAAATTTTTCATGTGTCCTAAAGCATGTGTGTTTTTTAATTGTTTAACATGGATACATATGCTATAATGTTATTGTGTTAGTTAAATAAATTGTTTAAATTGTTATTAAGGAAATTATTATTTTTCTCCTTCCACTAAGTAGAGCAGAAAAGCTTTCCAAATATAAACAGTTAACTGATTAAACTTCACAATAGTTTCATTATTCTTTGTCTTTCCAATAGTATAACCAAATTGGTAAGTTTTGATTTAACTGTAAAAACTACTCTGAAAATTTATTATTCCAAAATGAAAATTTCATCTGGTTGTAAAAATTAAGATTATACCAGCAATAATGAGTCTTTCTGTAAAAAACAAATTATTTAAATCAAATCCACCCTGCTCTTGAGCCCAGAAACCTCGCAGTCCGAATACAGAGAGAGCGTAAAATGTGGCACTGAATTCTCCAAGACAGAGTGCAAAGGCTTCTGGGATAAGTTCTAGGCATTATATGTCAGGCACTGGCCAGGCCGGAAACACTAACAATATAACTTAGCATTTATATATCGTTGTTTACATACATTGACACTCACAGTGATCCTTACAACCAACTTAAAAGGCAGACCACCATTACCCCTGTGATGTATGGATGCAGGGAGGAAGCTGAGATTGATAATAATGATAATGATTTTTTATTTCTACCCTGCCCATCTGGCTGGGTTTCTGCAGCCACTCTGGGCGGCTCCCAACAGAACACCAAAAACAGAATAAAACATCAAACATTAAAAACTTCCCTAAACAGGGCTGCCTTCAGATGTCTGCTAAAAGTCGGGTAGTTGTTTATTTCCTTGACATCTGACGAGAGGGCGCTCCTTCTCTAAGGCTGAGAGCTGGACCTCAGCGTCCGGGCTGGACGATGAGGGTGGAGATGCTCCTTCAGGTATACTGGGCCTTTGAGGCCATTTAGGGCTTTCAAGGTCAGCACCAACACTTTGAATTGTGCTTGGAAACGTACTGGGAGCCAATGTAGGTTTTTCAAGACCGGTGTTATGTGGTCTTGGAAGCCACTCCTAGTCACCAGTCTACCGTAGCTGCCGTATTCTGGATTAGTTGTAGTTTCCGGGTCACTTTCAAAGGTAGCCCTACGTAAAGCGCATTGCAGTAGTCCAAGCGGGAGATAACCAGAGCATGCACCACTCTGGCGAGACAGTCCGTGGGCAGGTAGGGGCTCAGCCTGCGTACCAGATGGAGCTGGCAGACAGCTGCCCTGGACACAGAATTTACCTGCGCCTCCATGGACAGCTGTGAGTCCAAAATGACTCCCAGGCTGCGCACCTGGTCCTTCAGGGGAACAGTTACCCCATTCAGGACCAGGGAGTCCTCCACACCCGCCCGCCTCCTGTCCCCCCCCCCAAACAGTACTTCTGTCTTGTCAGGATTCAATCTCAATCTGTTAGCCGCCGTCCATCCTCCAACCGCCTCCAGGCACTCACACAGGACCTTCACCGCCTTCACTACCGGTAGTTCTGATTTGAAAGAGAGGTAGAGCTGGGTATCATCCGCATACTGATGAACACCCAGCCCAAACCCCCTGATGATCTCTCCCAGCGGCTGCATGTAGATGTTGAAAAGCATGGGGTGAGCGCATAGTGCGAAAAACCTGACAAGCAACACTGATGCCACTGACTTTGCCATACACCATGCCCACCCCCCATGCTGCCCCCTCACCTTCAGCAATCTCCTCCAGGGCAGCTTGCACCCCCCTCTCGAAGGCCACGGCGTCTGCAGGGCTCTGGAAAGTGAGGCCAAACTTGTTGTCTCCGACTTTCCAGTGGTGGAAAATGGGGTTCACCTTGTTGTAGACGAGGTCCCTCTTCAGAGCACACTCCAAAATGGTCTGCCGTAGGGAAAGAAGGGGGTTGAGGGGAAACAGCCGCCACCCGAGGTCAAAGGCTGGGAGAGAGTGGAGAAAGGGCTGGATTCGCCCCAAGTCTGCATCTGCCTCGCCCCTTGAAGTGGGAGGCTGTGACCCTGTAAGCAAAAGCTCCTCTCCAAACAAAGATAGTAGCACCTCACACCCCGCAATTGCCATCGAAGGCCCTATTCCGTGTGCCACTTCTGCGGGAGGTTCTGAGGGCGGCGACACGACAACAGGCCTTTTCAGTGGTGGCACCCCACTTGCGGAATGCTCTCCCTGGGAAGGCTCACCTGGTGCCAGGTCTTTAGGGGACAAAAAAGCATCTAGTTTTTTGCCAGGCCTTTGGCTTTGAATCATGTGCAGCCCCTTTCAGTGGGTGGGATGTTTTCACAGAGCTACTATTTCCAGAGGGGTGTATGGGGTGTTAGAGGAAGAGTAGTACCTCTGGTGGGGGACATGTTGTGCTCCTTCTGGGGTACTTTGGCCCCCACCCTGCACTCAGCTCTCACCTGTGGCTCCTAGAAGCTTTCAACCGGCGACAGCGGTCACACCCTGGGAACATCTTCAACAGGCTGGCTAAACCAGGTGAGGGTAGTCAATGGGTCTCAATCCCTCAGTGACAGGTAGGTAGCCGTGTTGGTCTGACGTAGTCGAAACAAAATATTTTAAAAAATCCTTCCAGTAGCACCTTAGAGACCAACTAAGTTTGTCATAGGTATGAGCTTCCGTGTGCATGCACACTTCTTCAGATACACTGAAACAGAAGTCACCAGACCCTTATATATAGTCAGAGGTCGACAGGTTTACCACTCCTATCAGCCAATCACCCATTCCCACCACCCTTCTGAGTAAAACCCCTCCCCACCCTCCCACTATATATAAGGGTCTGGTGACTTCTGCTTCAGTGTATCTGAAGAAGCGTGCATGCACACGAAAGCTCATACCTATGACAAACTTACTTGGTCTCTAAGGTGCTACTGGAAGGAATTTATTTTTGTTTGTTTGTTTCAAATCCCTCAGGGAGTTAGGGACTTCCCTGCATGCACGGACAGATTCTGGCAGATTAAGTGGACGAGACCAGTAGTGGGCTCAACAGTCAAAAAGGAGGTTTCTGCACATCCTGTAGAGCAGGGGTCAGCAACCTGCGGCCCATGGGCCACAAGCAGCACACGGGGGTCGTTTAAACGGCCCACGAGCCGCCCCCGAACCGAGCCGCCCATTTGCCGAGTCCCTGCTCGCTGTGCTAAACCGGTGCAGCATGGAACAGGGACCCGCTTCTGCTGCGCTGGGAACCGCATCTGCATCTGCGCAGATGCCAGAAAACGCGTCTGTGCAGACACAGGCACCAAAAATCGCGTCTGTGCAGGTGCGATCCGGCCCACGAAGCAATCTCCATGGGAGTGAACCAGCCCAGGTGAGATAAACCTTGCCGACTCCTGCTGTAGAGGGAAGTGAGGGGCAGATGGGGCTCATCAACCTGGGAAGGGAGCCCATCTAAGAGAAGGAAAACTCCGATCCTAACCCTCTGCTGCCTTGCGGGATATCTTCGGGAGAAGAAAAGGCTAAGGCAGGCATCCCCAAACTGCGGCCCTCCAGATGTTTTGGCCTACAACTCCCATGATCCCTAGCTAACAGGACCAGTGGGCGGGGAAGATGGGAATTGTAGTCCAAAACCTCTGGAGGGAGGGCCGAAGTTTGGGGATGCCAGGGCTAAGGAGTAAACCCTACACAAATTCAGAGTGGAGTTCCTTAAGGTGGTTGGACGGCGTCTTGTACGCCTCCTTCCAGCAACTCCTGCAGCCAAGCTGGTGCCAAGTGTCTTGCTCTGCTTTCCTTTGGAACACCCGGCACAGTGGAAAGCGGGGTCATGCCAGTCCACCAGCCAGATGTCTCCCTGGACTCAGGCTCAGGGCACAACCCCTCTCGCTGGATTCCTTTAATGGAATGCCCATCGCATAGGGATGGCTAGAGCGTTCTGCCACCCCATCACCTGAACCAGAGCCTATCCGCAACCTTACAAGTTGTGACAATTTGGTACGCGGCAGGCGAAACCCAAATGGCACCAGCCAATCAGCCAAGTGGGGGAAATGCCTGCCGTACCCCTGTCCCAACAACACACGACACATGACGGCATAGCAAGGTGACGCGTGCAAGTCCTAAATATAGGGAGAGGTGGGCAGGTGTTCGGATGCACTGGCCCAAAAGAGGAAGCTTGGGGACACATGCATGGGCTTATATAGAGGTCCCTCAATAGAATTTAGCTGGTATCCCATTGGTCTAATTGCACCCAGCATCAAGGGACCTCCAATAGGGTGTTGTGGCCATCCAAACGTTCCCACCCACAACACACGGTTTGGTTGCCAGGTCGCACTGCAACACGTGCCCTCTTGTTAGGGAGGACACGATTTCCCCTCCTGCACGTCGCCAACCCCCTCTCTCCCCGGTGCCGAATAAAATCCCTGTCGATCTCACCGTTTGATCCCGGAGGCGCTCCCCGCTGATCAGGTACTGGCGATGCCGCCCTTCTTCTGGGCGCCGGACTTTGCAGATCATGACATGGCTCAGGCCGCCACCGCCCATGGGCACCCAACCCCCGCTTGAGTCGTCTCGGGTCATCACCACAGCCCGCACCCGAACCATGTAACTGGGGAAGGAAGAGGGCAAAGAGATGTCAGAATTGGGAAGAAACCACTCTGGAGACAAGGGGCTGTTTTGAAAACTATCTGACAAAACACGGCTCCAACAACAACACACTTGGCTGTGCCTTGATTAAATTCACAGATATAGAGGAAAGATCATTCAGTTCAATAACTCAATACAGGTTATGTCATAGTAAGAGAAGCATAGAAACTGCGAAGAGGTAGAGGGAAGTCAAAAGAAAACGAACAAGGGATTCAAACCGATATAGAGGAACAGAAAGAATGCGAAAAGTAGAAAAGTATAAATACGAAGGTAAATTCTTCCCAGGAATCTTATGTACAGATTATTTAAAGTACGGTTTGTAGTCCTGAAATGAGTTTGTATGTTGAAAAAATATTTGCATTTTTTTCTTTTTTGTGGTGTTTTTCTTTTTCTTTTTTTACTTGTTTTGATTATGGATTGTTGCTGTGGACTGTTTTTTATTGCTAAATTAATAAAGCATTTTTTAAAAGGGGGAAGGGCCCAATCGCTTTCTAAATCCGGCCCGCGGAAGGCCCAGGAATCAGCGTGTTTTTACATGAGTAGAATGTGTCCTTTTATTTAAAATGCATCTCTGGGTTATTTGTGGGGCCTGCCTGGTGTTTTTACATGAGCAGAATGTGTGTGGGTTTTTTTAAAAAAAAATGCATCTCTGGGTTACGGTATTTGTGGGGCATAATAATTTGTTCACTCCCCCCCCCCCCAAAAAATAATAATAGTCAGAGGACCGGCACCCTGCTGAAAAAGTTTGCTGACCCGTGTTTTAGATGATCCAAAATGCCTGAAGTAAACGGTTGCAACCGTGAGAACGGCCCTGTCAGAGTCATTCCCCCTCCAAGCTGCATGTCGGAGGAAACCTAAGGGTGAGAGTTTGGCAAGTGTGCTGAAGGCAAAGGCAGAATTCGAATTAGGCACCTCGTAGCTCAGCTTCTGCTCGGCCATTGTGGCTGATCCCCATGGCCAGAGATCAGGGATTGGGGATATTCTACGGCCCGGCTCAAATCCTCACCCCAGGTACAGTATATATTCTTGCACACCCTCCTTTTCACCTGTATTGTGGGTCTAACCACAACAACAAACACCCTGTAAGGAGCATTTATTCATTCCACAAAGCGGTGTACCGAAAGGAGCAAAACAACAACATTACTAGTAAAAGCAACTATTTCAAATGTTTAAAAAATAATAATTAAAACTGACGATAAGCTGCAACCCCGATGAAAACACACATCAACTTTCTACCTTGTCTGGATAGGCGGAAATATTTTTGAGCTGGCACCGAAAAGAGTGCGGTGGATGTGCCAGTCTGATCATAGAATCATAGGATTGTAGAGTTGGAAGGGACCTCGAGGGTCATCTAGTCCAACCCCCTGCAATGCAGGAATCTCAGCTAAAGCATCCATGACAGGTGGCCATCCAACATCTGCTTAAAAACCTCCAAGGAAAGAGAGTCCACAACCTCCCACCTTCCACTGTTTTGAACAGCTGTTACTGCCAGAAAGTCCTTCCTGATGCTTAGTCCTAATCTCCCTTCTTGTAACTTAAAGCCTATTGGTTCGAGTCCTACCCTCACAGGGCAGGAGAAAACAAGCTTGCTCCCTCTTCCATGCGACAGCCCTTCAGATATTGGAAGATGGCTCTCGTATCTCCTCTCAGCCTCCTCTTTTCCAGGCTAAACATACCCAGCTCCTTCAACCGTTCCTCATCAGGCTTGCATTACAAAACATCTGCTGTGGGCTGATGGGAGTTGGCATTCAAAACATTCAGAGGGCGCCAGGTTGGCAAAGGCTGGCGTAATAACTCCCTGGTGTCTCTGGTAGAGGTCTAAGCCATCATCTGCTTCCTGACCTACCTACCTACCTACCCCCCCCTCTCTCTTTTAACGTATCTGGAGAAGGCAGGGGTTGAACCCGAGACATTCTGCATGCCAAGCAGGTGTCCCGCTTGTGTCCTGGCCAAATGTTAGCAGAAGGCAGCTGGCTTTAGATGTGCCCCCTCCCCGTCACTGGAACAGCAGCCTCAGCTGCCGAGCATTATGCAAACTCTGATCTAATCTGATTCTTATGCCAAGCAGATGTTTTTCGGTACCTTGTTGGCAAAGTTAATCATTAAATTGCTTGTGGGTGGGGCAGGTTGGGGGTGGGGGGAGATCTCGCCTTGACTGGAAGGAAAAGGAGGTGGAGGGTGTTGGTTTCGATCATGTGCAAGGAGGCCTCTGGGTGCAGCAGCTGCGGAGCACACCCAGAGACGTCCTTGATGCGAGAGTGTAAGCAAAAGAATAAAAAAAATAGAAAAGGGAGAGATACGAGGGTGGGAAAGTAGTTGAACATGTTGTTGTAAACAAAATCTGCCCTTATTCCCTTATGGGGTACACAAGAGCCCTTACAGAGTCCTTTGTAGGTTCTCCATCGGTAGGAGAAAATAACAGAGGCCAACCAGAGAATATTGAGAAGCAAAGCAGCTAGTAAGCCTGATCTTTATTGAACTGTTGCAACAGGGTGCTCACTCACCACATGCAGGAGGGAGGACCACCCAGAACAAAGGTGTGCCTGCCCTTATATAGACATTTTGAAATTCCCTGCCCTGGAGCTCAAGACCGCCCCTCCATACATCATACATAAATCACAGAAGGGATGTAGCCCAAGACCACCCCCCAGATACATCATCACAGAAAAAGGCGGTCTACAACAGAAATTTGAATGTTGTTGTTTTTCCCGTCTGCCAGGTTATCTCATAATGCCTTATTGCCTTTCCTGGTTGTCTGGCCATTTCTTTAAGATGGTAATTACTCAGGCATCCCCAAACTTCGGCCCTCCAGATGTTTGGGACTACAATTCCCATCATCCCTGTTAGCTAGGGATCATGGGAGTTGTAGGCCAAAACATCTGGAGAGCCGCAGTTTGGGGATGCCTGGTAATTACTTAATTCCTGAGACAACGGGAAGGTTCCCTCACCCTCCCTCCTTGCAGAGAAACATTTGGTCAATTTGGGAGTCAAAATGGTTTCAGGACTGTCTTCCTGTACTGTTTCAGATACTGTATGTCAGGGGTGGCCAACTCCCAAGAGACTGCGATCTACTAACAGAGTTAAAAACTGGCAGTGATCTACCCCCTTTTGGGGTGTTCAGGACAAAGTTGTCTAGGGAGGAGGAAAGCCCTGCTTTTAGGGGTTCAGGTCAAAGGTGTTGAGATTTTTTTAGGAAGGAGGAAGGCCCATTTTTTAGGGGTTCAGGTCAGAGTTGTTGAGCTTTTTTGAGGCGGGAAGAAAGCCCTGTTTTTTTGGGGGGGTGAAGGGCTAAAAAGTTGAGCATTTTTAGGGGAGCCAAAGTTGTTGAGCATCTTTGGGCGAAGCCAGTGATTTACCAGTGATCTACCACAGACATCCAGTGATCTACCAGTAGATCACGGTCCACTTGTTGGACGTGCCTGCTGTATGTGATATATATATTTAGGTACATGTTTGCTTGGTAAATTTATGAACATTTATTATATATATATATATATATATATATATATATATATATATACACACACACACACACACACACACACACACACACACACACACATATACATATATGTATATATGTATATGACCTTAATTTTTATTTATTTATTTACAATGTGCAATAGCATAAATAAATGAGGCAGGCAGGCAAACCTTCAGACGACTGCTTATTCAGCATTCATTCTCATTTGCTTGCACAAGGCTTGCACGGTGGTTGAAATGTACACCTGCTCATGCCTGGAAGATGTGGGATTCAACACTTTGAACACGGGCGAAGATGTGTGTGCAGGTTTTAGTTTTGTTTTTTGCAAGAGTCTTTAAAAATGTGGCATTATAATTTATTAAATTTAATTGTCGCTTTTTTGCCACGGCAACTCAAAGCGACTTGCAATATTTTAAATGAACACATGCATATGTTAAACCCGGCATTTTTTTTTAAAAAAAAACCTAATCTAAAATAGAATTCTGTTTGTTAAAAAGTAGATTAAAACATCCCACTTGCAACAAAAGGCCACAGATAATTAAAAGCAAAAGTCCTGATGGAAAAAAGAAAAAGCTTTTTCCCGGCACCTAAAGATACGTAATTATTATTTTTTTACACTGACTTATTGATTGCTTTCTGCACCACCGTCTCACGGCAAAATAATTAAAAACTGTTCAAAACAAAGAAACAAACAAATAACATAGATGACAGGACTGAAGCCCTAAGAAGCAGATACTTGGGGTCAAGAACTGTTTATCCAGCTGTGAGGAAGCAAACATCTTCGGCTGCTTCCAGGAAGAGCAGGCAACAACAGGGATGGTATTCCACACGGCAGGGGCTGCCACACTAAAAGCCCTGCTCTGAGTTACTGAGTTCTTTGGGACTTGCCACAGAGACAGTGCTGCGGACCACAGATATCTGCTGGTTGATACAGGGTAATTTGGTCCCAAGCTGCACAGGGACTCACATGTTAGTAACAACATGTGCAGGATGTTATATGCCGGAGGCAGTTTGCTCCCCTGCAAGCAGCCTAAAAAACTGTGTTCTGCACCAGCTGAAACCTCCAGACAGACCCCAAGGGCAGCCCCACAGAGAGCGCATTGCAGTAATCCAGCCATGAGTGCCGTTCATATCTTGTTTGCCTATCCCCAGCTTATGTGGAGAACAGCACAGAATTTTGTAAAAGCACCATCTAGTCAGTGTCGAGGTACTGGCCTCCCTACAGTAGGGTGTGTCCTTTTGGGGCGGGGTCTTAAAATTTTTAAGGGTTTTTAAAAATATGCTTTGGAGTCTAAGGAATTCAAATCCGCCGTTCTTTTTTGTGACTGGGCAACATTTCGCTTGGAAAGTCTGCATCTGGGGAAGAAGCATATAAGCTGGTTTCGGAAAAGCAAAGCCTTTTAATTTTACCTTCTGCGAAATGCCAGGTAATGCTAAATAATGATAATATATAACAGAATGGCAAGTACTTGGCAAAGCTACAGGGAACCAGGCAGAGGGCCTTCTCGGTAGTGGCACCCGCCCTGTGGAACGCCCTCCCATCAGAGGTCAGAGAGATAAACAACTACCTGACATTTAGAAAATACCTAAAGGCAGCCCTGTTTAGGGAAGTTTTTAATCTGTGATTTAATCTGTGGCGGGGAAAGGGGGACCCGGCCAGATAGGCGGGGTATAAATAATAAAATAATAATAATAATAATAATAATAATAATAATAATAATATATTATTATTATTATGATCTCTGTGCAACTTTGCACATATTTTTGACTTACCAGGCAAAAGTAAATTGTATTCATTTCACCCAAAGATCTTTTGAATTCCCAAGTCACGTAACAACTTTTTAGCGCGCGCCCCACCCCCATTTTGGGAATTTGAAAGCTGAAAAATTCAACGTGCACTGCTGCCTACAGTCACACTACCAAATAAAGGAGGATACCACGCCCCCACCCAAAAAAATGGTGATTCTGCAAATCCAAGGAAGGAGACATGTGGCCCTCCAGATCTTGCTGGAATCCCAACTCCCAGGCAGCCCCAGGCAGCAGGACCAAAGGTCAATGATGGTGACCATATGTATGATGAAGATCCGCATTATTCATTGAAACAGTTAAAACGTTATTATTAAAAAACATCCCAGAAAATAACAATCAGCAGCGAGCTAAAGACCAGGTGAAAAGACCTACGAATCTGGGTGGGCTTGCGTAAACTGAATGTTTTTAGCAGGCAGGAAGAAAGTCTGCAGTGAAGACGCCTGCCTGGTGTCAATCAGCAGGGAGTTCCAAAGCATGTGTACTAAGAACAGATACACAAACAGGTATGCCAAGGCCCGTCCAACCCAGGTTGCCAACTTCTGGCGTGGCGGTGCTCTTGGGCAGCTCCCACTTGTCTCAAAGGATCCTGCTCGGAAGGGCTTCCTGGTGGTGGATCAGGCCCTAGATTAGGATGTTGCTTGGTTTGTATCTAGGGCTGGCGAAGCAGGCGGCATTTCCCAAAGCATCTACCTGCCGGCAACGCGATGGCACGGCGCCCAAGGATTCTGGTATTTGATTTCTCCACGGCACCCTGCAAGCCCCTCGGGGTGCTGGCTTCATCTCGGCTGCTCTGCAGCGCCACCCCTGCAGGTGGCTGGACAGAAACGCTGCAGCTTCCAGGCCTGTAGTGAACGGATGACACAAGGAGCCACCGGCATGCTCTTTAAAAAGCTGCTGCCTCTGGCCTAGTCCCTTAGCAAAAGGATTAAAGTGTGTCTCCGTCAGCCCAAATGCCTGGTCCTCTGCTTGTTAACACTCGCCCCCCCCCCCTTGGGCCACCTTCAAAACGTTCTACCTGCTTCTGCACAACACAACCTGAGTCTCAGAGCCCAGAGAAAAACTGCTTCCCAATTAGATATTCAACCAAGCCAGGGCCATTTTGACATCCTCCTTGGCTCACGGATGACGACAACGAAACACTGGAGACAGCACACTGGGGTAAAACATCTATGGCTTGCGTCAGCTCCCCAGGAATGTCTGGCTGACCACTGCCGGGAGCAGAACACTTGGGCTGATGGTGTTTGGTCTGACTTCGCAAGGCCATTTCTAACAACCTTTCAACCAATTTAAGCCTGGTGTACGGCTTCCGCAACAGGATGTTCGTGGATCAAGAAGCATCCAGTCATAAGAGGCTAGTCCTCAGGAATGTCGCGGGGTGGCTACGCACAGCAGTGTTCCTAAACCAGCCTCCATCCTGGGCTTAAAACACGACAGCAAAGCATGCAGTCAGAAACGGCTGCGTTCAGATTTATTCCACGGCGGAAAAGTCAGCCGCTGTGCAGAAGTGGCCCTCACCTGTTTGGGAGGCCGAGAATAAATATTTCTCTTAATATTTCTCTTATTTCTCTACGAACCCAAGGATCTGTTGCATGTCAGCTTCCCAGCAATGGAGACGGGGCTAGCAGGAGCTGCTCTGAGATGCAGGTTGATCAGACACCAGACAGCAAGCACGGCAGATCCCTGGTGCTATTGCCGTGCACCTGACTCAAGACCAGTTTCGGAGCGATTCTGCACCAGCCTACAAATCAGTTCCAAAATGGGGCTGGCAGGTTCCACCGCCCACCCCTAAAAAGCCCTAACCTGCCACCGTCACGCGAATCAAAACCTAGAGCCCACCCATGGATGAATTACCCAAATTTTAGTCGGTCAAAGACAGCCACGTACCACCCAAACCTCGACAGAAATGCCCTTTTCAAAATACTGAAGGAAACGGGAGAGAGAGAGAGAGAAAATGTACAGTTTGATAAACAGAAGAAAACTGCTTGCCATTAGAAGGAAAGGCCAGCTTAAGGCGGCGGGGGGGGGGGGCTTTTCCATTACAGGAATGCTTTCGAATGGACATACAGCCTCAGTAACCACATATGTGTGGCTTTCAATTTACAGGTCCCTTCCCTCAAATAATCAGCTGAAGTTGCCCCTTTTTAACACTAAACACACACTCCATGTTCACTACACAAAATAGTTGCCAAAGCTTGCAGTGTGGGCAAAGGCCATCTGGTCAGGTGCCTTGCAAGGGCTTCTCCATCCCTAAGCCCTCTTCTTTTTGCCAGGGGTTTTTGAATTAATTTCTGATTTCTCTTACTGTATTTATTTTTATTTTTTTAAAGGCAAGGTGCCTCCTCACACACGGCTGTCTCCCCTCACAGTTTCCTCTTTCTGACATCCCCCCCCCCCCGGCTCATCACAACCCGTGAAACAATTTTCTTGCACAGATTTGAAATTCTCCCTCTTCTTCCCCCTCCCACTAATTTCTGTGCACTAAAGTATATCTAGCCACATTTTAAAAGGGGTGCCACATATTCTCTCTCTCTCTCTCTCTCTCTCTCTCTCTCATGAAAAGAACAGCCCAGCTTACTGGAAGAGGAAGCTTGCATGTATGGTAAACAGATTTAAAATACACCCCTGCACAGGTCACGAAGCCTGCTGCATGCAGCGCTACCAAGGAACAATGCATTAAGAAGCAGAACGCGAAGGAGGGACGAGGAGGCAACTTGCCGCCTTCCTTCTGCTTCAGTGTAGCGGCAGCAAGAGGGGCAGGAGCGGAGGGGTGTAGCAGGCTGAAAGGCCTTGGCTCGCAAGTTCTCCCTGGGAAGAACAGGGTGCGGCCTCTACAGCAAAAGAGTAGCGGCTTCTGCTGGGCGCTGAGCATCTTAGTTCTCAGAGGTTGGGGTTGTCGTTTTTTTAAATTAAGAAACAAGGTGCTAGTCCTCATGGGCTCTCTTGACAAAGATGTCTAAAAGGAAAGGAAGTTTAGCGAGGCTGGTTTCTGTCAAAGAATGACCCAAAATGCAAAAAAAGGCATATGGTTTGCATATTTTTACGGCACAGGGTAAACAGGGAGGAGTACGGAGGCTTTTGAGAGCTTTGAAGGGGGGGGGGAGATGATGTACCTTCCACAAACACATGACCTAAACCACTCATCGCATTTGACCCACCGCAAGATATTTGTCATTGCCCCACAATTCCCCCCCTCCAAAAAGATCTGTTGACCTTCCAGTTCCAGATAATAATATAACCAATGTATTCCAGCTCCAAGATTAGGGATGTCACTGCACACTGACTCCAATATATTTTTGGGTGGGGAATGGCTCCATGGGTCCGTGTTTCAGGGAATCCAAACCCGAACACCCCTGAAACCGGAGCAGCCAAGGCAGTTGTGTGTGTGTGTTTTTTGGGGGGGAGGCAATTTCGACTAGATCAATCCTTCATGCTCAAACCTTTATATATTTCTGAAACGTCACAGGACGTTCCAGGAACCGGTTTTTGTGCCGGAGTCAATTTTAGGGAGCAAAGGTACACGAGACACCCGAGACATTTTTGCGATTTAAAAACCAATACCCAACAGCCTTCTGATTTAGCCGCCTTGAGGTGGAGAGGCTGGGTTGTACCTATGCAATGCCGTACAGTTTTGAGCATCATGGCTGCCTCTAAAGAAGGCCAACAACTGTAGCTTAGTGAGCATCCCTTGTGCTAAGATAAAATAAAACAAATCTCTCTCTCTCGCGCACACAATTGCAGTCCTAGAGGGAAGAGACTGACTAGGAAACCCACAAGGGGTGTATATACACCGCACTGAGCTGCAAACCCAGGATTCACAAGCCATTGTTTTCGTTGGTGCTGTGTACAACGCCGCCCTACCCAGTTGAACTGCGGACCAGCAGACTCCGTGACGGGCCGTCGTCACCTGCCCCTTTCTTGGGGAGCCCACAAACTGTTGCTACATCAAGCACCTCACCCACAACCCCTCTGGAGATGACATCTCTGTGGCTCAGTCATCCTCAAAGAGAATTAGGCAAATTTGGGGAAGATAGGGCTAAACCACAGAGCCTAGGGCTTGCCGATCAGAAGGTCGGCGGTTCAAATCCCTGCGACGGGGGTGAGCTCCCATTGCTCGGTCCCAGCTCCTGCCCACCTAGCCGTTCGAAAGCACGCCAAAGTGCAAGTAGATAAATAGGTACTGCTCTGGTGGGAAGGTAAACGGCGTTTCCGTGCGCTGCTCTGGTTCACCAGAAGCGACTTAGTCATGCTGGCCACATGACCTGGAAGCTGTCTGCGGACAAACGCCGGCTCCCTTGGCCTATAGAGCGAGATAAGCGCCACAACCCCGGAGTCGTCCGCGACTGGACCTAACGGTCAGGGGTTCCTTTACTTTTACCTTGGGCTATCGATGGCTACTAGCCACAATGGCTTAAGAACCGCAGAATTGTAGAGTTGGAAGGGGTCACAAGTGTCATCTAGTCCAACCCCCTGCAATGTGGGAACCTTTTGCCCAACATGGGGGCTCAAACCCACGACCCTGAGTTCCACCAACTGAGTCGGAGGCAGCGATGCTTCCAAATACCAGTGGCTGGAAACCGCCCGGGGGGGGAGTGTTTTTGCGCTCTAAACCCACTTGTGGGTTTCCCCACAGGCAATAGGTTGGCCACTGTGAGAACAGGATGCCAGACTGGTGAGGCCACTGGGGTGAGGCCTGACCCCCCCCCCACTGGGCTCTTCCTATGTTCTTAGGTTCGCCCGACCTCAGAGCTGAGAAGCGGGTGGGATGTCCTTGCCACAAGGGCTTCCGCAGGGTTCTAGTCCTCATGTTGCATTTTGGGGGCATTCAGAAAAGTCATGCAGGAATCCTTTGCCCAACGTGGGGCTCAAACCCATGACCCTGAGATTAAGAGTCCCTCACCAACTGACCTACCCCGCTGCCCTGCCACTAACTTTGGACCGGACGTGACTATGTGGGACTCTTTGTGCTTTGAGCCAGTGTAGCTCTTAAGACCTGGTGCTGGAGACAGATCGCAGGGCCTGCGCCATCATGTCTAGCTCATGGGCAGGGCCGGATTTAGGTTTGATGAAGGTAATGGGGCCTTTTATATGTCCACCTGTCCTTTGTCAACAACAAATGGTCGCTTTTGTGTGTGTGTTGAATATATGCTATATGGTAATTTATGGACCTAATAGGTATCTAAAACCAGTGATATTTTAGGGAGCAGGCTAGCAGGCAGGTCCCATGACTTACATCATAGGTAAAGGGACCCCTGACCATTAGGTCCAGTCGTGACCGACTCTGGGGTTGCGCGCTCATCTCGCATTATTGGCCGAGGGAGCCGGCGTACAGCTTCCAGGTCATGTGGCCAGCATGACAAAGCCGCTTCTGGCGAACCAGAGCAGCACATGGAAACGCCGTTTACCTTCCCGCTGTAGTGGTTCCTATTTATCTACTTGCATTTTGATGTGCTTTCGAACTGCTAGGTTGGCAGGAGCTGGGACCGAGCAACGGGAGCTCATCCCGTCGCAGGGATTCGAACCGCCGACCTTCTGATCAGCAAGCCCTAGGCTCTGTGGTTTAACCCACAGCGCCACCTGGGTCCCTTACATCATAGGAGCCTACAAAACACAAAACACTGTTGCTGTATGTAGGTTTTATTTTATGTGTTTTTTTATCTTATATTTTGGAAATATACCTCCAGGGTTTTTTCCTTTAAATTTTTTGTGGCCCCCAAGAGAGTGGGGCCCTAAGCTATACAGTGGTACCTCGGGTTACAGGCGCTTTAGGTTACAGATGTTTCAGGTTACAGACTCTGCTAACCCAGAAATAGTACCTCGGGTTAAAAACTTTGCTTCAGGGTGAGAACAGAAATCACGCTCTGGTAGCGCGGAGGCAGCCGGAGGCCCCATGAGCTAAAGTGGTACCTCAGGTTAAGAACAGTTTCAGGTTAAGAACGGACCTACAGAACGGATTAAGTTCTTAACCTGAGGTACCACTGTAGCTTGTTTAGATTATACATAAATCCGGCACTGAGCTCATGGTAACAGGATGGAGGACTGCACCAGATAGACCTGTGGTCTGGATCCCGCAGGCTCTCTTTTTAAGGGCCTGCTCCAGAGTATGGTTTCCTCTGCTCCCAGGTAACCAGCCTCCGGATACTGCCCGACAACAATTTCCCAGTGGAGAGGGATGATGGGAGTTGTAGTCCCGCAACATTTTAAAAGCACCAGGTTGGCAACCATTGGATTAGACTCTTAAGAAGCTAAAATGAGCCTTGCTGAATGAGGCCAGTGGCCCTTATAGTCCAGCGTCCTCACAGCGGCCAGATGCCCCAACGGGAAGCCCGACAGGAAGACCTGAGTGCGAGAGCATCCTCCCCACTTGCAAAATGTGTGCAGAGGAAGGCAACCCAGGTGATCAAGGGTCCAGAAGCCAAGGCTGATGAGGAACGGTTGAAGGAGCTGGGTATGCTGAGCTTGGGGGAAAAGGAGACTGAGAGGAGACAGGATAGCCGCCTTCAAACATCTCAAGGGCTGTCAATATGGAAGAGGGAGCGAGCTTGCATGCTCCTGCCCTTTAGGGTAGGAACCAAAACAACGGCTTCAAGTTGCAAGAAAGGAGATTCTGACTAAAACACCGGGAAGAATTTTCTAACACTAAGAGCTGTTAAGACGGTGGAACAGACTCCCACAAGAGGTTGTGGACTCTCCTTCCTTGGAGGTTTTTAAGCAGAGGTTGGATGGCCATCTGTCATGGATGCCTTAGCTGATATTCCTACATTGCAGAGGGTTGGACTAGATGACCCTTGGGGCCCTTCCAACCCCATTATTTGATGATTCCCAGCATCTGGGATTCAGAGGCATACTTCAGAGGCATACTGCCTCTGATGCTGGAAGGAGGACACAGTGATCGTGGCAAGTAGCCTAATCCTCTTTTAAAGCCATCCAGGCTTCTTGCTTTAATCCAAGGAACCGAACCTGGTGCCCTCCAGCTCAGCTAGTAGAGCATGAGACTCTGAATCTGAGGGTCATGGGTTTGAGCCCCACATTGGGGCTGCATTGCAGGGGGTTGGACTACTCTACAAGTCTATGATTCAATGAAGTAGTTGGGTTTCAGTTGCCATCGGCCCCAGGTAACACGGTCCATTGTCAGAGACAATGGAAATTAAAAGTCGAGCCATAGTGGGAGGCTCCCTGCCCATGCGCCAATCTCTAACTTATTCCATGGCTCCCCGACAACATTTGCAGGCTTACGAGGTGTTTTCTTGACCACAAGGAAGACGAGTCCCCAGTGGGCTTCAATCATCAAAGAACTAGGCCCGCAAGGAAGTTCACGGATGTAAATCTCAAACTGCACCTCTTGTTAAAAGGAAAGGGGGGGGGAGAGAGGAGGGCAGCATTTTCGTAAAGACAATGCCGGGTTTCAAAGCACCTTTCTCCCCACCAGAGGAGAGGCTTTTAAAAGGAGGGTTTACGTGCCCTGCAAATTAGAACTCATTTTATCCTGCGTCACTGCGGCTGCGATCGCTTTACCATCGTACCCATTTCACAGGTAGGGAAAAGGCAGGGTTGCTGCCTGACGGAAACAAACCTTTGCTGATTAATGGATTAAACTCATGCAATCAATGAATGGAAGCTGCGTGAACCTGCATGCAAATAAAACAGATCAGGTTTTTGGTGGGTTTTTTTAAGGCATGTGCTGCTTTTAGATAAGCCATGTTCTTTCCATGTCTCTGCAGGCACCATCTTAGAACAGGCATTCCCTCTTGCGTGAGTCAGAGAAAACGGGCTTTATGTTCCCTCCATGTTTTTCTTATGCCATCCATGTTGTATCGAACTGCATGTATTCAGTTTTCTGTGTTTGTTTTGTTGTTTTTTTTAAAAAAAAACTATTATGAGGCCCAATTAAATCAGGAACATTTTTTTTAAATGAATCAAATAATTTTAATTGTTTCCCCCCCTCCAACCAATGGTTCAACCAAATGTTGCACAGTTCAAGGAGGTGCAAAGGAAGGACCCGCCAAGGTTATGCAATGAGTCAGCATTGCAAAAAGCTAAGGTCATGTCTACATTGCAAACACAGAGTCAGTTCTGTACCATAATAACCATCATGGCTCCCCTGCAAAGAATCTTGGGAATCTGGGAACGATCAGTCGGCAAAGGTGCCGGGAATTCTAAGACACCCCTAGGCCCAATCACACAGAATGGCAGAATGTCCCTTGCGGCAAAAGATCGACCCGGAATCCAGTTTAAAGTCAGTTGTGTAGATTTCCTCCAAGAATCCTCAGGCACCAACACAAGCTCTTCCCAAAACTAGACAATGACACCAGGACTCAAGACTGAATTCGCCTCCAGTTCCTGACCTGACTCCGACCATTACGCCATATTCCACCCCTGCGTTCAAAACCGACTCTCGAGAAACCTTCCATCCTAGTAACCTCATTGCTCTTAACATTTCTTGCAGGGAGAAAGAAATACAAAACCTTTTTTTTTTTTGCAAAATGCTACACTGCAAGAGAAAGCCCCTTCTCATCCTTTGCCGGAGCAAAACCCACCAACTTTTTATTGTAGGGGACAAAGATGCTGGAAATTTGGGCACAGAAAGAGAGATGAGTGAGAAAGCAACACCTTGATTCTTCCCTTCCACACTCCATAGTGTGTTTCCGCCTTTAATGGCACAAAGAGGAGTTTGCGTTGTAAGTTGGGGGGGGGGAGAGATAAGAAAGGTGAAGTGAATAAATAAATAACCCAGGATCCATTTAGGAAAATCCCCCACCCACCCAAACTCCCCCCACTTCTATCATTAAGAATCTGTAGCAGAGCCCAGCTGTCCAAGATAAGGGAAGAGATTTATTTTCTATCAAAAAATTTTTTTGGGGGGGGGTGTCATTGCAACAAAAGTCAAAGACAGGAATATCATATAATATAATGTATATACTGTATACATCTCTCTCTCTCTCTCTCTCTCTCTCTCTCTCTCTCTCTCTCTCTCTCTCTCTCACACACACACACACACACACACACACACACACACAGTGTTTTCAACATACAGGTGACATCACAATGCGTTGCCATGGAAAACAACATTAAGTATTACAAGATCAAAGATGTTGAGGCAAAGTGGAGAGATGTATTCCTTGGTTTTTTATGTGGCAAGGGGAAGAAATGAAGAAAAACAGAGGAATTGACTATTTATTTGTGTGTTTTTCTTAACTGACTTTTTTTTAAAAAAAACCCTGAAACATACACAATCCCCTTTTCACGAAAAATGCACAAAACCAGTGCAATTTCCCCATTTTCCAGCGCAACGTATACCCCCTTCTTTCCCACAATGTTCTAATAGCCCCCCCCCACTTTTTCCAAAAGGAAGGTGGGGGAAAATGTGAATATATTCCATACAAAGTTTTGTGGGGTTTTAAAAAAAGAAATCCTAAACACGTCCAGTTGGCATAAAGACAAATTCAGAGAAAACGACACCATTATTATGAAAGTGGGTAGGGGGGAGAAGAATAAAATATTAAATGCTCTCCTCTCACCCCAACACACAAATACACACAGCATGCCATGAAATAAATCTGATGCAAACACATACCTCTCCGGCCTTGGCATAAGCAAAAGATTTATTGTAGTGGGGGGTAGAAAATAAATCCTAATCTATTCTCCCCCTCCCCTGCAGCCACGAATTAACACGAACATCCTGCAGCCCCCTCTGTATGAATCAAATCCTCCCCCCCCCATTTATAACCATATATTTGAAGGAAAATATATGCATACGGCTAATTTCCTTTTACGACAAATAAACAGATTTCTACCACCCCCTCCCTCCACCAGGCAAGGAAGGTTATACAGTTCACATTTCAAATACATACTTCCAGTTTCAAACCTTATTGCAGAACTGCAGTCTGTTGTTGGTGCATATATTGAAGGAATAATAAATAAATAAACAAACCCAAATGAAAATGTGCCCTCCCCACCCCCACCCCACCCCACCCAAGCCAGATGTATGTTCTAGACTGTCAACAATTTTTTTCTTGAGAGCTGCAGACCCGACCACCTCTCCTGTTTCTCAGCCCCCTGCCCCTATCTGCCTCCTCTGCCAGCGCTCGGAACAGGAGGGCTTAGGGAAGGTACGCCTCTCTATGGCCCAGCCGCCTATTCCTTCAGCCCATCTCAATGGAAACCCTGGGCTGGATTTTTGTGAATGGAGGGTCACATGACCTAGACTAGGTTCTTTGTCCCTGTTTCTTGAATAAACAACAGGTGAACAGGGGGAAATTAATACATGTATAACAGACATATATATTTTTGTATCAAACTCGGGCTGTAAGGAGGAAAAATAACACAGAGAGAAGGAAGATCTCACTCCCCCCCCCCGCCCCACGCCACTCCTAAAAGGGCAGTAAAAATAAAATAAAAAAATACCAACAACACCCAGAAGCAATCCCAGATCCTTCCTCTATGACACAGCCGGCTAAACACCCCCCTCCCTTGTAGCCCCCCTCCCCATGCATTCAAAACTGACAGGCAAGAGATGAGAAAATGAAGCCCACCGCCATGAATCTTCTAGATCCGCGCCCTGCCTTTTTATGAATGAATCCTGATGCAAATGGCTTCGATTCACAAACAAATAGACCCCCCACCCTCTTTTTTTCCGGTGGGATTGAATCCCCATTCATAAAAAAAGACCCACCTTCGTCGTCTGAAGAAAACGAAAGACTCATTGAAAAAAACACAAACCCACCACGTATATGGATGGAGGAACATCCTTTTTTAAAAGTGGGGAAATACAGCTAAAGCTACCAAGCACCCGTTGTTTGTTTAATAAAAATAAGCAGAGATTAAAAAAAAGATTAATAAAATCATCCCCCGCTAAAGGTTTTAAGAACATGCAGATTTTTTTTATGAATGGGGGTGGTGTTTTCTTCTCTTTTCTATCTACCTCTTCCATTACTTAGCAAAGATGCGGGGGGCTGTTAAAGCAACACACGACATGCCCCCCCTTGTGATTTCTAAATACACATATTCATATAATCATATATTTGAAGAAAGCGAAATATTTAAAGAGGGGTATACATATATATATATATATATATATATATATATATATATATATATATATATAGCAGAAGAATGACTCACTGTGAATCGATGGCCGTTACAGCACGTTAGCTTCGCATATTCACGTTGATGGGACTGACTCTCTTCCCTTCCCCCCCCCACTCCCTCCCCCATCAATTAAAATTTCATATGCATGCCCAAGATATATGCATATATATATGCATAGGTTGCAATTAATCATCATAAAGAGGATGACAAATTAGCAGCCATTTTCCCCCCAGCTAGGAGAAATTAGCATCGTTTCTAACAATTTCGCCCCCCTCCATTTCCCCCTACCCACCTCTGCCTGCTGTCTCCCCCCCCCACCGCACCCTCCTCCCCAATCCATCTTGCCTCCTTCCCTCCCTGCAGCTGTTAATAATTGCCTAGTCCAAGGCTGATACTAACCAAAAACTGGGTGCAAGGACTGTGTCTCTTACACCGATGGTGAAGGCCAGGAGCTGGGGGTGGGGGCGGGAGGGGGGGGGGACAGAATCCAAAGATGAGAAAGGAAGAAGTAGGCAGCGGTTTCCACCTGGTCCTAATGCCCCGGAATAATCTGAGAAGAGATCAAAAGGCAGGGGGAGAGAGATAGAGAGAAAGAAGGGGAAAATGTGAAAGAAATGTTATTCACCCAATCATCTGTCCCTGGGGGTAAGGAAGGGCTTCACTTTGCCCTCAATGGGAGATGTGCTTTGGCAAGGCAAGAGAAAGGTTTGTGGGTGGGTGGCTGGCTGGATGTCAAAGCACACCTATGTGCAAAGAGAAAACTTTGTTGTTGTTCGTTACTGATATATTAGTCTAGATCATGGGTGTCAAACACAAGGCCCGGGGGCCTAATCCGGCCCGCCAGACCTCGTCATGTGGCCCGCGTAGCCGCCACCGACATTACCCACTGACAGTAGTTCTGGAGCCTGCGATTGGCCAAGGGTCAAAACCGGGGGCGGGGCTGCAGGCGGAGGCCGGGGCGCTGGAGCCGCGCTGACGGCCTTGGCCAGGGAATTTCAATTTCGAATGAGGCTGAGGGAGGCGGTGGCACAGCGGCCAGACGGGGAAGTGAGATGCAGGAGGAGGAGGAGGAAGCCCGCCGAGGAGGTAGGAAAGCCCTACATGCGCCGCCGGCAAAGTTGGTGCCGGGACGGAGCAGCGCTAGATTTTTTTGGGGGCGGGCTTTGCTGTTGTCTCCGAGAGCGAGTGATGCGGCACTGGGGAGCCACCGCCTGCCGCTTCCCTTCCTCTCCTCGGCTGCATCCGGGAGGTGGGCGAGCAAGCGGGCGAAAGGGACGCGGAGTGAGCGTGAGGGGGAAGTAGGCGAAGCGCAACAGCCGCTCTCTTGATGGAGCCGGGTTTCTCTTCCCTCTTTCCCCGTTTTCTTCTTATAGACACTCAGGAGGGTGCCTGGCTTTTGCTCTGCCCCCCACCCCCGAGCCGCCCTTTGGCTTCTCAGTTCCGGCGGAGCTGATCCCCGGGGGGGGGGGGCGGCTGGGAGGGAGGCGGCGGCGGCGACGGCACGGATTCCTGCTCTTCCCGCTCTGCCGCCGCCTCCTCTCAGCCCCTCGTGATGTAGGGCTCCAGATGGAGTCGCCTCGCAGTTTGAGTAGGTGGGAGGGGAATTTTTTTGGGGGGGAGTTTTTCAAGCCTCCTCTGCCTGCAGTCCCGGTAGGGAGAGGCGGCGGCGAAGACGACAACAGCGCGGGTGGGGGGAAAGAGCAGCTCTGAGGCGAAGATGCACGTCCGCTGGGGCTGCCGCCGCCTTCCTCCTCGGGAAATCCGCTGCCCTCCCTCAGCGCGAGGGGAAGGGACTCTGGCGCTGAGGAGGGAGGATGCAAAAGCAAAGCAGGGAGTTGGCGCTGCACCGCATGTTCCTGCCCCTCTCCAAAGCATGGGGGGGTGCAAGGTGTGGCATCCTGCCTAGCGGGGTTTGGGTGTGCGCAGGGTGGGAGAGGGAAGCCCTCTTTCCATCTGCAGGTTTTTAATCCCAGCAGTGGCTTTCTCCTTCCTGCCGAAGGTTTAGTTGAGCCCCCCCCCCAAGCCGCCGATCCCCACCTTTTGTTCAAATTTCCCTCGTTTACATCCCCTCCCACACACGCGCCACGACGCAGGAATGTGATCCGCGTGGGGGAGGGAATGAGCTTACATTATTACAAAAAACAGTAATAATTGAATGCAGTGACAATAATTTATGATAATAAAGAGTGGACACATAGTCCTACAGACACAACCGGCCCTTTGAGGGTGACCAAACTGCTGATGCGGCCCTCGATGAATTTGAGTTTGACACCCCTGGTCTAGATTGAATGCTGACCAGCAAGCATAGCCCATCTGCTTCTGGGGTAACACAGGACAGAAGCCTCGCTACAGCTTTAGACATGCAATGTTGTGTGTAGATTTCTGTATGAATGAGGGGTGTGTGTGTGTCTGTGTGTGAGTGTGTGAGTGTGAGTGTGTGTAAAAGCATTCACCAACCTGCCCTCCAGATGTTTGAGGCTACAACTTCCGTCAGCCTCAGCCAACACAGTGTGGGAGATGGCAAATACTGAGAAAAAAAGAAAGAAAGAAAGAAAGAAAGAAAGAAAGAAAGAAAGAAAGAAAGAAAGAAAGAAAGAAAGAAAGAAAGAAAAGATAAGCCCTGTGGGATGAGGCCAAAGGCCCACCTAGTCCAGCATCCTGTTCTCACAGTAGCCAACCAGATGCCTGCAGGAAACCCGCAAGCAGGATTCGAACCCAAGAGCCCCATCTCCTCCTGTGGTTCCCAGCAACTCGGATTCAGCCACCTTGGCCATTAGCCATAAATAGCCCTCTCCTCCATGAAACTGGCCATCACTGCCTCCTGTGGGAGGGAGTTCCATAGTTTAACTCTGCTGTATGGAGAAGTCCACTCTTTTATCTGCCCTGCACAGGAGCAAAGTCCTAGGCCCCCCCCTAAAATATTTGAGCCAGGAGGGCCCTAAAATTGATGGGCACTGCCATTCAAATGGTGTGTCTTGTGATAGATTATGCAGGGCAGGGCGTACCTCCCCACCATCAATATTTTATTAGTTGGCATCCCTGCTGCCCTGAATCTTCCGACATTTGGCTCCATCGGAAATTCACAACTTGTAGCATTGCCAGTGTCCACCTGGTTTTTTGGTACAAACAGGTGTTTTAAGACACATTGACTAATCCGTAGGGAGTGACTTCTGAGAACGCAGTGTGCCTTTCTAACTGTGGGTGGTGGGCGACCCTGCTTAAGTACTGGTATTGATGGGGGGGTGGCTTCTACTCAGCTCTCCAGATGGTGGTCAGAGGCCCTGATCTTTGCCACAAAGTTCAGGGACAGCACAACGGCTGCTATCACTGGATACCTACCAGGGCTGTTCTGCCTCTCCCTTCCAAGTGACTTGGGGCATTCGGTTCAAAGGCACAAAATACAGTAAGGTGGGCGGCATTGAGAGGGGATGGGCTGCAGAGCTGTGAGCAGGTGTGTTCAGGTCCAGCAAGCGTTACCTGGAAAATCCAAAGGCAGGTGGGGCACAGGTAAGTTGCCTTACACAGAGTCAGACCAGTGGTCCAGACCTAAGATCCACCTCTCCACTCCGTGATGGTAACAATGCAGGCGATTGATCCTAAAACGGCGATTCACAGTGCAATCATATGTAGGGTTAATTTGAGCACGGCGGGTGGCGCTGTGAGCTAAACCACAGAGCCTAGGGCTTGCCGATCAGATGGTCGGCGGTTCGAATCCCCGTGACAGGGTGAGCTCCCGTTGCTCCGTCCCAGCTCCTGCCAACCTAGCAGTTCGAAAGCACGTCAAAAGTGCAAGTAGATAAATAGGTACCACTACAGCGGGAAGGTAAACGGCGTTTCCATGTGCTGCTCTGGTTCGCCAGAAGCGGCTTTGTCATGCTGGCCACATGACCCGGAAGCTGTACACCGGCTCCCTCGGTCAATAACGTGAGATGAGCGCCGAAACCCCAGAGTCGGTCATGACTGGACCTAATGGTCAGGGGTCCCTTTACCTTTACCTAATGAATGAAAACTGGCCCTGCAGTGTGGTAGGAGAAATAAAGCAGCATGTGGTTGGTCAGAAATACATATCTCATTTAAAAAATGGCTCATAGCTTTCCCCAGCCACATCGCACACTTGTGAGAATTGTTAAAATGAGCATCTCATCAGAACATGGCCTGATCTAGACATACAAGCAATGCTCCTTTGGTCCGGCCAGCCTAAGCTCCTGCAGAATTGTATGCACTTCAATCATGCAACCTCTTCCTCTATTCTTTGAAGAGTCCCAAACCCAGTAGTAATGTATGGAAGTGAGAGCTGGACCATAAAGAAGGCTGATCGCCGAAGAATGGATGCTTTTGAATTATGGTGCTGGAGGAGACTCTTGAGAGTCCCATGGACTGCAAGAAGATCAAACCTATCTATTCTGAAGGTAATCAGCCCTGAGTGCTCACTGGAAGGACAGATCGTGAAGCTGAGGCTCCAATACTTTGGCCACCTAATGAGAAGAGAAGAATCCTTGGAAAAGACCCTGATGTTGGGAAAGATTGAGGGCACAAGGAGAAGGGGACGACAGAGGACGAGATGGTTGGACAGTGTTCTCAAAGTTACCAACATGAGTCTGACCAAACTGCGGGAGGCAGTGAAAGACAAGAGCACCTGGCGTGCTCTGGTCCATGGGGTCACGAAGAGTCGGACATGACTAAACGACTAAACAACAACAAATCCTGCAAATTTTCCTCATAGGGGAGTAGCTTCAACCCCTTGACGATTTTGGCTGCCCTTCTCTGAAAAATGGCATTATATTATCAACAGATTTATGTTCAATTCCTTCCCTAATGATCCCTAGCATGGAAGTTGCCTATTTCAACGTCTTCACTGAGCAATCCACTACAGCTCCTATCCTATCTTCTGCAATGTTTAACTCCAACTCCTATTGGCGCTGCTTGGCTTCTTCAATGCAGCACATGGTTCAGCTATGGAACTCACTCCTGCAGGAGGTAGCGATATGGCCACTAACTTTAGCTGAGATTCCTGCATTGCAGGGGGTTGGACTAGATGACCAACTCTACAATTCTGTGATTCTGGGCGGATGTTGTGGCTTCAATACCAAGCCAGCTTTTTCCTTGGCTTACCGGTAACATCTTGCTCAAAGAAGAACTCCGGCGGACTCAAAAACCTCCTTGCTTTTATTTTGGTGACTCTTGACCGGTCCTATTCAAGTGGCTTGGGAATTTTTTTCAGAACAAAAATGGTGTTTTGCTCCTTAGCCATGATTGCAAATATAATCAACGCCCTCCTCCGATTAGCCTTATTTCAAGAAAGCACTGCACTCCAGCGGCTGTGAACTACAGTTCCCATAATCCCCGATCAATACTGATGCTGGCTGGGGCTGATGGGAGCTGGAGTCTTTGGGGTGCCAAGGGTTCCCTGTCTCAGCCGGCTCTTGGTCGCCTGGAAAATGCACTGCAATGTAGCCAACTTAGCCAATGAATGCACTTAAGTTATTTGTTTGGTCGTACAGAAATGGAGGCAGTGAGAGATTTTACTTTCTTGGGCTCCTTGATCACTGCAGATGGTGACAGCAGTCACGAAATTAAAAGACGCCTGCTTCTTGGGAGAAAAGCAATGACAAACCTAGACAGCATCTTAAAAAGCAGAGACATCACCGTGTCTACAAAGGTCCGTATAGTTAAAGCTATGGTTTTCCCAGTAGTGATGTATGGAAGTGAGAGCTGGACCATAAAGAAGGCTGATCGCTGAAGAATGGATGCTTTTGAATTATGGTGCTGGAGGAGACTTCTTGGACTGCAAGAAGATCAAACCTATCCATTCTGAAGGAAATCAGCCCAGAGTGCTCACTGGAAGGACAGATCGTGAAGCTGAGGCTCCAATACTTTGACCACCTCATGAGAAGAGAAGACTCCCTGGCAAAGACCCTGATTCTGGGAAAGATTGAGGGCACTAGGAGAAGGGGACAACAGAGGACGAGATGGTGGGACAGTGTTCTCGAAGCTATGAACATGAGTTTGACCAAACTGCAGGAGGCAGTGGAAGACAGGAGTGCCTGGCGTGCTCTGGTCCATGGGGTCACGAGGAGTCGGACACGACTAAACGACTAAACAACAACAACAGCAAGATGATTTCATAGCTGCCAAGTTCTTCCTTTTTTAAAGGGAAATTCCCTTATGCTGAATAGGATTCCTCGTGAGAAAAGGGAAAACTTGGCAGCTATGGATTTCAATCGACCATTTGTCCCAAAGCCCTGATGTTTAAGCATGCTTTTTGGGGGGGGCGTGTTGTGACTCAAGAGTGCAACAATCCCATGCAGCAACAAGACCCCCTTTTGCAAAACCGGGCTTGCAACACCCGCGCGCAACTACGCATAGGATCGGTGGGTGGGGCTTCATGGCAGCATTATTGACAACCCCTCCCCCTCGCAGGGAAAAAGGGGCGGAGCGTCCGTTATATCCGTTGCGGCTCCGCCCACTCGTTCCATTTCCCCAGCTCCGTCCGGGAGCAGCCACAAAGCCAGGCGGTGAGTGGGAGGGGCCGCAATTTGGAGGAGGGGCCTGCGGGGCAGGGGGAGGGGCCAGCCCTGAGCGTCGGGGGCAAACTTGGAAACGGGTTTTGGTGGAGACGAGCACGTGGAGCGCAGCTGTGAGGGCAGAGGGAAGGGCGATTTGTTTGTTGTTTTTACTCACTGAGTGGGCATCCCGCAGAGAGTGGGGAAGAAAAGCAAAATGCGCCCTCCTAAGCCTGTGAGTTCGATACAGCGAGAAGGGTTTCTGGAGGGATCATTCGTTTCAGCAAAACCCACGGAGGAGGGATCAAAGTGAAAAGAGAGCAAGTTCCAGTAAGAAAAGATATCCAAAGAGGGGAGGCTTTAAAATAATAATAATAATAATCCTCAGTAACATCCACTGAGCGTAAATCCAAGGAGGAGAGGCATTTATATTTTTTTAATCCATTAAGAAGTGATCCAAACGGGCCAGGCATTTAACCTCGGTGAGCAAGTTCTAGGGAGGACAGATGGAAAGGAGTGCAGGTTTTTTAAAACCCAGTGAGTAGCACCCAAAGCTTGAAGGTTAGCTGTCTTCTTACTCAGCGAATGGGATCCAGTTGGGAAGGATCCAATCAAGACTCATGCTTCCCCGCCCCCTTTCTAAGGATGGGATCTAGTGTAGGAAGGATCGGCGCTTAAGCAGGCCATTTTAACAAACTCATTGAGAAGAGGATTTATTCGGGATGGCTCAGTGTGTGTACCTGAGAAGACTACAAATTAACCAGGAGGCGGCTTGAATATGAACAGTTCCCCCAAGGCTCCGCCACTCTAGGCAGAAAACTCAGGTATCTTGGCTTCTAGGTGCTCCCAACCCCTCCCCTAAACCCCAGCAGCACACACACACCCCTTCCTTCTTTGTAAGTATTAAGGCTTATTCTGTTACCCCTGCAGAGGAACTTAGGAAGCTGCCTTATGCTAAAGTCGGGCCATTGGGTCTGCCTAGCTTATTACTGTCAACACTGGCAGGCAGCAGCACCCCCAGGATTTCGGGGAAGGGGTCTCTCTCAGCCCCACCTGGAGATGCTTCTGGGACCTGAATCTGGAACGTTCTTGTAGCTCTGGGAGAGCACAGTTGGTAGAGCATGAGTCTCTTAATCTCAGGGTTATGGGTTTGAGCCCCATGTTGGGTGAAAGGCCCTGGACTCGTTGACCCTTGTCCCTTCAAACGCTACCATTTTATGACTCTGCATGCAGAGCAGATACTGTACCCCTGAGCCGATGGCCCTTCCCCCAAAAGAAAAGGATCTAGGAAGAGATGCAGTTCTCAGCCAACCGCCTGGACGCCATTCTCATCTTTTGAGATGGCAGGTTGACAGCTCTGCCCCCTTTTAACTGGCCCCGATCCTGTGCTTTTTAAGCATCTGTCTGAAGCGCAGACACTTAGGAAGTGGAGCTTCTCGGGGGAGAAAGCGCACATGGCAAGATCCCGTTAAAAGCACAGGAATCTGCACTGTGCATTCAGAGCGCCACTGAGCCACTTTAAATGGCCCCGCAAAGGGTCCTAGCGACCGCCATTTGTTAAGGGTGTTGACTGTTGCTGTGAGTCCCTCATCCCCCTCAGAGAGTGGTTCACCTCATCCCAGGTAATTTGGGGAATCATAGCTGCTTTCAAACAGGAAATGATCAATGCACGGAGAACGCTACCATTGGTTACTGGTCACATGGCTGCATTCTACTTCCAACTGTCAGGGCTATTACGCCTCTGAATACCAGTTGCTGGCAATGGCAAACTGGCCCGTGGCAGCGGATTGTCGGCTGCGGGAGCAGGGTGCTGGGCTGTCCACATGTCCTGCACTCAGGCTGGGAGTGGCTGCCGGCACCATATAACACCGGTCCTGTGAGATCTACATTGGCTCCCAGTACGTTTCCGAGCACAATTCAAAGTGTTGGTGTTGACCTTTAAAACCCTAAATGGCCTCGGCCCAGTATACCTGAAGGAGCTTCTCCACCCCCATCGTTCAGCCTGAGGTCCAGTACCGAGGGCCTTCTGGCGGTTCCCTCGTTGTGAAAAGCCAAGTTGCAGGGAACCAGGCAGAGGGCCTTCTCAGTAGTGGCGCCCGCCCTGTGGACACCCTTCCATCAGATGTCAAGGAAATAAGCAGCTATCCTATTTTTAAAAGACATCTGAAGGCAGGCTTGTTTAGGGAAGTTTTTAAATTTAATGCTGTATTGTTTTAATATTTGATTAGGAACTGCCCAGAGTGGCTGGGGAGACTCAGCCAGATGGGCGGGGTACAAACAATAAATTATTATTATTATTATCAGGCAAAATTGGGGCATGCTCCATGAACCTGCCCATGTGTCTCTTGCATCACCTCCCCTAGCCACTACCTCCTCTTCCTCCTCACACTGGACTTTTTCTTTTTTATTCATAGGATGACTGTATATAATGGGCAATGTCCAATCAGAAGCCACACAAGAATCAGAGACTGCCAAAGACGGGGAGGAGAAAGCCAACCCGGACAGGAGCAAGCCAGACCGGGGTCCGAGTGGCGCTAAGCATGAATTGGGGAGCCGCCCCCCGGGTCTCCAGGCCCCTGAGCAGAAAGCTACCAGTCAGCTGCTGAGCACCGAGCCAGGGGGAGGGGACAGGCCGGCAGGGGCTGCTGCTGCGGAGATGGGGAAGAATCATTCCAAGAAATCCAAGCTGAAGCTCTCCTCCATGTGGGCGCAAAATACAGCCAGTGGTGGGATAAAGGAGGCCAGCCTCTGCGACAAGGACCCAGGGGCGGAGAAGCGGGGGCTGGCTTGCCTGAGCAGGGCTGACCTCCAGAGCAGGCCGAGCTCGGCGCCTGCCCCACCAGAGGACCCCAAGGGGCTGAAAGCGTCTCTGAGGCCTCCCCCAGCGCTGCCCTCTGAGCCCAGGGACTTGGGCGCTAAACGAGCACTGGCAAAGGGGAAGGGCAAGCCGGAGAATGTTCCTCAGGCCAGGGGCATGGGGGGCCTCCTGCTGCAGCCCGAGAAGCTGGTGGAGCTGGGCCCAGCGGCTGAGGCGCCCCCGGACGTGGCGGAAATGGAGGTCTGCTGGACCCAGCACATCAAAGCTAGCGCCAAGGAGCATTTTGAAAACAAGGGGCGGGTGCTGGAGTCGGCGCCCTCGGCCAAGAAGCAGGCAGCGGGCCCGGCCCACGGCACTGAACCTCTGAGGGGGGCTGAGGATGTGGCGGCGGCTGTGGCGGCAGGGCCTTGGCCTCTAAATGAGAAAAGTGCCAGCCGTTCAGCTGTGTCTGGCTGTGTGGCTCCACCTGGAGGGAAGAAGGCTCTTCTGTCGTGGGGGTCTGGGCAGAAGGAGAAAGAGAGTCCCGGACAGCGGGACAGCGCCCCTGGGAGCGACGGAGACTCCCGGGTCCTGGCCCTTGCCTCCCAGTTGCCTGCGGATTGCTCAGAGACACCGGGCAGCCCCGGGGAGAAGCCCCAAGGCTCAGGGAGCGATGCAAAGGCCGGGGCAAAGGGCGAGGCCCTGGGAGCAGAAGGGGTCAACTCGGAGACCATGCAGGAGCTGCTGGAGAAAGGCCTCAACTTCCTGTACAAAGTGACCATCCAGCCGGGGCAGTGGCCGCCCAGTATCAAGGCGGTCAAGCAGAAAGCGGGCGTGATTTCCTCCGGCATCTCCTATGCCGACGTCCTCAAGCAGTGCCCTCAGAAGAAGGCGCCCACTGGCGCTGCCCCGGCACTGCCGAAAGCCCTGCACCACCTCACTGCGGCGGGCAAGAAGCTGCCGTCCTTCAAAGGGCTGGAGAGGACCAACCCCGAGGACTTCTCTTCGCTCAGCCAGCTATTCCTGGAGCACTTCAGGAATGTCACCCCAAAAGAGCCCGCTGCCCTCCACGCCCCCAGCCAGCAAGTGGTCACCTTCTTTGAGGAGCTGTCCACCGGCAACACCAAGCGGGCAGAGTGGCAAAGGCCCCGGCCGCCCACTCCGTACCCCCAGCGCCGCAAAGGGCAGGGCCGGAAACTGCCCAAGTTTGGAACGGCCGTGTCCCAGGTCGTCGCCTTCCTAGGGAGCGAGCCCAAGTGTGATTGGTTTGTGCACGACGACAGCCAGGTGTCTCTGGATGAGGCTGCTGCGGGAGCTGAAGACGGGGGCAAGGACTGCGCCGACCCACCCAGCCCTGGCGAGAAAGGGGCCGAAGCAATGGGCTCTCCTCAGCCCGTTGTGGCTCTCTTGGCGGAGCACGAAGCAGCCGGGGAGGCTGATGAGGCTTCCCAGAGGTCGCGGAGAAGGCCGCAGGGCCTGGAAGGGGTCGCCAAGGAAACGGGCCCAGCAAAGCCACCAGCGTGTAATGCTCCTCGGGGCGGCCATTCTCCGCTGGCCGTTCCTCCGTTCCCCCAAAAGGAAGAACAGCCCCCAGCATCCCTGCTAGGCCCGAGGCCGTGTTCTCCCGGGGAAGTGCTGGAGGCGCCCAGTCCAGCCGCCTCTGCCCGGTGCGCACCCGTGAGACTGATTCCCGACCAGAAGGTGCCGGCTGCGGCCCAGGCAAGGCCCAAGATCCGGAAGCAAGGCCCCTCCGCTGCAAAGTCCAAAGAGAAACTCAAAACTTCAGGGCAGCCGAAAGTGAAAGCACCCAAGGGGAAGGGGCAGAAGCAGTGGCCCCGAGGCTACGGGATGAGCTCCCTGAGGTTAGAGGGTGTCCCCCTCTTCCCGCCTTTTGAAAACGTCGCCAGGCCGTTCTATTTTGGCGAGCCTTTGGTGAGTCTCGTGGATTTGGCTGCTCTTTGTTTGATTCATTGACGGCTGCTACCCACTCTCTTCATTTCTTCTTGTTGTTAATGATCTGTTATGCTTTTTTACATCCTTTCCAACCTGCTTTCGTAACAAGCAAGGCCTTGGGTATCTTTGAGGCATTGGTCTCAACTGGTGGGTCTGGTCCAAGGTGGCTCACAATGGGAGCACGACCACCATGCATATATACGGTAAAAGGTTAAGAAATGCGTCCCCAGAGGCATGTTTGGGTTCAAAATGGGTCCTGGGTCTGAAAAGGTTAAGGATGCCTGCCCAGGGGTGTGATATATCTGGGTTGCCCCAGCCACTCTGGGCAACTCTCCCCCCCCCAATAAAAACACAGCGAGACATCAAACATTAAAAGCTTCCCTAAGCAGATGCCTTCAGATGCCTTCTAAAAGTCAGATACAGTAGTTGTTTATTTCCTTGACATCTGACGGGAGGGCGTTCCAGAGGCGGGTGCCACCACCGAGAAGGCCCTCTGCCTGGTTCCCTGTAACTTTGCTTCTCGCAATGAGGGAACCGCCAGAAGGCCCTTGGAGCTGGACCTCAGTGTCTGGGCAGAATGATGGGGGTGGAGACACTCCTTCAGGTATACAGGGTCCGGCAGGGGTCCTTGTTAGGTTTGTGAGGCATCTTTTCTCAAACCACACCCACCTGCCCCACACCGAACATCATGTGACATTGCATGTGGGGCAGATAAAGGCATGGATGAGATCAGGAACCCCTTAGCAGAATGGGGCTGGCTGTAGGTGCTGATCTGTTGTTGGGCACTGGGAGGGAGCAGGGGGTTCCCTCACAGCGCCAGTCAGCTGATCGGCGGGGTGAGGAGCTGCCTTGAAAGCAATGTGTTCATTGCCGCTGCCAGTGCATGTTCAAAGAAGCTGGTTCTTGGTACCGATCAGCTGATGGGCACTAAGAAGAGCCTTGTTGAAGATATCACTTGACCTCATAATGATGTCAGGTAAGGTTGCCAGCCCTCCGGGTCTGACCTGAGGTCTCCAGGTTTTCCTGGCCTCCTCCGGGGAGGAGGCAGGCAGAGGGCTTGAATCTCCAGGTGGGTGAGAGTTTATTTAATAATAAAGAAGAATCATTAAGAAGACTGTGCATGTAGCTTGCGAGCTTCAGCCCAGCTTCAAATTACAGCAGACACTCTGTGGTGGGGTCTGACCTCCTCCACTCTCCCAATTAACCTCCATCTCCAGGGCTGGCCTGCCTGACATCACCAGGGCCCTTTCCCCATGACATCACCAGGTCTCAAATCTGGGCTGTGAAATGTCAGGGTCTGGAATGCTCCTGACCTGTGCTTTTAATGCCATCGACCATGGTCTCCTGGAGTGGCTGTCTGAGTTGGGGGTGGGTGGCACCACTTTGTGGTGGATCTTGTCCTACTTGGATGGTCGTTTCCAGAGGATAGTATTTGGGGAATGCGCTTTGGCCCCATGGAGCCTTCAATGTGGGGCTCCTCGGGGTCCCATTTTATCCCCTACATGCTGTCTAACCTCTACACCAGGCATCCCCAAACTGCGGCCCTCCAGATGTTTTGGCCTACCACTCCCATGATCCCTAGCTAACAGGACCAGTGGTCAGGGATGATGGGAATTGTAGTCCAAAACATCTGGAGGGCCAAAGTTTGGGGGTGCCTGCTCTACATGAAACCGCAAAGCTGGATTATCTGGGTATTTGGAGTGCGTTGTCAGCAATATGCTGAAGACACACAGCTCTGCTTTACATCTGCAGGTTTGGTAGTGGATGTGCTGGACCGTTGTCTTGCCTTGACAATGGCCTGGATGAGAGCCAGCAAAGTGAAGCTCAATCCAGATAAGGCTGAGGCTCTGTTATTGGGCAGTTCCATAGACCGGATGGCTGGGAGGTTGCCTGCTCTTGATGGGGTTCCACTTCCTCTGAAGGAGCCGCTATGTAGCTTGGAGCATACTTCTGGATCCTTTGTTGTCTCGCTTGAGGCTCAGGTGGCCTTGGTGGCGCTGAGTGCCTTCCCTCAGCTTCAGCTGGTGGCCCAGCTGCACCCCTATCTGGACAGGGATAGCCCGGCGTCTGTCATCTATGTTCTGGTAACCTCTGGGTAAGATTACTACAACATGTTATATGTAGGGCTGCCTCTGAAGATGGTTCGGAAACTTCAGCTGGTGCAGAATTCAGCGGCCAGGTTGCTCACTGGGATAAGACAGTTTGAGCACATTACACCGATCCTGGCCCGACTGCACTGGCTGCCGATTAGTTTCCGGTCCCAATTCAAAGTGCTGTTTTTGACCTCTCAAGCCTTAAACAGTTCAGGACCACAAGACCTCAATGACCACCTCCCCCCATATGAAACTACCTGGACCCTGAGCCCCTTCTCCATGAGGGGCCTGGAGAGTGACAACATGAGAAAGGGCCTTTTCTGTGGTGGCTCCCCACTTTTGGGGAATGCTCTTCGTTACATATCTTTAGGTGCCAGGTGAAAAGGTTCTTCTTCAGCCAGGCCTTGGGCTGATTGATACCCTATTGCCTTTTAACTGTGCCTGTTGGAATGGGGTTTATTGATTTGCTTGCTTGCTTTTTGTGTACTTTTGTTTTCATGTTGTATTTTTTATGTTGTAAACCAACCTGTGATCTTCAGATGAAGAGTGGTATACAAATGTAAATCATCACCATCATCATCAAAACTGGACTTTCCAGTAAGCTGTTTTGAGCATAGGAAATATGATGTGGAAACGTTTTAAGCAAATAAAATCACTGTTATGTCCAGGAAACGCCCCCTCCTCTGGAGAAACCCGCCAGCATTGCTGAGGATGCAGCTTCCCCCCCGACTGGTCCAGACCCTGGCGGAGAGGCGAACGGATCCCCCCCACACCACCACTGGCCGGCTTTCCAGGTGGCAGAATCATGTTCCAGGAAGTGCTACTGCAAACACCAGGAGCAGAGGAAACTGCCCCAGAACGTCGTAACTTGGTGAGCAAGCTGAAGCCTCGAGTGCAAATCCTGAGCAGCTGGTCACAAAATGAACTTAGGGGCGGGGGGAGTTGTTATTATTACTACTAGTATTATTATTAGCATTAGCATTTGTACCCTATGTCTTTATCCCCAAAGGCTCCCAGAGTGGCTTCCATACAGCCAATTAAAACAAGATACTCCCTGCCCCACAGGCTTACAATAAAAATAAAAAATAAAAAAACAAGAAGGAGAAAGGGACAGGGAGAGAAGAGTGGGTGGAAATCCAACTCAGGCACCAATTCTTAAAGAGGCACGTGCATGCTGCAAATGCTCTTAACTGTTGTGGCTACTCCTGAAGTATCTTGGGAACTGTAATTTGAGGAGGGTGCTAAGAATTGTTGGATTCCCTCACAGGTGTCCCCCCCCCGCCCCTCCAAAGACTACAGTTCCCATGATTCCCTGGGAAGTCAGAATGACCCAAACCAGCTTTTTAAGTGTTTGGTGTAGCTATGCCTGGAGCATAATAATAATAATAATTTATTATTTATTATTTATACTCCACCCATCTGGCTGGGTTTCCCCAGCCACTCTGGGCAGCTTCCAGCAGAATATTAAAATACAATGATTCATCAAATATTAAAAGCTTCCCTAAACAGGGCTGCTTTCAGATGCCTTCTAAAAGTCCAATAGTTGTTTATTTCATTGACATCTGATGGGAGGGCGTTCCACAGGGCAGGTGCCACTACCGAGAAGGCCCTCTGCCTTGTTCCCTATAACTTCGCTTCTTGCAGTGAGGGAACCGCTAGTAGGCCCTCGGAGCTGGACCTCAGTGTCTAGGCTGAATGATGGAGGTGGAGATGCTCCTTCAGGTATACTGGGCCGGGGCCATTTAGGGAATGGCAAGAGAGCCGAGAGCGATAAGCTGTGTGCTAAAAAGGCCAGTTGTCTCCCGACCCAGATTATCCTGTGGTCCGAACTAGCATGCCACACCCAGAACTCTGTTTCTCAAAGGCAGAGACTAGCTGTGTTGGCTGCACCTGATGGGAACTGAATATCCTAAGTACTAAAGGTTTTTACTCTCATATGTAAATTTCTTGTTGTTTAGTCGTGTCGGACTCTAATCCATTGAGACTCATCCTGGGCATTCTTTAACCAGCTGTCCTTTTGCAGTTGCATTTCAATGAAGCCATTGTAAAAGGCCTAACTCTGCAAAGCTCCACCCTGCTCACCTATGCTTCTGCTCCCCCCCCCCGTTTTACAGGCTCAATCCTTCCACCAACCACCTGACCGAACCACCCTGGGTCGCCACCGCCATGCTGGCTGTCTCGCTTGTTGCCGGGACCAAGTTCTGCCTGGACTCTTACGAACAGCAGCACATTGCCAATGAGGACTGAACCCCCTTCCCCCAGGCTTCTGCAAAAAATAAACCCTGTACATCACACCAGGTTGGCCTGTGGCTTCGTTTCGTGCGGCGGGGGTCCCTGCAGTCTGCCGGAACTTCTCCTTGAGAACTGAAATTGGAATCAAATGGGTTTCCAGTTCTGCAGATGGGTTTGGAAATGGGCCATTTTAGAGCTCTGGGGATTGCCGGGTAGATGGCACGTGTGCATACGAGCCTAGCAGAGGCAGTGAAATTCATATGGCTGGCATACAACAGAGACCAGAAAGGATGGGGATCTGTCCATTACTGTGCCCAGGCAAGAGGATGACAAGTCCCTATGAACCACCTCTGGAACTCCATGGGCTGCCAGTCCTGTGGATTCTGTTGGTTCTCTTGGAACTGTTACCAGCTGCAGGGAGTTCTGGGCCAATTATGATAAGTACCAGAGGTGGCGCCACCTTCCAGGTGGTGTTGTGACTCCCAACTCCCCTGCCCATTGGTCCTGGTGGCTGGGGCTTTTAGGAGCTGGAGGTCAACAAAATTTGGAGGGTCTCCCACTCCTCATATATGTCAACAATCTGGTCAGTGTGGATGTCTCAAGATGGGCTGTCCTAACTTTTTGATAACAGTGTGGGTGGCTTGGGTGCTGAGGGATTCACTTCTACATCGAAGGTTGCACCCAGGGCAGGTCAAAAGCACAAGCTTTTCTGATGGTCCACACAGCTAATGCTGGCAGGCCACACCTGGTAAGGCAGGCTATAAAGCAGTGTTTCCCCAACTTGGGTCTCCAGCTGCTTTTGGACTACAATTCCCATCATTCCTGATCACTGGTCCTGATAGTTAGGGATGATGGGAGTTGTAGTCCAAAAACAGCTGGAGACCCAAGTTGGGGAAACACTGCTATAAAGTGAGAACAACCCAACAGGTGTTGTCTTTTGCTTTTTTTTTTTGCTATCCAGCCTCTTTTGCCTCTACAGAGCCTGTGGAAACGTGATTACTGAGGACCTGCACCAACACACCAGCCAGGACAGCAGCAGGTATAAGAGCAGGTTAAGGCTCATCTCAGTAACTTGAGATGCCTCACTGTTAAAACTTCCTGGCAGTTGGTGTCAAAAGCCAGCTAGACATTTTTTTAATCAACTGACAACTGTAATGCACGAAACCAAAGCAGCATTTAGTATTCCAGTTCTGATGTTCCCCCATCACTGCTGGCACCCTGCTCAACAAAGTCACAGGGATCATTCTACTGTAATGCTAAACAACAAGCCTGCTCTTCCCTTCTCCAGCATGTCTGCAGGGAAATCTGGGACATTTTGTTCAGACAAAATGACAAACCCCTGCTTAGCTTAAAATGGAAGTGGCTGTGTGGCCGTGGAAACTTATACCTGAAACACTACTAAACTATGGTTTTGCTTCATGTCCTGGTTGGGTCCGACTAGCTGAGCCTTCCCGCATTAATAGCTTTCAAGTGCACTTATGACAGTTTGGAAACTGCATTTGTAGAAGAAATTGTGTTTATTTAACCTAAAGTCAATCCTTGTAAGTGGCTTGCACCGAAAGTTACCAAATAAAAACCAAAACCAAAAGTCAGATCGTAATTCTGGGAGGCCAGTTTAACCCTGCGCAGACCAGAAAGCAGAGAAAAGTATCCGTTTCCAGTGCAACCAGTTCCTGGCATTATTCTGAACAAGTAGCAAATGACAGGCTGGTCTATGATACAAGGGGGGGGAGGGGAGGCAATAATATAGGCTATTTCCACCCCTCTGAGGTCAGAAAAGGCCATGATTCACCAGCCCTCCTCCCTTTCACATCCAGAACATCTCTCCACCTAGGACCAAGGAACCATGTAACTGTTAATGACACAGGAATAGGCACAATTTTTACTCTGGCATCCCGGGAGAAAAATATGGGGCAAAAGAGCTCACACCCTTCCTATATAAGCAAACTGACTGCCCGCTGTATGGGAACTGGATTACAAATACTAAAATTGGGGGGGAGGGAGAAGAGTAACCCACAGTCCCAGCCCATGGTGGGGGCCCACTAGACGATCATCTCCAGCTGCCGGGCATATTCAATAACTTGTTTGGCTAGCTCTGTCGAAGGGATGGTGGCATCTTCCGGCTTCTGCTGCTGGCCTGTGAAACAGTAGTGGCTGTTTGGGCCTAGAACCCAGCCTCGCTGTAAAAGGGCAAGAGGATGTTATGAGATTCTTTTTGTTTTTTTAAATAACAATGTTTTTTTTAAAGAACAACCCACCCCATGAACACCGAGGCTTGTTTCTCCAGCAAAGGTCCCTCCCTCATCTTGGCCTTGGCAGCTCAACAGTTTGAACAGTGGGGTAGGAGAGCTGAAAATAGTGCCAATACATTTCACACCTGGCAACCAACCCTTGGGTTTCAGATAGCACATGGGTAGAGGAGTATAAAAAGCCCGGTACACAAATTTCCATGGCCCTCCAGCGGCTAAAGTGGCTCATTTACTAGAAGTAATGTATTTAATGTTAACTCTGGAAGTCTGTACTCAAATTCTCACCTTCTTGGCATAGTCTGTCATCTTCTTGGGGGTGAAGAAGAGCATGCGAGTGGCCTCATTGAACAGGATCTTCTCATAGGCCTTCTCAATACAGCTGGCAATTTCATCCCTGGGGTGGGAGGGGAAAAACGGAACACAAGCAGGTCACCCAGACGGAATTCTTGGCACACAACTCGGCCGCTATTAAGCAGGGTTAAGCCCCACTGATGTCAAGAGGAGACGTAAGGAGGTGCTGTATTCTCTCCCACTGAAACTGATAGGGGATTTCAAGGTGCTTAAGATATGGCTGATTTGTGAGGTTACAGGGTCTATAGCAGGGGGGCCCAAACTAAGGCCCGGGGGGGCCGGATGCGGCCCAATCACCTTCTAAATCCGGCCCGTGGACGGTCTGGGAATCAGCATGTTTTATATGAGTAGAATGCGTCCTTTTATTTAAAATGCATCTCTGGGTTATTTGTGAGGCCTGCCTGGTGTTTTTACATGAGTAGAATGTGTGCTTTTATTGAAAAATGCATCTCTGGATTATTTGTGGGGTATAGGAATTCGTTCATATTTCCCCCCCAAAAATATAGTCCGGCCCCCCACAAGGTCTGAGGGACAGTGGACTGAAAAAGTTTGCTGACCCCTGGTCTATAGGGTTTAAGGAAAACATCACATATACTGTATTCAGTAATCCTCACAACTGCTGTGCTGGTCTGTATTAACTACCATATTCCACAAAGGGATGGAATGGTGTCACAGAGGCAACTAGGTGGGAACTAGGCAAGTTTCTCAGGCTTTTGATAGGGGGTGCTTTTTTGAGGAATACCAATGGCAGATATACTTCATTCTCAACTCTTACTCCTGTTGTGCACAAGAGGAAATATCGCCTGCTCTTGCAGAAGACTTTACCCCATGTTTATAAAACAGAGCTAAGAGAGCATGACCCACCTGACAGTGTCCAACAGGATGTCGATGAAGAAAGCGTAACTCTCTGCTGGGATGTTGCCTTTTGCCAGGAAGACTTTATTGTAACTGCCTTCCATCAGATACTAAGGCAGGAGAAAAGAGGAAGAGTATCACAGAGATTTATTTGTCACCTTTTCAAGGTTGCTGACCAAGGCCATGTACAACTCATAATATAGCAATCAATACACAATAGAAAGAAGGGCGTGGTCACTGAAAAGTTTGGAACAGCATGTTGTCTTAATAAGGTTTTATCCAGTGTTAGAAACTCTCATATATCAGATAGCCACCAAATGGCTCCTTAAACCAGGGTTACAGTCACCAAAATGGGATGTCTAGTTGCCATTTTGGGGCCAGACGGCTGGAAAGTCATATTTTTAAATATGACTTTTTGGTACTTGAAATTTGTTCTGATTGTGCAGATAAAATATCATGGATAGAATTCTACAAGATGTGTTGTTGGTGTGTGAAAAGAGTCACGACCCAAGGATCCCCAGGCATGCACCTCCAGATGGTGGAGATGTCTGGCACCTGGGCATCGTCACCTGGTCGCAAAGGCCCAACAGCCAGGTGCAAAATGTGCCCGGCAAATTTCCAATGCTGGTTTTATCCAATTATTAATGCATTGCATTAGTTTTTGCTGTGTTATGTCTGGAATCCCCTCACAGAACTCCTCCAAAACAGCAACCCTCTCCTCACCTTCAACTCTTCCCTTTCCAGGACCCAACCCACCTTTTCTATTAACCCTTTGGGACATCGCTTAGGGAGAATATGCCATTATTTCAGTTACACACACCGCTTTAGAATGGGTGGCCTAGGCTCCCCACTATCTCAGGAAAACCTTCTCCTCCCATACATGGCTTCTTCCTACAGCAGGTTTTTAAGGTCCACAAACAAGGAAAGCCAAGATTAGTTTCCACAAGAAGCACAGCCTTTTCAGAGATAACACTCTTGCAAGGACTGCAGTTTAGCCTTGTTTCATAGAGCACAGGAATATAGGAAGGCACCTCATACCAAGTTGGAGTATTGCCCTGTCGTGCTCAGTACAGCCAACACTGACTGGCAGTGGTATATAGTGGTACCTCGGTTTGCGAACGCAATCTGTTCCGCGGAGGCGTTTGCTCGCCGAAGGCACGCTTCTGCGCGTGCGTGAAGTGCCGATAGAGCGTGCAGATCGCTTCTGCGCATCCGAGCGCCGCGGAACCCAGATGTAAACACTTCCGGGTCCACGGCGTTCATAAACAGAGCTGGGCGTAAACCGAGGTTCCACTGTACAGGGCTTCCAAGAACGAGTTGATTGAACTTGGGACGCTATGCATGGAAAGGAAGTGCTCCTCCTCCTCCTAAGCTAAAGTCCTTCCCAGAAAAAAACCAGATTTTTCAAATGCAACTGGAAGGTGCTTTTGTGTTGTTTTATAACTGCATTAGAAAATTGCTATATTTCATTGCTTACCTGGGGGAGGTAGGGGGCACAGAACAGGGAAAAGAACTCAATATACCTCCTCTCTACCCAATTAAGGGGACTTTGCTAGTTAAGCACTTATTCACAGGGCCTGGGAAGGAGAAAAGCAAGGAGAAGGAGAGGCGTCACCTGCTCCAAAGATACAGGGTGCTTGATGTAGACGTTGGTCTGAATGTCCTTGGCTGGCAGCCTTTCAAGCTCAGTGTGGAACTCTGCCACACGGTTCTGAGACAGCAGGAAGAGAAGGTTCAAGCCTAGCAGCTGATGCTTGTAGGCTGACTCCGGTAACTCGTCTCTGAGGAGGGAAGGGGGAAGAGAGAGATGTTGAATTTGTGTTACGGAGTGCTTTACCCAGAGACACCCAAAAAGGCACAGGAGCAATAGATCATTTGAGCCAAAGGAATGATTTTTCCTCTTCTGCTGCCCCTCCCCATTGTGCTCCCATCCTTTGCACATCAGAGGAATTATGGGTTTTTTGTTTCATTGAGGGAAAATTATAAAAAAATTTTTCCTGGGAAACATCAAAGTTGGGTTTGCGGATAAAACCCTTGATGAGTAAAACAATTATCTGAAAGGTTTCAAGGCAGGAATACTTACTTGTAATCAAAATAGTAGCACTTCAGCTGGGCCATGTACCTCTCAAAAGATGGAATGTCTTTCTTCAGGATACTCCACTGTGCTCCGATTTCTAGAATATCTCCTTGGGGGACAAGAAGGGAAATGATGGGCAGAGCATTAGCAACAAGCAGAGGAGTTGCAAAGGAGTTGCAGAGCAAGCTGATCAAGCTGGTATCTTGCCTCCAAGTCTGGCGAAGATTACTAACAGATTTCTAACAGTAAGAGCTGTTCTACAGTGGAACAGATTCCCTCGAGAGGCTGCAGACTCTTCTTCCTTGGGAGGTTTTTAAGCAGAGGTTGGATGGCCACCTGTTATGGATGCTTTAGTTGAGATTCTTGCATTTTAGGGGGCTGGACTAGATGACGCTTTGGGTCCCTTCCAACTCTAGAATCATAATTCTAGGTGGCTCATGTAAGAAGGCCTACAACATCTCTACTCCACCAGCACCTCCTGCATCTACCACCAGGACATGGGGCTGTGAGAGACAGCAGCAGCAGCCATGCAGTAAGAAAGTTCTGGCCTGTATGGGACTAGTATCTTGCTGCTTCAATTGTTGCTTCCAAGGCAGGAGACTCAGCTACTGAATGGCATTTGTGGGAACATCAGGGGACAAGGGGAGAAAACTAATAAACACCTTTGCCTCCCTGGTATAGTGACTCCTGTATCATTGTCTATTTTGTCATGTTTAAAACATATTGTAAACTTCAGTTAGTGGGTGAGGTACAAAAACTCCCAAATAAACAAATAATATGAGGCAGAGCTTAAAACACAACAAACCAACAAATAATGGCACATAGAGAAGGGGAACATCTCGTCAAGAGGCCTTTTTTTGCTCTTTTCCTTTGCCCACAGTATGATTTTGTCACTTTCTCCCAAGCCTGAGGGACAGGTGAAGATGCATTCTTTGAATTATCATCAGCAACAAGGACAGTGGCTGTTCTTGAGAACAGAGACCGTGTTGGTGGCCAAACGGCAAACTTTTGAGGGATGAATTTGCCTCACAGATTTCTCTCTGTGTTAGCAGATCCCTATCAACCTTTTGCATTGGTCAGATTATACTCACTTGCCAAGATAAGCTGCTGTTTAGTCAGTTTTGTGCCTGTTGTGGGCAGAAAGTTGAGTTCAAGCAGAGCTAACTGGAACAGAGCAGAGAGAAGGAGAGATAGGTTACTGCTGGGGTTGATGAGAGCTCTAACACCTGGAGGGCACAGGGTTAGCAAAGCCTGGTTTAGAGCTATTGCAGTCTGACTTACGGTAACATCTTACTATTGATGGCTGGTGGCTTGAAAAAAATGAAATTCAGGGACAAATTCAGGGAGCCGTGAGCTGTCAATGGCTATCAGCTAAGGAAGGAAGGGAGCATTCCAACCTTAGAAGCATAGTAGTAGTAGTAGTAATTATACCCTGCCCACCTGGCTGAGTTTCCCCAGTCACTCTATTGTTACCAGAGAGGCTGCAACGCTTCAAAAGTTGTTAGACTCCAGTTCTCATCAGCCCCAGAAACAATGGCTGATGGGCCTTTGGCATTTAACTCTCTGTGGCCTTTCTAGATGTGGGTGGGATGCTTTTAGTGAATTTCTTTCTCTCTTGGTTTTAATGTACAGTACCTATGTGGGTTTTTATGGTATGTTTGCTTGTCTGTCTGTAAGTCACTTTGGGTTATTCTGGGCAAGACAAAGCGACTAACAAATTCAATACATAATAATAATAATAATAATAATAATAATAATAATAATAATGGGATGATGGGAGTTGAAGTCCAACACCAACAACTGCAGGCTCTCGCCTTTCCCAACCCTGCTGTGTACCCTTGTGATATGATGCTTTTGGGATAGTGCATGAATGCTGTGCCAAATTGTTTTGTTTGAAATCTCAATTGAGGCAGCTGGCTGGTTGCAGCTGGAGACCGGATGGTGTTAAGGACTGCCTCAATCACAGCAAGTCTCAGCGACCTGACTCAGCCGAAAGAGAGAGAGAGAGAGGCTAGTAAACAGGTTTTCAGCTCAGGCAAAAACATCTCCGCTGAGTCACTGGCCTCCTCTTCCGGCAGCAAAGGAGCCCAGCACCCAGAGGCTTGACAGGGCAAAGCCACCTCAAACAGGGGCACAGGAAACTGCCCGATGCGGAATGAGGTCGTCTGCTCCATCTAGCTCAGTACTGCCCACACTGACTGGCAGTGGTCAGGCACAGAGTATTTCCCACTCCCACCTGGAGATCCGGGCTAAGCATCAGGAAGAACTTCCTGACAATAGGAGCTGTACCACAGTGGGCTCTGCTTCCTTGGAGTATTTTAAGCAGTCACGGACGCATTAGCGGAGATTCCTGTGTTGCAGGGGGTTGGACTGGATGACCCTCGGGGTCCCTTCCAACTCTACGCTTCTGTTATCTAATGCACAATATTTAGGGATGGGTGATCGCCCTCTCTTTTCCCTTGACAGATGTTTCATGCTCCGGTCCCCGCTTTTCACGCATCAATGCAAACAACTCGCTCTCCCTCCCTTCCAAACAAAGGCTTCCCCCTCCTGCGCAGCCTTCCTCGCCCCTCTCTCCAGCGTCTGCTTCCACTAACAATCCGCCCCCCCAAACTAAACAATCTCACTGTAAATGGCAGCCTCCACCCGTGCCCGGCCACGCTTACCCAGGGTCCCTCTTCCCCTCCTTGTCTCCCATATGCCCCCTTTCCCACTTCGAGGGCGGTTTCTAGTGCGCCACGCCGCCCTCAGCGGGGCTGTTTCCAGGCTCCCACCGCCGGTTTCGGGGGCCCCCTGCCCGTTTCAAGCGCCCCCGCCAGCCCCCTTGCCTTGAGCCGGCCCAGCAAGTCTCCGCACTTGCTCAGGCTGAGGTTCTTGCGGTTCCACTCGGCCCTCAGCTGCTCGTACATGCCCGCTGCCTCTTTCAGCCCCGCGGCGCCCGCGTCCGCCCCGTTCAGCACCGGCCCTCCCGTCGCTGCCATCACAGTCACCCCCGCTGCCATGAATCGGCACCCGGCCGAGGAGGGGAAGGAGCGGTAGCAGCAGCAGCTGTCACAAAAGCCCAGCGCGACCGTCCTCGCTTTGCGGCCGCCCGCGCGGTCTCCATGGCAACTGCCTCGAGGCCGGCGCGCGTCGGCGACGCACCAACGGTTGATGGAAGGTTTTTGGAGCGCATGCGCGAAGCGGAGTAACGGCTCCGAGCGAAGCAAGCGAGCGGAGGGGTTTGAAGTGGGGACGCTGATGCGCTAATTTTAGGAGCTCGATGTAGGCTATTTTTGGGGGGGGGCGGCGGTGAGGGGGAGAAGGTATGAGGGCTGAGGAGCACGTTTGGGAAGCGTAGCGTCTTGAAATAGCTGTTGGCTTTTACGTCACCCGGGTGACGTCACTCGCAGGGAGGCCTCGGCGTGAAGCTCCGTGACGTCACCAGCCAAGGGGCTAGGCGTGGGAAACGCAGGCCAATGGCACAGGCAACCTAGCTCAGTTGCTGCAAAAGTTTATTTGAAAGCATACAGGTTTTATTTGTTGTTAAAACACACAACAGAGTTTATGCCAAATGTAACAGTTTGAAACAGGCATTGAGAATGTGGTATTGGGGTCTCCCAAGCTGGTTGTAATGAGTGATTTAATATCCTGGCCAAGGCCACCCCGTTGGGAGGACTTCCAGGCCTCCATGATAACCATGGGTTTTCCTGCAAACGATCGTTGTCAGGATACTACAGCAAGGTACCAAGGAGGGTAAATGATGAAGTTCAGGACCTGATTGTTACAGCCCCCACAGCCAGGCCCCCATGAAGAATCCAGAGATTGTGTTGTGTGTTATTTTATATACATTCATAGACACTGAAGAGACACAGAGCGGAATACTCCATTTACAGTATTCAGAATGGCATAACCACAGTCCTATGCAAAGTGCTGAGTGTTTCTGGGACCTGGGTGACCTGGTTGTGCCTTTCCTTTCTGACTCTGGTTCCTCCACTCTTAGTACATTACAGTGGTGCCTCGCTAGACGAAATTAATTCATTCTACGGGTCTTTTCTTATAGCGAAAAATTCGTCTAGCGAATCCCATAGGAATGCATTGAATTTTTTTTAAATTTTTTTTTGCCCATAGGAATGCATTAATTGAATTTCAATGCATTCCTATGGGAAACCGCGATTCGCTAGATGAATTTTTCGTAAAACGCATTCGTCTAGCGAGGTAACCTCTGCTCAAAAAATCCTTTCGTTAAGCGGAAATTTCGTTAAGCAGGGCATTCGTTAAGCGAGGCACCACTGTAGTTGGTTGATGTCCTCGCCAGATTATATTTCCATACTTCTCCACCCAGCAGGGAAGAATGGAGGTGAAAGTCCTGCTTCCCCCATCCAGAGCAGCTCTGGGAGAGGGAAGTGCCTACCCTTGCCTTTCCTCCCTGTTCTCAGGCCTCCCTCTCCCACCATCCTTTGCTCCTCATGCGTCTTAGTCTGCCACTCTACTCCTGATCCCACCAACACTTTGGGACTCGTGACATGTTATGAGAGAGAAAACCTTTTCTGTATCCACTTTCTCCATAGTACTGTGCATAATTTTAAGCAGTTCTATCATGTCGCCTCTTTCTTGATTCCTCCAAACTGAAACCCCCAATGCTGAAACCTATCCCCATAGGGGAGTTGCTTGATCATCTTGGTGGTTCTTTTCGGAACTTTTTTCAAACTCATACCATAACCTTCTTGAAGTGAGGCAACATGGTATTCCAAATGCCATTGCACCATAGATTTGTATACCAACATTATTAGAAGTCAGTTTCATTTTTAATTTATTTCCTAATGGTCCCAAGAATAGAATTTGCCCTTTTCGGAGCTGCTGCACACAGGGGCACCATCTTTATCAAGCTATCAGCCCTTGGTCAAACACTGCCAGTTCAGACCCCGTGATGGTATAAGTGAAATTAAGGGGTTTTTTTTTGTTCCAATGTGCATCACTTCAGACTTGTTTACACTGAATTGCATTTGCCATTTTACCATCCATTTCTACAGTTGATAAAGGTTCTTTTGGAGCTCTTCACTTTTTGTTTTAACTGCCCTGAACATTTTAGTATTATCAGCAAACTTGGCCCCTAACCGTTCACCCTAATTCTCAATCATTTATGAACAAGTTAAAAAGCACAGGTCCCACTACCAATCCTTGGGGGACTCCATTCTACTTCTACATCCTTCGAATGGGAGAACTGTCCATTAGTTCGTACTCCTGATTCCTGTTAATCAGCTCCTTATCCACAAAAGGAGAAGACCAGTTGTGTTGCTTATTGTTTCTATTTACTTGGCAATTTTTAAGTCTTTGGAAACTGCTCTGAGCACAGTTTCTAGAGTGGAAAGGTTGGCATTCATTTATCTCGGGAGACAAAGGAGTGTGCCTGTTACCACACACAAGAGGTTATGGCAAAAGCCAGCCAAGCGATAAGGACCACGTGACATGTTTCTTCCTTTGTGGAATCCTAGAGGAAGGCCAACAGCCCAGCACCGCTTGGTTTTGCCTTCTATTCAGCACTTGCCAGTATGTTACTTTTTCCTCTGAGGTGAATAGCAGCTATTCACTAACACAGGAGAAAGTAAAGGTATGTATTTGAAGGACAGGATTCATGTAGGACTTTAATATGCTTTTTTGACTCCTTTGAAGCTTACCATTAAATATCAAGCCAGTCCCTCTGTGCAAAGCCCCCTCTTAGGTTAGATAGAATATTGAGAAGAGGCTTGCTTATTTATAACACCTGCATTAAAGGATTACTTAAAAAGGGAATTGTTTTTTTGGCAGGTTCCATTGCAAGGAGCACCTGTGATGTGGCAACTTTTCGCAGCTACACTCTCCCTCGTTTTCCTGTGGATGAAACATCTATTTGCAACAGATTGCCAATGGGTAGTTGTAGTCAACAATTTTGATGACCTTGGGACCGACCGAAAGATTTTCTTTCGCCAGCGGGAAATTAGAAGGGTAACTGAGATCTTCAAGGAACTCACAGACTCAGCTATAGACCCTGACGACAAAAATGCAGTGAGTATAACATGCCTGGGTGTGGGAGAGAAGATCTTCCTTTCTTTCCATGGCTAGCAAGGGCTGCTTGGGTTCCATGTCTTTTGAGCTGGAGCTGTTAGGAGGGTGGGCAAGAGGCCACATAGAGAGCCTCTAGATCCAAGGGCTGAAGGGAAATCAGACAAACAGCAGTCACACACATCCTCTTTTTTTTAATAAACATTTTTATTAGATTTTCCAATTTAAATATCTAATCCATTTTCCAATTATACAAATTATACAAATACTAGTTGGCCCTGCCACGTGTTGCGGTGGCTCAGTTTGTTAAATGGAGCCTCAGAGTCCCACTTCAGACTCCCCTCACCTTCAGAGTCCCCCTGTTTTTCGTGTGTTATGTTTTCATAGGCGCATCCCTGTGTCTCCCCCCACCCTGTTCTGTCCCTCCCCCCACCCCCCGGTTCATCCCTGTGATTGGGCCCACCCTGTCCCAACCTATGAACTATTTGGGCCCCCCATCCCCCACCCAGACAGGCCCCTACCTCCACTTGGCCTAGTCTGGAAAGTGGCCTAGTCTGCAAAGCCGAGGCGAGATACTGTGGAGAGGGCAGGTTTCATCCCTGTGTCTCCCCCCACCCTGTTCTGACCCATTACCTATCCCTGCCCCCTATTTGCCCCCCCATCCCTCCCAGGCAGGCCCCTACCTCCACTTGGCCTAGTCTGGAAAGCGGCCTAGTCTGGTTCGGCCTATTCAGTCTGCTGGGCAATGTTGGGCCTTGTTGCTGCAAAAGGCCTATTTTCAGTTGGTTGCTGTGGAATTTTGTGATGTCATCTGGTGGCGCAGCTTTGGAGGCAGCAGCGTGCGGTCTGTCTTTCTATTGGATGCTGCTGGAGTCTCCAGACCTGCTGGTGATGTCTAATTTGGGCGCCACTTTTTGTGTGTGTTTAATCATTGTTTTAGGTGTGAAAGGTGTGGTTTTTTGAAAAAAAAAACTTTACGCCAGATCCCTCCCTGATGGGCAAGGTACGCTTTGTCCTGATTTGATGCAATTCGATTCAGCAATTACGGAGCAAGGCTGTGACCTCCGTGCACGCAGTGGGAACGTTTATATATATATAGATCAATTAAACATTTTATCCAAATCTTCTGCCAAATTATACACATTTATCGACTCCCCATGCTCCAGACTCAGAAGGCCTAGCCCTCTTATAACGCTGCAATTCTTTCCCACATTGTCCAGATCTTATTCCATAATCTATTATTATCATTCTTTCTTTTTTCCAAGTCACTGAGTTCCTTCCAGCAAGCAAATTTAATCAAGCCATATTTGAGTGTGTGTGAATTTATATTATAGTTCCCTTTTGTAAATTTAGCACTGTCTCCTCGCATGCTGGCATCCTGCCAAGTCCGTCCATAAATCCACAAATCCTCTTCACAGCTGGCAACCACGAGCCTCAAACAATCCCAAGAAATTAGATGCTAAAGCCTTCGTGACACTTTTCTCCAAGCCTTTCTCCACAGCAGCCATTTCAGGGAAGGTTTTGCCAGGTCATAACTGTATACACAAATCTAATGTCATTATTTATGGCTCCCTCCCCCTTTGACTGCTGTTACGGCTCTGTCTCTTAAGATGGCAGAGGCTGTTTTTTATAACTGCATCATATCTCAGAATTTTCTTGACAGGTTTCCAACTGCTAACGAGCTTGCTTCTCTCTGATGTCCATAAATTTAGGGAGACTTTGACCACATTCCAAGCAAATCCCCAATTACAAACTTTAATTATTTATATTTTTCAATTCACACATTCTATATACTTAATAACCATATTATCTCAATAAATTTCCAACGTTCCAATTTCGCTTGCTTTGTAGATATTATAAACGGCTCATCCAATTGAAGCACAATTATAGAGTTCCAGCTTTCCCCCTTCTGTTTCGTCGCATACCTTCTTAATCTGATGAAAGAAATTCCTCAGTGTCTTTTGTTTTCTCAGTGGCTGTACTTTACAGTATAAATCTCCTCCTTTGTCTGAAGCGTGTCCACGACTCATATCTAATTTCTCTCTTAAGTCATGGAGCCCAAAACGCTCGTAAAATCAGCGTCCAGGAGATCCAGGCTCCCATGAGGGCTTTCTATCCAGTGCCTCCAGCCCCTCCTTCCTTCCGAAGTCGAAGTTGGTGGTGGGCATCTGCGGATGAGACTGCATCTTCCCGTACCCCCCGACAAGATTTCGGGAGGCTGCTACTCCCATTACAGCCTCGTAAATTACCCCGTAGGTGTCAGAGAGATGGAATTTTCGGCCATCTTCTATGGCGCTCGCAGTCACACACATCCTCAAAAGCCTAGGCTTAACAGAAGAGGCCAGGGCTGATTGTATCCCAGGCAAAGGCCAAGCCTGACTTGGAAGCTTTTAGAACGGAGGGAACCGATGGGCTGCCTTTGTGGGTGGCGTCAACCTAGAGCTTAGGGGGAGATCCCAGTTGTGAGACCCTCTCAAACGGCAGACCTGACCAGCTCACCACAGCAGTGTATAAATCTGGAGCTTCTACTTTCATCCTTGGTGATTCCTAACAGGCACAAGTGCTTGAATCCCTTACAGTCTCAGCTACTTTGGTTTATTTTATTAAATCAACTGTTTTATTCAGGGCTGCTGTTGGCTCTACTGGTATACCAGCCAACCAGAACTTTCAGCTTATTACTCTGCAGAGGTCAAGCCAACAATTTATTGAAGTGAAAAGAGATACGGTATTGAAATAACCGTCTCTTTTTACAGAAATACCTGGGATTTCCATACTACCTGAAAATTAATCTGAGCTGCACACTTCAGGTAAGCGAAGAACTACCTGCTTTGCGAGGGCAAGGGATACTTATACATTGTAATTGAAGGGGGACTTTCCCTTGCTCCCCTATTGCTTTAGCAATGGACAGATCTGCACTATGGACATAAACTTGCTGTTGCATCTGTTGGTGAGATGCATGATAATGTTATGAGGGTGTTTTTTTTGTGGGGGTCATCCTGCATGATGCCCTGGTCCTTTGTAATTCCTGGGGTCCTGGTTCCACCAAGGATTAAAATCTAATGGAGGATTCCATTGCTGAATTAGCCAGACAAGGCTCATAGTTGCCAACTCAGTATGGTCCTTTGTATAACAAAGGAAGCAGCTCTGTGCCAGAGGACAAATGGAGGGACGTGCATGGCGCTGTGGTCTAAACCACTGAGCCTCTTGGGCTTGCCAATCAGAAGTTTGGCGGTTTGAATCCCCACGATGGGGTGAGCTCCCATTGCTTGGTCCCATCCCCTGCCAACCTAGCAGTTTGAAAGCACGCCAAAAAGTGCAAGTAGATAAATAGGTACCGCTCTGGTGGGAAGGTAAATTGCGTTTCCGTGCGCTGCTCTGGTTGCGGTATTCCGTTGCGCCAGAAGTGGCTTAGTCATGCTGGCCACATGACCCCGAAAAACTGTCTGCAGACAAACGCTGGCTACCCCAGAGTCGATCGTGACTGGACTTAACTGTCAGGGGTCCTTTACCTTTACCTTTTTAACACAGACAAAAGCCAGGATAGTTGTTTGTGAGAGAGAGCTGGGCTAGAAGCAGGTTGCTGGCATAAGTCAGGGAGTCATAGCCATGCTTGATTTTTGCTGGAATCCAAGGCTGTGTCCATGGGAGAAACAAGAGCACTTGGGGTGTTAATGCTGTGAGTGCCTCCACTGTAGGCTTAGGTTGCATATGTGTGTAAATAAACCACATGTCATAAAGAAACCATAGTCTCCACAGTCCCTTATTCCAAGGAAACCAAACCCTGGGTAAGTGACTGGAACCCCTGGAGTCTCTCACCACTTGGAGACATGCCACACTCATTTCATTTTGCTGTTGTTGTTGCATAAATTTTATTAAAGCTTTCCTTTGATATAACAAGATAAAAAAACCTAATCTATGTAAAAACAAAAACAGAAAAAGTGCGAGAGAGACAAGCATATATGGAAGGGGGGGGGAGAAAAAAAAGAAACAGGAAAAGAAAAGAAAAAGGGCTTCTTATTCTGTGTCTTTTCAGTTACATAAAAATAATTATTCGAACATTCCCTCCATAATAACAACCCACTATTCTACTTTCTTCATTTTTCCAGTCTCTTGTTCCATTTCATTCATCTCTGGCTTAATTTCATTCCTCATTTCATTCATCTCTGATCTGAAAGATTTTATTTGTTATGCAAATAACTGCTGAAGAATGCCAACAGTAAGTGGTGTACTTAAAATGTACAAAACAGACAATTGCCACAGCTAGATATCTTACTATGACAAGAGCACCAATAAATTTGGTTCCTTTACTTAAAGGACAACTTTCCCCATGGAGGAAATTTCAGTTGGTAATGTTACTTTCAATTTCTTGGGAGCACTTTCATCAAAAAGAGAGAAAAATTAATCCACTAATTCTTAATACCTAAATCTCTCTTGTCCTTTAAAATCTTTCTTATCTTAAATCATAAATCAAGCTTTTGTTTTGAATTCAGCACTTTACACGTCTTTTCTTTTTAAACCCAGAAAGTAACTGACTCACCAAATGGGGATTTTCACTGACAGACAAAGAAACTCTTTTGGGTTATAAATTATTCTTTTCCAAAGGTAATTAAGAAAGGGAGGCATCTGCTGATCCAGTGTCCATAAAGGTTGCTAAGTGGTTTGACCAAGATAACAATTCCTCATCTTGGTATCTGAAGAAGTGTGCATGCACACGAAAGCTCATACCAAAATAAAAACTTAGTTGGTCTTTAAGGTGCTACTGAAGGAATTTTTTTATTTTAATTCCTCATCTTCTAAGTCATTCCACCTGCCTGTCGGCAATTTCTCAGTCCCTTCACGCAGCAAACAGCTTTCCTGTGGTTAATCCTTTTGTTCACACTTTATCCAAAGTAAAGCCGATAGCCAAGACTTGAGTCTGGCTATCATCAAACACCGACAAAATCTGCCATCTTCTCTCCCCTGTAAGTCCCAACACTAATGTAATAGTTGACAGACCTCTGCTTGGATTGAGTCAGCACAGGCAAGTGACACTAGAGAATTTTGTGACAAGGGCTCTGGGTCAACAAACTGCCTTCCTCCTTCCAGAACTCAGAATGGGCAGTTCGGACAGGTCACTACACTGGACTGAGGCCGACCGTGACTGTCACTTTTTCTGAACCCGTCCACCCTGTGCGTCAGAAACAGGAGCAGCTGCAGATCGAAATGAGGGCTGCTCCGTATAGGGATAAAGGTATTTCAGCGTGTCATCCCCAAGAGGCAATGCGGAAGCAGGAAGCACAAAAGGAAGTACCTCATTAAAGAGTAGCTTCCTTTTGAGGAGCTTTGCTCCCTTCGGAATTTTTTGGCTTCAGAAAGCAAATTTTGGATGCCACTAAAGGCCACAAATAAGCAGACAGACAGATTGGACCCAGTTTGGCCCAATTCACTTCTAAATTCCCTAAGCTTGCATTGGGGAACCTCTTCATAGATTGCATTGTAGGTTAATTGGCAGAAGGGAAGGCAGCATTTGCATGTTCTGCCTTGGATGATAATAGCTCATTTCCCCGCAGCCTCAAAGGGTGTGTGTGTGTGTGTATTGGCAGAAGTCAGAACGAGAATCGCCATCCAAACACCTAATTTAAATAGCGGATAATATTTTGTCTCACTCTTCCACCAACATGAGTATGATCCTGCCTTAGCACTGGGTGGGGCAGGCATTTACTGGGATGTAGCCTCTCCCCACTTCTAGTCCGTCCTCTGTTTAGGCTTTTGGAGGGGATTCCTGCTCTGCCACTGAGCCTCTTGGGCTTGCTGATCAGGTCAGCGGTTCAAATCTGCACAACGGGGTGAGCTCCTGTTGCTCTGTCCCAGCTTCTGCCAACATATCAGTGCACACCACTGCATACCAGTGCAAGTAGAGAAATAGGTACTGCTGTGGCAGGAAGGTAAACAGTGTTTCCGTGTGCTCTGGCTTCCATCATATTCCTCCGTGCACTAGTAGTTTAGTCATGCTGGCCACATGATCCAGAAAGCTGTCTGTGGACAAATGCCAGTTCCCTTGGCCTGAAGTGAGATGAGCGCCACACACCATAGTCGCCTTTGACTGGACTTAACCATCCAGGGGTCCTTTACCTTTTTACCTTTCCATGCCTTCTCTGCCTCCAGGAAATTGTGACGCCGAGGAAGTTTGCAAAATGTACTGGTTCACACCGATGCCCTTCTTGAATGGCACTGTTGTGTTGGATGTGTTGGTGGAAAGCAACGGCATTGGTCTCCCTGTGAGCAGCAGAAGGTGAGTGATACGTTTCTAGTTTGTAGACTGTTGTAGAAAATTGAACGCCATGCACTGCACTCATAGGTCCACAGATGTACAGAGAGGGGAACAATGCCTTGACCTGACAGGAGCCATTTTTCCCTGCCAGAAACAAAAGGTCAAGGAAGGGTTCTCCCTTGCTCAACAGGAGGAATAATCCCCACTTGACCCCAGACCATCACCGGAATATGCCTCGCCTCTTTTGCATAGCTATCGCCTAAGCGCTTTTACAACTCCTCCAGAAACATACATAATAATGCCTTAACTCAGGAAGGTCTGGCGCAACAGTAATTGCGCATTTCCCACCAACCCTTCTTTATCTCTGCCCCGAAGCGTTTTTCCTCCCAGGAAGGAGACTTTCTGAATCTAAACCTTTCTTTAATTCTGTCTGAATAAAAACTATGTTGTTGTATGAACTTATCTGTTTGATTATATTTAGGAGACGGGTTTCTTTTTTATGTATTCTTGCACATGTGTTTCTGTAAAACTTCGAGACTTTCAAATTGCTAATACGTTGTCCTTAGACTATGTATGTATTAATGTTGTTAAAGTGTAACCCTCCCTTCATTACTAGTTACTGTATTTCTGTAACCCTTTATGAAGCCTTCAAGTGTACGCGTTCCCTCTCCAAGTATCAACCCTATGTATCAATTTGTATCACATTTTGACAGTCACCCAAGTTTCACAGTGTAAATTTCCATGAATAGTTTCTACATTTCCTCCCGCTTGACAAGTTCCCTTCTACTACAGTGCCATCTAGCTTGTCTTACAATAATGACACAAATACACAACTTAGTGAAGAAAAACAAGTTTATTAAAACCAGGTGTCGCGATATCCTTCGCACCTCCGCACCTCCGGCAAATCCATCCTGTGAACAAATAAAATGTATGCAAAATCATTATCTTTAAAAAAAATTTTTTAATTGATTTTACACATTACAAAACAATACATACATACATAACATATTCTCCACCTTCTTCCAACCCCCCCCCCCCAGGCCCTCTCCTGCCACGAGAGAGTCCTGTGCAAGTAGACAGTTGAAGGTGGTCCATTTTATAGTTGGATTTATACCTTCCTCCCTCTCCCCCGCCCCAGTGCCCCCTTCTGCCACCAGAGAGCTCCAGGATAACAAGGCAGAAAGAAGGAGAGTGTCCACCCAACTATTTACCCAAATACACTTTTTAACTTTATACTAAAAAAGAATAGAAAAAGAAAAAGGGAAAGACGACTAAAAAGAAAACCCCCAACCCCCCCTTGAAACAAAAGAAATAAAGGATTAAAAATGGAGAAAAAAGAAAAAGAGAAAAAGAAAAAGAAAAACTATTTATGGTCATTCATTTTCAATAAACATTGTATGGGCTTCCCCAACCTCCCCCCTACCCCGATTTTCATTTCCAATTCTCATTTAACAGCTTTCTTGTCATTATTCCCATTCTATTTATCAAAATCACATTCTGAATTTAATATTCTTATTTCTAAATCTTATCATAATTCCATCTAATCAATCTTTCTTTTCTTCCCTTGCCTAAATTTTTATCCTCTAAGGACTTCCATTCTTTTTAAACCATTTGATCATTCCAAATTTTAATTTACTATATATCTATTTGATAATGTACCTGCTCTTCCCCTGGCCCCAGCCGACCCCCTTCAGTCCAGCAAATTCCATAGTCATCAGTCCAGTTTTCAATCCTTTTAATCTATCCTAATATCTAATTATCCATTCTTACTTCATCCCACCCCCTTTTTCCAATGTTTTACAATCCAACCTTCCTTATGGCCCCCCTGGATTTTCCCGCTTCTTTGCACAACCATTTCCTTGCGTGTTTTCTGCACTCCAAAAAGTTCCATCGCTTTGGTCAGTCCGAGAGTTTCTTGTCCTTTCCCCAGTATAGGAGGAATAAATTCCAATCCTTCTTGTTGAGCATATTCCTCATTTCCTTCCCCTGTCTCTTCCTGTTGAACTTCATCTTGTTTTTCAATATCACTGTCATTTGATGCATTGTGTGTACTGTCTTCCTCTGCTATTACACTGTTCATGTCCTCCAACTGTAAAAATTGTCTCCTTTCTTGCAATAATAATTCCTCCTGGTACATTCCGATTCTCAGTTCCCACAAGCATCTCAAAACATTTTGCTGGAACGCAGATGGATATACTTTTGTTGACATTCTCTCTCTTTTTTTAAATTTTTAAATAGTACTTTATTTCAAAATTTTTAAGATTACATATTAAAAGAGAACAAGAAAGAAAAACAGACAAAAAAAATCATAAAGAAAAAGAGAAAATTAGGAAATCCATTATTCACGGATTTACATAAACCATAACTCGTTCTATTCATACATACAGGGCTAATAGTTCCACACATACAAAAACATACTAATCAAATCATAATAATAACAAAGGATATATATATATATATATATATATATATATATATATATATATATACTAACTCAAAACTCTAAGCATTCACAACCTAACTCATGCAGCAATTATTAAACACAATTTATAAAGCATAGACACAGAAAATAATAATAATGAGAAATACAAACAAAAATAAAGATAAAGATAAAGATAAGAATAAAAAATAAAAATAAAAATAAGAATACTTCCGATTGTCTGTCCACTGTTGTCTTACAATATACTCTTCCCTTAACTTGTTATATTCCCACTTTCCTCTCCGGCCAATTCCGGATACTTTTACCTATTTTAACCTAACATGTATTGTCTCTTTATACGGTTCTTAGTTTAAGCATATCACCAACTCCGAATTTAGTCCCTCTTTCATTAAATATTCCTCTAATAGTTTCCACTCACTTTGGGTTTTTTGTTTCGGGGTGTTTCTTTTATACGCTGTCATCTTTGCTAAATTCATATACTCTATTACTTTATTTTGCCACTCCCATACCGTCGGTGTCTCCTCCCCTTTCCATCTCTGTGCTATAAGGGTCCTTGCCGCTGCCACCGCGTATAGTAAGATATTCCTCCTATCTTTGGGTATACCCTTGGGTATCATGCTTAATAAGAACAGCTCTGGGGTTTTTTCAAATGTACACTTTAACATCCTCTTTAACTTCTCATAAATTATGTTCCAAAACCTTTGTAATTTTTTACACTGCCACCAGCAATGCATATACGTTCCAATTTGTTCGTGGCACTTCCAACACTTATTTGAACCTTTTTTATATATCTTCCTTAATTTCTCTGGAGTTAGATGCCACCTGTATACCATCTTCATTGTATTCTCCTTAATCGCTGTGCAAGCTGTAAATCTTATACTTTCTATCCAAAAATTCTCCCATTTTGTACACTCAATAACTCTACCGAAATCTTGTGCCCATTTCACCATAACATCTTTGACTAATTCATCCTTTAGATTCCACTCCAACAAAAATTTATATATTACTGCCAATTGTTTTTCCTCATTTTCAATTAACATTTCTTGTAATTTTGATCTATTTTCCTGAAAGCCGATTTCCCTGTGTTTCTTAAATAAACTCTGTATTTGGTTATATTGTAACCAGCTTGCACAGTGATTTTTCACCTCCTCATATGGTTTCAGTGTATATTGTTTATCTACCTCTTTTATCAGGTCTTGGTATGTTAACCACTTTTCTTTGTCCCCCCCCCCCCGGGCCGTTATTTCAAAGGGTGATGCCCACCACGGTGTCCTTGGTTCTAATAATTTCCTAAATTCCAACCACACCCTGAATATTGAGTTTTGAATTACGTGGTCTGCGAATTCCTTGTATATCTTTCCATTTTCTTGTAGAAGGTATGCGTGCCACCCAAGAGAGTTTCTAAATCCCTCCAGATCTAAAATTTCCCTATTGTCTAACACGATCCATTCTTTTAACCAGCACAGATTTGCCGCTGCATAATACAATTGTAAATCTGGTACACTCTCTTTGCTATCCGTTAGTAATTTGAACTGGATTCTAGGTTTCTTTTTACCCCAGATGAATCTACTTAAAATTCTCTTCCAATTATTAAAGATCTCTTCCAATTATTAAAGATCTCCATTTTCCCGATAATTGGCAACATCTGAAACAAGAATAAATTTTTTGGCAGTATCATCATTTTTATTGTTGAGATTCTTCCCATTATTGATAGATGTAGATTATCCCATTTCTCTAAATCTTTTTCAATTTCTTCCACAGCCTTCTATAATTGTTCTCATATAAGTTTACATTATTCTTTGTCACTATTATTCCCAAATACTTTACCTTTTTTACCACCTCCCAGCCCGTAGCCAATTCTAATTCCTTCACTTCATTTTCCCTCAAATTTTTAACAATCATTTTGGTTTTTCCCATGTTAACTTTGAATCCCGCTATCTCTCCATAATTTTTTAATTTAAGTTTCAATTTACCTACAGAGTCTGCTGGGTCCTCCATTATTATCAAGATGTCGTCTGCAAAGGCCTTAAGTTTGATCTCACTCTTCCTGACTTTCAATCCTCTAATATTTCTGTCTTCTTTTATCTCCTTAATTAAGCATTCTATTGATAAAATAAATAGGAGGGGGGACAGTGGACATCCCTGCCTCGTTCCTTTTTTAATCTCAAATTCTTCTGTGGCTTCGCCGTTTATTAATATTTTAGCTGATTGGTCCTTGTATATCGCATTAATTCCTCTTAAAAAGTTCCCCTCAATCCCAATCTCCTCCATTGCTTTCTTCATAAATTTCCAGATCAAATTATCAAACACTTTCTCAGCGTCGAGGAAAACAAAGGCTACTTTTTGACTCGGATTCCAATCAAGGAACTCAATCGCATCTAAAAGAATTCTCATGTTGTTACACATCTTGCGCTTGGGCAAAAATCCCTGCTGTTCCTTGCCCAATATCCTATTTAGTACTTTCTTTAATCTATTTGCAAGAATCAACGCAAGAATTTTATAGTCCGAATTCAGGAGGGATATGGGTCTAAAATTTCCGACCTCCTCCTTTTTATTATTATCCTTTGGGATCAAAACAATAAAGGCCTGTTGCCAGGAATTGGGAAATACTCCCTTTTCCAAGATCTCATTAGCAAGTTTTTGATATATTTCCAGAGGGCGTGACTTTTTTCTATAAGGAAAGACAATTAAATCAGCTGATGAGGCGGAGAAATATAGTAGGAAAATTAAGAGTGAAATAGGAGGGGAGGAGGGTGACATTGAAGAAGGTCAAGTAGAAGAATAAAAGGGGGAGGGGGAAAGAATTGGCTGCATATATCTTTTTTCGTTTTGATTGTGTAAATTGTCTTTTTTCTTTTTTCTTTATTGGCAAACGACTAAGGGGGTGGTTCGGGTTTAGAAGCAATATACACGATACGATACAAGTCTCCGCTTAATCCATCTACTTTCCACTGCAGGTGCAGTGTAAGGTGTGAGTTTTGATTGGTTGGTTCGAGTTATTAAAGTGAAATTCTAAAGTGATGAATCTTAAGGTGGTCTCGTGGAATGTGAATGGCCTGAATAATAAATTGAAGAGGAATAAGGTAGAACACATCCTGAGGAAAGGCGTTTGGGATGTGATCTGCCTCCAAGAAACACATGTAGCAAATAGACACAAGAGAGTTCTAAATAATAAAAGGTTGGGTGAGGTGCACACATCGTTGGATGAGAGAAAGAAGAGGGGAGTAGCCACCTATGTAAAGAAAAATATTAAGACAGAAAAGATCCTCCAGGACGAAGAAGGAAGAATGGTAGGTACAAGGCTACACTTACCAGGCGGTAATGTGATAGTAATTAACATCTATGCACCCAATGGAGGTAAATCTGGCTTCTTTAGAAAGTTGAGAGATCAGATGAGTAAGGTAATAGAAGGGGAGGAAATAATATTAACGGGGGATTTTAACGGGGTCTGGAATGTGGAAATGGATAGAACTAACAAAGTGAGAAAGAGTAGTGGAGAACTACCAAAAGAATTTAGAGACCTAATAGAGGAATATGAATTAAAAGACGGTTGGAGAATAAGGAATCCTAAGGAAAAGAAGTTCTCTCACTATTCAGATCTCCATAAGTCGGCAGCCAGACTGGACATGGTGTGGCTATCCGCAAATTTGATGTTAAAAATGACAAACAGCGAAATTCTACCAAAATCAATAAGTGATCACAACCCGGTAATGGTAAATCTGAAAGAGAAAGAAAGTAGGAAAGGCAGGTGGCGAATGGATGAAGGGATACGTTGCAGGGTACGTTGCAAAGGTTCTCTCACTATTCAGATCTCCATAAGTCGGCAGCCAGACTGGACATGGTGTGGCTATCCGCAAATTTGATGTTAAAAATGACAAACAGCGAAATTCTACCAAAATCAATAAGTGATCACAACCCGGTAATGGTAAATCTGAAAGAGAAAGAAAGTAGGAAAGGCAGGTGGCGAATGGATGAAGGGATACGTTGCAGGGTTCGTTGCAAAGGTGAAAAAGTTACTGACGGAATTCTTTCAAGTGAATATGAGTGAGGGCATGAACACAACAACAGTTTGGGAGGCGAGCAAAGCCTTTGTGAGGGGCATCTATATTCAACAGAAAAGTAGAATTAATAGAGAGAGGAGGGAAAGAATTAAAAAAATAGAAAAGGAAATAGAAGAGAAGGAGAAGGAATTGGGAAAAAATCCAAAGGATGCAAAAATAGCAAATCAGATCAAAATTTTACAAAATAGTTTGTCAATGGTGATAGGGAATGAAATTGAAAAAAAGATAAAATGGGCAAAACAAAGACAGTTTGAATTGGGAGGGAAAGCCGGACGCCTTCTATCATGGCAATTGAGGAAAAAACAGGAAAGCAGTTTAATCACAAATATTAGGGAGGGGGAGAAAATTTGGACAAAAAGGGAGGATATTCAGAAATGTTTTTGGAATTATTATAAAAAATTATATAAAGAGGAGGATATAAGTGAGAAAAAATTAGATAATTATTTTAGGAATTTAAATTTGACCAAATTAAAAGATGAAGAGAGAAAAGAATTAAGTACCCCAATACTAAAGGAAGAAATATTAGATGCAATAAATAAATTAAAACAAGGAAAGTCGCCCGGGACAGATGGTTTAGCAAATCAACATTATAAAATTTTTAAAGATGAATTTTGTTTACATTCTCAGGCCCTTTCAAGGAGTCAGGCAATAGTTACTTCTTATTTCACCAACCACATTTTAGAAAACTGGCTGCCATATTTATCACAGTTCTATTGCCTTAAATTCTGTAAATATGTTTAATATGTAACACCCAAAAAACCCATGCACTCTTTCCCTTCTTTTTCTTTTTAGTAATAATGTCAGCTCGCTGGTCTGTCCGGGCTGCTGGTTCCAGGGAAAGAACAGACCTTTCCCTATTTAATTGTCTCTCCTTGCAGGGAATTTTAGTCACCACTGTCCATCTCCCCTCTAACCCTGCTTCAAGGGGAGAATCTTTTTACCACATTCTTTGGAGTTATCTTTGTAAAAAATATACTTCTTGTCCCGGTTTCGGGTTCTTTAATTAACTGCTTCTTAAATCAATCAGTGGGAGGAGATGGCTTCCGTGTTTTCTATCTCTCTCCCGTTTCCTAATTGTATTCCAATAAATTTATTTTTGAATCTTACTCACTGTCCTTTTCCGAATTGTTCTTTAGAAGTATCCAGCGCTCTCCGCCTCCGGTTTCGGTGCTTCTCTCCGTGAGGTAGCGATGTCGCTCAAAGATGGCCCCCGCGACTTCTACCCTCTCTCACTCCGGTGTTCTTCTGAGACAACCGGAGAGTTCGGGGAGTCAAAATGGGGGACTGCCGAGCTATCTTCGTCCCCGGGACATTCGACCCGGGGCTCTAAGGGGCGCAGCATCGCTCTTGCTGCCCTCCCCCCCTCGCGAAGACGGGCAGCCTCGGAGCTCGAGGCAAACCCTGCCGGACAGCGCTGGCGCTGGACCGGAAGCCGCAAAATCATTATCAGGACCATTACCCCAATTGTCCCACTAAGGTCCCCACATCGAAAAACCTATCAAACCTTTGTACTTACCTGATTGCCCTCCACCCAACTGTCTCCCGCCTTTTTCTTGTAATTGAGTAACATTGGGAAGGAATATTATATAAAGCTGGAAGCTCTCTTTGTTCGGGGTTCTTCGCTCCGTCTTGCTGCATGAGAGGGGAACCGCTGTTGCAACAGCCTTTTATTTCTTTATTTTCTGTTTAAAATAAACTGCCTTGCTTTTTGGAAGTCCTGGTTTGGTCTCTGTCATTTTACAGTCGGTAAGAGCTTATTAACTGCATCTCTTGCCAGGGTTCCCGGACTCTTCCTGGGTCAGGATCCTGTTTCCCCCGGTCTTCAGGACCCCCCTAAATTTCACTTCAAGACCCAGCAAGAACATTTTCACGTGTGCCAGTATCTTGCTTGTGCCATATTTTGAATGAAATCTAAAACAAAACAAACCCCAAAACTGTCAATCTACAGTCATTGTTGTTGTTTAGTCGTTTAGTCGTGTCCGACTCTTCGTGACCCCATACCTCGGTTTAAGTCATACTTCGGTTTAAGTACACTTTGATTTGAGTACTTCCAATTTAAGTGCTCCGCAGACCAGTCTGGAATGGATTCATCCACTTTCCATTACTTACAATGAGAAAGTTCGCTTCAGGTTAAGTACAGACTTTCGGAACCAATTGTGTACTTAAACCGAGGTACCACTGTATTACAGAAAGAGAACTGGCAGCAAAGCTCTCTTGATCAGCTCAGCAGAACTAGAACCATCTTCCACCAGTGATACAGTAGTTCCACCTGGCTGTGTCTGCGGGCCAAGGGGACACAGCGAGGCCTGTTCCATCCTCCTGGCTGGAGCCGACTGCCATGTGGCTCCTCCCCTCCCTGAACTGTTTCCTGCACTGACAGTGCCATTTGGCCATTATGTAATGATTACATGAATGCATTGGTAATTGAACTCGCTAGTTTTCCCCTCCCCTCACCATTCCCCCCCCCACCATCTTTTGTATCAAGTCTCTCTGACGACATACCATTATGGTATTTTGAATGGAATTGATGGCTTTTAAGAAAAAGCAGTATATAAATGTAGCAAAATAAAACACATATATGCTTTTTCTCCTTATTTATAGGTTTGCCGTAAATATCAACGGCTATGTGGGAATTTCTCAAAATGAGGTTAAGCTCAGGATTGGGGACAAGGTAAAATGCTGGGGTTGGTAGGGATCTCAAGCGGCGTTACAGTCTGCTCACCACTACTACTTGCAGTCTGCAGATGTGGTTGCATTTGCCTGTTGGGGTTAAACAGAGTTTTAGGATCCCATCTCTGGTCAGCACAAAAGCATGGGAATTAGGCTGCAAAGCCTCCTTTTGAGCAAGTCCAGCTATGAAGTAAGCTGGCTTCCTCCTTGTTACCCTGCTTAACAAAGAATTGGGCAACAACTTGTAAAGTAAGTTTGAAAATTAGATTTACTTACTTTATAGTCATGCATTGGCTCCTAGTGACAGTAGCAGTAAAAACTCTACAGTCTGCTCTTTTCCTTTCTCTTAGAGACCGGGGGGCGGGGTGGGGAACTGGTCACAGTGGGGGGCGGCATGGAGACTCCCTGGTTTCTTCAGCCGCTTCTTGACCCCCCTCCTGTCCAGCCTCTGCTTCAGCCTCAGAGTCTGAACTGCACTCTGGCAAAGACTCTTCCAGCTCACTAAACCCTGTTGCCCCTCCAGCCTCCGGCACCTCCTCCCTGCCCCCCCAGTTTTCTCCCTCTGACCACTCATCGTCGTCCCACCACCAGTCCCCAAGCTTTGAGCCTTCTTCCCCCGGGAGTTCCCCGACTGGTGCCTCCCACCACACCTCTGCGTCCAGCCAGTCCATGACACTCCCTGCCCTTGCCCTTATGGGTGGGGCCTGGCACGGTCCCCATGAAGTTTTACCCTTGGATTCTGTAGAAGGTATCTGTTGGTCCCCAATGGCTTTGGTGTGATAGACTCTCCTCTCTTGTCCCTTCTTACCAAGCACAGCTAGAGTCTTTGTGGGGCGTCCTGCATCTGAACGACCCATCACGTCCCTTGTGGTACACTTACGGACAAGCCCCTGTGCTCATCCTTGGTGGCATTCCCCGGAGCAAGATTGTCTTCATGTCGGATTCAATGTTTTTCGATTACATTCCAATAGAGGTAAAGGGGAAACAAGCCCTCTGCATAGCGCATCTCTGACATGGCATCTTTGTGTTGGCTGGGGGTGGGGCTGGAACTCCCCCAATGGTTCACACATGAGCTTGGTGACGGCAAGTGAAGTTGTAGCCGTCCCACGGTGGTGGACCTTGACTTTGGCAGACCGCATGTTTTGTACGTAGTGTGTCCCAGGTTAAGTCCCCAGCATCTCCAGTTCAAAGAAGCTCAAGAGCTGACACCTTTAAACACAGCGGATGTCCATTATAGCTAACAAAGTACAGCATTATGGGAATTCCCACACAACTCTTAACCTAGTAGGAGCTGAGCCTGTTTCCACCCTTGCCTCTCTTTGTCTCCTTTTCTGCTATAGGTGGGCATTGACAGCTGCTGGATTGGCTCCCTCTCATGCCCACAGGGTACATTCTCCTCTGCCATTGTTGATGCCATTAGTACAGAGAGCACCCTGTTCATCCGGCAGAACCAGCTTGTCTATTACTTTACGGGACATTACCCAATCTTGCATGTGAACACTTCTGGGTCTGGTACGTGAGCCTGAGAAGCCAAAAGGCAGAGTTTTGTATTGGTTTTATGCCACTTTTACTTCCATGCCTTCCGTTACAGAACTGTTGGAATTCTATTTGGTGAGGGTATTGAGAGCTATGCTCTTCCATTTTCTCTGGGGGCATCATCAGTCATGTTAACTGCTGTCCTGCCCTCAACTTGCACTGACTGGACAAGGATAGAATACGGACTAACCCCTGGTTGTGGCGGTGCATCTTGAAGGTGTGCCACTGTGGAGGACCCGCCCCCATGTAGCACCATGGTTATGCCACAGTAACTGCATTGGCAGCACAATGCTGACAATGGAAGGGGCAGTCCTGACCCAACAGCTCACTGACTGCCAATTAGTTTCTGGGCCCAATTCAAAGTGCTGGTTTTGGCCTATAAAGTCTTAAACGGCTCAAGACCTCAAGGACTGCCTCTCCCCTTATAAACTGACCCTGTGGTTATCCTCTGAGGCCTTTCTTTGTGTGGCCTCTACATAAGAGGTTCAGAGGGTGGCAACATGAGAACAGGCCTTTTCTGCAGTGGCTCCCCATTTGTGGAATGCTCTCCCCAGGGGGGCTCACCTGTTGTCTTCATTACATATATTTAGATGCCAGGAAAGAACATTCTTCTTCTCCCAAGCCTTTGGCTAATTAAACAATCTATGGCCTTTTAAACACCAGGTGGATATTGTTTTTATTTGTTACGTTGTTACATTTTTGTCTTTTTATATTGTAAACTACCCTGTGATCCTTGGATGAAGAGTGGTATAGAAATTTAATAAATAAAAATAAACTTAAGCTGAACATGATCAGAGCAGAAGACTAGCAAAACAAAAATAAATCTTCTTCTAAAAGCACCCAAGCGGGTGATCATCACTATATCCTGTGGGGACGAGTTCCATACTTGAACTTATGCCCTGCCCCGAATTTCTGCATATTCTGCTTCATTAGCTGAGCCCAAGTTCTAGAAGTATAAGAGAGGAAGAAAAACTCACCCCTATCTTTTCTATACTCTGCATAATTTTATACACCTATGTCAATAACAGACAGTCTTTTAGGAAATCACTAACACCATCATGCAGTATTAAAACCACCACAGTGCTGTTAAAAGCCCTTTCCTTAAAAACAGCTAGTTTCCCAAAACCTGCCAGAATTAAACAGTATTCACCTGATGGTAGAAGGTGGCAAGGAGCTAGCCAGTCTAGCCTCTCTAGGAAGGGAGCTCCAAATTCTGAGAGCTGTTACCAAGAGGGCCCATTGTTGTTGGCATTGTCAGGAGACAGTGGAGTGTGCCTCCGGGAGTGAACTCAAACTGCTCTATGAACAGTACCAAAGTGACCTCCTTGGGGCACAAGCCTGTGTATGGAGGTCCTGGGCTGGTCAGATGACAAGTTCTCCCCCCCCCCCGCCGCCAGCCTCGCTGATGTGGTCCAAGGGTAAGCTGAGCAAGATGTTTGGCAACAGCTTTACTGCAGGCGTTGCTGAAAGGAAGCATACAAGGCACCATCCAACCGTCTTATGGATTCCACTTCAGATTTGTGTAGGGTTCATTCCATAGCCCTTTCTTCTCCTGAAGATATCCCACAAGGCAGTGGAGGTTGAGAATCAGTGTTTTCCTTCTCCTAGATGGGCTACCTTCTCAGGTTGATGAGCCCCATCTGCCCCTCACTTCCCTCTTCAGCATTGTGCAGAAACCTCATTTTTTGCTGGTTGAGCCCATTTAATCTGCTAGAGTCTGTCTGCGCATGCAGAGAAGTCCCTCACCTGGTTTAGCCAGCCCGTTGAAGATGTTCCCAGGGTGTGACCACTGTCACAGGTTGACAGCTTCTAGGAGCCACAGGTGAGAGCTGAGTGCAGGGTGGGGACCAAAGTACCCCAGAAGGAGCATGATGTATCCCTCTCCTAACACCCCACACAGCCCCTCATTACATTACAACCTGACAAACCATCTGGCAAACAAGGCTCATATGCCTTTGCAAGGTGCTTAGAGTAACTGATTGGGACCATCTCTCTCTGGAATGCGCCACCACAGGATGTTGTCATGGACTGTCATAAAGGACATAGATAAATTCATGGAGGATAGCACTGTCTGTGACCACTAGTCATGATACATGACCCCAGAACGAGAGGTAGGATACCTTTGGATACTAGTCGCCGGGGAACAAAAGGCACAGAAGGTTACTTAACTCATGCCCTGCTTGTGGGTTTTCCAGGGGCATCTGGTTGCAGGATCCTGGGCTAGGTGGGGGCTGATCCAGCTGCCAGGCTCTTCACATTTTCTCTTATGTTTCTTTAGAGCTCTGGACACGCATATTGAACCATGTCTGCGTGAGAACCTTGAACCCAGTCTTTTTCCCACTTAATGGCTCTGAATATGTGATTGCCCTTGGTGGCGGCTGGCAGGAAGGAGAATTCTTTCTTATCACGATTAAAGGTATTTATCTTGCCCCACATAAGACTATAGGACAGAATGGATGGGTGCTAGCTTGAGGAGGGGCATGTTCTTTCATTGTTTTGTACAACAGGGTATTGAGCAAGACTTGAATGGCGTGGTCTCAGCTGGATGATTGATCAGCGAGTCTAGGCCAGAGATGCTGGGTTCCAGAAAGCCACTTCCAAATAGTAGGGAAATTTCAATTTCTGTAGGATATTGGGGGAGCTTTCAGATTCATATTTTTAATTATTTGTTTTTATGGACTGTCCTCAGGTTTTAACCTATGTTTGCTGATATGTTTTATAATTTTCATGTATTAGGTAATTCATAATTGCCTTATTTTAATGTGTTTTGAATTGTGTTTTTACTGTGTGGATGACTCGAAACATTTCCTGACAAATTGAATAAAGAAAGTGGGTCGGTTTGGGGCAAAGCATGGATCATAAGTAGGGTATACATGTGCTGGCCATGGGAGGCTTTGTCCATTGGAGAGTGGGAAGGGAGAAGCAGTCCACTCATTTTAACCCTACTTGTGATTCCTTTTTCTTTATAGATGGGATTGTGAAGGCTTCTAGATCCTTGAGGGAAAGGGACAAGACAGTATGTGATTTTGTAACGGGTACGTCCATTTTGATTTTTAAAATGTGCCTTCCACTGGGTAGCCTCCACAGTCTCGTGCCACTGTTGTGAGCTTTGTAGTGAGGGAGGTAAAGCCAGAATGGGCCATATATGTCTTTGTTTCCCTAATCACCATTCAGAACCAAAAATCCAACAATGTACAACATGGAATGAGCTGGGTTGGGGAGAGCTATTTTTCTCCGTGACTGTTATTTCTTTATAAAACTTATATCCTGTCCTTCCAAAGGAATCCAGAAACAGCAAAGACAAAACAAAAACCTCTTAAAAACAATTCTAATACAGATGCAGACCAGGAATGGTTTGTTTATTATGATTAACTAATCTGGGCATATCTTATATATATCTTGTTTATATTGTAAACCACCCTGCGATCCTCAGATGAAAGGTGGTATAAAAATTAATTAATTAATAATTATATGCACTTCTGACACATATTATTTCATAGAACTGTAGCATTGGAAGGGACTCCAAGGGGCATCTAGTTAAACCCTTCTATGCAGGTATTTAGCATTCATTTCCTCTTCCCAGGAAATCCTGGGAATTACAATTCCATGGGGACACCACTAAAGATTTCTCCCAGTGTACTTAAATAGCTCCACTCAGTGATGATTCCCAGAGTTCTTTGGAAGATGACATTTAAGCTGGTATAAAAATCAACATTATGGGTAAACAGAGACATGGCATAATAGTAGGAGCAATGTGGTCTGTTCAGAGTGCGTTCAGAATGATCAGTACAAAAAGGTTTGCAGCAAAAACCAGCTCTGGTTGGCTTTGATTGGCGAGCACGTAAGACATTACTGAGACACTTTCTTCACAGTTTTATAATTATTTAAATATTTCTGTATCTCTTTTTAAAGGCGGAGGTAAATGATAAGTATATGGGTGGAGTCTTATGCATGGGGCAGTGGGAAGTCTGACACTGGAACCAATGTTTAGTTTGCTGGGCTGTCTGGAATGAAAATGGCCAGCAGGAAGATCTGCTCATGCCACAAATGCAAAACCTACAGTGACTTCTCTTTAAATAATGCAATTTTTCCATGCCCCAATCTTCTTCTCCCTTCTAGCTTCAGCATGCTCCATCAAATGGGCCACTTACTCCTTGACTGATAACCGGATATATTTGCTGGTGCATGAGACTGGAACAGACAAACATATCATTGCGGTATACCTTCTAGGTTAGACTGGCTCTCTTAAGTGTTATCCGTATGGTTTACCGTACTTGAAATTCAACTTGGTGGTGTTAAAAAAATCAAAATCAAATCTATTCTGGCAGGAATCTGTCTAACAATCATGACACAAAAAGAGAAAGGGACAGATAAATAAGGAGTAAAATGAATAGATTCAGGTGCACTGAAGTTACCCTGCCACATGCTAGAAGTGCCAATGTGATTTGGGGGCACAGGGGAACTGAAGGAAAATAATATATCATTTGAAAAAGATGTTTAAATACTGAGACCCTTTCCACTGCGTTATTGTCCTACTGAATTGTTTGAAAGACACTATAAGGCACGAGTGTGTAGAACTGGTTTCCTGTTTGTTAGTTGCAGCCAGAGGTTTATACCTAGCAGTTCAAAAGCATGTCAAAGTGCAAATAGATAAATAGGTACCGCTCCGGCGGGAAGGTAAACGGCGTTTCCGTGTGCTGCTCTGGTTCAGCAGAAGCAGCTTAGTCATGCTGGCCACATGACCCGGAAGCTGTACGCCGCCTCCCTCGGCCAATAAAGCGAGATGAGCGCTGCAACCCCAGAGTCATCTTCGACTGGACCTAACGGTCAGGGGTCCCTTTATCTTTACCTTTTACCTGTGGTTTTCAAGCATCTTGGAAGTCAAACGTTTAGGCCAAAAACCCGAAAGTAACTGCTTCGGTTTTTGAACGCTTTTTGGATGCCAAAATTCTTCCGGAAATGCATGCTTTGGTTTTTGAACGTTTCGGAACCAAGGTTCCACTGTACTTGGGAAGATGGAAAGTGGCAAATGTACCATCAAGTAAAGATTGATAAGATAAATTAAAGCGCTAGGCTTTTCATGGCTGAATAAATCTACTTTATTAGATTTAGAGAACAAAATCAAAGGCAGGATATCCGCAGGCAAAAATGGAATAATTTTATCGATGACTTTAGGAGTTGTCAGGGGACCCGCTGCTACCGCTGTCGCTGGGCGAAGTGCTGGTCAGGATGATGGGGGGAGGCTCCCTGTAGGGAGTCCCCCTGACAGGAGTCATGAGTTGTTATCAAATGTATAGATTCACTCTATTCTGATAGAAGCATATATTAGTCCAAGTCAATTGCTGTTGTACTCCATAGAAAATTCAGTTACAAGCATAATTTCAGTCCATCTAATTGTAATTATACCATCTGTTACATCTTTTTCTTTTCCCCCCAAGCTTATGCATAAATGGAATAAAGTAAATAAGTAGGCAATTTTAACATTTTGATGTTTTCTCTGCTCACTTTGCAGACGAAAAGCGTTTTGAATTCATTTATCATATCCCTGAAAAAGTTCCCAAGGGTAAGTTAGGCCGCAGCATCTGAGACAAGGCAGAATCTGTTGCTACTTGCACAAGACAACACCTGTGCACTCTGTGTTAAGCCCTAAAAACTAACACCTGGGGCTCCAAACTTGCTAATGGAATTTGCAGCTCCCACTTCCCCCTTTATTGTGCATTCAAAGGGATGGGGGGCGGGGATGGCAACGAAACCCTTGACACTTCTGATTGCTAGTACAGGAGGATAGTTAAATGGCAGACAAGTTGGAAGGGGCTTTGAGTATGTGTTAATCCTGGAACTGTTTGCCAAAGCCCCAAGTTCTGAACTGAAGGGAATTCATAATGAGAGCAAGTTATGCAAATATGTGGAGTGGATTTGTGGGGCGGTTTTACATTGCTTTGTCATGGTTCCTCACAAAGGGTCATCAGAATTCCCTGCTTAAGGGACAAATCACTTGTGTCATTAACATGCACCTGTTTCCCCCTTTAAATATCAGCTGCAGGAGACGGGCAGGGTGAGGGTCAGGACTCTTTCACTCAGGGAGGTTCCCTCCCTTGGTTTCCCATATGTCAGTAGTGGGGAACCCCTGGTTCTCCAGATAGAATCATAGAATCATAGAATCATAGAGTTGGAAGAGACCACAAGGGCCATCCAGTCCAACCCCCTGCCAAGCAGGAAACACCATCAAAGCATTCCTGACAGATGGCTGTCAAGCCTCTGCTTAAAGACCTCCAAAGAAGGAGACTCCACCACACTCCTTGGCAGCAAATTCCACTGCCGAACAGCTCTTACTGTCAGGAAGTTCTTCCTAATGTTTAGGTGGAATTTTCTTTCTTGTAGTTTGAATCCGTTGCTCCGTGTCCGCTTCTCTGGAGCAGCAGAAAACAACCGTTCTCCCTCCTCTATATGACATCCTTTTATATATTTGAACATGGTTATCATATCACCCCTTAACCTTCTCTTCTCCAGGCTAAACATACCCAGCTCCCTAAGCCGTTCCTCATAAGGCATCGTTTCCAGGCCTTTGACCATTTTGGTTGCCCTCTTCTGGACACGTTCCAGCTTATCAGTATCCTTCTTGAACTGTGGTGCCCAGAACTGGACACAATACTCCAGGTGAGGTCTGACCAGAGCAGAATACAGTGGTACTATTACTTCCCTTGATCTAGATGCTATACTCCTATTGATGCAGCCCAGAATTGCATTGGCTTTTTTAGCTGCTGCATCACACTGCTGACTCATGTCAAGTTTGTGGTCAACCAAAACTCCTAGATCCTTTTCACATGTACTGCTCTCAAGCCAGGTGTCTCCCATCCTGTATTTGTGCCTTTCATTTTTTTTGCCCAAGTGTAGTACTTTACATTTCTCCTTGTTAAAATTCATCTTGTTTGCTTTGGCCCAGTTGTCTAATCTGTTAAGGTCATTCTGAAGTGTGATCCTGTCCTCTGGGGTGTTAGCCACCCCTCCCAATTTGGTGTCATCTGCAAACTTGCTCAGGATTCCCTCAAGCCCATCATCCAAGTCATTGATAAAGATGTTGAACAAGACTGGGCCCAAGACAGAACCCTGTGGCACCCCACTAGTCACTACTCTCCAGGATGAGGAGGAGCCATTGATGAGCACCCTTTGGGTTCGGTCAGTAAGCCAGCTACAAATCCACTGAATGGTAGCATTGTCTAGCCCACATTTTACCAGCTTCTTTACAAGAATACCATGGGGCACTTTGTCAAAGGCCTTGCTGAAATCAAGATAGGCTACATCCACAGCGTTCCCTTCATCTACCAGGCTTGTAATTCTGTCAAAAAATGAGATCAGATTAGTCTGACATGACTTATTTTTCAGGAACCCATGCTGACTTTTAGTGATCACAGAGTTTCTTTCTAGGTGCTCACAGACTGTTTGCTTAATGATCTGCTCTAGAATCTTTCCTGATATTGATGTCAGGCTGACTGGGCGGTAATTGTTTGGGTCCTCTCTTTTCCCCTTTTTGAAAATAGGGACAACATTTGCCCTCCTCCAGTCTGCTGGAACTTCGCCTGTTCTCCAGGAATTTTCAAAGATTATTGCCAGTGGTTCTGAAATCACCTCTGCCAGTTCTTTTAATACTCTTGGATGTAGTTCATCTGGCCCTGGAGACTTGAATACATCTAAACTAGCCAAGTATTCTTGTACTACCTCCTTACTTATTCTGGGCTGTGTTTCCCCTGCTGAATCATCTGCTCCATATTCTTCAGGTCGGGCGTTTTTTTCTTTCTTGGAGAAGACTGAGGCAAAGAAGGCATTGAGGAGTTCTGCCCTTTCTCTGTCCCCTGTTTGCATTTCACCATCTTCTCCTCTGAGTGACCCCACTGTTTCCTTGTTTTTCCTTTTGCTACGGACATACCCATAAAAGCCCTTTTTGTTGCTTTTAACCTCTCTGGCGAGCCTGAGTTCATTCTGTGCTTTAGCTTTTCTGACTTTGCCTCTACACGTGCTGGCTATATGTTTGAATTCCTCTCTGGAGATTTCCCCCCTTTTCCATTTTTTGTACATATCCCTTTTAAATCTTAACTCAGTCAAAAGTTCTTTAGATAGCCAGCCTGGCTTCTTTAGGCACCTTCCATGTTTCCGTCTCATTGGTATTGCCTGAAGTTGTGCTTTTAATATCTCCCTTTTAACAAACTCCCAACCATCATGAACTCCCTTCCCTTTTAGTATTACTGTCCATGGGATTTCACCCAGCGTTTCCCTAAGTTTTCTGAATTTGGCTTTCTTAAAGTCTAGAATTTGGACCTTAGTATGCTTGGTTGCTCCTTTCCGCTGGATAATTAACTCCAGAAGAGCATGGTCACTCCCACCTAATGATCCTGCCACTTCTACCCCACTAACCAAGTCATCACTATTGGTTAGGACCAGATCTAAAATGGCTGATCCTCTTGTTGCTTCTCCCACTTTCTGGACAATGAAGTTGTCTGCAAGGCCAGTGAGGAATCTGTTCGACCTTATGCTCTTGGCTGAGTTTGACATCCAACAAATATCAGGATAGTTGAAATCCCCCATTACTACTATCTCCCTTCCTTTGGAATGCTTGGCCATCTGTTCCAGGAAGGCATCATCTGTGTCCTCAGTTTGGCTTGGGGATCTATAGTAAACTCCCACAATGAGATCACTGTTGTTTTTCTCTCCCTTAATTTTGACCCAGATACTCTCAATTTGGCTTTGAAGTTTTAAATCCTGGATCTCTTCACAGGTATACATATCCCTAACATATAAAGCTACTCCCCCTCCTTTCCTGTTTGGTCTATTTCTCTTAAATAGATTGTATCCCTCTATTACTACATTCCAGTCATGAGACTCATCCCACCAGGTTTCAGTGATGCCTATTATGTCATATTTAGTTTGCTGTACCAAGAGCTCAAGTTCATCTTGTTTATTTCCCATGCTCTGTGCATTAGTATACAGACATTGAAGACCGTTGATCATTCCCCCATGTCTCTTATTTAAGGATATTTTCGTCCCACCACTAGGTCTGCATGCTGCTTGCTCCATTTGGTCCTTGACATTCGGATGATCATCTTCAGCATTTGATAGACTCCTACCTTCAGGACCACTGTCTCCCTCCCCCACATAAGTCAGGGGGTTGATGAGGTTTTTGAGTTTCGTGGCAAAAACATTCCTCCCAACTTTTGTGAGGTGCAGTCCATCACTTGCCAGAAGTCCATCTTCAAGAAACTGCAGACCGTGATCTAGGAATCCAAACCGTTCCTGTTTGCACCATTTGCGAAGCCAGTTGTTCACTTCCCCTATTTTTCCCTCTCTCCCTGGGCCATGTCGTTCAACTGGGAGGACAGAAGAGATGACAATTTGTGCATCTAATTGCTTCAACTTCCTGCCCAGAGCCTCATAATCATTTTTGATCTTCTGTAAGCTATGGCTTGCAGTGTCATTGGTTCCCACATGCACCAAAAGGAAGGGGTATTTGTCGGTGGGTTTTATGATTCCTTGCAGCCGTTCTGTTACATCTTTGATCTTGGCCCCAGGTAGACAGCACACCTCTCGAGACATCTTGTCAGGCCCACAGATTACTGCTTCTGTACCCCTCAGTAGGGAATCCCCAATCACCACTACACGCCTCTTCATAGGCTTGGTTGGGATTCTTCCATGTGCTGTCCCTTCCAAGGTTACCTGCATATTCCCAGAGGACTGACTTGGTTGCTCGTCTTCATATTCCTCATCAACTGTGATGAGGGAGAGATCCTCAGGTGGAGTCTGTTTCTCGTCTTCCATGAGCACTTCAAAACGGTTGTGTAATTCTAAGCACTCAGAGCGATCCCTGGGCCTTCTACTTCTATGAGTCACGTTCCTCCATACATCTGGCTGCTGTGTTGGGGAACTGACCTCCTCCCCAGGGAGATCCCCTGTCTCCTCCTTGGTGCAGACAGTGTGCTCTGCTGCATCCAAGAAAAGCTCCAGCTCTTTAATTCTCTGGAGCGTAGATACACGCCCCTGAAGCTGCTGCACCTTCTCTTCCAGAAGGGCAACCTTGTTGTTGGGTGGCAACTTCCATCAGGCCCATCAGATGTTGGATGGCAACTTCCATCAGGCCCATCAAGCACAACCAATGGCTAGGAATGGTAGGAGTTGCAGTTTAGCAGTGCCTGGAGGATCAAAGATTCCATACACAGGGGATGGAGGTTGTCCAGCAACAGCTGTCAGACCACAGCTTCCTCAACCCTGCCGTATGACACGTTATGACTATAATATTATATTATCCCTCATCTCCGGAGAACTGACCCAGGAAAGGGCAGTCCATTGAAATCTGTGTCTCAGAGAAGCAAAGAATGCAAAGCTCTGCAGTTTGCTCCTGTTTCAAAAACCCAAGCTGAATCTTCAGACATGGAGTGGGAATAGCTGAGGGAAAGAGAGAGGGTTTCTTCCATTGCATCCTTTTTTCTAGTTACTCTCTTAACTGCTATCAACCCCATTTGGAACATCCTTTGTAGTCAACTTCTCTTCTTTTTTCTGTTGCAGCCTCTGATAAAGGGTTTGTGTTGTTGCTAGGACTGGAGCATTACACAAACACAACCCTTATACCAAGAGGTTTGGCTTTGAACCCCTTCAGTAATGTATTTTACATCTGGGGGAACGTTATCTTGCAAAGGTAGGATTCCCTACGAAAAGCCTGCTGGTGTGAATATGGTTCCAGACACTTTTCTGTTTATATTACTTTCATCTTGAGAAAATACTGAATCTAAAGGCGACCAGAAATTCCAAAGAGATTGGAGTAAATTTATTGAGTATTTGAAAGATTATTGCAAAAATGTGAAGACATTAGCAGGACTGAAATAAATCTTGTAACGTAATGAAGGACAGAAACTGACAGTTGAAATGCACATACAATTTATTAGAAATGGGAAAACCAGCTGAAGGGAAGGAGGGAAGTCATGTGCTTGGCAGAGCAAAAGTATTTGATATGTATTTGAAAGGTTGTTATATTCTGTGTTTTTGAGAAAAAACCCACAATAAAAAGTTTATCAGAAAAAGAGAAAATACTGAATCTAGTGCCCAGAAATCAAAATCTGCACCCTACTGTGTTTCTCCGAAAATAAGACACCGTCTTATATTTATTTTCCCTCAAAATAATTTTTTTTTAAAAAAATAACACTGGCTTATTTTCGGGGTATGGCTTATATTCCTTGAATGCTTCTATAAAGCTTGGAATAGACCAAAAACAACAGTATTCTGGCACCTTAAAAACTAACCATTTTATTATGGTATAAGACAGGAGCTGCCAAAGTGATCCTCATTCCACCAGTGGTCCACAAGCGTCATTCAGGGGTCTGTGGTGTGTCTGTGGATTTGTGGTTGAAGACAGGAGACAGCTCATCCATTGCATTAATATTCCTATAGATTTTATTTGTATTTTTATTTCTTATATTGCATCACAATTTGAATTCTATGGAATTCATAATGTAATGCGCTACAATATATAGGAAATAAAAGAGCACATAGAAATTATGCAGCTTCTAGCACAGTGTATTACAACCGGTAGCACTAGGAGAAAATCATATTAAAGGCTCTGCCAGGATCTGCAAAAGTTCAAGTGGTTGGGTGGTGGTGGGAAATTGGGGAACTGTTGGCATAAAGTTTTGTGGATCACAACCCACTTCAGACAGCCTGAGAGGTGGGTGAGGCTGAGAGACCTCAGAGAAGTGTGACTAGCCCAACGTCACCCAGGAGCTGCATGTGGAGGAGCGGAGACGCGAACCCGGTTCCCCAGAATATATGTTTACTGCTCTTAACCACACCACCACACTGGCTCCTCCAGGAGGCAGTTAACAGCAGAGGAGGCGGTCTTCAGCAGAAATCCTTTTTGCCAGGGTACCTGATAATGGTCACCTGAATCCAGGTCACAGTCTCACCCTATTCATACACAGATATGCCCTTAAGACAGGATTTGTGAGCAAAGAGACAATGGGGAGGTTTTCCCATTTTGTTTGTCATTGCAGACAAACATTTGAGGTTAATTTTGGGAGAGTCAAAATGGTTTCAGGACTTTTTTCCTGTACTGTTTCAGACATGTTGTTTATATATTTATGTATGTGTTTGCCTGGTACATTTATGAACATTTATTTTATATCTTAGACCAGGCTTCCTCAACCTCAGCCCTCCAGATGTTTTGAAACTATGATTCCCATCATCCCCGACCACTGGTCCTGCTAGCTAGGAATCATGGGAGTTCTAGGCCAAAAACATCTGGAGGGCTGAGGTTGAGGAAGCTTGTATACTCATAACACCTCTAATACCAATTACTGCCCTAGATTGCTGCTTAGAATCACTTGTTAGAAGGGTTAACTTAGTGCCTCGTTTCAGTTTTGAGCCTAGCACAAGTCTTGACCCTGACAACCTCCTCCAATATTTACGCTATTAAGGGAAGTTGTAGGAAACACTCTTCAATAGAAAAGCCAGGCAGCCTCTGAAGGCTCTTCCACACTTCACTTCCGCTTGTGCCTTGCCTGGAAAGCATGGGTCTGAGCAGTTTCCCCCTTGCTCCATTCCTTTCCAAGGGAAAACCCGCTCTTTAGACATTAGAGCAAATGTGAATCTGGAGAAAACTCAAATTGCCATTTGCTCCGACTCAGCAGTAAAGCAGCAGGACGTGCAGATAAGCCCTAAGTCAGGATGGGCCAACTTTGGCAAGTAGTTGGGTTAATAAAGACACCAGATGATAACTTGAGAATTCTCTTATCAGTCATAATTAGGCCAGTAGACTGGATTGTAAGGCTGACAGCTGCCCCCGTGTTTGACTTGATACAGTAATGGAAGTAGGTTCACAAGGTGGGCAACATAATATGTTGTGACTCCTATTTAAATGCATACATTTGTTTTTGCTCCAACCAGAATGTTGTAGGTGGTGGGGATTTAAAACAAAGATCTCTTCCCCTTTTCTTTACAGCAATGACAAGCAGAGTTATATATATCTCTCCAGCTTCCCACACGATTCCCCCATCAAATATTTTGTTCAGTCGTTTACTGGGCAAATTGCCTTTGTGACAGACCGAGAGGAGGTATGTCTGTTTATCTTTCTCATGGATCCAATGGCTGGCTGTTCAGGAACAGGGCTTAATATTGCTAAGGAAAGTATAATTTCTTTCTTTCTCATACATAACCTTTATTCAAAATGCAAAACAATACAAACAGGACAAAAGGCATCAGCCAACAGGTACAAAACAGTTTATTTAAACTACAGTGGGACCTCGACTTACGAATTTAATCTGTTCCAATTGCACACTTGTAGGTCGAAAACTTCGTAAGTCGAGTTTCCCCATAGGAAAAGTGGTCTCCCGTAGGAATGCATTGGAAACTGAAAAATTCGTAAGTCGAGGAAACCGCATCTAGCCACGAACGGGTTTTCCGTTCGGATGTCGAAAAAATTGTACATGCGCGGCCACTTTTTCCGCTCGTAAGTCAAAAACGTTGGATGTCGAGGAGCTTGTAAGTCAAGGTCCCACTGTATTTGTAGCCCACCTTTCTGTCCTTGTGGGATTCTCAAGGTGGCTAGCAAATAACACACACAGACACACCAAACGAATGAAATTATAGCAGAACAGCAAGTGGCAGAAATAAAGGATATTTTAGAAATTTATGTTAGAGCCATTATATAAACCAGAGATTTCATAGTTTGTAGTGTATAATCTAGCCCTATCAATATTTATTCAGCAGGAAACCCCAATGATTCTAACAGGATTTTTTTCAGGTGTTGTGTTGTGTTGTGTTCCCCAGCCACATTAAATAACTACCCTATACAGGCTGCCTTCAGATGTCTTCTAAAGGTTGTATTGTTACTTATCTCCTTGGCGCAGGGGTTGGATAACTACACCCGCCAATATTTTTCCTATGAAAATAAAGACGTCCTAAGGAAAAGCAGGACATTCTTGGCTCAAATCAGAAACTGGGACAGCTTCTGTAAATCTGGGACTGTCAGGTTTCACCAACTCTCACGCCTCTCAGCCAGTCTTCCTGACACCGGCCAGACTGGTCGAGGAAGGCAAGAGTGGCTTTCGCTTTTGCAAAACTAGACAAAACAAGAGGTAGGACTGCCACCACTTCCCCATTCTCACCAAGCACCCATAGAGGAGGGACCAAGGAAGAAATCCCTCGCCTTTTACAGGGCTGCACAGCTCTGTCTCTCTATTGAAACACAGGCAGAAATTCAACAGGTAAGTTTTTTCCAGTTACAACCTCTGGCTCACTTTACCGTGATGCAGACAGAAGTCAATTGATGTGGTAAGAGACTAAGTAGCTTACCGTAGGAACTGGGTTTAGCTTTCCCCTCAGCAAAGCCCACCAAGACAGAAGGCAAAAAGTCATTTCCAGGATTTCTTGGAATAAGACAGCTTAAAACTGTGCACATTAAGTTACAAACATAAAACAAAAACATTATTAGTATTTCCATCTAAGATACATACTAACCATTAGCATTTCAGAAGCACAGCAAGAGATCAGGAGTTGGTTTCAAAGTGGCAAAGTGCCCTCCGGCACCCATCATGGCAAACTTCATGATGCGATGTTGCTTTGGCAAGTTGCAGGTTACAAAGTGTGATTTTACATCTTAACAAAAGCCAGGTATCTTTATTCTAATTTACCATGGGCGGGTGTGTGTGTGTTCCGATAAACAGCCTATCCTCTTTGGGCTTCAGTTTTAAATCCCCAATAACATTATCCTATATAATAATGTCCATGTTGTCCCTGCGTCCAGATGTCCCGTGTGTCCCTGGGTCACTGCGCATGTGCCCCAGGGATACAGGGATTGGACAGCAGAGACTGCGCGCGCGCACTCTCCCCCCACTCTGCCTCCTCCAACCGCCGCTCCCGCCGGGGTGGAGGCCGGCGAAGGCCTCCTCACAACCCTCCCTGGCCGTGAGGAGCGGCGGTTGGAGGAGGCGGGGGGGGGAGAGTGCGCGCGTCCTTCCTGTCGGCGGCTGGGGGAGAGGAAGGAAGGAGGAGAAAGCGCCGCTTTCTCCTCCTCCGTTCCTGTCCCCCTGCCGCCGACAGCAAGGACGGGTCCCAGGGTTCGGAGAAGCGCTGCGCAAGCGCTTCTCCGAACCCTGGGATGTCTGCTTCCTGTCGGCGGCTGCGGGAGAGGAACGGAGAAGGAGAAAGCAGCGCTTTCTCCTCCTCCGTTCCTGTCCCCCTGCTGCCGACAGCAAGGACAGGTCCCAGGGTTCGGAGAAGCGCTGCGCAAGCGCTTCTCCGAACCCTGGGATATCTGCTTCCTGTCGGCGGCTGCGGGAGAGGAACGGAGAAGGAAAAAGCAGCGCTTTCTCCTCCTCCGTTCCTGTCCCCCTGCCGCCGACAGCAAGGACAGGTCCCAGGGTTCGGAGAAGCGCTGCGCAAGCGCTTCTCCGAACCCTGGGATATCTGCTTCCTGTCGGCGGCTGCGGGAGAGGAACGGAGAAGGAAAAAGCAGCGCTTTCTCCTCCTCCGTTCCTGTCCCCCTGCTGCCGACAGCAAGGACAGGTCCCAGGGTTCGGAGAAGCGCTGCGCAAGCGCTTCTCCGAACCCTGGGATATCTGCTTCCTGTCGGCGGCTGCGGGAGAGGAACGGAGAAGGAAAAAGCAGCGCTTTCTCCTCCTCCGTTCCTGTCCCCCTGCCGCCGACAGCAAGGACAGGTCCCAGGGTTCGGAGAAGCGCTGCGCAAGCGCTTCTCCGAACCCTGGGATATCTGCTTCCTGTCGGCGGCTGCGGGAGAGGAACGGAGAAGGAAAAAGCAGCGCTTTCTCCTCCTCCGTTCCTGTCCCCCTGCCGCCGACAGCAAGGACGGGTCCCAGGGTTCGGAGAAGCGCTGCGCAAGCGCTTCTCCGAACCCTGGGATATCTGCTTCCTGTCGGCGGCTGCGGGAGAGGAACGGAGAAGGAAAAAGCAGCGCTTTCTCCTCCTCCGTTCCTGTCCCCCTGCCGCCGACAGCAAGGACAGGTCCCAGGGTTCGGAGAAGCGCTGCGCAAGCGCTTCTCCGAACCCCAGGATTCTAGCGCCCGTTATTGAACGGGCTGAAAACCACTAGTAGGGGAATAATTCATAACAAATGGTTCACCCACAGCTGTCCGTGTTTTGACTTTGATTCCGGACCTTGAAATAATTGAGAGAACCTCCCTAATTCCCCATATTCATCTGACACGTAGCAGACACTCAAGGTGGAGAGGTGGCGTGATCCCTATAGTATAAGCCATTCCACACCCCCAAATACCACAGATTTCTCTTTTCATGTGTAAATGAGGGCTAATCAGATAACAGCTCTGGCCTTGCTCACAGCCCTAGGCAATTAAATCTTAGAGACAGGATGAGGGGGGAAGGAGAAGAGTTCATTTTAAAGAGACCAGGCCTGCCTCCTCCGAAAAACATGGAGTTCCTTCTTTTCCCATGAGGCCACACCAGACCTGAACCATAGTTTAATATTCTATTTTTTCTACTTTCACGACAGGGACTGTCCCTGGAAAATAGGGACAGTTGGAGGGTCTGCTATACCCGAAAGAGAGCTTTGAGCAGAATGGAGGCATTCTTGGCGTGCTTCTGGCAGCCTGAGGCTCTAGCCCTAGGATTGCCAGACTCAATAGAGGACAGGACTTCTGTGCCTTTAATTGCCCTGTTCTCTTTTGAGTCTGGAAACCTTAAAGAGAAACCAGCAGACCCTTTGTTTAATTTCCAAGCAAAGGGTTTGCTGGTTTCTCTTTAAGGTTTCCAGACTCAAAAGAGAACAGGGCAATTAAAGGCACAGAAGTCCTGTCCTCTATTGAGTCTGGCAACCCTATCTAGCCCAGCCTTCACCAACCCGGTGACCTCCAGATGAATGTTAATGCAAGTCAGATTGCTAGTCTCTTAATCATTTTGCTACATTATCAACCCAGCTGTGTACGCACACACAGCACTACATTGCTTGAGCACTACTTTCCCCATTCTTTCTAGATTTGGGTTTCCAGAGAACTTGGCACAGAAATTAAAAAAGTATATCCATCAGAAGCCTGGGATGTGTTCAATTTTATGCAGGTGATGAGAGGCTCACCACTTTATAGCTTGACCTTGAAACATTCCATACTCACCATTTTCTATGTCGATGGAGAGTTGAAAGAGGTGAGTGCATTAGGCTGTGTTTGCCCTGATGGGTAATCTGGGAGGTAGCTGGTTTGAAAAGGCAGCCATGTGTCGTGGTGTGGAGACGTTCTCTTGTTTTTGTTTTTCAAATAATATTTATTGATTTTCAAACATTTCAAAATACAAAAATTCACAAAAACAAAAAGCAGAAAAGAAATAAAACACAAAAAAGAAAAAAAGATATCAATTCTTACATTAATTTGACCTTGTGGACTTCCTCGATTCCTCCCACACTGGGTCCATTTTTAAATCTAAATTAAGCAATTTTCATTTTTCATCTTAAATCATTCTAACGCAATTTTTCCATTATCTCACAACCAATTCTAATCTACAGGGGGGGAAAAACATCCTCAACCTAACTAAATTTATTTTCGCATCCATCTCTATTTCTTCCCTTAGCCTCACAATTTATACCCCAATTTTTTTCCATACATTTAAATATGATTTCTTCTATCATAATAACCTTTACCCACTTATATCTAATTCTACCCTCCTTCCCCTGGACTCTGGATCTCCCAGATGCACCAGCCAGCTTCATAAATCGTTCCAGTTTCGGACCATCTTAATCAGAAAATAACCCATTGTTACTCCTCACCCTACTCCCACTCTTTCGCCACCTATCCACCACTCTCCCTTCTTTGTCCCCTGCTGCCCCCCCCAATTTCCTAACTGTACCACAGTACCATCCAGCTATGTTTCCACTTTTCAGCCCTATCTCAATTTTTATTCCACTTATGCTCTGGCCCCAGCATGGATCCTGCCCTCCCTCTCTCACTGGGAGGACATTATTCCATGCTGGTTCTTCTTTGAGGACTCATTGAATCGAACACGAGTTTTGTTCCCCCTCTCCCACTGGGGGAACAATGTTCCATACATCTTCCTCCTCTTTTTTAAGTTCCATTATATTGTCCAGGACTGATGGATCTTCCTCCTCTTCTTTAAGGTCAATTACATTGTCCCCGGCTGGTGCTTGTTCGTCTTGCTTCTCTTCATTCTCTATTGGAATTAATCCATTTTCACTTTCCACACTGTTCTGTTTTATTTTGTGAATCTGTATATTATCCTGCCGCAATTCATGTTTAAATTCCAAAAGCGGTTCCAAAAGTTCCTTTTGAAAGTCCAAAAAGGTCTAAAGAGCCAGATGTTGTTGTTTCTACTGACATCCTGCTCATCTCAAATTCCATGGGAACTGCAGAGATTACAATGCAGGAAGTGGCGCAGTTCGTATTTCCAAACCTCAGAAACAAAATTTACGTCTGATCTGGTTACCAACTCTCATTTTTAATTCTTGTTCATATTTTAAAAATCTTATATCCATTTCTGAAAAGAGCATTTATCAAACTTCTTGTACACATCCTTATGTTTTGCGCTCTCTTCAAAGTTAACAGTTCTCAGCCTCAAAGAGGTAAACAAATTCCTTCCTATTGTGATGTCATAATGACAGCTGGCTGATTCCTCCAGGGACCCGACTCCAGTTCCCGGGGGACTTTCCCCAGTCCAACTTAAAGATTTTACAGGGATTTTAATGTATTCAACCTTCTCCCCTTTACCCTGCCTCAGGGGGAAGGTTTTAAATCCAATCCTTGGAGATTGATAAATTCCTGTCAAACTTTCCGGCTGCAGGCAAGTTAACTGCATCACCATTCTCTCAATGGGGGAGACCGACTTCCTTTTTTAATCTCCTTCCGTGGCCAATTCCTTTCAATTAAATTAAAAAAAATCTTTCCCTTACCCACGGTGTCCAATGTCTTCAAATCCATTATTTTGGGAAAAATCCATCGCTCCTCCGCTGCCGGCTCGGAGCTACACTCTGTGAGGGTAGCGATTTGCTCGAAAATGGCGCCCGCGACTCTGCACTCCGCTCGCTCTCGGGACTCTTAAAAGAGCTTACCGGGGAGCAGAGTAGTCACTTTGGGGCGCAACCGAGCTCTCACGTCCCCAGAAAGCTCAATGGTTTTTTTATTGGGGGTCTGTGGCGCTCTCGCGGCTCACCCTCCCACAGTGCCAGGAACCTCGGAGCTCGAGGATTCCTCGCCAATCAGGGTTGGCGGTAGACCGGAAGTCTTGAAGACGCTCTCTTGAATCCGGAGTCACCAGTGCTATTTTTCTAGAAAAAGAATGCCAGAACTCTCCATGAATGGTTCCCTTGTTCTCTTATAATGGCAATGGCACCCATGGGACAGGTGCCAGAACTGAGTTCCAGCCGGAAAAAAATCCCTGGATGTCACTGCTGTTTATTATTGAATAAATAATAATAGCTGGCTGAGGCCGAAGCAAGGCCTTGGTGAGATTTAATTAGATATAATTGCCCCAGCTCCAAATAAGTAGCAGAGACATCAGATTAACAGCCGTTGTAAGAGAGCAGTTCTACCCAACTCACCACTGTTGCTCACATCCTAATCTGAAACATTTGGAATTGAAAGTAACACTGGGATGTACAGTCTTGCTCTTGCTCCCATTGCTGTGTTGCTTAGATTCTCATCATATTTGCAAGACCAAGGAGCTGGCCAGCTGCTCAGGTTTGTGGCAAGGTTTTCTTAGCAGCGGCAGAGCTGCTAGGGCAGTTAGGGACCAAAGGTGCACAAACTACCCCAGAAGGAGCATCATGTGTCCCCACCCCGAGGGACTACCCCTCCCCTAACACTCCATACACGTACACAGGGCCGTCTTAAGCATGCCCTGCGCCTTGGCGTGCCGGATCCCTCCAGCGCCCCCCCTGCCCCGTTTCCCAGCTGCACTGCGCCACCCAGCCTGCCGTAGGGCCGGCCCTGGGCCAGGGGGAGCTGCCTGCCCCCTGTTGCGACACCCCTGCGCGCGACAGAGGCGGCCCCAGGCCCGCGCGCCTCTGGAGAGCGGCCTGAAGCTGCTGAACAGCGAAGGCGCATCTGGGGCAGCCTCAGCCGCGCCTCTCAGCGGGCGCAGCGGCGCCCCTGGTGGCCCGGCGCCACCAGGAGCAGGCCTAGAGCCGGCCCTGCACGTACATCCAATTACATTATAGACTTACATCCCATTATGTAACAAAACACTAGAGGAGAGGAGAGAAATTTAGAACGTGTTTTGTGTACCGGATTCCTCTAAATCTGTTAATCCGGGCTTCTTTTCTTTCAGCTGGTTTATTTGGCGGATACTCCAAACACTGGAAGATTAGTCAGAAGGACATTCCCTCTGAGTCATGTCCTTACCTATGACCTGTTGATAACAACCCCTAACAAAGAGATGAGACACGAGTGAGTGGAACACACAAAGTGTGGTGTCATCACTTTTGAACTTGGGATAGATAGGAGGTTTAGATCTAAATCTACAGATTTAATCCTTAATTCATCTCCCACAGTATTATGCCCTGAATTTTTTGGACAGAGGGCAGAAGCTATAGGGCTTGGGGGTTGTGTTTAGAATCTGCTTCTTTGTATGGGAATTTGCAGTCAATAACTTTGCTTGTTTTGGTAAATAAGGGTATGAAGGGGTAAAGACACAAGAGAAGGCAGTGTGTGACATCACTTCCTTTGAGTTCTCTGGTGTGGTAAAGGCAAAAGGGTTTAATCCTTTCTACTTCCCCCTGCTTCAGAACTCATCCCACCATGCTTCTGAGACACAGACACCTGTCTGGTCTCCGCTTCATTTTGAACTAAAATGTGCATTTTGTAATCTAGAAGTAGAATTTGCCTGCCTTGTTTTCATCACTGTTAAACTGCTAGAATCAGGTGCAAGACCTTATGTAGTTAAGCACTATTTAATGCTTAATCTGCAGCCTGTTGCATGATTCTTTTGATTAAGAGGGATAGGGAGAAAATCCAGCCTAAATAAATTGCAACAAGGCTACACTGCCTAGTCTCAGAGTTTCCACTTTAATGCTGCAAGGGGTGGTGTTTTAAGCTCTCCTAACGTTTGAATGTTCTACTCACACACCTATAAAAATCATCCAACTCTTTGTTCTTAGCGGATTGGACTACATCAGATTCGCCCACCATTGCCCGTTTGCTGTTGTGCGCCATGTGAACCTACCTCAACCACAGGAATTCACCCGGATGGAGCATTATTTTGCTATGCCTCCTGAGATTATGGAAAAATCTGGCTTTCATGATGAGAAGTCGCTGATTGTGTACCAGGGACTCGTCTTTCAGCTGCTCCAGTTGCACTCATCTTACCACAGGGTGAGGATCCCTTTTGTTTATTTGTGTGGTTTTTTTTTTTGAGTGGCTGAAAAGTCGCTGGCCTCAGAGCCACCACAAGACACATAAGAGCATAAAGGGGTTAAACCAGGCACCCCCAAACTTTGGCCCTCGAGATGTTTTGGACTACAATTCCCATCATCCCTGACCACTGGTCCTGTTAGCTAGGGATCATGGGAGTTGTAGGACAAAACATCTGGAGGGCTACAGTTTGGGGGTGCCTGGGTTAAACCATAGGCTAAGCCTGGAGAAGAAATGGGTGACCAAGCCTTTGGTATATTTCAGTCCCCTTCATGGATCAATGCCTTGTCGTGGCGAAGGGGCTTGAATAACTCAGAGAAGCTATGAGCTATGCCATGCAGGGCCACCCAAGATGGACAGGTCATAGTGGAGAGTTTTGACTAAACGTGATCCACCTGGAGAAGGAACTGGCAAGCCACTCCAGTATCCCTGCCAAGAAAACTCCATGGACAAAGACAACAGGCATATAAAAGTTATGACGCTGGAAGATGAGCCCCTCAGGTCGGAAGGCGTCCAACATGCTACTGAGGAAGAGCGGAGGACAAGTACAAGTAGATTCAGAGCTGATGAAGCGGCTGGGCCAAAGCCGAAAGGACGCTCAGTTGCGGATATGCCTGGAAGCGAAAGGAAAGTCTGATGCTGTAAAGAAAAATATTGCATAGGAACCTGGAATGTAAGAACCATGAGTGGAGGTAAGCTGGATGTGGTCAAAAATGAGATGACAAGAATAAATATCGACATCCTGGGCATCAGTGAACTAAAATGGAAGGGAATGGGCGAATTCAGTTTGGGTGACTATCATATCTACTACTGTGGGCAAGAATCCCGTAGTAGAAATGGAGTGGCCCTCATAGTCAACAAAAGAGTGGCAAAAGCTGTAATGGGATGCAATCTCAAAAATGACAGAATGATCTTGATACGAATCCAAGGCAGACCTTTTAACATCACAGTAATCCAAGTTTATGCACCAACTACCGGTGTTGAAGAAAGTGAAATTGACCAATTCTATGAAGACCTACAACACCTTCTAGAAATGACACCAAAGAAGGATGTTCTTCTCATTACAGGGGATTGGAATGCTAAAGTAGGGAATCAAGAGATAAAAGGAACAACTGGCAAGTTTGGCCTTGGAGTTCAAAATGAAGCAGGGCAAAGGCTAATAGAGTTCTGTCAAGAGAACAAGCTGGTCATCACAAACACTCTCTTCCAACAACACAAGAGACGACTCTACACATGGATATCACCAAATGGGCAGCATCGAAATCAGATTGATTATATTCTCTGCAGCCAAAGATGGAGAAGCTCTATACAGTCAGCAAAAAGAAGACCTGGAGCTGACTGTAACTCAGATCATCAGCTTCTTATAGCAAAATTCCAGCTTAAACTGAAGAAAGTAGGAAAAACCACTGGGCCAGTAAGTTACAATCTAAATCAAATCCCTTATGAATACACAGTGGAAGTGAGGAACAGGTTCAAGGATTTAGATTTGGTGGACAGAGTGCCTGAAGAACTATGGATGGAGGCTCGTAACATTATACAGGAGGCAGCAACGAAAACCATCCCAAGGAAAAGGAAATGCAAGAAAGTAAAATGGCTGTCCAATGAGGCCTTACAAATAGCGGAGGAGAGGAGGCAAGCAAAATGCGAGGGAGATAGTGAAAGATACAGGAAACTGAATGCAGATTTTCAAAAAATAGCAAGGAGAGACAAGAGGGCCTTCTTAAACGGGCAATGCAAAGAAATAGAGGAAAACAATGAATGGAGAAAAGCAGAGATCTGTTCAAGAAAATTGGAGATATGAAAGGAACATTTTGTACAAAGATTACCATAATAAAGGACAAAAGTGGTAAGGACCTAACAGAAGCAGAAGACATCAAAAAGAGGTGGCAAGAATACACAGAGGAATTATACCAGAAAGATATGGAGGTCTCGTACACCCCAGGTAGTGTGGTTGCTGACCTTGAGCCAGACATCTTGGAGAGTGAAGTCAAATGGGCCTTAGAAAGCATTGCTAATAACAAGGCCAGTGGAAGTGATGATATCCCAGCTGAACTATTTAAAATTTTAAAAGATGATGCTGTTAAGGTGCTACACCCAATATGCCAGCAAGTTTGGAAAACTCAGCAATGGCCAGAGGATTGGAGAAGATCAGTCTACATCCCAATTCCAAAGAAGGGCAGTGCCAAAGAATGCTCCAACTACCGCACAATTGCGCTCATTTCACACGCTAGCAAGGTCATGCTTAAAATTCTACAAGGCAGGCTTAGGCAGTATGTGGACCGAGAACTCCCAGAAGTGCAAGCTGGATTTCGAAGGGGCAGAGGAACCAGAGACCAAATAGCAAACATGCGCTGGATTATGGAGAAAGCTAGAGAGTTCCAGAAAAACGTCTACTTCTGCTTCATTGACTATGCAAAAGCCTTTGACTGTGTCGACCACAGCAAACTATGGCAAGTTCTTAAAGAAATGGGAGTGCCTGATCACCTCATCTGTCTCCTGAGAAATCTCTATGTGGGACAAGAAGCTACAGTTAGAACTGGATATGGAACAACTGAGTGGTTCAAAATTGGGAAAGGAGTACGACAAGGTTGTATATTGTCTCCCTGCTTATTTAACTTATATGCAGAATTCATCATGCGAAAGGCTGGACTAGATGAATCCCAAGCCGGAATTAAGATTGCCGGAAGAAATATCAACAACCTCAGATATGCAGATGACACAACCTTGATGGCAGAAAGCGAGGAGGAATTAAAGAACCTTTTAATGAGGGTGAAAGAGGAGAGCGCAAAATATGGTCTGAAGCTCAACATCAAAAAAACCAAGATCATGGCCACTGGTCCCATCACCTCCTGGCAAATAGAAGGGGAAGAAATGGAGGTAGTGAGAGATTTTACTTTCTTGGGCTCCTTGATCACTGCAGATGGTGACAGCAGTCACGAAATTAAAAGACGCCTGCTTCTTGGGAGAAAAGCAATGACAAACCTAGACAGCATCTTAAAAAGCAGAGACATCACCTTGCCGACAAAGGTCCGCATAGTTCCAGCTATGGTTTTCCCAGTAGTGATGTATGGAAGTGAGAGCTGGACCATAAAGAAGGCTGATCGCCGAAGAATTGATGCTTTTGAATTATGGTGCTGGAGGAGACTCTTGAGAGTCCCATGGACTGCAAGAAGATCAAACCTATCCATTCTGAAGGAAATCAGCCCTGAGTGCTCCCTGGAAGGACAGATCGTGAAGCTGAGGCTCCAATACTTTGGCCACCTAATGAGAAGAGAAGAATCCTTGGAAAAGACCCTGATGTTGGGAAAGATTGAGGGCACTAGGAGAAGGGGACGTCAGAGGACAAGATGGTTGGACAGTGTTCTCGAAGCTACGAACATGAGTTTGACCAAACTGCGGGAGGCAGTGGAAGACAGGAGTGCCTGGCGTGCTATGGTCCATGGGGTCACGAAGAGTCGGACACGACTAAATGACTAAACAACAACAACAACAAGTCTCCATGTGGACTTCAGTATGTAAGGAGCTCTGAGCTAGTCATTCCAGCCTCATGACTTTAACCAGCATCATTTGTTTCATAATAGTAATTAATAAAAACTGTAGTAGTACCGGTAGTAGTAGTAGTAGTAGTAATAATAATAATTTATTTATACCCCGCCCATCTGACTGGGTTTCCCCAACCTGCATACTCTAGCATTATCCCCCTTTATCAATAGTTTAGAAACTTTTACCTTCTGTAACTGCACAGTGTTTTAAATGCCTGTGCATATTTTCTGACCGCTGTATGGAAAAGCACATGAATCTGACCTTTGAATTTTGTAAGTAAACCATTTTATGACTTGCCAAACATGTGGTCTGGCTCTGTGCCAGGGAAGTGGGATAGCTTGTAAAGTGGGACAGCTTGGGGACACAACAGCAGGTACGGCTGGCATGCGTACCTAGTATATGAGAAAGTAAAAGTACATCAAAACTTCCTGAATCATATTGTTGGGAAATCCTTGTATAAGGTCTGGGAAAAATATAAAATCTTATAGAGCCTAAGATGCTCAGGTGGATATCACCAATGGAAGCCCTACTGGTTAAAAGGAAAAACACAGAAGGGAACTGGTTGATGTACCAAACATTACTGAAAGAAGAAGAGAACCAGCTAAAGCTGAATTTTTTTGAAGAAGTAAGAGAATATGTTGTTGACTGGTTCCAATATTATCAATTACTTAAGAGATTTAAAGTGGGCAAAGGAAAAGGCTTTGCTCAAGTTCAGGATTTGAGTTGGACTTAATTAGGACAACAACTAAAGCCCTCTCGAAAGTATACCGACTCCTCTTTGACTGGGAAGTCAAGGAGGAGGACGTCAAACCAACCAAGATTTGGACCATAATATAGAGATGTCTCAGTGGGAAAGTCTTTGGAGGTAAACTGGAAGTTGTTATACTATAAGGGAAAACCTCCAAAAGGTTTTTTACCGATGGCACTTGACACCTTGTAAACTTGCAAAGATTTATAAAAATCTCTCTAATAACTGTTGGAGATGTGGAGAACCTGGCAGGAATACATTACACATGTGGTGGACATGCAGGGAGATTAAACCATTTTGGAATGATATATATTTGAAATTAAAAAGAATTTTGAAAGTGAATATTGCCCCCCCCCAAAAAAAAACCCTGAATCATTCTTATTACGTATTACTGGTTTGGATATCCCCCCCAAAACAAGGAAAATCTTTCTGTATGCCACCACAGCTGCGAAGGTTATAATAGCTACACAGTGGAAAAGCAGATATATACCCACCAGATATGATTGGATACAAAAGCTAACAGAATATGCAGAGTTAGACTACTTATCAGAAAGAATCAAAGATAAATCCCAACAGAATTTGTCTCAAATTGGAACTGTTTTAAGGAATACTTGGAGACCAATTGCTACAATTTAAAAATGGTGACGGCTTTTGAGTAGTTTCTTTAGATAACAATTTTAAAAGGAAAATTGATATATAAGAAAATATTATAAATAAAAAGACAATGGACAAATATAGGCAATAGGTTTTTTAGTAAAAAATGGAAGAGACGGGAAGTCACTTATTTATGAAGAATATTATGATTTCAAAATTACATCCTCCCCGATGTTTGCCAATCTATGATAAAAACAATTATGGACTTACTTTGAAAACAAGAATATGTATAATTGCAAGATGTAAAGTTATGATGTAAAGATATACTTGTGAGTAATAAAGGAAAACTAATAATAATAATACGGGACCCAGGTGGCGCTGTGGTTAAACCACTGAGCCTAGGGCTTGCTGATCAGAAGGTCGGCGGTTCGAATCCCTGTGACGGGGTGAGCTCCCGTTGCTCGGTCCCAGCTCCTGCCAACCTAGCAGTTCGAAAGCACGTCAAAGTGCAAGTAGATAAATAGGAACCGCTACAGCGGGAAGGTAAACGGTGTTTCCATGTGCTGCTCTGGTTTGCCAGAAGCGGCTTTGTCATGCTGGCCACATGACCGGAAGCTGTACGCCGGCTCCCTCGGCCAATAATGCGAGATGAGCGCGCAACCCCAGAGTCGGTCACGACTGGACCTAATGGTCAGGGGTCCCTTTACCTTTACCTTTAATAATAATAATAATAAAAAGTGGGACAGCTTGGGAAGAGCTTCTTGAAGGGGACATTTTGGGACTCGAAAGGGCACATTTCTATGCGGCATGTTTTTGTGATGTTAAATCTCTGCTGGGCTTCTCTTACCAAACTTGGGTCTTGGCTTCCAGGATTCCAACATGTCAGCTTACTGTCTCTCATGCCACCCTCTCTTTTTCTCCAACCCCTGCCTCTTTTCTAGGCCTGGGACTGATTGCAGGAGCTGCCACCATCTGCCACTGCATCCACCCAGATCAGTTGCCATGACCTCTGCTTGGGTGGACCACAGCAGGGAGGTTTCTATGCTGTCCAACACTAAATAAAATTGTATATTATTTCTGCATTTCTAAACAGGTTTTGCTGCTAATTTAGTGATAGTTTCTGTGTCTGTCTTCAAACTCACCCTTACCAATTCTTTTTTCTCCCTAGGCTTATGCTGACCCAGTCCATGACCCCACATGGAGATGGTGGAAGAACAAGAAAGAGGATGCGGTAAGAACAAAAATCTTGAAAAGCATTCTTTAGAAACAACTGCCCTCACCACTCCAAGATTAACATTAACATGGTCTTAAACTTTCTTTTATAAGTAAAAAAAACCTCGCAAAATAAAATGGTTTTGATAGGAAGAGACAAAGAGTGGGGGTGGGGAATGGAAGATGATCAGTTTATTGCTTCCCAGGAATACTACACCTATGTGGCAAGCAACTGGAACACCTCAGCAGGCATCTATGTCGACATGGCCAACTACATCAAGATGTACGATCTGATGTCTGATAACATACTGCCTTCCAAGCTCTACCTGGACAAGAAAACAGAATACAGCTTCTCTGTGTACCTGAGCATGAGAACGACGAAACAGAGCAGTAAGGGGTGTTGAGCCCAGGAACTGCTGTGATGGAGGAAGGGAGGGGTGGATCTGTCATATAAAACACAGCAGTTATAGGGCACCTCCCACACCCAGCTGAGAATGTAATGTTGATATCTACTATGAACTTCCTGTTTCTTGGTCATGTGGTGATATCTAAGGCCACACTCAATGAAGCCATGATTTCAACACCCCACCCCCCCAATAAGGTGTATATATATATATACAGGGAGAGTCCTTTAAAAGAGGCCCCATGGATACAGAGTACACATGTTCCATGGGGCCTCTTTTAAAAGACTCACCTTGTATATATGGATGTGGTAATACGAGTTGGCCTAGGCTATGCTTCCTCCTAATTTTGCCTTGTGGTCCTCCCGGCTTTCGTTCTGACTTCTAAAGTGGTTCTACAGTAGCACAGACATGGAACAACTGAGGGGCTGACAGAAGGGATGTCATGGATTGGCCACACACAAAGGAATGGTGGGAGGAACCAGCTGGGAAACCCCCAAGGGAAGAAGGCTCAGAGCCCAGGGAGTGGTTGTGGAGCAAGGATGAGTGGTCAGAGGGAGCAGAGTGGGAGAAGGAAGCTGAAGAGGCAACAGGGTTTAGTGAGCGGGAAGAGGCGGTGGCAGAGAGCAGTCCAGACATGGAGGCAGAAGCAGATGCTGGAGAGGAGGGAGGGGCAAGAAGCAGAGATGGGTCAGGCTGGTGAAGAAGCCAGTGTATCTCCCCCTCTTGCGGTGACCAGCTCTCCTCCCATGACTCCCAGAACCTGAAGAGGGAGGAGCAGAGACAAACAAGGCAGAGAAGTCTCTGATTGCTTGGGAAGGACCCGGGGTAGGAGGCAGTGTAGGCCACTGTGGGAAGGCAGGGACCTTCAGTCCTTGTAACTGCCTCATTGGGGCAAGATCTAACGGGAAGAGTTGCTGTGCTCCCTAGGCCTGGTCTCTGGAGCTCTTTGTTTCTTTGAATCAAGAGTTAACCATGTGACACCATGTGAGTTTTGACTGACCTGCTCCTGGCACCCCACCCCTGTTGGGAGAGGTCGCCAAGAAAACCGTGATCACAGGTTTTCTTCTCAACAGTGTTATTTGTTTATAAGATTTATGTTCCATCCCTCTTCCCGGGATCTTACGGTGGGCCACAACAATTCAAAAAACAATAAGAACAAAACGGAATACAGTTTACTAGAATGGAATGAATACAGTCATCCTCTGCCTAGTAAATATATCAGAAAGAATAGCCATGTGACTCAGTAGACAGACAAATAGCCCTCAGACTCAAAGCAATCTGCTCAAAAAGCCTGGTGGAAAATGAGTCTTCTGCTGGTGCCGAAAGATAACCAACTTTGGCATCAGTCAGAGCTCAAAGGAATAGCTGGGGTGCTACTGCCAAGAAGTAGGAGGGGTCACATCTCACATGGTTGCTGCATGCCCAATGAGAAGAATATTCATGGCAAGCACCAACATTCTGTTCCACATGTACATGCCCTATTCTTTTACATTGGCTGATAGTTTTTTCATTTTGCTTGCAGTGGGGGAGTCAGCAGATGAAAATTCTCTCCAAAACATATGGCTCACTCTCATCTTATCCCATCCCGAATATATTCATGCAAACCTACAGAGGCAAGAGCTCATCAGCAGAGGTTCAGTACTGTATGAGGTAAGGGCCTCTCATATCCTAGATGATGAAATGAGGCAAAATCCTCCTTGAAAAGTCAGAAATGCAGGCCTGCTCCGATCAGCAGGCCTGATCCTATCAGCATTTTGAAATGTGAGAAACCTGAACCCCATTCTTATTTTGAGACATATTTGAAACTATGTTTCTGCAAAATTTCTGGCATCTCTGAGCATATACAGAGTGCCTTTCTGCAAGTGCCACCCCAGTCTCTTAGCTTTGTGTGATTCCAGGGGTTCCAGGCGCTTACCCAAGGTTCAGTTTCCTCGGAATGTGATGTCTTTATGTCATATATAGCTTATTTACACACATATACATCCTGAGTCTATAATGGAAGAGCTTATAGTATGATTTATAGCCTCTCTTCCAGGATGGAATACAAAGATATATGTTAAATAGACTTCCAGTTCAGCGCAGCCATCGATCTGAGTGGCTCATAGGGGGAAATGCCATTAGAGAGCTGGTTTCCTATTAAAACTTATTCCATTTTAAACTCCTATTTCTTTTGCACCACTGCATCTCTTCGTCCTCACAACAACAGATAGAACTTCATGACAAAGGCGTTTACCCATATCAGGAGCTGAGTGGGAAGAACCTTCTGAAGAGTTCTCTTGGCTTACAGGTAAGAATACAGTCTTTGCTGAAGTTCCATGGTCTTGTCTTCTATCACAAAATTGTTGCTCTTGGGCTAGGATAGGCCACCTGGTGGCGCTTCAGTGTACCAAAGGTGGCACATGAAATCAGTCTCCTGCCACACTGCTTCTTGCTTCTGATCTGTTGAGTTGTACTCCTCTGCTACAAGTGGCTAGAATTTGCCTTTCCCCTGACATTTGCTTGGCTTGTATTTACTTTCCCCAGGTTGCGCACGCTGCAATGAACTGCTATGAGTACACATCCACCGGACCACGGATAAGGGTAAGGGTGGCTTGGATTGCTTGAAGGGAAGATAATTTCTCTCAATTCTCTCCTCCTGATAGCAGATCCGGAGGAGGCAGTTGGCACCTGATACTCATCCCTCCCCACTATGGTACTTGACCCCAGCTTCCTGTACCAATGCTGAAAATTATTGAAAGCTTGTCTGGGAGAAGCTGAGTAATTCTGGAAAGGCAGCTTGTTTGGCATGAATAGTCTTCCTCTGCAGCCTACAGCTGGGGGAATTGTTTAGAGGTGTGGCGGCCACCTTGACTGGCCTTGCTTTTGTGCCTTTGTTGAGTGGCAAATTAAGCAAGCCATGTTTTTCTTCTTCATACTGTGGCATAGTGTGAGGGGGGCTGTGGTCTCAGGTGCAGAATTCTGAGGGGGCACAACCTGGCGCCCTTATGACAAGGCCACATGGCTGCTATCTTTTGGAGCCACGGGGAGGTGAGCCGCACCCGAATGGTGGTGCCTCTTTCTCCTCATGGCCGGCTAAGGGGTGCTCACCCCTGGGCAGAAATGGAGTCTGGACTTTTCTGGCCTACTCCACTCCTTCCCCAGTGCCTCCCTTGGTTGAGGCATGTGCCCTGCAGCAGGAGCATAGGAGAGCTTCCCGCTCACCTGGGACCCACTGGCCCCCACCCTTGTGCTGTGCAGCCAAGGACAGGTAAAAGGATGCACTTGGCACCTCAGCCTTGTCTCCACTGCCCTCCTCCTTGGCCTGCTGTAGCTGCGGCTCTGGTGCTGCTGAGACATCACCAAGCCAGCCAAGGATCATCAGCCGCCGCTCCTACCAGGAGCTTACCAAGCTGAGAGGGTAAGCACTGGGACAAGCAGGCAACCTTTGTGAGGAGCGGCCACCGCAGGGGCGCAACAAAGTCTGTCTGTTGCTTCCTGTGCGACACCTGCCAGGAGGTGCAATCCTTGCCTTGCCTTGCCTTGGAAAAAAATAAAAATAAAATTCCTGCAGGCCAGACTTCGGTTCCAAGGCAGAGGAGCAGAACTAGTACAAAAACGTGGTGAGTCCTATCAGGTGTATTCTAGGGAACCCTTCATGAAGGTCAAGGTGAAGGGACCATAGGCATTGACTGAGGGGTCCTCCAAGGAGATGCCTATCCAAATTATCCTCTGCAATATGCAGGGATTCCACAGCAGACACCGAGGTGAAAAGGGGTCCTTTTAAGAGAGGGAGTTTGCAATCCAGTGTTCTAAAGAAAAAAAGGCCACTTCTCTTTTCCACTTTACTTGCCCCCACAGGGCAGTTATGTGTCAACTGTCTACATTGGATGTCCCCCAGGCAAGAGGCTTGCTTTTGACATTACTTCCACTAGGAATGAGACTGCCTTCAAGAACAAACGCTACTTCGATTGTATCGTAAAAGACCCTGAGATGCCTTGCTTCTCCTTCAATGATGGTAAGGCTGGGGTGAAGTGGGGTGTCTGGGTGGGTCAGATCTGTGAGGCTTAGAGATGAAGTTAATTAAGGAATGATGGATGCCAGGCAGAAGACAGATGGTGATACCACACCTGCTTGATTCATTTGCAGTATTTTACCCTTCTTTTTTGATCCAAGATATGGTGACAGGAGACTCAGGACGTTTCAATGGAAGGTAAGGGCTGAGCTGTGCTTTTGATGGCATTTTGTCGCTTTGCTGAACTGAAAACAGTGGACCTCCACTGAGCATATTATTCAAAGGCTGGGGGGAGGGTAAGATGGAGGCACCTAGGTCAATGCCAGGGTGCCCAGGCCTTGGGGCCGGTATAACCCAAGAAGTTTGCGCTGGGAGCTGAAGGCCAATCAGAGGAAACCCTGTTGTTGCTAGGGATGGAGAGAGAAGACTGTTTCTGGTCCCTTCCATTTTTGTAGGGGTTCAAAAGCCCATTCCATCCCAAGTCCACATTAATTTGCAAATCTGCACCTAGATATGTTTTTAATACGTTTTCTCAAAATTTGATGCATTTTCTTTTTGAACTGAGAACTGCATCGTGAACCCTGGAGAGGTGTGGTATCTGAATGATGACTAACTTTTGATCTGCACCTTAGTTTGAGTGGTGTTGATTGAGTCAGTTTGTATCAAAACACACCAAGAACAAATTCCTCAAGAGTCCTAGTTGCTATGTGACACCCTTGAAGGCAAGAGAACTGTCTGGCAGGTATACATTTGTACTAACAGTAGACCCCAACTGATCTAGCATTACGGCTAAGGAAATGGCCGGGAAACGTGAAATCTCACCTCTGCCTTGAGCTCAGCTTGATGGCCAGAGGCAAGTCTTCACTTAATAGGACACACAGGAGATCCATGAATAGGATCTCCTAATTTTTTTTAAAGGAAAAGGTACCTGGGAGGATTGTGGTGGCCCACGTACCAACATGCCCAGAGGAAATGGGTTATCTCGACCCATTTTAATTTGGTTTCGGGCCTAGGAATGGCTCTAAAACTGCCCTGGTTGGCAACCTTTATCAGGCAAGATATAGAAGGAAATGCTCTTGTTGATTTTCCCCGACCTCTCAGTGACTGGTATCCTCTGGGAGTGGGTCCCCGGCTTCTGCCAATATCCTTGCTGTGATAAGAGAATTGGCAGTTTTGTCCCAGCTGTTTGTGAATGGATGTGGTTTTATTTTTAACTGTTAAAGCTTGTGCAAACTCACCTCCATCTTGCTTATTCTGCTGGCAGCTACATCTTCAGAGTAATTGGTGGGGGACCATTTTCGATAGACCAAATCAGATACTTCAGTGAGGAAGAGATCTTTAACTACAACACAGTGAATGGCAGGTGACCACATTTTGCAGACTCTCACAGTGCCTAGCATTGTGACTGTAGCTGTTTAGTATCTATTCTTATTCAAATGCTGTTTAGTATCTAGTCTTATTCAAATGCAACATTTTTAGTCAGTTTTAAAGACCCCCATTTGGGGCCAGTCTTTCCAAGCCTGCGTACCAGAGCATGTGAACATGCCCACATAAGAAAAGTGCTGGTTTGCCATATGAGAGCGAGAGTGAGAGAGCACAATTAAATAATCACAGGCTCCTGTGGTCCCCCAACTGCCTATGCACAGAGGAGGCTGCTCCTCCAGCTGGTTCACTCCTTCCAGATGATTAAGGAGAAGGAATACCTCAGCAGTGCTAAATGGCCCTAGTGCAGAAGCAGCCAATGGCTGCCTTCTCAGAATTGTGGACAGAGGAAACTGCCTCATACTGTGTCAGACCATTGGATTATTCAGTCCAGGGACTGGGGACTTTGCTGAATTCTGATGACATCTGGAGGGCCACAGGTTCCCCATGCTCTAGCCCACTATTGCCAGTGCACTCTGACTGGCAGTGTCTAAGGAAGGGGGAATCTTTCCTGGTCCTTCTTCCTGTAACCATTTAACTGGAGATATCATTGCTCAGACCTGGACCCTTTTGAATATGAGGCATGTGCTCTGCCTACTGATCTGCGGCCCCTTGGGTTGTGACTTACAAAAAGCTGTTTGTCTGGTCTGTGATGAGAATTGCCTCCAGTCTGGGGGATAGAGCAGAGAAATAGCTGTGAGTTGCAGTGTTTTTTTAAAAAAAATGTTTAGGGGTACTCTCAAGAAAGCCACCATTTTATTGTTCAAATCGGGGGGAAATAAATACAATAAATGGACAAAAGTACAAAGATTCACAAAATGTTTCGGGGTTTGCATACCCCTGCATACTCCCCCCCCCCCCCGAAAAAAGCACTGGTGAGCTGTAAGAGATTTGATTCCCCTCCTTTCTATTTTGAAGCTGATAATGAGCCATAGCTGATTAACATAGGAATGTAATAGCTGGCAAGGGTGGGTGGGTAACAACGGGCTATTAAGGATGTGAGTGGCCTGGTAACCACTTTAGACTTACTTGCAAAGCTTAACTGTCTTCATTCATGCTTGATTTCATATTCTCTTTCCAGTGAAACATCAAGTCTGATCTGGCTTAGGGCTGACCTAAAAGAAGTAAAAGTTAATTCCGAAGGTTTCCATATCCTCTCTCAAGCCGAGTCTGGGATTTTGTAAGGAAACATTTGCTGTGTCTTTGGATGTGGCTGTCAGTTTCTGATCTCAAATCTTCCAAATTCTTCTTCCCAAATGAAATATGCAATTTGGTTGGCAATAAAACATAAGAAGAGCTGTGCTGAATCAGGCCAAAGTCCTGTCTAGTCCAGCTTCAGATTGTCATGGGGCCAACCCAGTGGACTTGGAAGCCTTCAAGCAGGGTTAGGGTTGTGGCAATTTCTCCACTTGTGCTTTCCAGCAACTGGCATTCAGAGACACATTTGTCTCCAACGGTGGACATGTAACATAGCTGTTGTGGCTAGTAGCCACTGAATTTGCCCCATCCCCTTTTAAAACCATCAAAGTCAGTGGACATCGCTACCGGTACATCGGGTGGGAACAAGTTTAACCCTGTGCTGTGTGAAGAAGGCCTTTCTTTTGCCTGTCCTGAATCAGCTTCCTTGGATGTCCACAAGTTCTAGTGTTATGAGAGAGGGAGAAAAACTCCTCTGTCTACTTTCTCCAAGCCATGCCCAGTTTCATGTACCTCTTATTATGTCCCTGCCTCTTACTTGCCTTTTTCCCAATTTAAAAAGGCTTTAAAGTTGTCAACCTTCCTCACAGGGAAATTGTTCCAACCCCTAGATCATTTTGGTTATCCTTCTCTAAACCTGTTACAGCTCTTTTGTTGTTTAGTTGTTTAGTCGTGTCCGACTCTTCTTGACCCCATGGACCAGAGCACGCCGGGCACTTCTGTCTTCCACTGCCTCCCGCAGTTTGGTCAAACTCAAGTTGGTAGCTTTGAGAACACTGTCCAACCATCTCGTCCTCTGTCGTCCCCTTCTCCTTGTGCCCTCAATCTTTCCCAACATCAGGGTCCTTTTCATGGAGTCTTCTCTTCTCATGAGGTGGTCAAAGTATTGGAGCTCTACCAGCTCTACCAGTATCCTTTTTGAGGACATAAGCTTTATTTCCCTTCTATTTCTCTCTCCTTTGGGTCATCTGCCATCTGTAAAAAAAGTACAGTAAAGGTAAAGGACCCCTGGGCAGTTAAGTCCAGTCAAAGGCGACTATAGGGTTGTGGCGCTCATCTCCGCTTTCAGGCTGAGGGAGCTGGTGTTTGTCCACAGACAGCTTTCCGGGTCGTGTCCAGCATGACTAAACCACTTTATTGGTTCCTACCTAGGGACATTAATTGAAACAGCCTACCATGTAAGACGTTGGGACGCGGGTGGCACTGTGGGTTAAACCACAGAGCCTAGGGCTTGCCGATCAGAAGGTCGGCAGTTCGAATCCCCGCGACGGGGTGAGCTCCTGTTGCTCGGTCCCAGCTCCTGCCAACCTAGCAGTTCGAAAGCACGTCAAAGTGCAAGTAGATAAATAAGTACCACCACAGCAGGAAGTTAAACGGCATTTCCATGTGCTGCTCTGGTTCGCCAGAAGTGGCTTTGTCATGCTGGCCACATGACCTGGAAGCTGTACGTCGGCTCCCTTGGCCAGTAACGCGAGATGAGCGCCGCAACCCCAGTGTTGGTCACGACTGGACCTAATGGTCAGGGGCCCCTTTACCTTTACCATGTAAGACATCAGAGGCAAAATCCCTTTCCTCCCACAGGTGGGTTTGCCAGAAGAATTCTCCATGCTATGATATTGTCCCTAACGGTCTGAGTGCTCCTGATTATTTCTTTGTGGTGGAAGTATCAAACAGGTAGGTGCGAGTTTTTAAAATGAGTTTGGTTCATTTAAAAAAGAATTAAATTGATTTACAATTGAACTGAATTACAGTATACTGATAGGCTGCCTTTCAGCCATAATAACTCCAGAGCCCAAGTTAAAACAATTCATAATCCAAAGGTGGTGTTCAACTTGAGTTTTACACAGACTAGACTCATTGAAATGAATGGCCTTACTTAGTCATGGAGATGGGAGTAAGTACCGCTCTGCAAGCATGGAGAAGAAACATGGTTTGGAAGGTACTGGACCAGGAGATGAAAGATGTGAGAAACCAGGAAGAGCCTACGTAAAGCACTGGGAGAGTAAAGCACTGAAGCTGGCCTGCTCAGACCCGTAGTCAACTGACATCCTCCCTCTTTTGCTTCCATAGGGGTGTAGACGAAACCACCTACTGTGATTATGCCTTGGAGTTCATTCTCCATGTCCATGGCTTGCGCCTCAGCCCCACCCGGGCCATCTTTCTCTTGAAGGTAACAGCCGCCATGCCTTGAGCATCCTCATTCTTTCTGTATGGAATGAAAAGGCCTTTGCTTGACGACCAAAAGGACATCAGGGTCAACACCATGCAAGTCTCCCTGTAGAGGGCATATATGGAGTGCTACACTTGAAGCCCACCCCCCCGGCCTGGCCATCTAGTCATGATGGACCCTCTATACTTCAGGGGGGCTCTGGTGATGGCCAGCTTCATGTGGAATAAAGTGGCCCTATGGATACCTAAGTTCAAAGTCCTTCAGGCTATAAAGACGGGAACCAGTTGTGCTTGTACCATAGCACCGTAGAAGACTGAATTGAGATTTAAAGCAATGCTGTGTTCTACCTCCACTAATGAAGGCAGTATGCCTCTGAAAACCAGTTGCTGGGAATCACAAATGGGGCAAATTCTGTTGTCCTGCCTGGGGGCTTCCCACTGGCATCTGTTTGGCCAGAGTATAGAATTGTTCTTCTCACCATGGCCAACCAAATATCCCTGGGAAGCCCGCAAGCAAGCATAGGAGTTGCCTCCCCACTTGTGATTCAAAACAAATGGTATTTGGAGGCTGGTTGCCTCCAACAGTGGAGGTAGAACATATCCGCCGTGACCAGTGCCCACTGACAGCCTTATCCTGCATAAATTTCCCTACCCTTTTTAAAAGTTGGTGGCCATCAGTATGTCTTGTGGAAGTGAATTCTGCCGTGGGAACAAATTCCATAGTTCTTACCACGCTTTGTGCCATTTTGGAAAAGGGAAGCAGAATGGCAGGGAGTGAGAATAGCTGGCCTAACCCAAACAGAAACAATCATTCTATGAGGGAGAACACACTGCAACACTCCCATTGGTTTTATCTTTTGCTAGCCTGAATAACCTTCATCCACAGAAGGGAATGAACATTCTTGCTCCCTCCTAGCAATTTTTGAGGTTTCTGTTCACAATTGTATTGTGAGCAATATTCCTAACAATTAGGAATTAACAACCAACTTCTCTCTCCCCCCCCCCCCCCGCTCCAAGGTTACAGTAGCCATCATCTTTGGCTTGCTTCTTCTATACATTGTGGTTTACATCGCGGGCCCCTTGGCCAAGACCTTATTCAACAAAACATTCCGGAGATTGGAGGAAGCTTTTGCTATGCGAATGGGTGAGTTGGCAACAAGCAGGGGCACTAAGGAGGACAAAACCTCATTGAGACTTCTGTTAGGGAAGCATCTGGTAGGGAAAATGTGATCTCTTAGCAGGAAGGCCAATACTTTTTGGTTTGCCTTATGGAATTAGGTCTGCCAGTCCCATCAACATGGGAATATGTCATTTGTATCTTGAGGAGGCAGGGATATGGCTAATCCTAACTCACCAAGAGGGGAGAGGAGAGGAGGCTGAGGGAACACATCACAAGAAAGGGTGTTGGAAAAGGGGTAAGGTGCTGCCAGCTCTGCAGGCAAGGGGTGACATAGCTGGGCTTCTGAGGCTCAGAGCGTGTTTCCCCACAGGGTTGCTGCAGAAAGAATGTACAGCGGTATCTCGCTAGACGAACGCCTCATGGCACGAAAAAATCGCAAGACGAAAACGTTTTGCAATTTTTTGGCAGACTTGCAAGATGAAGTTTTCTATGGCTGTGCCATAGAAAACTTCGCAAGACGAAGCAGGGCGCTGTGAGGAGGAGAAAGTCAGACCGAGCCTCCTCCGGGAAGCCCGTCCGCCTCATGCTTCCGCTGCTGCCATCGCCCGGCCTGGCGATTGGCGCCGCCGCACCGAAACGGCCGCCGAGCAGCAGCCGGATCCCCCCTCACTTTCACCTTAAGCCACCTGCGCGCGAACGGGAAAGGCCAACCACACACACAGCCTGTCTGCCTGCCTGCGAACGGGCTGTCTGGTTGGGCACGAGGGTCTGGCTGCTGGGGAAGGAGGGAGGGAGCCTCTGCCTGGCCCTCCTCCTGCTTCCCCCTCCCCAGAGCCTTAAAACCTCCGGAGCGGCCGTGGCACTTGGGTGCAATGTGGCTGCTGTGGCTGCTCCTGGGCTTGGAGGGTGAGTCGGGGTTTGTGAGCACTGGATTGCACCTTAAGCTGCTTTGCTATGGCACCATTTCATTGAAAGGAGAGCTTTTTTTGCCCATAAGAACGCATTAATTAAATTTCAATGTGTTGCTATGGGAAACCGCACTTCGCAAGACGAAATTTTCACAAAACAAAATGACTCGTGGACCGAATTAATTTCATCTTGCGAGGTACCACTATAGTTGGTCAAGGGAGCCGTGGACTCAAAAAGGTTGACAACCTCTGCCCTAAACTCTTGGAAAGGGCATATTCAGTGTAGGAGAGGCTGGGGCAGTGCAAACAGGAATGAAGTAGAAAGAGTGAACAATCTCCTGTCAGTTGTGGATTTTTGAGGAGATCCTCATGGGAGCCATTGGTGACCCTTGGCCTATGGTCACCTAATGATTTAGCTCAACTATACTAAGGCAGGCAGGCACACTTTCACAGATGCCATACCAGGCCTGCCTCCCTCTTTCCTTGCTTTGCTAGTCCCAAAACTGGGACTAAGCATGCTCCATGGAACCAGTTTAACAGTCAACACATTCAGCCTCTCAGCTTCTTGTGAGTTACATCTTCATCTATTTCTGGAACCATTTGAATCTCTCTCTCTCTCTTTTTGCTGCCAGAATCCAGCCTCACCTTCTCATCTTCGTTCACCAGTCAAGGATCCTTGCAGCACTTGGCCTCTGAACTCAGCCGGAGCAGTACACCACAATCCAAAGGGCCTCCTCCCCAGTCAAAACCACGCTAATGTCAGCTACATCTTCCAGGCCCTTTCTGCCATTAGCCATGCACTGTCTGGGTGCACCATCCCTCTGTGATTCTCCTTTCTCTGATTGTCTTGCAAAGGGCTCCTCTTTGCTTGCAGTGTCCTGACACGGAGGAAACAACAGCCACCTTGGACATAACAACTGAATGACCTCTGAATCACAAAGCCTTAAAAAAAAAAACATACACACACACAAAATACCACAGCATGCTGGGGCCAGGCACATAGCTTGTTTGTAGATGATCCCAGGAAGCGAATATAAGAGATATGGAAGGCCACAATATGGTCTGTGAGCAAGTTTTTCAGTTGGCCCATTTGCAAGATGCATGGGAAAGAGCGACTGGAAACCATTCCAGAAATCTGTGTCAGTAAAACCACTAAGACCAGTTGGTGGGCGATATCCAGAGACTACACAGTTTCAACTATATCACCCTAGGCAGCACCTTTTTGCTATTCCTCAAACCCCTGATGCCCTGATGCTTTCTCAGCTGCTGTGTATCATCAGCTGAGGCGGCAGGCCAACTTAACAAACAAAAAACAAAATAAAACCTTATTGATCCACCTTACACATGACAAGTGCCTGATCCTCTACATGAAACTCCAGGCTTGTTTTCAGCTTAACATCTGCCTGTGTAGAGGCAGTTTGTGAATGAATGGAAAGCCATTGCACGTTTTCCCAGTCATTACTTTAAAAAGGAGGCAGATAACCCTTTATACAAATTTTCTTATCTGTCCACTTAATGTTGTTGTTAGTTTTTGATGTTGTTCCAAGACGTTTCATAGTTCATTAAACATTTGGTTGCTGTGCAATTTGTTTGGTTGATAAGGAGTATCTTTTGTCCTCCAGTGAGTGAAGAACATAAAGTGGAAAGCCATCATCTTCTCATTGCACAGGTCTGACCTATGTGCATGTATTGACACACACACAGACATCCCAGCCAGGACAGGAGCAGGGATTCCCCCCCCCTCTTGTGCACTCCCACAAGGACTGAGCAATCCATGAATTTAAAAGCATGCAAGTATTTTATAGGCAAATTCTTGGGGATCAGGAAAAAACTGCAAGAGGGTTAACTTGCAAGGTGGAAGGGGATAAAGAGGGGAGAATATCAGGCTCAGTTCGCATTTTCTTCCACCTTGTAATCTGGTATTAAAATGGAGAGAAGAAGAAATCATGCAGAAATTCTGAGAGCAGCTCTGTCCCTCACAAGGGGCTCTAAATTAATCTTTGCTGACCTCCACTGAAAGCTGCTCAGGACAGAGGTTGCCTGCATGCCATACATTTAAATCACACAACTTCCCTAAAATAATTCTGGGAACCATAGCTTTTAAAGGGTGCTGGGAATCTAGCTGTGGGAATGTTCAGGAATGTGGATGAGGAGATATTGTTTAATATGTCCTACCCCTGCTTGCGCTTGCAAGCACCAAACTTTAGCAGAGTAAAAACATTCCCCTTTTGCAAAATGCACAGCAGAAAAGCGTTTGCGTTTGCGCAGGCTTGATTTAAGCCTGTAAAATAAAGTGTATTTTCCTGGTATTTTCCCCTTATCCCTCTTAAAAGAAAAGACACGACACAATGCTCTTAAAAGTATAAAAGATGTTTACTTACAATCTTCCTGAGATACAGCACACTCAAGAGGTAAACTGGCTTAGGTAAAAAGTGATATATACATGTGAAGTTCACTTATAGGAAGTGAGACTCCATCTCGTCTCTCTCTAGGCTGGAGGCCTTGAGAGAGAGTAACCTCACTAGATGTTGAGTCCTTGAAGTGAAGTGGTCCAAGAGTCCCTGAGTAAGAGTAAGAGAGTAAGAGAGGGAAATGGCATCTGGCTTCTGAATTTATCTACTGCCTTTCCCATCTAATTAGCATGTGGAGGAACAGGAAACTAGGCTTAGTCATGTGTTCCTCCTCAGTCCTCCAAGTGGACTATCTAGGGATTGTTGTGACTTGACTGCTTTGTGAGGGGTAAGCTGCAGTATGTGGACCGAGAACTCCTAAAAGTGCAAGCTGGATTTCAAAGGGGCAGAGGAACCAGAGACCAAATTGCAAACATGCGCTGGATTATGGAGAAAGCTAGAGAATTCCAGAAAAAACATCTACTTCTGCTTCATTGACTATGCAAAAGCATTTGACCGTGTCGACCACTGGCAGACTCCCCAGGATGGGGGAGGACTGTCTGGAAGACCTGCAGATTGTGCAAGATTGCTAGCTTGCATTGTGCAAGCGGTAGGACACTGGGTCACAGAGCATAGTACGGCTGGCACTCTCCGAAGTCCCTCCCATAGCCGGGAATATCTGTTTTGATAAAATAATTAGATTTGGACAATAAGCAGACATAGTCTGGACCGAAGAAGACTGAGGAAAAACCTGCAGAATTGTACAGTCCCTGATTCTTGTCATGATGTTTGGATTATGGAGGAGCGGTATTTGCTTTCTTCATGTCAATACTTATAATTGGTTTTCTACGCCAAACCTCATTAAGAAACCTAATTTATTTTGAGTACAGATGGACTTCTATTTATAATTAAATACTCAACTATGCAACTTTGTTTGGTTTGAAAGAAAAGAAGAATTAAGATGGTGCCTGTGATGCAGCAAAAATAGAAAAATGAAAGTTTCTCCCTGTTTTGAGGGAAGTGGGAGATGCTTGTTGGCTGACTTTGCAGTGATTTGAGACAATAATTTGAGATAAAATAGAGAGCATTTGTTTGCAAAACTTTCATTAAGTGCAAGAGAAAAAGCTAAATGGGTGTCTAGCAGCCCCCCTCATAGGGCCTGGGAGGGGGGATTGTGTGGTCTCCGAAAGCCGATCAATCATCAAATGATTTATATCTGTGGAATGCAAACACATGCCTAACATCAAAGACAGATTTGGACAACAGCCCGGATGGGAATAACTTAATAATATGGGAGTTGCTGCGTCATTAAACTTCAAAAGAAGATTTGGATAACAGCCCGGATTGGAGATTGGAAGGAGAAGCTGCTCTGCTAAACAAGCTGGGGGGAAAGACATTTTAAAGCTGTGCTCGATGGATGTAAGGATATATGATTTTGGACATGATTGAGAATTGCAGAGCCAGGAACAGAGAACTTTAAAGTGATAAGATCGGAATGTGGAAAACAGGAAAACAAGAAGAGCAGGAATGAGATATCGGAAATATGCTTCAGAGGTCCAGACCATGGGGAGTCAAAAAAAAAATTATAACCATTTGGATTACAATTTGGCTCTTTTTTTAGTTTATTGTTTTTAATTGGAATATTGTATTTGGAATATGTATTTGGAATATTGTATTTGGAATATTGTATTTGGAATATGTATTTGGAATATAATTGGCTGTTTGCATTGGAAAACTAATAAAAATGATTTTAAAAAGAAAGAAGAAGGAGAGTGCAAAATATGGTCTGAAGCTCAACATAAAAAAAAAAAAAACTAAGATCATGGTCACTGGTCCCATCACCTCCTGGCAAATAGAAGGGGAAGAAATGGAGGCAGTGAGAGATTTTACTTTCTTGGGCTCCATGATCACTGCGGATGGTGACATAAATAATAAATAAATAAATACTTTATTGTCACTGTACCACTTGTTTACAGTGAGATTGAACGAGCCCCCCCCCCCAATCTCTCAGTCCCTGTTACACTCTGGGTGCTGTTGTACAACCACCAACTCCGAACGTCAGCTGCAATGTTGCTGTCTTCCAGCAGGAGATTAAAAAGGTGCTGGCCAGGGTGTGAGTCATCCCTCAGAATGTTCCTCGCTCTTCTGAGGCAACGGTCTCCCGCGATAACATCTAGCAGACAGTAGTCACAAAATTAAAAGATGCCTGGTTCTTGGGGGGGGGGGGAAAGCAATGACAAACCTAGACAGCATCTTAAAAAACAGAGACATCACCTTGCCAACTAAGGTCCGTATAGTTAAAGCTATGGTTTTTCCAGTAGTGATGTATGGAAGTGAGAGCTGGACCATAAAGAAGGCCGATCGCCGAAGAATTGATACTTTTGAATTATGGTGCTGGAGGAGACTCTTGAGAGTCCCATGGACTGCAAGAAGATCAAACCTATCTATGGAGGGCACAAGAAGAAGGGGACCACAGAGGACGAGATGGTTGGACAGTGTTCTTGAAGCTATGAACATGAGTCTGACCAAGCTGCTGGAAGACAGGAGTGCCTGGCGTGCTCTGGTTCATGGGGTCACGAAGAATCAGACACAACTAAACGACTAAACAACAACAACAACAAAGCTGCAGTCACAAGGATTCTTTGGGGGCAGTCATGTGCTTTAAGTGCATGGTGTGTTTGCAGCCAGAGGCTTAGAGGAAGTGGGATGGAGTGCAGTGATGCTGCACATGCTTCCTTTGAAGTAGGCCTCATTAACATTGTGACTTGCTTCTAAGTAAATGTGCATAGGATTCTTTTAAAGCAGTAGCATTTGTTCATTAGGTGCCTAAATGCAACTAGAGATTATACTTTAAGTGGGATTGTGCTTTAATTCTAAGTATCCTTGCTCAGGATTGGACTTTGCAGCTGACTACTAAAACCTGCCAGGGAAGGCTAGCCACAGTTTATAGAATGCAGAGGCATCTTCACCCCATTGCCTCCAATCCAGCTAGATAGCAGCTAGACAACAAATCCCATACAAACCCTGGACCAACTTTCTCCAAAGTATTTTCAGTTCCATACTCATTCCAAAGGAACTCAGCAGTACAGCTCTGCCTCTCTTACTGTGCAGAGTGAATTAGGTAAATCCTTATAAAGAGCCATTTCCCCTAGAAAGAGAGGCGCTGCTTTTCCCCCCTTCCCAGTCCTCCTCATTCCTGATTTTTCTAGTCAACTCCCCTTGCTTCAGAATTTATGAAACACACACTATTTACTTGCTTGCTTACTACACTTGCACTGGGCATGGAGCCTTGAGGGTGCTGCAACTATGATTTAGAATGGTGTGCGAGAAGCAAGAGGAGCGTTGAACTTTGACCTTGCACAGGTCACCGCTGAAATTTGAGGCCCCAAGGTCCACCTCTGCTAATTGTTGCCCATCCTTGACTAGTTCCCAAAACGTGCTGTATCAAGAAGCTTTTGCCTATTAACATCTCTCCAAGCTATTAACAAGTCCATGGCTCTGAACAGGTATTGCCTCAGGCAACCTACACTTACAACTCTACTCACAGAAATCAATTAAGAAAGCTCAGGACATTCTGGATAAAGTATTAAGTATAGTTGTTTTATTTAAAAAGCAGTTTTTAAAGATCTGTTCTACTATGGTAATCCACTAGAGGGCAGTCTGCACCCGCTGCAAACACCAAACCATTGATTCCTGAGCTTGACTGCATTGTAGGAAATAATTTATTTTGCAAGCGTTAACAAGAAAACAAGAGAAAAAGAAATTTCCCCAAGAGTGAAGGGAGCTATAAATGTATCTGATTGCCTTGCCTGGTGATGCCCAAACTTCTAATAAGTGACAGGGAGGGCTTTTTTAAAGCCAGAACTCGGTTCTGGCATCTCTCAGGTGGGCACCATTGCCATTGTAAGAGAACAAGACAGGTGTTCATGGTGAGTTCTGGCACCTCTTTTTCTAGAAAAATAGCACTGGTGACAGGCACTTCTTTTTCCTGAATTGAAATTGAGAATTTGCTTCTCCCATTCTCAGAGGCTGTCCACCCAGGAGGCGAGGTGAAGCATTTGCCCCAGGCAGCAGATCCAGCCCTCTTCCGTACTGTCTTTCATGAGCTTTGCAAGCAATATCAAAGTGTGTCTGATAAGCACTCTTCAACAGTGGGTAGTTTTAGTTAGAGATTGCAACACGTGGAAACCAATTTTTGCTTCAATGTTGTGTCTCCTCACATCATGCTATGCCAAACCATAGCTTAGTGTGAGGGTGGGTGCCCCAAGAGGAGATGCCGGCCATTGCATTCCTCCCCTGGTCCTCCTGAAGAGGAAGGGCTATAGTTCAGTGGCAGAGCCCTTGCTTGGCATGCAGAAGGCCCCAACTTCAATACCTGGCATCTCCAGCTAGGGCTGGGAGAGACTCCCTGTCTGAAACCCCAGAAAGCTTCTGCCAGTCAGTGTAGACAGTACTGAGCTAGATGGACCTGTTCGCATACACCATGGGAGACGTCAGGGCTTTGTGCCCCCTGGCTGGCCTGCCAGGTGTCTCACCCTCTGGTGCAGCTTGAGATAACAACCTCGACTCCAAGAGCCTAGGCACGCTGTTGCAGAGTCCACGCAGTCAGAAATGGTGAGAGAGACGGTAGTGGCATTATTTACATGCGTTTTATTAAGCGTAACTCAGGAGAAAGAAAAACATGTCTCCTTCGTGATCAGCGCAGCAGAGAGAAAGCAATAGCAATACATAACGGAAGTGCACAGACATGTGACGTACAACAGCTACACACCTGTACCTTAAGGTGGAACTGAATTCCCATGATCCTCCCCCGTTCTGTGTAACCTTTAAGCTCCAGTATTTCCCAACTGTAGCTTTTGTACATAAACCTGAAGTTGTTCTCTGTTAACAACTTTGGACAACAGATCAGCAGGAATCTCATTACCTGGCATGTAGGACACCTGAATAAGTCCTTTCCGGATACACACTCTTGCACGGTGTAACTTGATCTGCAAGTACTTGGTTCTTTGCTTGCAACTCTCTGAAGCTAGCAAAGCCAAAGAGGACCTGTTGTCTTGATACACCTGTATAGGACATTCACCTTGACTCTGACATCCTGAAACAGTTGCATCAACCACTCACAATCCATAAGTGAGAATGATAGCGCATTGAGTTCAGCTTCACAAGAACTTTGGCTCACTGTTGTCTGCTTCTTGCACAGCCAGTCAAACAGACAGTGGTTGTACATGTAGCATACTCCAGAAGTACTAGTACCATCTGTGACGTCATTTCCAAAACTTGCATCTGCAAAAATTTCAAGACCTCCAGTCTTCTGACCTGTGAATTTCAGCCTGTAGTGCATAGTACCTTTCAGATAACATGCTATGCGTTTCAGGGCTTTCCAATCCTGAACAGTAGGATTGTTAGCATGTCTGCTGAGCAGATTACAACTTACAGCAATATCAGGCCTTGAACATCTGGCAATGAAATTCACTTTTCCTACAGTGTGGTGTCAGAAAATGCTTCAGCGTTCTCATCTACCTGATAACCTGTCCCCATCGGTGTGTCCACAGGACACACGTTTTATTAAGCGTAACTCAGGAGAAAGAAAAACATGTCTTCTCCTTCTTAATCAGCACAGCAGAGAGAAAGCAATGGCAATACATAACGGAAGTGCACAGACATGTGACATACAACAGCTAAGGTTCTACCTTAAGGTGGAACTGAATTCCCAACAGGACCAATGGTCTGACTCAGTGTAAGGCAGCTTCCAGTGATTCTTCTGCTGCTGCACAGCCATGAGCTAACCTGTATGAGCTAACCTCCAGATGACTAATGAAGGTAGGTCAGCTGTTGCAGGACCAAGGAGAGCTCCAAATGAGCAACTTGCTCCTACGTGGGCTGGAGGTGAGCCAAGGCCTCCTGAGCCTCTGAATGCAGCCTGCCTCTGAGGACTGGAGGTTTTTTTTCTTTTTAAGGACCAACTCTCTGGCCTCTCCATGACCTCCTGCATGGTGTACTCCTTGTGCTGTTTGACTGGAGTAATATTATTCTTACTACTACTACTACTACTAGTAGTAGTAGTAGTAGTAATACCACCCTTCATCCACAGATCTCAGGGTGGTTCATAACATAAAAATACAATATAAAAGCACAAAATACATGATAAAAACAACAACAAACCCCACAAACTAATAACCCCCCGCACTCCCTCCCATATACATATTTAAAAGGAGTACTGTATAAGATGTTAATCAGCCAAAGGCCTGGTTGAAGAGGAATGTTGTCATCTGTTCTTGTGTTGCCACCCTCCAGACCTCACGAGGAGGAGGCACATGAAGAAGGGCCTCGAATGATGATCTCAGGCTCTGGGTAGGTTCATGTGGAGAAAGACAGTCCTTGAGTTACTGTGGTCCTGAACCATTTAAGGCTGTATAGGTCAAAACCAGCCCTTGGAATTGGGCCTGGAAAATAATTGGCAACCTGTGCAGTTGGGCCAGGATCGGTGTCATATGCTCAAACCATCTTGCCCCAGTGAGGAACCTGCACCAGCTGAATTCTGCACCAGCTGGAGTTTCCAAATTGTCTTCAGAGGGAGCCCTACGTGCGTTGCAGTAATCTAACCTAACAGTTCCCAGAGCACAGGCAACAGTAGTTAGGCTATCCTTGCCCAGATAGGGGTGCTGCTGGGCCACCAGCAGAGATGCTCAGTTCCTCCAAGGGGAAAGCTTCCTGGAGACCCTGGATCTGGTTCAGCACTGTGGCAATAGGTTCTGTGGACAGGATCGGGTTCAGTGGCTTCATGTGCATCATCATCATCATCATCATCATCATCATCATCATCATTTATACCCTACCCATCTGCATGGGTTTCCCCAGCCACTCACCACCAGAACCTGGCTTGCTTTATTAGTTGTCATGACTGCAGCCTCTGACTTGCTGTTCTGCTCAATTCTGGACTCCCAGAATTATTACACCTGTCAGTGCAGGGGCCTGTCCTAAGCCACATTACACACACACACACACACACAGCACTGTGATCCCAGTTTAAACAGCCATGGCTTCTGCCAAATAATCCTGGCATCTGTAGTTTTGTTCAGGGGGCTGAAGAACCCCATATCCCCCCCCAAAGCTACAATTTCTAGAGTTTCCTGTGAAGAGCAATAATTGATGGTTAATTCTCCCTGGGAATTGTAGCTCTGCGAGGGGAACAGGGGTTACCTAAGAAAGCTCAGCATTCTTAACAAAAAAAGAACTTCCCAGAGTTCTTTGGGGGGAAGCCATGACGGTTTAACGTGGCATCATATGTGAATGTGGCCTAGTGTGGCTTGTTCATCCCCATGTGCTCCAATAGGCAGGGCCACGCGCATTAGAAAAATTTGTCCCTTCCTGTGAGAAGAGTGTGATGCCTTCCCCTGTTGTCTTCTCCACACTGACAGGAATCGAGGGGACGTTGCCTCCATCTTTGTTTTCTTGCTGTTTGGAGAACCCACCACTTTGTAGTGTTTCCCGCCGTTTCGGAGCCCCCACCAAGTCACTAGTACCCCACTGAGGAGGAATGGTTGGCTGCTCCCAGCTTTTATCTCAGTGAACCACAGCCCAAGGGGCAAGATCTCCCACAACGAGGAACGCCTAATAAGTTCTGAGGAGATTTAAGGGGCAAAGAGAACCGCCTCAGTGGAATACGAAGCACCATGAGGCAGCACTGAGGAGATTTAAAAGTCGAGCCAACTTCTAACACAGCTTCCGCCAAGGAGAATTCAAGGGGCAAGCCAACACGTGAACTGCCCTTGAGCCAAGTGACATGCTACATTACTCACATATTTTTAGAAGTGTGATTAAGCTGGCCATTTTTATTTTGAGTAAAATTGCAGGCTACGAGGGCCCAGTCCAGAACCTGCTGAAACCAGCTAACTGCTGAAAATCACCCCCTCTCTGGCTGCCCCTGAAGGTGCCTTAAACAACACTTTTGGGGTTCAAATAGGTGTGTGTGTGTGTGGTGGTTTTCATCAGGAAGCACTTAAAATATATAACGTAATATATAGTTTGGGCCCTGAGTAGCCAGTGGCCAAGTAGTGAGGAGATCTGAGGGGCAACTGCTGATACAAACTGAGGCCACATTCACACCATACATTTAAAGTGCTATGATACCACTTTAAACAATCATGGCTTCCCCCAAAGAATTCTGGGAGCTGCAGTTTGCTAAGAGTTGTTAGGATACGCCCCACCATTCCCCTCCCATAACTACAATTCCCAGAGTGCTTTCAGCACCTACCCATCTTCACAGGGGACTCTGGGAAATATAGTTCTGTCAGGGGAATAAGGGTCTCCTAACAACTCTCAGCACCCTTAACAAACGACAGCTCCCACAATTCTTTGGGGGAAGCAATGATGGTTTACAGTGGTATCATAGCGCCTTAAATGTATGGTTTGAATGTGGCCTGAGTGCAACGTGACCAGGGAGGTGCTGCTCAGAGCCACCGAGTAGATTTAAGGGACAAGTCTACTCTTCTTCTTCTTTGGCGATCACTCGTAGCCGAGTAAGATTGTCTTCCATAAACACGGTTTTAACAATGAGTCCGTAAGTGACTGTGGAGGCCAATTCCACCTCAGTGGTAGTTTGCCCAGTGGGTGCTAGCGAGGGGATCCTCACAAAGGCTTAGGTCAGGGGTTGGCAAACTACGGCCCCGTGCTGGAACAGGCCGACATGCTTCTAAATCTGGCCCGCCCGGCCATTTGCCGCGAAGCTGAGACTCGTGCCATGCTGAGGTAAACCAAGCACGGCATTTGATTGGCAGAGACGTCCCTGCACCATGCTGAGGTAAACCAAGCACGGCATTTGATTGGCAGAGACGTCCCTGCGCCACGCTGAGGTAAACCAGGCATGGCATTTGATTGGCAGAGCCTCCGCTGTTCAGCCTCTTCCTCCCACCGCCCTGGTGCTCCTGTGGCTGCTGGTGCTCTGCGTCCCCATGAGGGGGGATGGCAGTGGTGTTCCTGGAGGAGGACAGCTGGCCCGAGCTAGGACGATGAGGCCAGCAGTGAAGTGGCCCAGCTGCTAGCCTTCACCTCCGGGGAGCAGGAGGACAAAGGGGTGTGTGTAGTTCTGGGAGGGGAATGATGGGGCGTCTCCTAACAACTCTTAGCAAACTGCAGCTCCCAGAATTCTTTGGGGGAAGCCATGATTGTTTAAAGCAGAAGTGCCCGCACAGGACGGCAGCTGCAGGTAAGGCACTAGCTTGTCCTTCCCGTCTGGCCCCCGACAGTGTCTGTGGGACAGTGACCCCTGGGAGCTGTAGTTTGCTGACCCCTGGCTTAAGTGAAAGAGAGATGCTTCCCAGCTGAGAGTTGCAACCACCCATTTGGTGTAGAGAAGTGACAGGGAAGGTGTGGCCCTCCAGATATTACTGGACTCCAACTCCCATCACCCCTAGTCAGAATAGCCAGTGCTCAGGGATGCTGGGAGTTGGAGTCCATTGTCAGGTTCTCCAATGGCAGGGAAGCCCTTTAAATAACCTATGCATTATTAGCCTCTTAAACCAGATGGATGTAAAATATCACAAGCCAATGTAGATGTGGGGAGGGAGATTTGTGACTGGATCTCTCAGCGTTTTCTTCTTCTTCATTATATCGAAGCAGGATGCAGAGAGCTGGTATTTTGTTCAGGGAAGCAGCAGTTGGGGAGGAGAGGCCCAATTCTTTCCACCCTCAATGCTGTTTCCCTGATCTAAATCACCCCCCCCCCCCGAAAGCTGCTATTAGCACCACTGAGGAGAAGTAGCAGGCAGGATATAACTATTCTGCCCCCCCCCCATCTCCCTGTGATGCTAATTTAGATTAGCATCCCTGTGAGGGAGGCAATTTAGATCAGGAAAACTGTGTAATGGCAAAAGAGTTACAGTGGTACCTTGGTTCTCAAATGCCTTGGTTCCCAAATGCTGAAAACCCAGAAGTAAGTATTCCGGTTTTCAAACATTTTTCGGAAGCCGAACGTTTGATGTGGCTGTCAGCGCTATTGTTTCCGGGGCGTCTGCACCAATCAGAAGTTGCGCCTTAGCTTTTGAACATTTTGGAAGTCAAGCGGACTTCCAGAACAGATTAAGTTTCATGCTTTTGTTTTTGCTATTTATTTTGCGTTTTTGTTCATGAGGCTTTTTCGGTTAATTTGTTTTTGTGAATGTGTGTAACCCAGTTCAGCTACTGATTGATTGTGTGACTGCAGAAATGGATAAAAGCCCCCCATCCAAACAATGACTATCATCAGTAAGGTAAGGAAATAATAATAATTTTAATTTCTGTCATCTACAATACTGTCTTATTTATTTTATAGTACAGTACATTGATTATTGCTTTCATTTTATGGATTAATGACCTCATTAGATAGTAAAATCCATGTTAAATTGCTGTTTTAGGGGTTGTTTTTAAAAGTCTGGAATGGATTAATCTGTTTTGCATGACATTCTATGGGAAAGCACGCCTTGGTTTTGGAACGCTTTGGCTTTGGAACAGACTTCCGGAACGGATTAAGTCTGAGAACCAAGGTACCACTGTAAACACTTTCCTGAAGACTGGGGATGGCCCCTGTCTGGTACCCCGGAGTGCTGCTGCCAGTCAGCGATGGCAAGGCAGGGCTACGTCTGACTGAGAATAAAGGAGCTTCCTGTGTTCCTATGTAAGAGTAACACCACTAGTGACAGCGGCAAACAGCAACAGCCCCGTAGCAGGCATAGGCAACCTCGGCCCTCCAGATGTTTTGGGACTACAATTCCCATCATCCCTAACCACTGGTCCTGTTAGCTAGGGATCATGGGAGTTGTAGTCCCAAAACATCTGGAGGGCCGAGGTTGCCTATGCCTGCTATAGAGTAACATCTGTGATCCTTGGGAGCTCTCCGGGGTCCTGCAGGTTCTACTGACACAGGCTGCTCAATTCCCTGCAACCTGCTTCTTGCTGCATACATGTTCTGTTCATGAACCGTTACTCTGACTTTGTAGGCTTGATCCATCCTGGTATAAGGCACACTGCTACTCTAGCCCCAGTGCAGAGCCCAGCATTATTACTTTAGATCTGTTCCAAGCGTAAAGCTCTCTGGGTGGTGACTCTACCCTTCTCAGGGCTTTTCTGTTTCTTGCATCCAACTGCAGCCTAGATCTCACTGACAAGATCTCTCAGAACTGGCTCTGGCTCTGGCTCTGTGGGCCTTGGTTTTTATCTCTCGGCAGCAGTGCTGAATCTTCGCTGGCAGATAGCGACACTGCCGGCCCTAGAGACCCAAAGCGAGAGAGGGAGGTTTCTCCATTCAGTAAACCCTTTCAAGGGTCAGCTCCTTTTCATCATGGGTTGCCATTTATTAATCTGCAGCAGTTCTTAGCCAGATAAAGGGCCTGGGAAGTGCCTTTCAGACAGCCCTCTGGTAGTTCCTTTTTAGTCTCCTTTTCAGCTAGAATTATGAAGGTCTCAACTCCCAAAAGGAGGAGAGAAGAGAGAGGAAGTGAGAGGAAGCAAAGATAAAGGACACCAAGTCTGCAGTGCATAATTCTGTCCACCAGCACTCCACAATTCCTCCAGGGCCCACGGCCACCAAATCAGAACTTTTAACCAAGACAGGATCATTAACATTGCTGTTGGGTGTGGAGTCTAAAAAAAGGATCCCAGAGAAGGATCAGGAGAATTTCCAGGGAGATCTGGGCTGGTGGCAACAAGTGACACCCCCCCCCCCTTGTGCCCATGATAGACACTTCCTTCTCAAAGCAAACAGGCTAAAGTTTAATTTGACTACTCAGTAAGTGCCAGTAATTCAGTGTTAAGGAGCCACCTGCTTATTTGTTTACACTATTTCTGGCACTTGTGTGTTCTGTTGTAAATTATGGCTCAACACAAAAGATTTCCATCACACACAGCCTTCCCCAACCTGTTTTTTGGGACTACAAGTCCCATCAGTCAGTGCAGTCATATGGCCTGGGCCTGATGGGACTTGTATTCCAAAACATGAGGGGGAGGGGGCACAAGGCAAGAGAAGGCTGAGCATTTGCATGTTAAACTGAAAGGCACTTCATGCTTCATTTAGAATTTCAAGGAGGAACCTATATTGAGAATTTGATAGTCAGCAAGTATATTTAAAATTATTTAACAAATGGATTAAAAGGCAGGTGATTAGTCAATTAAATTGGGCTGAATTAGGCCCCATCGGCTCTAGCCATTTAAAGAAGCACGATACCATTTTAAACTGTCATGGCTTCCCCCAAAAGAATTATGGGAACTGTAGTTTATTAAGGGTGCTGATAGTTGTTAGGAGGTGCCTATTTCCCTCACAGAGCTACAATTCACACAGTGGCTTAACAATCAGTTCCTCTGCTTAGGGAATCCTCTGTTTGCTCCCCCCTTTCATCTTGTCCTTCGCTTAAATATAGGTACTACTTGGTTTCAAACAAATTGTAGTTTGCAATTACAACTGAACTTAGAAGATGTGGTTTGCACTTGCCCTCCAACCCAAAGCTGCAAACCAGAATCCCAATGGTGAGGTGGCAATTGTGCATCACATTGTAGATTGCTTCACACTTAAGAGGATCCATGATCTTTAAAATGCATTGAGAAGTTCTAAGTAATCTGAGCCCCTTCTACACAACAATGGATCTGCCAGCTGTTATTCATACACATCTGTTTCATCAATATTCTTGGACAAGGGGAACTCAGACCCTTTCCATTCTTCACTGAAGTTTGAAATATTATTATTTCTGGGTACAAGATATTTGTGTGAAAATGTCCAAAAGTGAAAAATTCACCCAGATAGATAGGGTCTGTGTAGTTGGAAGTTTCAGCTCATCAGCAAGCCTTGCTGCTAGACCTTATTTTATTTACAAGACGCCTCATAAAACAACTTTTCTGGGCATTGTACAATAAAAGGAGAATAAAAATATAGCAGTAGAACCATACAAAAATAAAACCACAATAAACTTAAGAGACAACCCGCGTATAAACTCAAATGCAAAACTAGTACAATAAAACGCTAAGGCATTATCAACTACATACAAGATACAAAGCTGCCAGTTGTAGCACAGGAACTTAACTCCTCCATCCCCAGATCTTTAAAATTCTCTGAAAAGTCTTAACCTCGTTCGGAAAAGTCAGCGTGGGCACCTAACTGGCTCTCCCTGTGGGGTTTTGGCAGAACTTTTGCCAATGGCTTTGTCTACACAGCCTCTACTAGAAAGTATTCTTGGTGTCCAGGGAGAAAATCCATTCACTTGATGGTAAACAAAATCAGGGAGCACTGAGTTCAAGAAGACTGCGCCCTCCAGAAAACACCCGCAGGCCCTCAAAAGCCACTACCTTCCACCTCTCCCCCAGGATGAATTAGGGAAGAATGTATTTTGCTCTGTGTTCCTACTTGAGGTCCTTACCAGCAAGCTATTTTTAGCTGCTATTAACCTCCTGCCTCCCACTGTTAGGGCCTCTCCGCCGTCACTGGAGGCCGCGGCCAATTTGTCTAATTAAAGAGAATTAAGGAAGAACTGTCCCCAATTAAAGCAGGAGAAATCGCCTATTTTGAAGGTAGGTTTTTGGCCACGGGTGTCAAATGGAATTAGCGGAGATGGAGACCTGTTCCGGCTTCGGAGGGGTTCAAAGGAAAAGAGGACTTCGCTGCCTTGAGGAGGAGGACCTGGACTAATTGGAGATGGGCTTGATTTGCACAGGAAAGAGGCCTAGTAGGTTATTTCCAAGCAAATCCCAAAGGCAAGCTTTTTTTAAAAAAAAAAGTATTTGAGGGTTGGTGAGTGTCCTCTTCCCTCCCCAAACTGCATCCAATACATGGAGAACAATATTTCTGTGTGTGCCAAACTAACATGACATCAAGACTCTGGGGCATAACCTAAACTCAAGAGGGTCTCAGCTAATCTCAACAAATTGCAGAATTACTACATCTTAACATGGTTTAATCAGCATTCTGTGCTCATAACCAGTCCCTGGCCAGTGAGCTGGAGATATACATAGAGTCATTTATTCTTATTCTTCTTTTTTACCTTGCTCTTCCTCCAAGGAGCTCAGAACAAGATACACGGTTAATCCCTGCAGCCATTTTATTCCCTTGGCAACCTAGTGCGGCAGGTTAGGCTGAGAAAGAAAGTGTGTGAAAGGCCCAAGGTCATCTGGTCAGCTTCACAGCTTGATGGGAATTTGAAGCTGGGCCTCCTCAGTCCTAGTCTAATTCCTGGGCCTGCAAAGGATATCTTGCTCATTTCAATGCGGCAGGGGTGGTCATCTGTGCAAAGGATGATGTGTAAATGAGCAGATCTGACCAAAGTTGCACAAGTCTATCCTCGCAAGCTGCATCAAGACGTTCTAGAACAGGCATCCCCAAATTGCGGCCCTCCAGATGTTTTGGCCTACAACTCCCATGATTCCTAGCTAACAGGACCAGTGGTTGGGAAAGATGGGAATTGTAGTCCAAAACATGTGGAGGGCCAAAGTCTGGGGATGCCTGTTCTAGAATGTCCTACTGTTCGCCAAGTGAGGTGTAAGGAAATGTCCCAGGGAAGACGCACCACCCACAATCCTTGGACACACAGACAGGAGGGGCCTGTAAGTTAGAAGGGGCTTCAGGAGCAGATAAAAGGGCAAAACAGAGCCCCGAGGACTGGAAAGAGGGTGAGAAACTAAGAAAAAGAGGTTGGAGCAGGAAAAGGAGGCGACTTTGGAATGGCATTGCTTGTGCATCCCACCAAAAGTCAAGGCCATCCATCTACCCATCTGTCACTGACCTCAGCATCCACCCAACTCCTTTCATCATTAAATCTGGCCACCAGCTCTTACATTCCCAGATGCACCTGTGTAAAAAGAAAAGGATCAAAAGCACTTCTGGCAAACCCAGGCCTAGTGAGAAGAGAGACTCTCAGTTGCCAATAGCTATTCTCCATTTAGCCACTGGAGGTCTCCAAGAAACCGTGTTTTCCATCTGGAATCACAGAAGTCACAGAACAGATTGAAATCCAAAAGAGGTTGGCTGAGAGAGGTTACTTCCCCGTTGCCAATGAAAACAGAAACTAGATCATGTCATAGTGTGATCATTTGGATTCATCCTGATTAAGAGAGTTGCCGGATATATGGGATGGCAAGCCTCATATCTCAAAGTAGCCCTCTGGGAAAATTATGCTAACCATGGTCCCAGAGAGGGTCTTGCTGGGAGCTCTGATGCTTGAACCAAGAATCTGCATGGTCAGAAGTTGGGAACTAGCTAAGCAAGAGTCGAAGCCAGGGAGCGCTCCTATTTGGAGTGTTTTCACCTCACTCTTCTACCCCCACAAAATCCCAGAGCAGCTTAACATAAGCAAAATAAGAAGGCAGTCCGTGTCTTCAAGCTTAGAATCTGAAAGACATGGCACAAAAGTAGGGGGCGGAGAATGGATTGGGCGAAAGAGGGGAAATTATACCCAGGCGCTTGTTCTTAGGTACAAAGTTCTTACAAGTCAGAGGCAGGGAACATTTCTCAGCCCAACGGCCACATTCTCTTCTAGGATGGCATTCAGGAGGTGGGAGTGGAATGGCACATGCCAATGATGGGTGGGGCCAGCAGCAAGTGGATGGAGCCATTAATGTAAATATTGTACTGTAGACGATGTTACCTATCCACACCCATGATATCCTCCAGCCCCAGGGTGCAGGACACATTCCAGCCAGGCAAAAACGCTCAAGGAGGGTGCAAAGCAGGCAGGGGTGTAGGAAGGGAGGGGAGATAGGGGCGCTCCGCCCCGGGCAGCACAATCCTGAGGGTGCCATGGCGGCTGCCCCGCCCCGCCCCCGCTGGGCAGGCACCCCACCCCCAGAACACTTGCCAGCCCTGCCCCCGCCCCCGGAGCCAGAGCATGAAGCTCCGCCATACCCCACTGCCCTGTAAACAATTATGGGGTATGTCTTCAGAGGCAGATTTAGAGGAGTGTGACTGGTTCAGTTGCACTGGGCCTGGAGCCTCGGCGGGTGCTGCAACTATGAAGTTTCTGAAGGCAGCCCTGTATAGGGAAGTTTTTTAAATTTGTAATGTTTTTTATGTTTTATATATTTTGGAAGCTGCCCAGAGTGGCTGGGGCAACCCAGTTAGATAGGTGTGGTGCAATAATAACAATAATAATAATAATAATTACTATTACCGTATATACTTGTGTATAAGCCGACTTTTAAAGCACATTTTTATGCTGAAAAAGCCCCCCTCGGCTTATACTCGAGTGAGGGTCCCACCCGAGTGCATTTCCAGCAGCCCCCCATCGGAGCGAGCTGTTTGTTGCCACCATTCGTGCTGCCACTGCTCTGCCAAGCATGGATCCTGTGCCTGCCCTTGCGAGCGGCAGAGGCTGTTGGCGGAGGAGGAGGAGGAATGAGCAGCCCGAAAGCAGTCCTTTTGGGCTGCTTGTTCTTCTTCCGCCGCTGCTGCCACCAGCCTCTGTCTCTCGGCAGCACCCTAGGTAGGCAGGGGGCAGGAGGGGCTGGGGGGGGGAAAGAGAGAAGCCCCCTCTGCCGTGTGTGCATGCACAGGCACACACACACACTCCGGCCCACCAGGAGGTTTGTGGTATGGTAACTGGCTTATACTCGAGTCAATAAGTTTTCCCAGTTTTTTTGTGGTAAAATTACAGGTAGGTGCCTCGGCTTATATTTGGGTCGGCTTCTACTCGAGTACTGTATATTATAGGCATTTAGAATGGAAGGCGAAAAGGGGGGCACAAAACTTTGTTTTTTCCACAGGGCACCGTTGAAATTTGAGACACTAAGGTCTGCTACTGCCGTCTTTGCTGGGAAGGAAAAGCACCCACCCCACACACCATTGATTTGCTATCTATTCCCTGAGCTCTGCATGACTTTAAATCAGCCAACCTGGAGCCTTCCAGATGTTTTTGGACTATAATTCCCACCAGCCCCAACCAGCACAGGTAGCTGGTGGGAATTGTAGTCCAAAGCTTCTGGCTGTGGCTTAAGGGAGTTGTAGCACAAAACAATTGGCTGGCGCTTATGAGCTTTGTAATCCCCAAGGTGGGGGGGGGCACTGATTTGGGGAAGGCTACTTTCAAGAGCCTTCTGCACTATGACACTTCCTTCTCTCTTAGCAAAGTTTGGCGAGATTTCTCAGAGCTGGGGTGTGTGTCTGGTTTCCCGGCACAGGTAAGAGCAAGGCATGTCATGAAAAAGAAGCCTAATACAATGGCTTGGGGCTGGTGGAGTACAGCACGGAAAGGGCTGTGTCTGCTCTACAGAGCCCTGTTGCTGTTTATTTACATTGTCCCTTTCAGAGTGGAGATCTGTGCCGTACTGCAGAATGATCAGCCCTAGTTTCCATCACAGCCTCATCCAGTCAGGGGAGGGACCTCTTCTCAGGTGCAGAAAGGGGCCTGTCTAACTTTTACCTACTCCAGCCAAATGGAACTTCCACATTCAGAAGGAGTCTACCTCTGAATGCCAGCTGCTGGGGGTAAACAGTGAGAGAAGGCTGTTGCTCTCATGTTCTGCTTGTGAGCGTCCTGCGGGAAGAGGATGTTAGATAGACATTTTAAGTCTTATCCCACAGGATTACGTATTCTGAAACTCTGCGGTGTTTGGTCTTGTAGCCCCACCCACTTCTATAACCCCACCCACCGCTGGCCCCTCCCATCTTTGGACAGGCACTTTCTTTAAACCTTCATCCATTGGAGTTACATGTCTGTTCCTTTAAAGTTTAAAGGGGGAAAAAATTAACTCCAATATGTTATAACACCAAACCAGAAAGAAAATGGTTAGTCACTTATTTCTCTTTTTTTTGGGGGGGGGATTAAACAGACACAACTAAAAAGTGTGTTTGTGCGCACATGCTGTCAAGGGTTCTTAATTCTCTTTTTTGTTGGTTGGTTTGAAATATTTATATCCTTTCTACAGTATGATCTACCAGGCAGCAAACGTCAATATAAAACATGAGTTTAAAACACACACGCAAGCACACACCAGTGAAAAAAACATGAAGTACACCCAGAAAGCAGCAACAGCTAAATATTTATAAAGCTAAACATTTATAAAACTATAATGGATTTGATGAAGACAGAGCATGGGGCAACCAAATATCTTTCAAGAGACTCTTCAGTAGCTCGGGGGCTACCACTGAGAAGGTCCTGTCCCTGGTAATGATATTTCTGACCATAGGCAGTCTCCACCCTGGGCGAAGCCAAAGATTATGATCCCAGAAAGTGGGTGGGTTCATGCCAGAGGCGATGGTTGTGCTTTGTGCCTAGGCTCACCAGTGTTCACCACTGACATCACTTTTCCCTACCAGGGTTGAGACTAGGTATAATGGATGGATGGCATTGGCTAGCATGAAGGAAGGAGAAAGGAGGCAGGTGGGGGAGAGAATCAGTTCATACTTTCCAAAGCAACGCATGAACCGGAATGTAGCTAGCCATCAAAATCCACACTTCTCAGAATTTTGCAGTGCAGTTTTTCACCCCCCCAAAAAAGTGTACAAAATGCATACATTAGGGGGGAAGTGTAGGCATAGCTGCCAAGTTTTCCCTTTTCTCGCGAGGAAGCCTATTCAGCATAAGGGAAAATCCCTTAAAAAAAGGGATAACTTGGCAGCTATGAGTGTAGGTTAAAATGCACATTTTAGAGAAGATAACACACCCAAGTACATTATATCAGGAGTAAATTGCTGCAAAAAATGTTTATATTGGGTGAAATTGCATGCAATAATGTATATAATAGGAGAAGTGCAAACATAATATGCGAAAAAAAATTCTTGTAAACTTTTAAGAAAACGCAAACTGGTGTGGAAATGTGGAGACCTGAACTTGAGACTGGGAAAATGTAAAATTGAGAGGAACCAAAATGGGGGCAGATACATCCATCCTTAGACCAAGGGAGGGCGGCTCGCCCAAGTTTATCCAGTGAACTTTGCGGCTGAGAGGGAACTTGAAATCTGACATCATTTCTTTCTTTCTTTCTTTCTTTCTTTCTTTCTTTCTTTCTTTCTTTCTTTCTTTCTTTCTTTCTTTCTTTCTTTCTTTCTTTCTTTCTTTCTTTCTTTCTTTCTAGATTTATACCCTACCTTTCAATCCAATGATTCTCAGGGGAATTTAAAAGCAACAGGTAGTATAAGCAACCACCAAACTCAGTCCTAGGACCACAACCACCCACCCACCCACCCACACCATACCAAATCTTGATCAGTTATGCTTTTACAGATTCAGGGCATGCGAAATAAAAACCCTTCTTTGCACATCACACAATGGAGTTGAGAAATGTGCTCCCATGAGATGCAGTGAAGGCCATTGATTTGGATAGCTTCCGAAAGGAGGCCACACAAACCCATGAAGGATAAGTCTATCAATGGCTACTGACCGCAGTGGCCATATAGAACCTCCACGTTCCAAGGCAGGCTGCCTCTGAGCCCCATTGGCAAGGGTGGCAAGAGCAGGAGAGGGCGACTGCCATTGAGTCCTCCCTGTGGGTTCCCCAGGCAGGTGCCTGGTGGGTCACTGTGGGACAGAGGATGCCAGATCCGATGGTCTCATCCAGCAGGGTTCTTCTGATAACTCTGAAGAGGTTTGGCCCCCTGGCAGACAGCCCCAGGTCTCTCCCTAAGTGCCACAAGTGTTTCTGGGTAGGTTTGAGAGGTAATGCATTGGGGAGTGTTCTGAATTACTGGGTAGGAGATTAATTTTAGAGAAATACCAGTAAATTAAAATAAAAAAATTCCTTCAGTAGCACCTTAAAGACCAACTAAGTTTTTATTTTGGTATGAGCTTTCGTGTGCATGCACACTTCTTCAGATACAGTGAAATGGAAGTTTCCAGGCACTTATGTAGAGAAGGGGTGGGGAGGGGTGGGGATGGGGAGGGGGGATCACTCAGAAGGGTGGTGGAAATGGGTGATTGACTGACTGATAGCTGTTGATGACCGCAAACGACTGCAAATGGTTTTGCATGAAAAAGCAAGGGTTGAGATGGCTGAAGATCGCTTATCATGTATAATGAGATAAGAACCCGATATCTCTGTTCAAACCAGGTCCCTCCATGGTTTTGAGCTTGGTGATAAGTTATCACCAAGCTCAAAACCATGGAGGGACCTGGTTTGAACAGAGATATCGGGTTCTTATCTCATTATACATGATAAGCGATCTTCAGCCATCTCAACCCTTGCTTTTTCATGCAAAACCATTTGCAGTCGTTTGCGGTCATCAACAGCTATCAGTCAGTCAATCACCCATTTCCACCACCCTTCTGAGTGATCCCCCCTCCCCATCCCCACCCCTCCCCACCCCTTCTCTACATAAGTGCCTGGAAACTTCCATTTCACTGTATCTGAAGAAGTGTGCATGCACACGAAAGCTCATACCAAAATAAAAACTTAGTTGGTCTTTAAGGTGCTACTGAAGGAATTTTTTTATTTTACTTCGATCCAGACCAACACGGCTACCTACCTGTAACCAGTAAATTAAGTTTACCTTATTGATAGATGATTTGGAGAGGGAATTGGTTTGGAGCACAGTCAGTTGGGGAAAGAATTGGGGATAAACAAACTGAAGAGAACCTAAGACTTCCGGGTATATAAATTCAACAAAACAGCAGCAGCAGCAACAACAACAACTGTTCTGGGGTGTGGTGCCAATTGACCGAATACTATACTTGCGAATGATTTGGGTGGGAAATTGGTTGGTTCTGTGACACTTAAATCCTAAATTTTCACTTGCACATGCAAATTAGCACATGCAGATTTTATGCAGATTTGTGCCTATGGGCCCCGGGTCCCGAATCATAGAATTGTAGAGCTGGAAGGCACACCGAGGGTCATCTAGTCCAACCCCCTGCAATCAGGAATCTCAGCTAAAGCACCCATCACAGAGGGCCACCCAACCTTTGCTTAAAAACCTCCAATGAAGGGGAGTCCACCACCTCCCAAAGGAGACCGTTCCTGCCCTTTTTGTATTTGAACTCTGCAGCTTCTTTGGGGCAGAGACCTTTTTATAATAATCTATGTATTGTGCTGCCTTCTCCATCAAGGTGCTGCCATTAATTCCTATGCTGCTATAAATAATATGACAGAACACTGTGACCATCGCTTTGCTCCCAGGCAGAGGCTTTGCTTCCAAAGAATGAGGGGTTTCCTTCTTCAACAGACAAGCACCTTTCCTGGGCAAAATATCTCCTTTCTGTTCCTCTCCTCTCTCTCTCTCTCTCTCTCTCTCTCTCTCTCTCTCTCTCTCTCTCTCTCTCTCTCTCTCTCTCTCTCTCTCTCCCTCTCCAACCTCCTTGCTAGACCTGATTTGTCCTCTGCAAGATTCTTTTCTGTCTCTCCCTCCAGCTCCGTCTCACCCCAGCTTCGTATAACACGATAACGGTGGGGACCTCTGGCAACAATAGGGGGATTGTGAAGCCAAGAGAGACGAGGAGGGAGATATAATAGAGACATCTCGGAGGGATATGATTTTGCCGACATCCAGGGCCTGACCTCCATAGCTCCTTCTATTGTGAGCTTTTATGCCCAAAATATGATTTCCAAGAGGGATTAACAACTTCAAAAGGCAACCAGGCTTTGATGCCGGCGCTCCTAAAACCTTCATTCAAATCTTTAGTGAGGTTCTATATATATTTTATTTCGAGCAAACCTGATTAAAGTTCCCCATTGTCCTTAATGACATGCTTCCGTCCTCTCTCTTAAAAAAATAATTATAATATTAAAAAGTGATGGGGAAAACTTTCCCCCGTTTCTTTTCTTTTTTCCTTTTTAAAAAGAAACTAATGTACTGTTTAAATCGATAGTTGGTTATATTTGAGTTGATGCTTTTCTGCCTTGGCATTACATGATTGCTAGTAAAATCACGAGAATCTGGAACACTTCCCTCTCCTTTTGCAGGTCCTGTAGACAATGGGCGGGACTTCCCCTACCTCCTAGGGACGGACAAATTTGTCAATTTTAGTTCCTCTCAATTTCTAATTTCCCTACTCTTCAGTTCTCCATGTTTTCAGATTAGTTCATTTATTTTTTAAAAAAAGAAATCCTCATGAAAACTTGTCGGCATCTCAGGGCAAATTTATCCTGACATGCACAAACTTGCAAGCAGTTTCCCCTAACTTAATGCATTTTATATAGTATTTCCACTAATACACACATCGTTAAGCACACTTTCCCATTTTTTGTGCACATTATTTGGTTGGAGAACTGCATCACAAAATTCGGAGTGTGAATTTCAAACGATAGCAGTGTTTTGGTTAATAATAATAATAATAATAATAATTTATTTATACCCCGCCCATCTGGCTGGGTTTCCCCAGCCACTCTGGGCAGCTTCCAGCAGGAATATTAAAATACAATAATTTATTAAAGATTAAAAGCTTCCCTAAACAGGGCTGCCTTCAGATGTCCTCTAAAAGTCTGGTAGTTGTTATTCTCTTTGACATCTGATGGGAGGGTGTTCCACAGGGCGGGCGCCACTACTGAGAAGGCCCTCTGCCTGGTTCCCTGTAACTTGGCTTCTCGCAACGAGGGAACCGCCAGAAGGCCCTCGGTGCTGGATCTCAGTGTCCGGGCAGAACGATGGAGGTGGAGACGCTCCTTCAGGTATACTGGACCGAGGCTGTTTAGGGCTTTAAAGGACCAACACTTTGAATTGTGCTCGGAAACATACTGGGAGCCAATGTAGGTCTTTCAAGACCGGTGTTATGTGGTCTCGGCAGCTGCTCCCAGTCACCAGTCTAGCTGCCGTATTCTGGATTAATTGTAGTTTCCGGGTCACCTTCAAAGGTAGCCCCACGTAGAGTGCATTGCAGTAGTCCAAGTGAGAGATTACTAGAGCATGCACCATTCTGGCGAGACAGTCCACGGGCAGGTAGGGTCTCAGCCTGCGTACCAGATGGAGCTGGTAAATTAGATTCACATTGCATAATGACAATTTTACTATTTATACCCCACACATTTCACTGGGTTGCCCCAACCAATCTAGGTGGCTTCCAACATATATAATTATTTGTTTATTTGTTTATTTATTTATTTTTAAAAAAACTTGCCTATACTGTATGGGATTGCCTTCAAGATTGCCTTCAAACAGCTTGGGGAGTCAGATAACTCCGTACCTTCCAACATTTCTCCAATGAAAATAGGGACGTCCTAAGGAAAAGTGGCACATTCCAGGATCAAATCAGAAACCGGGACGGCATCAGGGGTGCCCCTGGAAAATAGGGACAGTTGGAGGGTCTGCAACTATAACCACCCCACATGTTCTTTGGCTATGGCCTGAAAGGCTGGTTTCAGAACCATGTTAGATTCTATATTACTCTGGACAATTTGCAGTGTTTTTAAACACTTAATTTCTACATACTCCAAAATGGGATGGCCAGAATTGCCTCCATGTTGACTGTAGGATCTTTGGAGACAGAGACTCTCTCTGGGTTGGATAGCCAAGGCTGCTCTGGAGGTGCCAGTACTTTAGCTAGGTCAGCTCAGTCAGGACCAGGCCTGCAGTCCAGTGGCTAGGGGTCAGCTTGGCTGCGTGTAATTGGGAAAGGTCGTATTTCCTGGGCAGGCAGCATGGACACAGAGCTGACCTTTCACCTTTGGTGTCATGTGGAATTGATGGCTCCCATATGGGCTGGGTTTGTGTGCCCAAAGATCCCAAAGCCTTTGAGCTTGTCTTCATGCTTTTTTAAAAAAATAAGTGTGTTCCTAAGAATAAGATAAGAGGAGGAAAGAGCTTGCTCAGTCTCAAAATGCTCATGGGCATGACTCTGCAGTTGCGGAGGATATGCTGGATTGCAGAAAAAAGCATGGAATGTGGACACAGAATTCAGCTTCCTCGAATATTAGCCTTCCTTCTTTCTAGTGAGCTCCTAGCAGTCAGTGTTCTGGAAATGCATACCCTCCAACATTTCTCCGATGAAAACAGGGACCTCCTTTCTTCTTCTTCTTCTTCTTCTTCTTCTTCTTCTTCTTCTTCTTCTTCTTCTTCTTCTTCTTCTTCTTCTTCTTCTTCTTCTTCTTCTTCTTCTTCTTCTTCTTCTTCTTCTTCTTCTTCTTCTTCTTCCCTGCCCATCTGACATATATGAAAACATAATAATAAAACATTAATCATTAAAAAACTTCCCTACACAGGGTTGCCTTCAGGTGTCTTCTAAAGATGGTATAGTTACTTATCTCCTTGGCTCAGGGGGGGGGGTCGCATAACTCCATACCCTCCAACAGTTCTCTGATGAAAATAAGGACGTCCTAAGGAAAAGGGACGCGGGTGGCAACCTAGCAGTTGGAAAGCACGTCGAACTGCAAGTAGATAAATAGGTACCACTACAGCGGGAAGGTAAATGGAGTTTCCGTGTGCTGCTCTGGTTCGCCAGAAGCGGCTTTGTCATGCTGGCCACATGACCTGGAAGCTGTACGCCGGCTCCCTCGGCCAATAACGCGAGATGAGCGACGCAACCCCAGAGTCGGTCACAACTGGACCTAATAGCCAGGGGTCCCTTTACCTTTAAGGAAAAGAGGGACGTTCCAAGATCAAATCAGAAACTGGGACGGCTTCTGTAAATCTGGGACTGTCCCTGGAAAACAGGGACACTTGGAGGGTCTGGAAATGTGCTTGAAATTATACGAGCATTGCTTGCAGAAAGCTCAGATTTTGGACTCCTGGGTTCATTTCCTCCACCCCTTTACCTCCCAGCTTTGATCCAATCATCTCTTATGTGGCTCTTCTATACATTAGTGACACCTTCGTCGCCAGCTGTGGCGTGAACAGGCATCCTGTTGCCGACTGTCATGACCCTGGTGTTGAGCCCGATGGCACAGAGGCATTGTGGTTGGGTGGGTAAGGAAGTATTTGCCCCAACCCTATGCCATCACATAATTGCCCTGCTTCTGCCAGACTAAATACAGGAAGCGGAAGGTCAGGCCTGGTGACCGTGTGCCTAAGCAGGCGACGAGGAAAAGTCGGAGAGGCCTGGGAGTGACCCCCAGGCGTTAGCTCCTGCCCTGGCTGGCTCCATTAACTGCCAAACCAAACAGTACAAATAGCATCATTTAGGGACCGGCTGAAATCCAAGCACCCTCCCCCCACCCCATCCCCATTGCAAAGGGCAGCCGCTGCACAATTAGCACGGGGGGGGGGGATATGAGTGGAAAATATTCGCTCCCCCTACCAAGTCCTATTGCCCTTGTTCAAAAGGACTATTGTTTCAGCCAGGGCGCCAGAATCTAAAGTGTGTGTGTGTATGTTTGTGGGGCTGTAGCAGGGTGGGGTGGGGGGGCAGAATAAGTAGCCAGACTCTCTCTCTCTCTCTCTCTCTCTCTCTCTCTCTCTCTCTCTCTCTCTATGCATTTATGCATGTGTATCTTCAAACATACATGTTTGCAGGCCTGTGTTCGGATTATTATTATTAATTTTAAAAATGAGATGAAACAATATCTTCAGTTTTCCAGAAACTGGAGGGTGTGTCAGTTTCCCCTTCACAAATCCCCAATATTAATTCGTCTCCCTAGAGAACAATTGCTAGATTGCGTGTGCATATGGCGCATGAACTAATTGGCACCAATCTTGTTATTTTCTAATTTGTAGTGCAGGCCCCAGGTTTGATCCCCAGCATCTCAAGATAGGGCTGGGAAGGACTCCCGGCTGAAACCCTGCAGAGCTGCTGCTGCCAGTCAGTGCAGGCAATACTGGATAAAAGAGTGGACTGCTGCAGTGTAAGTCAGCTTCCTTTCTCCATCTCTACGTTATCATCCCAAAATTGTAGAGTCATATGAATGGTAGAGTTTGCACAGCGCTTTGTAAAAGGGGCAGACACAAAGAACTTTGTGGCAATAAATACTTAGCGTGACTTGCTCTAGTGGGCCACCTGTTGCCAAACGTCCTTCCTTGGAAGTTTTAAAGCAGAGATTGGATGGCCATCTGTCATGGATGCTTCAGCTGAGATCCCTGCATTGCAACGGGTTGGACTAGATGGCCCTGGGGGGTCCCTTCCAACTCTACAATTCTATGATTCTATTGTGTTCTCTTTTTCCAGGGGAGAGCCAATAACTGTATGACCGAGGATATGCTGGTCCTGGAGAGGGTCTCAGATTGGGAGCCGGAGTGGCAGCGGAGTGGCTGCAGTGTTGTCCTCAGGTTGAGGAGGCTGAACCCCCAGCCGGGCAGGAATTTCACAGGCTGACCTTGGATTAGTTAGCTACCTCTCAGCCTAGCCTACCTTACAGGGTTGTTGTTTACACTGCCTTGAGCTCTTTGCTGGGAGGAAGTGATAAAAACATAATGACGCTGCAGTGCTAACCCTCCTTCCCTGGGAGTAAAACCCAACGTGGGAGTAAGCCCCATTTAATTCAGATGGATTTATTCCTGGGTAGAAAGTTAGGATTGCTACCTCAGTTAAATTACAGTGGTACCTCAGGTTAAGAACTTAATTTGTTCTGGAGGTCCGTTCTTAACCTGAAACTGTTCTTAACCTGAGGTACCACTTTAGCTAATGGGGCCTCCCGCTGCTGCCGTGCCGCCACCATGCGATTTCTGTTCTCATCCTGAAGCAAAGTTCTTAACCCGAGGTACTATTTCTGGGTTTAGCGGAGTCTGTAACCTGAAGCGTCTGTAACCCAAAGTACCACTGTAAATCCCTGGCATCGCCACTCAAAAAATGGGGAATCCCAGGTTTGGGTGCTGGGGGCTAGAAGAGACTGACCCAGCATAGAAGCCTGAACCCTATTATTATTATTATTATTATTATTATTATTATTATTATTATTATTATTATTCTCTAAGCAACTTAATCTGTTTTCGCTTCAAATCATCCTCCCCCCCCCTTATAGAGAACACACCCCACCATAGCACTCTTAACCTTACACAGGTACTCCACGCGTGGCCATACCTGCTCACTTTCACCTCTGTATGTTGGTGCCTCGGTTCCGCTGTTGTAGGGGAAAGTGAGCTTCCCTCCCTCCCTCCCTCCCTCCTGCTGCGTCTTGGAGCCCTAATCCCAAGGCTGCTGGTACATCCCAAACTTAATCCTGCTCTAAGCTCTTTAGAGATTGTTTGCTGGGGGAATCCTTGAACTCGCAATTGGGAGAGGCGGGGAACATGGGGTTTCTTGCCAATCTCCTTTGGGTCTTTGTGCGATTTAAGATTTCGGAGTTCTTTCTTTCATAGCTGTGCTTGACGAGCGACTGAGTGATCCACCACCCACCCTCACCCCCTGTGGCCCATCCCTTTCCCGTGGGATCCCATCCCCACAAGAGGGGTGTTTGCAGTGCAATTAGAGACAATATATGTCCTCTCGCTACACATGGACACATGTGCACACACATGTTCGACTTGAGCATTAGGTTTTTCTCTTTGGAATCTTCCCAATTTTCTGTCATTGGTTTAATTGTCGCTGTCCTCAACACTTGTGCTTTCACATGCATGAGCTCCTCCTTACAATCACCTTGGAAGGTTGGCCAGTATTAGTAGCCCCATGTTGCAGATGGACGGCGGAGAGGAGCCGAGTGATCTTGGCTTACATGCAGGCTCGTTCAGGCTAGAGGCAGACTTTTTCTCTGAGAGTCAAGAGTAATTGCTGGCAGGGCAGAAGGCAGGGAGCCCAACAGTAGGTGGCGCCAGAGCCAATGACCGGCAGAACCAACCAGTTATGGCTTTGTCTCCATCCTGCTGCCTGCCCAGTTCTGCAAGGGCAACACTGAAATAGAGGAGGAGGATGTTGGCAGCCAAGCCAGGTCATCCTTTGAACTGGTTACAGTATTATAATTATACTTCATTTTAAAAATTACTTTATTGATTAATTTTGTATACCGCCCTTCATACGTACATCTCAGGGTGGTTCACAAGACAAACACACAATATATATATTAAAAACAAAGCAAAGCAAAGCAAAGCAAAACAAAACAAAACAAAACACCAATAATCCCCTCCTACAAACACATTAAAAAGGGCATGGGATGTTAGTCAGCCAAAGGCCTGGTTGAAGAGGAATGTTTTTGCCTGGCACCTAAAGGTGCTAGCCGAAACTGCCTGGGGGGGAGCATTCAACAGATGGGGAGTCAATGCAGAAAAGGCCCATTCTTCTGTTGCCACCCTCTGGACCTCTTGCACAGAAGGCACATGAAGAAGGGCCTCAGATTATTATCCACAATGCCTTAGATTGTTTAATTAGCCTGGTTGTAAGAAGGCAGGCAGTTGAGGGCTGGTTAAGGGGAGACTGAGATTGGTGGAGCAACGCTCCATTTGCCCTAATGGACCACCCACCAGCTGTGTTGATTCAAAAACTTGGCAAGCATTTTTCACCAGAGATAACAGCCAGATTAGATCAATGTCCTCATGAAGCATGGGGGGGCAAAATCTTTCCCAAACTCCTCTGAGAAACTTTTAAAAAAAATTTTTTTTTTTATTGATTTTTCCATGTATGTTTGATGTTTAATTATGTTTTTAATATTTTGTTGGAAGCCGCCCAGAGTGGCTGGGGCAACCTAGTCAGATGCGTGGGGTATAAACAATAAAATTGTGATAATGGTGATGGTTATGGAATAGGATGTCCCTATTTCCATTGAAGAAATGTTGGAGGGGATGAAAGCCGATTGCATGACCACATTCCTGACCCTTCCCCTCTCCTTCCATTGCAGTTCCTTCTTTTCCCTGCCATGTAGGACTGCAACGTCAGAGTCACTGTGGGGTTCTGGAGTCTCCCCAAGCAGGCCTCCTCAAACATGAAAGAGGTGGGTTGTCTAAAAAAAGACTTCCCTCCCATTGTCTCTGAACTTCTTGGGTGTTGTGAAGGAAGTGAGTGTGGTGGTGCTGTTGGAAGTGGGGGGTAGGCCCTTTTCCAGTGTCAGGATCCCGACCTCACCACCCTCCAGAGCTATCCTTGTGCCACTTCACCAGCCTTCCGGCTTCTCTCCAATTGTGTATAATCCGTAACCTATTTCCGATTCATCTCTGGAGCTCCTTAAGAGCTGCCCCTTTTCGAAGCTTTCCTTTTTTCACTCTCTCTCCTTTTTTTTTTTTTGGTCTGGACTTATCTCTTATTGTTACAAAATCTTCTTCCTCTTTTTCCCCCCATAAAAAAGTAAAATGATTACTATTAAAGGACAAAAAAAGAAGAAGGCTGCTGTGGCTTTAAAGGAAGGAGGGGGGAAAGGCAGACTTGCAGCTTTGCGGCACCTGTCAAAGGTTTTCAGAAGGCGGCTAAGAAAAATGGAAGTGAAAACCGCCTTCATTAACATAAAGCCATTTAGGTGATCAATGGTCCCCAGCCGTAAACAACGATTTCAATCCATAGAGCGGTTGATTGGGCTTTGCCTCTCTCTGGCTCAGTGCGATGGCTCGGCTGACAGTAGGGAAGAAAAATGTTGCGATTGACCCAGGAGTTGAGCGCAGCCTGGAAAATTAAAAGTGCCGAGGAGGGAGAAAGCGAGAGGGGGCCAAGAGGTTGGAGGCAAGGAAACAAGAGGCTTGGGGGGGGGGGGCTGGAGTGAGGTGTTTTGCCTGGACCCAAGCCTCAGTGGGTCTTGCCCCAAAGAGGGGCAGGCAGTCTTTAGGGAAGGGGCGACGCCAGCCTGAGCCACTCTCTTCACCTTGTTGTGTCTTCAGTCGGGATGGGCAAATCTGTATGGTTCTATTTCTCCCCGTCTCATTTTTCCAATACTTAAATGTTCAGTTCACATCAGTTTGTGAATTCCTTTTAAAGCAAATCCTCATGAAAATTCACCAGCATTTTATTGGGGATCTATCCTAATAGACACATCTTTGCATGCAGCTTTGTCTAATATGCACATTTTTCACATTTCCAATATAATGCGTTTTTGCACAGAAAGCCTTGGGCGCATTTAACTTGGGCGCATTCAGCAAAAAAATATATAATAGAATCAATTAGGAAGGAGGCGGGGTTCCAAGGAAAATGACTTTGGCAATCCCACCTGACATTGAACCCAACAGGTTTCGACTTTATGCGATTTGGGCTTTAGGTGCAACCCCTGGAACATAACCACCATGTAAATTGGGGGCCAACTGTATGCTGTTTTCATGAATACTGTACATGCATTATAGGCACACTTTGCCTCCATGAATGCATTTTTTGTACGCATTATATGCAGGGAGAACTGCCCTACAAAGTTTGGGTGACTGTGTTTTGGTTCTCTAATTGCTTCAGAAAGTGCAAATTATGTACATTTGCCTTTTAATGTAAACTGAATCGAGTTCCCCCCCCCCGCCACCTTGAGTCCCCCACCAGGCAGTGCTATTTCAATGTATTGGGCTTTCAAAATGGCCAAAACTTGAGGGCCCACTTATTGGAGTTGGGCTAACTGATTATTTATCTGGCCCCTGCAGACTTTGATCTGATGGTGTGGTGAAATTTTCCTTCAGTTTGGCTCAAAAGGAAAAGAGACCCAAGCCTGTCTATTTGCTTGTTGAAAAATATATATTCCATACTTCAGTTTTAGTATTTTTTAAAATGAACAAACAAACAAACAAACAAACAGGTGCCTGTTTTTGTTGGCTTTCGATAGTATAATTGCATGGCTTAGGGCTTCTCTCTCTACCTAAAGGTTTTCCTGGGAAGAACTGGGGTATTTTTTGCCTCTCCCCACTGAGCTGATATCCATAGCTGCCAAGTTATCCCTTTTTAAAAGGGATTTTCCCTTATGCTGAATAGGCTTCCTCGCGAGAAAAGGGAAAACTTGGCAGCTATGCACTGATATCACTAGAATCATAGAATCGTAGAGTTGGAAGAGACCACAAGGGCCATCCAGTCCAACCCCCTGCCGAGCAGGAAACACCATCAAAGCATTCTTGACATATGCCTGTCAAGCCTCTGCTTAAAGACCTCCAAAGAAGGAGACTCCACCACACTCCTTGGTAGCAAATTCCACTGCCGAACAGCTAGAGGTTGGAAAGATAACCGAGAGGCCCCATTCCTCGATGGAATGCTGGAGCTGGGACGAAGGCCCCAGGCGCTCCATGTGTGTGTCCTCTAGGGATGTTGGGATCAGGGGAAAACACATTTCCTATGCCTCCCAGTGTCCTGGGATGTGCTACACACCCAGAGTGCCAGAGCAATAGCCAGGATTTCACCTAGGGCTGCCAACCATCCCTAGAAAAATGGGATTGTTCCATTTTTGGACAAAAGTGCCCCCTGTCCCATTTGAACTTCAAACGAGACGCCTTTCCCCCTGTATTCCAACTTGGCCGGCCACAAATTGTGGTTGATTTGCTGTCAGTATGTCTGACAAGGAGCCAGGCCTGACGCGAACGACAATAGAGAGAAAGGGGAAGGAGCAGCTTCCTCTCCCTCTCCTTCCTTCCCTCTCGCTGGTGCTCCTCCACAGCTGCCTCCCGCCAGTCTAGCATGAAGTGGGTCTGCTGCTGCTTGGCCCCCTCCGCCACCCTGACCTGACCTCCCCCTCCATCTACCCCTAGACCCTGCCCAGCGCAGTCTTTAGCATATGTGCCGCCACAGTGCAAAGATCCGCCCAGCACCCCCAAAATCTAGTTTAGCCCCCAAATTAACTTTTATTATGCTTATATCAGACACCACGCTTACGCTTTATCTCTTGTTTATGAGAGAAGGGAGGAAAAAGAAACAAACTTTTTTTATTTGCTCATTTATTTACAATACACTTATACGTAAGTATACAACACCACCACACTTAGATTTATAAGTATTGTTTAGGCACCTACTTAGGAGAAACATCAGTTGTGTCAAAGGTGCCCCTGACCCCACTGTCGCATAGAAGTGCAGCTCAATACAATATGTAACATAATATTTTGATGTAAGAGTTAATTTCGCGTGTATGGCACCGTTGAGAAGGACAAGCGCCGTCGTTGAGTCAAGCGCCGCCTTTGTGAATGACAAGCGCTGCCACTGGTGCGGCACGTCTTTGGTAAATGAGCGCACAAAGTCGAAAGTCCTTTAGTGAAACAGTAGGTATAAATTTCGGTAATGCCTCGGTATATATGTATTTTGTTTTTTCTAGCTTGATCAAAATTATTTATTACTAGCTGTACTCGGCCACGCGTTGCTGTGGCTCCGTCAGGGCCCTGGTTAAGCCAGACAGAGACAGGATGTAACGACACCCCTCCCTCTGTTCCACTGGCGGGTGACGTCATATTCCCCCCACGTGACATCACCCACCACTCCGAGCCCTCTCTCTTTCCCCCTTGCATACCGTCTGGCCATGTTGGGGAGGCTCTGCCCGGTTCCCCCAGCAGATTCCGGTGGGCAGGCGGCCCAGCTTCAGGTCCTTACCAAAGGCAGACATGTCAAGGGCACTGGGGAGAGGCGAGGCGCCGGTGGCGGAGAGAGAGGATCCCGTCCCCGCTTTCCCAGAAGGAGGCGCCGGCCACCTGCTCCCAGCAACCTCTGTGCGCTCGCATCGGTACAACGCCAGAATTTTCCCCGCGGCTTCCTGGGACTAAAGACTGTACTATAGTGCCTGTTGCTTTGACGTTCAACAGAGGGCGTTATTTTTTACACAAAATCATGTTTTTACCTGTCACAGGTGTGACATCTATATAATCTAATTCTATGCAAACACTCCCGTATTTGAATGCAACATTGTGTCAAAATTTCAAAGCAATCGGTCAAGAACTTTTGGAGATTTTTGATTTTGTACAAATGGACATTTACATTTTTATTTATATAGATTTCATAACAGGTAGATAGTTAAGAGCTTAGGTGGCTTCAGCAGCGGGTGCCTGGCACCCCCCAGAATTTGGCACCCGGGTGCCCCGCACCCCTTGCACCCCTGACCCTGCCTATCTACGAGCATCAAGGGGAACACCGGGGCCAGAGTGGTGAAGAAGGCAGGAGTTTGAATGTGAGGAATGCCCCTCCACAGAGGGGCGTTTGGTGTCATTATAGTGTGTGCATGTATCTCCCAGTCCTGTCATTTATTTTGCCCAACCTGTCCAATGTTTTGCCTGACCAAAGGTGCCAACCCTAATTTTACCCCTACAGCAACTGTGATGACTGCAAATTGAATACTTTCTGCTGTCACCCCCCCACCCCAACAAAGCAAAGGCTTGTAATCGTGATCTGCTCTGTAATCTTTCGATGAAGGGTGGTATACAAATTTAGGAAGTAAATACAGTAAATGAAATAAGGCAACTACCTCTTTCTTACATTTCAGAATTTGTTGCCTCCTATCACTTAAAGTGCAGCTACCTCCAACCTTTGAAAAATATGTAGACCCTGAATGAAAAGTCCACACCCCCAACAGTTTTAGCCAAGTCACGCCTCCCCATAGTATGCTAAAAACAGTAACTAAGGGAGCCTTTACAAAAGGGCCCTCCTGAATTTGACCACTATACAATACAAAAAGGTTACCCCTCCACATTCAAATTGATTTAACATTCCCCCACCCCTCTGCTGCCAAAGCACAGCAATCTACTCAACCTCATTTACATGGTCCATCTTGCCTTTATATGACCAAAAAGTTGCCTCTTCTCGTTTCCCCTCCTCCTCACCTCCTCCCACCTTCGCCTCCCTCTCTTACTTCCCAGAACTTGAAGGTCAAAAGCAATATGGGACCCCAGCCACATTTTTCTCCACTATGGCATGGGGTGACCTTCAGCCACGCCGGAGTTCCCCTTTTGTTCCATTAAACGGCATAATTAAGAATTATGGCAGAGCAGGCGTCTCCGTTTCCAGGAAAGTGGCATCATTCTCCTCAAAAATGCAGCCAAGAAAGCAGCCGTATTTTTTGGGACCTTTCCACCGCCTGCCTCCACTCGCAAGCACAATAAACGTCACCGGTATGACAGGTCCTGCTGAAGGACCGTAGATCAAAGACTGCCCTCCCGATTCTGCTGTAGCTACACATTGTGATGGCAACTAGGTGCGCTGCATGAAGCGGGATGTGCAAATGGAGGCATGTGCAACAATGAGCATATGTGACCTCCAGGATCAGAGACGCAATGCTTCCGAATACCGGTTGCTGGAAATAATGAGCGGGAGGGAGAGCTCTCTTGTGCTCATCTCCTGCTCGTGGGCTTCCCAGAGGACACTGTTTGGGCAACAGAATGCTGTAGTGTTGGTGTTGCGAACCTCTGTCCCTCCAAATGTTGCCAAACAACTCCCACAAGCCCCAGAAGCATGGTCAAAAGATGTTGGGAGTTGTAGTTCAGCAATATCTGGAGGGACAGAGGTTCCGCACACCCTGCTGTCATGGATGGGTCCTGGTCTGATCGAGCAAGGATCTTCTTTAGGTTCTTAGAATCATAGAATCATAGAGTTGGAAGGGACTCCAATGGTCATCTAGTCCAACCTCCTGCAATGCAGGACTCTTAGCTAAAGCATCCATGACAAACGGCCATCCGACCTCTGCTCAAAAACCTCCAAGGAAGGAGAGTCCACCCCCCCCCCCCAGGGAGACTGTTTCCCTGTCAAAGGGCTCTTACTGTCAGAAAATTCTTCCTGATGTTTAGTTGGAATCTTCTTTCTTGTAACCTGAAGCCATTGGTTCAAGTCCTACCTTCCAGAGCAGGAGAAAACAAGCTTCTTATTCAATTAATTAATTTTTCATTTTGTTGCATTTATGCCCTGCCTTTCTCCCATCGTGGACCTCAAAGCAACAGGCATCTGCAGAGAGTCTTGGGGAGGTCTTGAGGGTTTTCCTGATCTTGACTGATAACATCTGTTTCCAGATGAACATTTGGGTGCACATTTGAATGCACATAAAAAAGTAACTCTCTCAAATATATGCGATGGAGACAGCGATGGCCTGTCTCCAACCTAGCTAGCTTTACAAAAGAAGTAGACAAATTCACGGAGGAGAGGGTTATCGATGGCTACTAGCCATGATGGCTGCGATCTGCACCCACAGCTTCTGAATACCACTTGCTGGAAGCCAGGGTGGGTGTGGAGAGGGCTCTTGTGCTCAAATCCTACTTGTGGGTTTCCTACAACGATCTGGTTGACCACTGTGAGGACAGAATGCTAGACATCATTCTCCTCAAAAATGCTGGACCAGATAGACCTTATGTTCTTATGTTAAAGAAACATGAATGAATGAATGAATGGCACCCATCCACCCATACCGTGATACTCTCAACTGGATGCTCAGCAGGATTCATGGTCCAATCATGTTCTGGTGCAACTGTTTGTGCCTAGCTACATGATGTGATGAAAGGTTATACATGGTATGCAGACAGTGGAGAGAGAGAGAAGTTTTACTGTCTCTCTCGTAACACTAGAACTTGTGGATAGCCGGCGAAGCTGAATGTTGGAAGATTCAGAACAAAGTCCTTCTCCCCACAGTGCATTGTTAAACTGCCTCCCACAAGAAGTAGTAATGGCCATCAACTAGGATGGCTTTAAAAGAGGATGAGACAAATTAATGCGGTTAAATCTATCACTGGCTCCTAGCCATGACGGCTGTGTTCTGGCTCTAATGTGGAAGACCTCTGAATGTCCGCTGCTGAGAACCACGACTGAGGAGAACTGCCATTGCAGTCGGGTCCTGTTTGCTGGCTCCCCATAGGGACATCGGATTGGCCACTGTGCGGACAGGATGTTAGACTAGAACGGCCTGTGGCTTGATCCACTTCTTATGTTCATATGGATTTGGAGAGGACTAAGATCACATACAGGTAAATTTATCAGACTAGGCCTCAGCCGCAGGCCCAATTTCACAAATTCCACTTTTACTTATGCCCCTGGAAACAGCTGCTAGACTACTACCATCTAGCTTGCTTGGGATTGCAAGGGCAGTGGCCAGCGACACATTGACAAAGATTTATTTCAGTAGAAAGGAGTTCAGGGTATTTATTATCTATCTATCTATCTATCTATCTATCTATCTATCTATCTATCTATCTATCTATCCTCTATCAATATTTATAAACTGTACAGCTTAATAAAAGAAACCCATCTAAGTGGTTTACATTAAGCAATATAAAATATTAACAAGAAAATACAGATAGCATTAAATACAAGTAAGACATAATATAGGTACAGAGACAACTGGATAGCTCAGTTGGTTAGGGCGTGGTGCTGATAATGCCAAGGTTGCAGGTTCGATCCTTGCAGGGGCGTAGGAAGATAGGGGCGGTGGGGGCGGGGCGCCCCGGGCGGTGCAATCCTAGGGGCGCCATCGCGGCTGCCCGCCCCACCCCCAAAACGCGCACCCCACCCCAAAATTGCGTGTCCACCCCTGCGGCAAATAGGCTGCCCTGTGCCTTTTACGGCAGCTTGGCCACAAAAACTTTTCATGGCATAGACATGAGCTTGGTAGCTTACTAACATCTGCAGGTCAAAGTGCCATGCGGGGACATAGGATCAGGGGCCCGTCAAAATGCTGGCAACCCCAAGTCCAAGGAAGTGCTCTTGAAACATCTATGTAAATTCAGTTGCTAATTCCCTCCCCACAAAAGAAAAATCTCCTCCCACCCCCAACATGTCACAATTTCACCAGGTAATAAATACCTGGGTGAGGTGGGGCTTCCCTATCAAACCCATAAGCACAAAAGAAGCGTAAATTTAGCGAGGTTGCTGAGCAAAGGGGGTGTGGGGCTGGGAAAGCAAGCAAAGAGAAAACAAATTAAATCTGAATAAAAATATGATTAGCGCCTGGGATGGGTGGATGACAAATTAGAGCTCTAAACTTTGCAATATAAAGCTATTTCCCATGATAAATGTGCCCAGACAGTAATCAATGGCTTTAATCCATACGATGGGAAATAGCGTCCTAGAGTCTTGATTTGGAGTTTGGAGAAGGGTGGCGGTTTTCCCAAAGACAAATGTTTTCTCCATTGACCAGCCCAGGCTGGAACGGGTGGCGAACGGAATTTAATTACCAGGTACCCTCACAGCGCGATTCATTCTTCCCTCGGAATGAAACTTCATTGGCAAGATGGATGGCTCCTGCTGATGGGTGCCGAGTGCAGTTCAATCTTAGCCAGATTTATGGCCTGTAGAAATTTCACTAGATTTGTTTTGTTAAAAAAAGGGAGAGAGGGTAGGAATGTGTGTGTGTGTGTGTTGTGGACTACAGCAGGCACAAGATTTCTCTCTCTCATAACTGATGGATTGCTGCCTATCCAAAGTGTGATGATCTAAGGGCAGAATTTAAGGCTCTGAACTTCCATAATCTGCTCTGGGATAGAAAGTGGGACTAATGGTCAAAACCCCACCACCTATTTCCTTTACATCGCCCTTCACCATCCAGATGTTTTTGACTACAACTCCCATCAGCAGAGGACATGTTTTGCTGCGTGTGGCCCACAAACAGCATTCTGGGTAGGCCTCGAGCCAAAAAAAAATTATGGTCACGCGACCTAAAGGGCCGGAGGAAACAACTGCAGAACTTCCGGAACAGAAATACAGGTAGCCTAATGGGTTTAAAGTTCTCTGATGGTGTTACAATTTGGTGAGCAGTTGGGTTGCATCTGCATACATCTCTCCCATTATTATATCTCCACAACCAAAAGAGAGTAAAGGCTTACTTCTCCAAAAGAATGGCAAAAGTCCAGGGAGGGACCTAGAATATTGCCAAGGGAGCCAGATCCTTAGCTCCACACCTCCATAACGATAGCCCTGGTTCCAGATTGGAAATGATCCTTATATATAGGAATTTCTGTCTGTCCATCGATCTGGAGAACAGAGATGGAGAGGGCTGCCGACTTAGGAGTTCCTGACCTGGAAATGTAGCCATGGTTGGAAATTAGTTGACGGATATTGCTACTTCTGGCCTCATAGAAGTGATCTTTACTTGCCACAGGTGACCAGGGATCTGCATTTGGGACCTTACTTTTGCGTGTTAATGAATTCAGAGGAAGAGTCCCTCTTCTCCATGGTTTCTAGCACAGATTAGAATTTATGCTTCACTCATGTGTTGCAAACATAGATGGTCGCACTTTGCACCATCCTGGTGGAGCATATGATAGGCTGAAGCTCAACGAGGGCTTAAGGCTAACTCATTAGTCTCCAGTGAGTGTGCAACTCCCACATATGTAGCAGGTACTGCAAGAGAGTGAGGTCTATGGCATCAGCATAGCAAGAAAGGAGATTCTGACTGAACACTGGCAGTTTGAAAGTGGAACGAACAGACTCCCTCGCGAGGTTGTGGACTCTCCTTCCTCGGAGGTTTTTAAGCAGAGGTTGGATGGCCCTCTCTCTTGAATGCTTGAGATCCCTGCATTGCAGAGGGTTGGGCTAGATGACCCTTGGGGATCCCATTCCAACTCTATGTTTCTATTGTCACAGGAACAATCAGCTGTCTTATAGCGAGGCAGACCATTGGTCCGTCTAGCTCAGTAATGCATACCCAGACTGGCAGCAGTGGCTCTCCAGGATTTCAGACAGGTGTCATTCCCACGCCTACCTGGAGAAGCTGCCAGGATTGAACCCCGGGACCTTTTGCACGCTGTGCACGTGCTCTGCCACTGAGCCACGGCTCTTCCAATTGAACCACAACCCTCCCCACAAATATTTTTGCCAGTTAAATTTGGGGGTGGTGGTTTTGCAAAGGAGGGAGGAGGGTGGTAAGGAAAGCGGAAACAGGAGCAGAGGGGAGGCAGGGCAGAGCTCGAGAAGGGCAAGGGGCTGCGTGTGCCTCAAATTGGGGATGGGGAGAAAGTGGTGAATGTTTGCAGAGGAGCTTTTCACCACCAACCGTCCCTACTATAATGAAGGCCCTGTGAAAATGACAGAGGATGTCTGGGAAAAGAGGAGGGGGCTATTAAGCCGTCAGCAGAGACATGGCAAGGGTGGGTGGGGGGCGGGCCCCCCTGTGTTTCATGCCTGGCTTCCTCCAGGCGGTTAATTGAGCCGTCTCATTAAGGGGAAGGGAAGGGGGGGGGAACCTTGACAGCTTTTGAGCGCTAATTCCTTAATGGGTCCCTCCTCCTTTTGCTGTCAGATTCTGGCATTGTACACACCCCCCCTTTTTTTTTCTAAAAAGAGAAATTAAGGAGAAAAATCCCACATGTGTGAGAATTTGCGTCAGCACTGACAAGGAGTCTATGGCTCTGCTAAGTCCGTACTGGCACCCCAGGCTGAGTGCCTCTGGGCATGTGGGAGGCAAAAGTTGCCTTGCGTTTTAAAAAGGGCCCTAATAGCAGCACTGCCCCTGAGCATGTGCAGAGTTCAGTGGAGTCGGACTTTGGTGGTAGAGTACATGCTTTGCAAACACAAGATCTCTGATACAATCTCCAGCAGCACCTCCAGTTTAAAAGGGTCTTAGTTAGTGGAAATATGAAAGCTTATTGTCCCAGATCCTGGAGAGCCATTGCTAGTCAAAGCAGACAATGTAAGGGCTAGATGGGCTATTGGTTTGCATCAGAAGAAGACAGGTCCACACTTATTACTTATTTCAGGTGCTTACAGGTGGACGTTCATTGCAAGACAGGTGTCCCACATCCTACAGCAGCGGTCCCCAAACTTACCTGGCTTCGGGCCAGTTCCTCTGGTGCCGATCACGCGGTAGGCTGGACGGCGGGGGAACGCGCTCCCATATGCGCACACACTCGCTTTTTCTGGCGCGGCACCGGAAATGGCTTCTGTGCATGCGCAGACGTCATTTCCAGTGCACTTCCGGGTCGGTGCGGCACCAGAAATAGCTTGTGCATGTGCATATGGGAGCACATTCCCCCACCCTCCGGCCCGCGCATGCGCACAAGCTATTTCTGGCACTGCGCCAACCCAGAGATGGGTAATCGCACCGCGGCCGCCAGTAAGAGCGGGTGGTGGGGGTTGTTGGGGGCCGCACAATTGGCTCGTGTGGGCCGCATCCGGCCTCTGGGCCGTAGTTTGAGGACCCCTGCCCTACAGCATTTATGCTCAACACTGTTGTCATCAGAATGCCAGCTGACATTTCCCTCTCTCTATATTCTGGGTTTACCCCTTCTAGGTTGCATCTGATTATTATTATTTTTAAAAAACTTGTTGCAATACCTGAACAACCTGTTCGCAATATTAAGCCCCCACCTGGAAGCACCCCTGGTGCCTTACAGAAGGCAGTTTCCAGTGCCCTTGTTCTGTTAGCGCAAGGATTTGAGTTGTGCAACAGATCTCTCTTGCCCAACACACCGCATACACCACACCCTCCTCAAATCTGCTCCAGGTGGTGGTGGTGGGGGAACCCCCCGAAACAGATTTAGGGTCTGCATGGGGAAAGGAGAGTGAAGAAAGTTCAATTGCACAAGCATAAATCCTTGCGTTGACGGGATGAGAGACAGCGCTACTTTGGATGCAAGGCAGAGTTCCCGAGGAATGCCAGAGCAGAACTGGAAAGATCTGGGTTTTAATCCCTCCTCAGCCACAAAGCTTCCTGGGTGCCCGTGTGCCTGTCCCTCACTGTCAGCCTAATCCATCTCACCGGGTTGTTTCGATGATAAAATGGGGAGGAGAACCATATGTGCTAGCTTGAGCTCCTTGGAGGAAGAGTGGGATATATAGCAATAAAACTGGTTCCCTGACTCCAAGGAGACTACAGTCTAAAATGGGCTGAGCGAACCACTTAAAAGCTTGCATTTTCCCAAGTTTGCAGGAGGGATAGAAATGGCCAAGGGCACAGCCCGGCAAGGACACCGTGTTAGCCACTGCGTGGGCGGTTGTGTACTGTGCTGGGGACAGTGTTCTGAAAGCTTTTAATGACTCTGCCGGGGAGGGTTGGGGTGGGCTGTTCCCCTGGCACTCTTTAGGATGATTTTACAGCTAAATGCAGACCCTGGCTGGGTGCCCAGCAAGGAGAGGAGGGGAAGAAATGTTTTATAGCTTGAACATGGTGAGGACGATGGCCTGTTTTCTCTTGCGGTTCCAACTCCATCCTGTATTTCTCTCTGACCTTCCCATGGCGACCCTTAAGGGCCTCTGTAGTTTCTCCCTATTACACAGACAGGAAGACTGAGGCTGAGAATGCTTGGCCAGGGTCTCCAAGGGTTCATATCTGCCACCACATGAATGCAGATTAGTCATGCCTTGAGCTACTTCTCAATACCTTCCCATTTTACTTGCACTCCGTTGCTAAAGAGTGGTATAAAGAAACGGATTTGACCCCACAGTTTTAGTACTGTACATGCTTATAGGCCTGAAGCTCAACATAAAAAAAAACCAAGATCATGGCCACTGGTCCCATCACCTCCTGGCAAATAGAAGGGGAAGAAATGGAGGCAATGAGAGATTTTACTTTCCTGGGCTCCTTGATCACTGCAGATGGTGACAGCAGTCACGAAATTAAAAGACGCCTGCTTCTTGGGAGGAAAGCAATGACAAACCTAGACAACATCTTAAAAAGCAGAGACATCACCTTGCCAACAAAGGTCCGTATAGTTAAAGCTATGGTTTTCCCAGTAGTGATGTATGGAAGTGAGAGCTGGACCATAAAGAAGGCTGATCGCCGAAGAATTGATGCTTTTGAATTATGGTGCTGGAGGAGACTCTTGAGAGTCCCATGGACTGCAAGAAGATCAAACTTATCCATTCTGAAGGAAATCAGCCCCAAGTGTTCACTGGAAGGACAGATCCTGAAGCTGAGGCTACAATACTTTGGCCACCTCATGAGAAGAGAAGACTCCCTGGAAAAGACCCTGATGTTGGGAAAGATGGAGGGCACAAGGAGAAGGGGACGACAGAGGACGAGATGGTTGGACAGTGTTATTGAAGCTACAAACATGAGTTTGACCAAACTGCAGGAGGCAGTGGAAGACAGGAGTGCCTGGCGTGCTATGGTCCATGGGGTCAGACACGACTAAACGACTAAACAACAACAAATGCTTATAGGGATTCCAATGTGTGTTATCATTTGTGAATATAGTCCAGGTGGTAGCTATAGGCTTGAAAAAGCACCCTGCTAGTAGGACACCGGGGTGGACACATACCCTCTCTCTCTCTCTCTCTGTGTGTGTGTGTGCACGCACACATGCGTGTACAAAACCAACTCTTTCCTTGGTTGTTTCATGCACATTTTATTGCTTGATTTGCACAACGCAGGCCAAAGTAGTTGAGAGCACGTACCCTACTGAGCCACTGCAGAAGCTAGTGTTTTTCTTGCACCCAACTGATTGGGGAAGATAGTTCTTTGTTTGCACCACAACCCGCATTGTGTTTATAAAGTGGTAGGTGGGAGTGTGCATGGATTTGCCTACCCTGCCAGCCAAATGAGCATATAGGAAGAAACACCTGAGTCAAGGATAAACCCAGGATCTGCTTATACCGTCAGCAGACAGGTAGAAGTAAGGACTAGTGGTTACGTTGTTGTGGGAGCCATGAGCAGGGGTTAAACTGAGGAGGCTTGTTCCAACAAGCAGGCCTACCTCTTCATGGAGATTTATTTTCCAAGAGATGGTTGGCTTGCCCTCTCATGGCTGAGCCTGATAATGGATGGAGTTTTGGCTCTGGGTATTCCAGTGCTGCAGAATAAACGGGGAGGGGAGGGCAGGGCGGGAAGAGCGAAACATGTACGCAGAAAGGAAGATGCAATGCCGAAACCCTTTTAAGGCAGGGTGGCTGGGAGCAGTCCCTTCCCCCCTGCTCACCCAGCTCCTGCAGTGACAGTTCCCCCCTCCCCATGATGGATGGGATCCCTCTATGCTCTCTCCAGGTGGAACGTGGGCTGTTCGTAGATGATAAGAAGCTACCCATAAATCTTAAATAGAAAGGAACCAGAACTCTGGGGAAGGGAGGGCAGTGGAGGAAGAGTGTGTGTTGCATTTCCAGTGATACTCCTGACCAGCCCCTTTTATAGTTTTAAGGATCTCATCACACATCAAATTGTTTTTGGTGTAGACATAAGTTTCCCCCCACCCCAGCTGTACACCTAAATATGTATGAATGTGGCAAACAGGTGTTTGGAAACATGTCCTATCAAGTACACTTCTCAGAGATTGGCTACAGCTCCTTGTTGGTGGCAAACTTGGGTCAGTGGCTGCATAATGTGTGAGGCTGACCTAAGAGGAGGGTGACATAGGATGGTGTAATTGAGATGGACCATTGAAGGGTCCCTAATGGCTTGGTTCCTTAGTGTAAACTGGACAGACTGTGGTATTTTAGTAGATTTGTGAAGTAGCTATTTGGATGGTGTTCTCAGAGAATCTAAGAGATATCCTCTAGAAGCCAATAGTTCTGGGTCCCAGGAACTTAAATTGTTGGTTCAATCTCCAGTTGCAAGAGAAGGGGAGGTGTTTTTAAGGATTCTGTCTCACAGAAAGGAAACACACAAAAATCTAACATGTCCAAGATGCCTTGCTTTGTTTGTTTATCTTGCAGTTTGTTTATCTCGCAGTTAAGGACAACTTTCCAAGAGTTTAGTTGCAGATTATTAGACCTTAGAACACACACACACCTCCAGCCATCTATCAAGTCCAAAGTGCCTTACAAGTTTGCTTGCCTTGCCACTGAAGTCTTGCAAACTTTAAGGTTAAACCTTACAAACAGAGCAAAAACTGGAGAAGACTTTTTAGGAGGGAGGCCTTGGAAAAGTCAATCCTCTCTGCTTCAGTTTCTCTGATGGAATGGGAATAATATGCATCATTCAGCAATTTAGCACAAAACCATAGTTTGGTTTGGAAATATTGCTTACACTGAGATACAGCAGTTGGCTTTAAATGACTGTTAAATTTTAGAAGTGATGAAGGAGTATGTACTGTAGATCAGGGAACCTGTAGCCCTCCAGATGTCAAACTACAGTTCCCATGGTCAGTGGTCAGGGATGATGTGAATTGTAGCCTAGCAACATTTGAAGGGTCATAGGCTCCCCATCCTTGATGTAGTTTCTAAGCTAAATTTCACAAGAAATTGTACTGCCTGGAACAGAGCATCAAATTATCCCACTCTTTCCGTGCAAGGGCAAAGACTTAAAAATATGAAGCCTTGTTGCATCATCTACACACCAGTTCCTGCTTCATCTATCCCCTTAAACCAATCTTTGTCAACCTGGTGCTCTCCATATGGATTGGACTGCAAGGGAGTTGAACTCCAGAGCATCCCAGGGGTGTCAGGTTGGCAAAAGCTGCCTCAAATTCTGCTGCCTGAATCAGTCTGCCTCACCTTGCCTCATGGTAGGGCCAGCCCTAGTTTCAGAAAATGGGGCGGCTTCTTCAACAAGTGAGGCAAACCTCAAAAGGTTCCAACACGGGGTCTTGTAGTGGAGGGTCAAAATGGTAGAGTATATGGAACTGGCCAAACTTACTGGAAAAGTTAGAGAACAAAAGGACCAAAAAGCCCAAAAAGAATGGTGCAAATTTACAGAATATTTTAAAAAAATATGGTAAACCAACAATAACACTAATTGGCATGAGTTAATATCTACAACTGTAAAGAGAAAACATAGCGAAATGAAGGATAAAGAGCAGGTAAAAGAGAAGAGAAGATAGAAAACTGAATGTGAAAGAAGGTGGAAGTCTGGTTCGGCAGAACCAAAGGTGATAGAAGATAAGAGAAGATGCTAAGATAATAAAGGAGAATGGGTGGGGGTTTTGGGGTTATATTTCGGGATAGAATGACAAAGGTTGTTAACAATTGTATTTTTTGAGTGTATATTGATAGTATCTTATTGTTGACAGCTAACTTGCATAAGAATATATAAGTTTGTATAAACGATTATGTATGAAAATTCAATAAAAAGTATTTTAAAAAAAAACAAAAAACAACAACACGGGGTCTTGTTGCAAAACACCAGAAATTCGCTGGCAGCAAACGTCTCATGCAAAAAGCATAGGTTGTACTGCACAGGGAACCAAGAGAGTGGCCAGGCATTAGGAGCAGGGGAGAAATTTGATTCGGCTCACATTTAAAGGTGAACTTTCCAGAACAACATACAAACCAACAACAACAACCGGTGCAAAAAGCACTCTTCTTCGAATTTTGCAATGCAGTTTTCCTGGCAAGTGCTGTGTGCAAAAGTGCATATACTATGGTGAAGTGTGCATATATTAGTGAAAAGTGTTTGATAAAAGGTGTATGTTAGGCAAAAGTACATACAAAAATGTGTTTGGAAGGAGAAATTAGCACTAAGATGCTGGTGAATGTTCATGTTTTTAAAAAATAATTTCAAGCTGATGTGGAAATGTGTAGATGTGAATGAAAGATTGGAAAAAAATGGAAGAAATGGAGAAAAGCTGCTATTGACAGATTTACCCATCCCAGCCAGGCACATAATAACCAGCCCAGCCCAATTCAAGGTGCTCATGTCACCATACAAAACCCTAAATGGCTGTCCCCAAATTTCAGAAGGTATTTGCACATTGTTTCAGGAGGTGCAAATTAGGTAGATGAGAACTGAGAATTTTATGGAAGCAAATTTCTCCCCTCCTCGCCAAATAATAACTTTTGAGGTCAGGTCAAGAGATACTTCTTCGCACAGGCTTTGGGGAAGTGGGAAATGTTACAGGCTGCAATTGCATGGAATCGCCCAGAATCTGCAAGCCAAAAGGTGGGCTATAAATGCCTGTTAAACAGAGAAAAAGGGAGAAGAAGCAGAAAATCACCTTCTCAAATGTCACTGCTGCCATGAAGTGACATTCTCTAGAAGTCCTGCCATTTGCAAGGGGGGGGGGGGGACACGGACCTCTCTTACAGGGATGTTGTAAAGATTATAAAGTGATGTATATGCTTTGTTCACTCAAAAAGCACCATATAAATACTAAGTGTTGTTATTAATTCTAAGCATTTTGAAATGAACCATTGCCCAAACGAAGCGTTACATTAGGCTTGGAATGTACCAGCCATTAACTTTTCAGAGTGCTTCAATTAATTGTTTCCTTGGCACCTTTTGAGGCTAAACCACCTTTTGCCCCTGTGGTTTCAGAAATTGGTGCCACCGTCTTTTTTTGTGTGCGTGTTGCCTCCTCCCCACCCTGTTGCAGCCTGTGCCTTTAAGAGTTGCAGTGCCATGCAGAAGAATTCAACAGGCAAGGCTTTGGCTGCACCTATTGATTTCCTGCCAGCCAGGCACCTGCTGAAAGAAAAGGAGCTTTGCCTGGAAAAGGTGTCAACCCATCGAGCTCTTTAATCCTCACTCCTACAAAATTGCCAACTTCCTTCTTCAAAAACTGACCCAGCTCCTCTTCCCTTAGGAGCAGCCCAGCAAGCAAAAACTAAGCAGGTGAAATGCATTTCTGGGCACAGAGATGAGGTTGAAGGGGAAAGGGGCACCTGCTTTACTTGCAGGCTGATCCTAAAAGCATGGGAGCATGGCCAGCAAGGAAGGGTGGCAACCTTCTCTATAGTGGTTGGTTCAATAAACGTGAATCATCATTGCCTTTGGGGCTTTTAAGGTTGCAGTGAGAGGGGCCCAAGATGAAACTCGTTGGTCTTCTTAGTCTAAGGCATTTGACTTGTGCTTGTCCATTGAACGGTCTTCCCCATATCAACTGCCTCCCCCCACCAACTCACCCCAGAAACCCCTGCGGGGTGTGTTTGCAACCAAGCAGCAAGGACTCCCGACATCCTGACAAACACAGCAACCCCCACCCTTCTCTGCACCTCCCTCCCCGCCCTTAAATGGTGATTTATGAATGTTGTCTGGCACAACAGCCCAAGGGTCCCTGGAGAAATCACTAGAGTGAATTAGACTCCCCCCTCGTCCTCCCCCCCCCCAGCAATGTAGCCCACAATCTAATGTCATCCAGGGGATTAATTAGTGGCTGTTGATTAAATCCTACCTTAACCCTTTCCCTGCCAGAGTTTATCCAGCAGATGCATAACAACTTTCGCCATCATTCCCTCCAATTTTTCATTGATGTTTTCTGTTGCATGTTCCTCCCCTTCCTTCCTTCCTTCCTTCCTTCCTTCCTTCCTTCCTTCCTTCCTTCCTTCCTTCCTTCTAAACTGCATCACTGCTTAGAAAGACAATGATGCCTAGTGGCATGGGTTTTCTAACTGCATTCCCAGCTTGGAAAGTTTGGTTTGCAAGGCCAGTTTTAGCTTCGGCAGTGATGAGGAACACTTTGGGGTATGGTCTTGGAGAAGGGAGTTCAAGCATTGCACCCTGCTGATTAGAGAAGATAAAGATTTGTTTGCACTAAAACTCAGCAATGGCCAGAGGATCGGAGAAGATCAGTCTACATCCCAATCCCAAAGAAGGGCAGTGCCAAAGAATGCTCCAACTACAGCACAATTGCGCTCATTTCACATGCTAGCAAGGTTATGCTTAAAATTCTACAAGGCAGGCTTAGGCAGTATGTGGACCAAGAACTCCCAGAAGTACAAGCTGGATTTTGAAGGGGCAGAGGAACCAGAGAGCAAATTGCAAACATGCGCTGGATTATGGAGAAAGCTAGAGAGTTCCAGAAAAACATCTACTTCTGCTTCATTGACTATGCAAAAGCCTTTGACTGTGTCGACCACAGGAAACTATGGCAAGTTCTTAAAGAAATGGGAGTGCCTGATCACCTCATCTGTCTCCTGAGAAATCTCTATGTGGGACAAGAAGCTACAGATAGAACTGGATATGGAACAACTGATTGGTTCAAAATTGGGAAAGGAGTACGACAAGGATGTATATTGTCTCCCTGCTTATTTAACTTATACAGTATGCAGAATTCATCATGCAAAAGCCTGGACTGGATGAATCCCAAGCCGGAATTAAGATTGCCGGAAGAAATATCAACCACCTCAGATATGCAGATGACACAACCTTGATGGCAGAAAGTGAGGAGGAATTAAAGAACCTTTTAATGAGGGTGAAAGAGGAGAGTGCAAAATATGGTCTGAAGCTCAACTTCAAAAAAACCAAGATCATAGCCACTGGTCCCATCACCTCCTGGCAATAGAAGGGGAAGAAATGGAGGCAATGAGAGATTTTACTTTCTTGGGCTCCTTGATCACTGCAGATGGTGACAGCAGCCACAAAATTAAAAGATGCCTGCTTCTTGGGAGAAAAGCAATGACAAACCTAGACAGCATCTTAAGAAGCAGAGCCATCACCTTGCCAACAAAGGTCCGTATAGTTAAAGCTATGGTTTTCCCAGTAGTGATGTATGGAAGTGAGAGCTGGACCATAAAGAAGGCTGATCGCCGAAGAATTGATGCTTTTGAATTATGGTGCTGGAGGAGACTCTTGAGAGTCCCATGGACTGCAAGAAGATCAAACCTATCCATTCTGAAGGAAATCAGCCCCGAGTACTCACTGGAAGGACAGATCCTGAAGCTGAGGCTCCAATACTTTGGCCACCTCATGAGAAGAGAAGACTCCCCGGAAAAGACCCTGATGTTGGAAAGATTGAGGGCACAAGGAGAAGGGGACGACAGAGGACAAGATGGTTGAACAGTGTTCTTGAAGCTACCAACATGAGTTTGACCAAACTGCGGGAGGCAGTGGAAGACAGGAGTGCCTGGAGTGCTCTGGTCCCTGGGGTCACAAAGAGCCGGACATGACTAAACGACTAAACAACAATGAAAGGCCTGGCTATGGAAATGCATGTTACAGGGTCCAGATAACTACTTAAAATGGCGAGGGAAGAAATGCAGTTTGTGAATGGGGAATTTGGAAAAGAAACGAGTTGGGGGCCCTGATGAATTGTTTTTCTACTTCCCATGCATCCCTTTCTGTCCTTCCCCCTGCCACTTCTATGCTCCAAATTTATTCCTCCTGAAACTCTTAAAAGAGGAGGGGGCGCAGCAACATAGCTTTGTCATACATGTGAATTGTGCATTTGGTCTTGAACATCCTGTTTGTGGCGGATGGGTTTCCCTATAGCTCTCGCTAAATTAACAGTTGATGGAGCAGTTAGAATAGCTGCTAATAATGTTGGGAAGTAATAATGTTAGGGAGTTTCTTGGGACTTGCAGAAGATAGTACTTTACACCCTGCTGGCTGGAACAGATAGTGTTTTGCTGAGTCTCCTAATTATAATGGTGTATGTAGAGAAAGGAACACTTTTTTTAAAAAAAATGACCTTAACAAAAAAAGAGATTGTCCATCCTTGGGGAAGCCTTCCTCTTTCCTAGTTCGTAAAATGGGAATAGGTTGGACTAGATGACCCTCGTGGTCCCTTCCAACTCTACAGTTCTATGATTCTATGAACGCAGTTCCAGCATTCTCAACTTTTCTTTTTTCTTTTTACCTGCTCTTCTGCTTTCCCCCCTGTTTGGTCTGCGGCCATTAGCAGCTGATATTGCTCGTCACCAGTTCTGTCAACAATGGCTGATTTCGGCAGGCCAAGCAGCACTGGCTCCCAGTACGTTTCCGAGCACAATTCAAAGTGTTGGGGCTGACCTTTAAAGCCCTAAACGGCCTCAAAGGTCCAGTATACCTGAAGGAGCGTCTCCACCCCCATCGTTCAGCCCAGACACTGAGGTCCAGCTCCGAGGGCCTTCTGGCGGTTCCCTCACTGCCATAAGCGAAGTTACAGGGAACCAGGCAGAGGGCCTTCTCGGTAGTGGCACCTGCCCTGTGGAATGCCCTCCCACCAGATGTCAAAGAGAAAAACAATGACTTGACATTTAGAAAACATCTGAAGGCAGCCCTGTTTAGGAAAGTTTTTAATATGTGACATTTTAATGTATTTTAATCTTGGTTGGAAGCCACCCAGAGTGGCTGGGGAAACCCAGCCGGATGGGTGAGGTACAAATAATAAATTATCATCATCATCATTATCATCATCATCACAGAATTGTAGAGCTGGAAGGGACCCCGAGGGTCATCTACTACCTGAATGGCACAGGCGCCAGCCTGGCCCATCTGTGGTCAGTTGCCAACTTTTAGCTACATCCTTGGTTTTGTTCTGGAGGGCAAATGAGGCTGGGATGTGGGGCGCAAGCTCTTTCAAGCAGGGGTCTGTCTTTTCCTTTGTTTATGTATATCACCACATACACCAACAAATGAAGCGCTTTGCACATTGGCATCGATTTAAATGTTTCCCTGACGATCTTCCATAATGCCTTAAAATATCTCATCCTCCTGCTTTTTTTTGATGTGCTGTTTCTTCAGCAATGTAACTGGACCTCCCCTCTTGTTTATCAAGGGAAATTTAATTTACCCAACTCGTGTCTTGCTAAATAAATGGGAGCCTGCCTTGAGAAAACAAGTGTGCACGCACTTCCTGCCCTGCACATTCCAGGGAAGAGAACTGATTAAAGCACCTTCTAGGACAGAGCCAAAAGGGGGAGCAGCTTCTCCTGAAAGTTTTACAAGCTTTGAAAACTGCCTTGTGTTTCAGTTGTGGCTGGGAAGTGAGTTACTGGGGAAAGAGAGCCAAAATACCCCCTAGTTCTGAGTTGGGACAATCCTGAGGCAGGAAGCATTGCCTTCACTCTCAGGTGGCTTTGTAATGTCATTCCATAACCAAATCTGATTGGCTACGTAGCTGGCACCATGGCAGTATCGCACTCGCTACAAATTCCTGATTGGCTGGGTCACTGCTCTCAGCAGTAAAAAGATGCAGTTACTGTATAATGGAGACATGGTTGAGGAAGAAAAGGGCGGCAAAAGAAAGTGAGCAAGGATTTTGAGGGGAGAGTATTTTGCCCATCTTTGTCCTCAAAATAATAATAACAGCAGTAATAATTTATTAATGTGTATACTTTTTTGAGGGGGGCTTAATGGCACAATAGACTTCTAAGTGATTTGGAAATATAAAAGAAACCTGCAAAATGTTTGCAAGACAACATGTAAAGACCTGTTTTCAATTGAACATGCTTTCAGTTCGCAAGAGTCCCCCCCCAAAAAAACAGCAAGAGCACTACAGACAACATGCAATGGCAGCTTTACATTCCACCATGTGGCATTCATGCAGATCAAAGGTCATTTTCACCACTCCTGACCATGCACCTCCCCTGCTATCTATCTATCTATCTATCTATCTATCTATCTATCTATCTATCTATCTATCTATCTATCTCTATCTATCTCTATCTATCTATCATCTATCTATCTATCTATCTATCTATCTATCTATCTATCTATATCATCTATCTATCTATCTATCTATCATCTATCTATCTAATCACAATTATTTGGAGGGAAATTGCCTGGTGAATTCTTGTACAATGGACGCTTGGGTTGCGAACATGATCCATGCGGGAGGCATGTTCGCAACCTGCAGCGTTCACAACCCACAGCGGCGCATTTGCGCACATGTTTCTGCGCATGCGCAAAGCGTGATTTAGCGCTTCTGTGCATGTGCAGGGCCGAAACCCAGAAGTAACCCATTCCGGGACTTCCGGGTTTGGCGCAGTGCGCAACCTGAAAACACGCAACCTGAAGCAGGCATAACCCAAGGTATGACTGTACCTGGATTAATCTGTGAGGGTGTACTTGATAACATTTGTGATGGTGTGCTAGAGTCCCTGGGGAAGGCAACCTAAGGCCCGGGGCCCGGATGCGGCCCAATCGTCTTCTCAATCCAGCCCACGGACGGTCCAGGAATCAGCGTGTTTTTACATGAGTAGAATGTGTGCTTTTATTTAAAATGCATCTCTGGGTTATTTGTGGGGCATAGGAATTTGTTCAACCCCCCCCCAAAAAAAATAGTCCGGCCCACTTAATGGTCTGAGGGACGGTGGACCGGCCCATGGCTGAAAAAGGTTGCTGACTCCTGTGCTAGACAAAATGAGTTGACTGAAGCCAAATTGTAAAGTATAACCTCCATAGTTGGACCCTCAAAAGCAGAGTCCGTCTTCAACTGTTTGGGGGGGGGCACAGAGCACTGTGTGATCTTGGGCAAGTTGCCACCTTTCAGTGTCACCTACCTCACAGGGTTGTTGCATGGATAAATTGGAGGAAGAGGATTATGTGTGTCTTCCGTGAGGTCCCTGGAGGAGGAAAGGGAGCGAGAAACACACTAAAATAATAAATGCATGCTGGAATAGAAAGAGAAGCGAGAGGTCAAAATCATAGCACAGTGGGTTCTCCCCACTAATCAAATAGTGTTCCTACCACAGCCGAAAAGATTCCAGTCCTGTGGCTTCAATGCAGCTAGCAATGAGTTAAAATCTCCATTCTATTCATGGCCCAGTGTTCTCTACTCACCCACTATATTTCTTTCTCTGTGAGTTTAATTCTCTCTCTCTCTCTCCCAAGCTCTGATCATTAATCAAGGCTGCACTGGGAGATGGGGTGGGGGGTGGGGAGTTTGCATGAATTTTAAAAATAAAGGTTGCTACTGAAGTCGAGGAATGCTTTCGCCCAGCTTGGGGGGGGGGTACTGCCTTGCCAATATGTGTAAGAGTATTTAAAAAGATTTGCATGATGTTAGAGGGGGAATCGGCAGAGATTAAGGAAAGATATATTAGGAATAATTTGGGTGTGAGGTGTTGTGGGTTTCTTTTTGGTTCTTGATCCAAAACCTGAGAGAGTTCCTGTGCTTTTTATAAGTGCAACCTTGTGTACCTCTTCTTTGCGGATTAGGGGTTGCCAACAGGGTGCCCGAGGGCACCAGTGTGCCCACCTATATCACCTATGGCAGGGGTCAGCAAACTTTTTCAGCAAGGGGCCGGTCCACTGTCCCTTAGAACTTGTGGGGGCCGGACTATATTTTGGGGGGGAGGGGGGGCAATGAACAAATTCCTATGCCCCACAAATAACCCAGAGATGCATTTTAAATAAAAGGACACATTCTACTCATGTAAAAACACGCTATTCCCGGACTGTCTGTGGGCCAGATTTAGAAGGCGATTGGGCCGGATCTGGGCCCCGGGCCTTAGTTTGCCTACCCATGACCTATGGCATGCATGAAAGCTCTCAATGAATATCCCTTAAAAATTCACAATGCATTACATATCAGGTTGTGCTGTGAGCCATCAGGCTCAAACTCTGGTCTCTTGGCAAAGGGGCTGGGCACCTTACTCCTTCCACCCCAGTATGGCAGGTAAAACAGAAGGTAAAAGGTAAAGGTAAAGGGACCCCTGACCATTAGGGCCAGTCGTGACCGACTCTGGGGTTGTGCGCTCATCTCGCATTATTGGCCGAGGGAGCCGGCGTATAGCTTCCAGGTCATGTGGCCAGCATGACAAAGCCGCTTCTGGCAAACCAGAGCAGCACATGGAAACACAGTTTACCTTCCTGCTGTAGCGGTCCCTATTTATCTACTTGCATTTTGATGTGCTTTCGAACTGCTAGGTTGGCAGGAGCTGGGACCAAGCAACGGGAGCTCACCCCGTCACAGGGATTCGAACCGCCGACCTTCCGATCGGCAAGCCCTAGGCTCTGTGGTTTAACCACAGCGCCACCTGGGTCCCTAAAACAGAAGGTACTGTATGGCTTTTCTAATCTTAGCAGTTCTGCAGCGGCAGCGCTGCAGGTGGTCAGGAGTGGTACTGCGCCCCCAAAACCCTTACAGGGGTCAGGTGGCACAAGGAACCAATTTGGGTGCCAAAACGGCACTATAAAGTAGTGTTGTCCCGGAGAAGTGCAGGCCACTCTCCCGCTTTGTAACCTGTGGGGCCAGCCATTGCCTTCAGGCCACCAAAATGCCTACAAAATGGTAGAGGCAGACGATCCAAGACTTAGTCTTGGCAAGTTTGGGGGTGGGGGAGGCCTGTCCCATTGACTGTGGATTTTCCTTTTGGACACAAAGGAGCTGGTTCCGGTCTCACCGAAGGCTCTCACCCGACATAGATCTGTGGATGCTACATGAAATGAAATGGTGCCACAAGAAGAGTCCAACCTTCAGCCTGCAAAAGCAGGCACCATCCTATGATGTCAGGGACTCCAGGCCGAAACCTCTCCTTGGGTGACTCCTCAGCTTCTGCCCCCCCCAGATTGATTGAGTTTTGCTTTGAAGGCCTTGGACGAAAGGGCAGTTCTGCAGTGCTGCAACCTTGTTACATATCCAGGCCTTGAAGTCAGCCGGCCTGCTGAGCTGTTTGGAGCAAAGGCTACTCAATGGGGCAGAAAAGCACAGCAGCCACAGCTGGAAAGCATCCATCTTCTTTACGAGAGGTAAGGTGACCATGCAATCTACTTTATAGGGCGCAGCCCTCCATCTGAAGAGATGTCTGGCCCAAGAGTTCAATTTAAGATCAGTCGGTAGAGCTCAGAACTCCTAATCTCAGAGCCGTGGGTTCGATCCCCATGTTGGGCAAAAGATTCCTGCATTGCTGGGAGTTGGACTAGATGACCCTTGTTGTGCCTTCTATGGCTCCATGAAAATCAAGAACCCTAAGGGAGAGTAGGAGAAGGAGAAGGAGAAGGAGAAGGAGAAGGAGAAGGAGAAGGAGAAGAAGAAGAAGAAGAAGAAGAAGAAGAAGAAGAAGAAGAAGAAGAAGAAGAAGAAGAATTTGGTTTTGATATCCCGCTTTATCGTGAGTGGGGCTAAGAGACTTCAAAGAAATGTGACTAGCCCAAGGTCACCCAGCAGCTGCATGTGGAGGAGCGGAGACGCGAACCCGGTTGTCCAGATTACGAGTCTACCACTCTTAACCACTACACCACACTGGCTCTACACCACACTGGAGGGGCATTGAAGGCCCCCCTCACCAACAGGTAGCAGCACCTGGATGCATGACCATAGCCAGGGGGGCATGCTCCCCCCTCCAAATCAATGGCACTGATTAAACCATGCCAGTTCATTCATTCCTCCTTTTTATTTGTATGCTGCTTTTCCACACACAAAATAGTGCTCAAAGCAGCTTACAAAAAAAATAAATCACAAACAAATCAGGCACGCTTTTCAAATAAACACTACAAAAGCAATTTCATAATAAAATAGTAACAGTTGCATTTGTTGTTGTTTAGTCATTTAGTCGTGTCTGACTGTTCATGACCCCATGGACCAGAGCACGCCAGGCACTCCTGTCTTCCACTGCCTCCCGCAGTTTGGTCAGACTCATGTTGGTATCTTCAAGAACACTGTCCAACCATCTCATCCTCTGTTGTCCCCTTCTCCTTGTGCCCTCCATCTTTCCCAACATCAGGGTCTTTTCCAGGGAGTCTTCTCTTCTCATGAGGTGGCCAAAGTCTTGGAGCCTCAGCTTCAGGATCTGTCCTTCCAGTGAGCACCCAGGGCTGATTTCCTTCAGAATGGATAGGTTTGATATTCTTGCAGTCCATGGGACTCTCAAGAGTCTCCTCCAGCACCATAATTCAAAAGCATCAATTCTTCGGCGATCAGCCTTCTTTATGGTCCAGTATTGGAGCCTCAGCTTCACGATCTGTCCTTCCAGTGAGCACTCAGGGCTGATTTCTTTCATGGATCACTGCCTTGTCATGGCGAAGGGGCTTGAACAACTCAGAGAAGCTATGAGCTATGCTGTGCAGGGCCACCCAAGATGGACAGGTCATAGTGGAGAGTTTTGACTAAACGTGATCCACCTGGAGAAGGAACCGGCAAGCCACTCCAGTATCCCTGCCAAGAAAACTCCATGGACAAAGACAACAGTTGCATAGCAACATCCAAACAACAGCATATATAATAACATGCAAAAAACACCCACCCACCCATAATTGAATACTATAAGCAAGGTGACTTAAGCAGCATCCAACATGCAGCAAAAATAACAAGGGAGCTTCAAAGTTTTACCTTCGTCCTAGAAACACGCCTCCCATGATGTTAAACCATGGGCTCACTTAGTCCAGCATTCTCCTTCCACCAGAGGTCAGCCTGACAGCTTTTAAAAAGTCTGCGAGCAAGTAAGGTATGCTGCAGGTGAGGGCAACCTGTTGTTTGGGATGGAGGAGAAATGTGTTTTAAATGATTTAACGTGCAGAGTTTGGCAGTGCTGACCTGATAAGCTTAGCTCATCACCGACTGTCTCTTGTATCAAGTAGTGTCTGCTTGTGTCCCAGCAGATCCTATGGGCATCTGATGGGCCACTATAAGAACAGGATGCTGTGCTGGGCGGGCCATTGGCCAGATCCAACAATGCTCTTCATATGTGTTCTTACTGGTTTCGTTTTTTTAAAAAGCAAAAGCCTGACCAATTATATGCAAAGTACTCATGTGATAGGTATGAAATTTGTAAAAGAGTCCAGCCCCATGCTAGGCTACATTTCTTTAGCATAAAAGGTAAATGGGGATGCGGGTGGCGCTGTGGTGCGGTGGTGCTAAACCACCGAGCCTCTTGGGCAGAGATCGGCAACCTAAGGCCCATGGGCCACAAGCGACCCATGGGGGTTGTTTAACCAGCCCACAAGCCGCCCCTGAACTGAGCCACCCGCTCGGCGAGTCCCTACACACTGCACTAAATCGGCACAGCGTGGCGCAGGGACTCGCTTCCGCGGTGCCGGAAATCGCGTCTGTGCAGACACAGATGCCGGAAATCGTGGGCGCAAACGATCACACACACACTGCTAGGTTGGCAGGAGCTGGGACCAAGCAACGGGCGCTCACCCCGTCACGGGATTCGAACCGCCGACCTTCTGATCAGCAAGCCCTAGGCTCAGTGGTTTAACCCACAGCGCCACCTGGGTCCCTTTTATACAGTACTGTACTCAACACTAATGTCTCACAACAAAGGTAACTGATTTGTAAGAAAGACTGTACAACCTGCAAAAAAGAGACAAGGCATGTACTTTTGAAAACCAAGGAAATCTTTAACAATTTTTTTAAAATAATATAAAAAAACTGGTAAAATTTTAAGGAAATTTAGTGGACTCCACCCATGTCGTATTATGAAAACCACAGGCCCTGGGCCTTGTTACTCTGTTCAGTAAATCTGACCCTGGTCCAAAGGGCATTGCCATTATCAGAAGAAGAAGAGGAGGAGGAGGAGGAGGAGGAGGAGGAGGAAGAAGAAGAATGAGTCAAGTACAAATATTTTTGCCTGTACTACAAACTTTCCATGGACCACGGACCACAGTTTGTGACCTTCTGCTCCAGGAGAAAGTGTGTGAATGAGGGAGTAAGCCTATATATACATATGTTTGCATCCATATACACGGGCATCAGCATCCTTCTTGAAAACAAAAGGTTTTCAAAGGCTTTTAAATGTGTGCCTGTTGGTTCCACACTCTGTTTGGGCTTTTGATTTGCTGATGGAGAAGGACCCCTTTGAAATTCTTACACTTAACACAAGAGAAAGGCACAGCAGAGGTCAGGTCCTTGGGAGGTGGAAGCGCCAAGAGAGAACACCCTGCTGGTGGTGGGAATGGGAGGGGCTAACAGGAGCCCCACCCCTATTGATGGGCAATGTTCAGTCCAAGCCAGTTGGGGGGGGGATGTGCCGATGGCTCCGCCCTTGATTTCATCTGTAGTTTCTAGCTTGGGACTGGATAATGATGTCCTTTGGGAATCCTCTGGTTCTGTCTACATAGAATTAAGCAATAATAATAATAATAATAATAATGTTGATGATAATTTATTGACTTTTCTAGCCATCCTCACCTACAGAGCCAGGATGGGCTACAGAAGTATTTTATAATTTTACTGTTTGCTAGTTTATATATTTATTTAATTTTAGAGGATTTGTAGCCCGCTGTTCAGCTGGAAAGCATCCCAGAGAAGTTCTCATAGAATAATAAAAAAGAAGACAGTGCCTACCTGCAGGCTTACAATATAAACAAAAACAAAAACAGCACACAGGGAGGGAAGAGGAAAAGTTCCTCAATGGTATCAGTTTCTCAATGGTTGTCCCTATATTGACCACCTGGCACAATTAGTTCAGGGACAGGAGGTGCTTGATGGAGCTGGGCCTCAAGCAAGCTGATGGAGTGAGCCAAGCTTCCTACCTCTCCCACTGAGGCTGTCTGCCCCTAGATGACAGTTATGGGGAGAAGAGGCCTGAAGGGGGTGGCCTGTCACAGCAGAGTGGGTGGAGTGAGCTCTGCTTCCCGGCTCTCTCATTGCAGTTTAGGAAGAAATGTTGAATAGTGACCACGTTTGGAATCCCAGTGAAACAACGGGATCAAAATGTATAATTTCACATTTCACAAACGTCTGGTAGCCAACCCTACACCCCCCTCCCCTGAATTAAAATGGGTGCCACCCTCTATAACTGCATCCAAATAGGCTTTGCTTTTAGAGTGGGAAAGAGTAAGAATTTAAAACCTTTGGAGGAAACTAAGCTTCTGTGTATGTACACGAGTCACTGTTCTGGGCATGCCTCATGTTTGGGAAGATGCAAGCGGAGTGCAGTGACTCATTGAGAGACACCGCTGTCACCCTCTTTTGCCTGCAGGAGATTCCTACCGTATGTGCTTCTGCATTGGAAGTGACTGAATGATTCAGAGGCAGAAGAATTACCCAGTGGAAGCTGAATGGAAGGTCAGAGCAATGAGTTGTTCTGAGACAATGCAAAAATAAAAAAAATTCCTTCAGTAGCACCTTAAAGACCAACTAAGTTTTTATTTTGGTATGAGCTTTCGTGTGCATGCACACTTCTTCAGATCATGCATGCACACGAAAGCTCATACCAAAATAAAAACTTAGTTGGTCTTTAAGGTGCTACTGAAGGAATTTTTTTATTTTTACTTCGATCCAGACCAACATGGCTACCTACCTGAGACAATGCAGTGAGACTCCTTTATGGGTAGGTCTTTGTGGTGGGTGGGTGTGTTGCAGGAGCTGTTCCTTGTTTGATCCATTTCTTTTTCATGGCATGAAGTTTTGGGAATTACTGGCATAATTGTATATGAAGAACTGTGCATGCACACGAAGGCTCATACCAATGACAAACTTAGTTGGTCTCTAAGGTGCTACTGGTGGTGACCCAGGTGGCGCTGTGGGTTAAACCACAGAGTCTAGGGCTTGCTGATCAGAAGGTCGGCGGTTCGAATCCCTGCAACGGGGTGAACTCCCGTTGCTCGGTCCCAGCTCCTGCCCACATAGCAGTTCGAAAGCACATCGAAGTGCAAGTAGATAAATAGGGACCGCTCCAGCGGGAAGGTAAACGACATTTCCATGCGCTGCTCTGGTTCGCCAGAAGCAGCTTTGTCACGCTGGCCACATGACCCGGAAGCTGTCTGTGGACAAATGCCGGCTCCCTCTGCCTATAGAGCGAGATGAGCGCCGCAACCCCAGAGTCGGACACGACTGGACCTGATGGTCAGGGGGCCCTTTACCTTTACTTTAAGGTGCTACTGGAAGGAATTTTTTAATTTTGTTTTGGGATAATTGTGTCAGCTTAAGCCCCATAGATGTCAATGTGTTTCAAGCCCACCCATGACATTTCTGGGGATTGCACTGTTTTGCTTAGCTGGGCTCCCAGAAGGAAGAACTTCTTTTCACCCTGGCGAAGTAAAAAATCCCAGACTGCTTCCTAGATGCGTTGTGAGTGTGTGCTTGTGTGTCCTAAACATGACCCTCTCCAGAGGAAACAAAGGCTCTTGGCTCAGGCGGTGGTTTTGATATGTTCTTAATCTCTTCTAAAGCACACCCTTCACCTCTGGGGTATTGGGGACATATCGATTGTAATTAAATCCCAATGAACACCTTCCATGACTTGTTTATCGCAGACAGGTGGCTTTCATTGGTTCCTAATTAGCGTATTGATCCTCAAGCTCGTAATTAGACGTTTCCTTTGAAAATGGCCACCCAGCTCGTTGCATGCGCCGAGTCGCTGGGAAGGATGCCACTGGCTCGGTTGCCGATTCCTTCTGGGGTAAGCAGGGAGCCAAGTCGATGGAAGAGAATCAATGTGGGGTTTGCCCCTAGATCAACCAGAATCTGTGCAAAAGGGGGGAGAGAGAAGGGGCATTAGGGAGTTTGGATGAGTCTGCAGTGGGATTGGGCATGCACTGGGGCCTCATGACTGCTGAGGGGCCCACCTCTGCCTCCTGTTGCCGTCTTAAGAACATAAGAAGACACCATATAGCACTGGTCCTGAAATACCTACATTGGCTCCCAGTACCTTTCCGAGCACAATTCAAAGTCTTGATGCTGACTTTAAAAGCCCTAAACGGCCTCAAAGGCCCAGTATACCTGAAGGAGCATCTCCACCCCCATCGTCCAGCCCGGACACTGAGGTCCAGCTCTGAGGGCCTTCTGGCAGTTCCCTCCCTGCGAGAAGTGAAGCTACAGGGAACCAAGCTGAGGGCCTTCTCGGTGGTAGCATCTGCCCTGTGGGACTCCCTCCCATCAGATGTCAAAGGAAATAACAACTATACGACTTATAGAAGACATCTGAAGGCAGCCCTTTTTGGAGAAGTTTTTAATGTTTGATGTTTTATCGTTTTATTATTATTAATAATAATATTCTGTTGAGAGCTGCCCAGGGTGGCTGGGGAAATCCAGCCAAATGGGCAGTGCATAAATAATAAGTTGTTGTTGTTGTTGTTGTTGTTGTTGTTGTTGTTGTTGTTGTTGTTATATAAGAAGAGCCTGCTATTATTATTATTATTATTATTATTATTATTATTATATAAGAAGAGCCTGCTGGGCCAGGCCAATGGCCCACCTACTCCAACATCCTGTTCTCACAGCGGCCCCCCAGATGCCTGTGGGAAACTCACAAGCAGGACTCTGGCACAAGAGCCCTTTCCCCTCCTGCCGTTTCCAGCAACTGGTATTCAGAAGCATTACAGTGGTACCTTGGTTTAAAAACAGCTTAGTTTATGAACAACTTGGATTAAGAACGCTGCAAACCCAGAAGTAGGTGTTTTGGTTTGTGAACTTTGCCTTGGAAGCAGAACATGTTCTGCTTCCTGTTGAGTGTGTTCCATTTGTAAATTGAGTCCCCCGCTGCTATGGGAAAGCATGCCTTGGTTTAAGAACGCTTTGGTTTAAGAACGGACTTCTGGAACGGATTATGTTTGTAAACCAAGGTACCACTGTACTGCCTCCAGTCATGGACCCAGAGCATAGCCATTCTGGTTAGTAGCCGCCAATAGCCCTCTCATCCATGCTTTTAAAGTCTTCTTCCTTGATACACATACACGGGCTGTGTTGGGAATCTTGGGTGCAATCTAGAGCAGGGGTGGGAGAACCTCGTGCCTGGGGGCTGGATGTGGCCCTCCACACCTCCATATCTGGCCCTCTTTCTGAGCTGATGCCTTCCTCCCGGGTCACTCTCCTTGCTGGTCCTGCTGTGCACCCTCCTGAGTGCAATTGCTTGGGTGGAATGTGCCTCTGAACCGTGACAACGGCTCTTGCTTGCTGGGCTGGAAAGCTGAGTGCTAAGTTCAGAGTCTCATCTGTTGCTCTAGCATTTTTACTTCTGGTCCCATCCCTGGAAGCTTTGCCATGAGAGGATATTCCCCTACCCCTTCATAAGCAGATTAATAGATGTGGATTCTGTGGTGTGGTGGTTAAGAGTGTTGGGCTAGGTCAGGCATAGGCAACCTTGGCTCTCCAGATGTTTTGGAACTACAACTCCCATGATCCCTAGCTAACAGGGCCAGTGGTCAAGGATCATGGGAGTTGTAGTTCCAAAACATCTGGAAAGCCAAGGTTGCCTATGCCTGGGCTAGGTGATCTGGAAGACCTGGTATCAAATCTCCCCACTCAGCCCCGAAGCACACTGGGCGACCAATCACCAACTCTCAGCCTAACCTACCTCGCAAGGCTGTTGTGAGCATTAAACAGGGAGGGGTAGCTACCATGAGCGCCTTGGAGGAAAGGCGGCACAGAAATGTAGTAATAATAAATAGAGATTATACGAGAGGGGCTGTCTAGAAGCAAGAACTTGGAAACCCCTTAATCTCAGGTTGGTCTTGGTTTTTTTAAAATTTTTGTTTTTAAATTGGCTGTAGTTATGGAGTAATATATGGGAACGAGTCACACCTCCTCATGGGAGCTTTCTTTATTTTATATTATCTGTCTAGGGCAAAACTGATATGGGAGGTTCCATGGATGGTCTCTTTCTGGAGTCAGAGGAGGTAGGGTGAAAGACATTCCTTTTTAACCAGGCCTTTGGTTGACCTGGTCAACATCCTATACCCTTTTAAAATGTGACTCTTTGGGGGGCCCGGATGCGGCCCAATTGCCTTCTAAATCCAGCCCTCGGACGGTCCAGGAATCAGCATGTTTTTACATGTATAGAATGTGTCCTTTTATTTAAAATGCATCTCTGGGTTATTTGTGAGGCATAGGAATTTGTTCATATTCCCCCCCCAAAACAAAATATAGTCCGGCCCCCCCACAACATCTGAGGGGCAGTGGACCGGCCCCCTGCTGAAAAAGTTTGCTGACCCCTGAGCCAGACCATTTGTTCGTCATCACTCTCCAGGCTTTCAGGCAAGGGAGTCTTATCCCAAACCTGGGACTTCCTCCATGCAGCTCTAGCACTGACCCACGACCCTTCCGGAACACAGAATCATAGAATTGTAGAGTTGGAAGGCATGAGGGTTGAACCCGCGACCTTGGCATTATCAGCACCACGCTCTAGCCAACTGAGTGAACAGTGCTGGGCTAGTAGATGCCCCTTTGGCATGATCCAACAGCCGCCCAGAGTGGCTGGGGGAACCCGGCCAGATGGGCGGGGTATAAATAATAAATTATTATTATTATTATTATTATTATTAGGTTTTTGGTCCCCCTGCCTCTCTCTCTCTCTCCCCCACCACAGCCGCCGCCCCTGCCTCGCTCACATCTCTAGTAACTCCATTGGAGAAATGGGAGTCTCAGCAGATGTAAAACCACTGTAAGCAAGATCCAAATCCAGGCCAGGAGAATGTATTGGCAGACATGTAATTTTCACAATCCATCTCGACGGCCCTCTTACCTAATAATAAATCAATCACGGTGATGGATAACCGTTGCCGCCAACTGCATTATTAATAGATCTAGGGAGGCATCCTTCAACTGGCAGGTGCTTGGAATGGGATCAAAATCCCACCGCTGGGCGCTGGGCAATTCCACTGCTATTTTATTTTGATTACTGCAGGAGTGGAAATGTCTAAAGTTTACTTAAATGGGGGTTAGGGGGAGCCAACCAAACAACCCGCGTTTCCGAACAACTTCTTCCCAGCAAGTGCCACAGTCGGTCAATGATCAGGAAAAACAACAACTTTGAGCCACAGCTTTATACAGGGACAGGAGTGGATGTGTCATTTTTGGTTTCTCATCTTTCCCATCTTAAATTCAGTTCTTCACATTTCTGCATCAGTTTGAATTTTTTTAAAAAAGCCCTCATGGAGACCTTCATGGTTTTAGCATAAATTTCTCCCAATGAATGCCTCCCCCCAATATATACATTGTTGCAAAGCAATTTCCCAGAAAGCAATTCATTTCTGTATGATATTCTCACTAATTTATATGCATTTATAGGCACACTTTGGATATGCATCTTTGGATGTGCTACTACTACTACTACTACCACTACTACTACTACTACTAATATATTTATCCCCCGCCCAACTGAATGTTAAAAACACAATACAGCATTAAACATTAAAAACTTCCCTAAACAGGTCTGCTTTCAGGTGCCTACTTTGCTGGAGAAACTCATTGCAAAATTTGGACAATGGCGAACTTTGAAGAATAGCTGTGTTTCAGTTCAGATCCTGAGAGTCAGTGTGGTGTGGTGGTCAGAGTGTTGGAATTTCTTCTTTGGTGATCCCTTGTAGCCGAGTTTGGTTGTCTTCCATGAACACGGTCTTAACAGTGAGGTCTGTAAGTGACTGTGGAGTCCAATTCTGGATCCACACGTCCTTCCACAGTGGGGACATAGGTTTCCGGGCGGGAGTTGATCACGGTGAGGGTTTGCCAAGCGTGCCTTCCTCTTGGCGCGGTTCTGCCTTTCGTCCTGAGTTTGAGCATCTTCAAAGTCCACGGCACCTTTGGTAAAGGCTGGACTATGACTTGGGAGACCAGGGGCCACATCCTCACTTGCGACAAAACTCACTGAATGGCCTGGGGCCAGCCACCATTGCTCAGCCTAACCTACCTCACGGGATTTGCTATGAGGATAAAATGCAGAGGAGAAGAACCAGGTAAAGCGCACCCCATTGAGCTCCTTGAAGCGAAGGTGGGATATAAATGTAATAATAACAGGGAAGAAATAATAGGAGGAGAAAATTAGATTCCGATCACGCTCAAAGGTATGCCCACCTAATTCACACTTTTCAAAACAATTCAAGAACTGAAACACAAACATCCCTCAAAACTCACACTTCTCCAGATTTTGCCGGGCAGTTCCCTAGCCCATGAAAGTGTGCAGAAACACACGCACTGTGCTGTGCAATGGATAACAACCCATATATTGGTGAAAATAACACACAAAAATGGATTATATTCAGCAAAATCCCTGCATTTTCATTTTCTTAAAAACCCTCATTTGTTTATTGAAAATCATAGGCCTTAACCAAGAGCAACAATTCTTAACATAGTAGAATTGCAGGTTAAAATGTGCATATAAGCATGGATGGAGCAAGTCTGCATCCCAAGCGGTAATTATGAGTTCCAGATATTTCCTTTTGCGGTGCAGGGAAAGAGTCCTGTAGATTTGCAGTTGGAGCATATATTTCGAAGGCCCACCATACGGTGTAGAAATCATATCCTCCAGCATTTCTCTTATGAAAATACTGTAGGGATATCCTATTCAATAGTAGTAGTAGGAGTAGTAATGATTTTACCATTTATACCCCGCCTATCTGCCTGGGTTTCCACTGCCACTCTGGGCCGCTTCCAACATATTAAAAAATAAAACATCAAACTTTTAAAAACTCCCCTATACAGGGCTGCCTTCAGATGGCTTGGGGGGTTGGATAACTGCATACCCTCCAACATTTCTCCAATGAAAATAGGGATGTCCTAAGGAAGAGCAGGACATTCCGGGATCAAATCAGAAACTGGGACGGCTTCTGTAAATCCAGGACTGATCCTGGAAAATAGGAACACCTATAGGGTCTGATAAATGTTCAGGTTCCTCCGTTCCACGAGGCACTCTGAGTTTGAGAGCTATCTTTTCTGAGACGGTTCCTGGATTTTTTTTTATTCGTAGGAAGGGTGTGCTTCAGACATTCAAGACTCCACTCACAGTTTGAGGTGGCAAGGTTCAGGAACTGATGGTCTTCCTGGTTCTGCTGTCCTAAGCTGCGTTCAGAGGAACAGCGACAAAGCCCATTGGGCGAGACCAGAGTTCGGTGGTACGATGCATGCTTTGCATGTGGAACGTGGGTGGGCAACCTTTTTGGGCCCAAGGATGGACTGCTGGGGGCCACGTGCACTGGACAGGGCCATTCCCATTCACATATGTGGAGAAAGGTATGCAGAGAGAGAGAGGCCTATGCGTTTTCCTCCTCTTCACAAGGTGAAGCCTTGGTGGCGGTGATGCTGCCGCCACTGGGGGTTTCCTGGTTTGCTTCAACCCCCTGACAGGGCCTTTTCAGTGGTGGTTCCCTGCTTGTAAGCTGTGTCTGTCTCTCTCATGATTGACAATCCTGTTTACTCAGACAGTTGATGGCCGAAAGATTCTGTTTCTGGCAACCCAGGAGCCATGGGTTGAATGTTCTTAGAATGTGCTTTTAGAAAGCTTTAAAAAGGGGCGGCTTATATTATTGACACGCTTACCCGCCCTCCTTTGGGAGGAAGGATGGAGAGTAAAAAAATAATAATTCCCACGTGCAGCCTGAAATAGTAGAGTCCAGAATACAGTGAAGGCTCGGGGGAGGTGGGGGGCATTAATTATCTGGGTCTACAAGGTGTACAGATGAGCTCTAAGAATCTCACACTCCGGGATCAAGGGAGAAATAGGGTGGGGGGTGGAAAGCGAGGAATTTTTGCTCTTGAGAATGCAGTTTGCCCGAGAATCTTTTAACACCTACCCCCTGCTCCGCCCTCCCTCTTGTTCTCCTGCACATTTCAAAGGCTATTTTGTTTAACATGTTGGCAAAACTGGAGGTGCCCTGGGATTAAACCGGCCCACCCTCCGGTCACCGCTGTGGGTTCGGCTTTTCATTGCGTTCCTCCTGCGTTCTGACTTCAGCTCCCTGCCCCTCCTTTTCCCCCTTTTGGCAGAGCCTCTTGGCATATGGGGAGAGAGAGAAAAATCTGCTACTTCCAACACTCCATCCACCCTATTATCAATTAGGGAGCGAGTGATAAATTCGACACAGCTGGGGGCGTTTTTGTCCTTTTGTTGAAATGTACAGAAACCAGACTTCCCGTGGTTTTGCCTTCAGATGATGTCCAAGGATCACAAAACAGAACCCTCCCCCCTGCTGGGGTCAAAGGGCACCTGGATTTGGGGAAATGGTGGGGCACCAAGTCCAAAATGGAGAAAATATGGGTTTAAAACACCAAGCATTTCTTGTCCAAAGCATCCCTTGCATTTCTGAGAAAGGAGAAAAGTTTTGGAAAAAAAAAGAAAGGAAAGAAAGCAGGAGCAGGGAGAGATAATGTAAAACAGAAAAGGCCTGGAATTAACGTGTATGGATGATGTAACTCAGGTGGTAAGAAATCTATCATTCATCTGAAAACTCTCTCTCTCTGTCTCTCTCTCTGTGTGTGTGTGTGATGTGTGCACGCGTGCCCCCATGTGGGCACCCATATACCCACAAAGCAGTTTACCTCCAAAGTGCACTTTTTCCTCCATTAAAATCAGAGGCATGACTGATGCATTCAGCATGAAAAAAGGCCCACTATTTTAGTTGAAGGATTGCTTGCATTCAGAGGAGCCTGCGTGAGTCACTGCTATGGATGCAAGTGGAAGGAGGCAAGGCCATAAAAAGGTAAAGGGACCCCTGACCATTAGGTCCAGTCGTGACTGACTCTGGGGTTGCGCGCTCATCTCGCATTATTGGCCGAGGGAGCCGGCGTATAGCTTCCAGGTCATGTGGCCAGCATGACAAAGCCACTTCTGGCAAACCAGAGCAGCACATGGAAACGCCGTTTACCTTCCCGCTGTAGCGGTTCCTATTTATCTACTTGCATTTTGACGTGCTTTCGAACTGCTAGGTTGGCAGGAGCTGGGACCAAGCAACGGGAGCTCACCCCGTCACAGGGATTCGAACCGCCGACCTTCTGATCAGCAAGCCCTAGGCTCAGTGGTTTAGTGGTGACTAATTCTGGGAGGCAACAGGCAATCCTGTGTGAGAGGGAGTGAATTTGTTGTGTCTCTGCACTGCAAATGATAACAGTTGCTTCAATAACACCCAGCGGTGCCACAGAATCAACTGCTTCCAGCAGAGGGTAATTGAAAAGGAGCATGCCAAGAACAGGGAATCACACAGAGATACAGCAGACAGCCTCCTCTGAGGGTGATAATTCTGAAACGTCTCTACATTGATGTTAACTGAACGGGTCCATCAAACCTCGTGCAGAGAAGTGGCAGCACTTCCTACTCCTGACAGAGGATGTATGACGGGAGGTGAGTGGAGAGCAGGGGATCATACAGTGTTGCGGCACACACACTTGCCTTTATGCTGATATTTTGGGCTCCTGGGAAGCCCACATTTCCTTCTCAGGGTAAGGCAAGCAATAGATGCCAGAGGGGGAAGCCAGGACTTGACACTGCTGTGCCATTTTCTCATATTCTCTTCCCACATTCTCTGTAACAAGAAATCTTGTCTTAAATGAGTAAGGAAATACTAAATCATGTTCATCTCATTATTACTTTAACTATTCTTTAAAATGTGTTTTTTTTACAAATTGTATTCAATAGGATATGAGTGATTCAATTTGTAATAATGTAATTCATATATTTGTGTTTGTAGAATGGTGCATTTCTGTGTGGACCTGTTCTGAATAGGCTCCTCCTGGCCAAATCACTATGAATACGGATTTTTGTTATGGTTAACCTCTGAATAAGGGGTTCCATCTCAAACATGTTCGGCTACAGCCTTTCATCTGTGGAATTAGTTCTCGCAAGATGTAGCAACAGCCACCAACTTGGATGGGCCACGCTTTCAGAATAAAAATTTCCTTGCGTCACACCAATTTTTTTTATTGATAAGGAATACATTGGAAAACAAAAAAGAAACAACTCCTAGCTGTGCTTGATTTGTAACAGAACACAACAACTTTATAATATGATCACGGGACTTCCAGAAAGTATACAACAATTATTTTGATACTATACTATATACTACACTGAAATGTTTAAATCATGGGTAGGCAAACTAAGGCCCGGGGGCAGGATCCAGCCCAATCGCCTTCTAAATCCGGCCCGCGGATGGTCCAGGAATCTACATGAGTAGAATGTGTGTTTTTATTTAAATGCATCTCTGGGTTATTTGTGGGGCACAGGAATTCGCTCACCCCCCCAAAAAAAATATAGTCTGGCCCTCCACAAGGTCTGAGGGACAGTGGACCGGCCCCCTGCTGAAAAAGTTTGCTGACCCCTGGTTTAAATGTTTCTTTGATTGTCCTTGAATATACCACCACACTTGCCATCCTTCTCCTGCTGCACCAGGGTGGCACAACAAACCCTTTGAGAACCACTGCTTTACGGGGCGTGCCATGGAGGGGCTGCCAAGGCGATGGCCCCAGGCACATTTTTAAAGGGGGCGCTGCCTCACGCCACCCTGCCAGCCCTGCACTGCTTTGCGAGACTGGGATCTGATCTGAATGATTCGCTGGGCATTTCATTTATCCCAGCAGACCTTTGCGCATCATACCTCTCGACTCCCCTTCCAAAACTGAGCCAACAAACTCTTTTCTTTTTCCTTCCTTTGAAAGAACGAAGGAAAGGGGGGGGGAGAGAGAGAAAGAAATATTGCAAATGGGGAGGAGAATTGCTGCAATTTCCCCCCTACAGCAATAAAAATCATTTTGTACGACTGAAGATCCTTTGTATGCGTTTAGCTCTGCCCTTTTCCATCTCTTCGCCACCACCCTTTCTCATTCTCTCTCTCTCTCCCTCTGCAGTTCTATCCATCTTTGCAAGAGTTTATTTTCCTAAAGGAACCCTGACACTAATTGTCTTCCTAAATAAACGGGTCTGATAAATATTTAACAGTGCGTCGGAGAAAACGTAGAAGGCGGTAAAACGAACACTCCAGTCATAGCAGCCAAGCAAAATAAATGGATTGGGTTTTGCTGCTAGGGGGTTAAAAATATCATTTGCCTATCCCATTGTGTGGGTTGATATTGCTTTCCCCCTCCCTTTTCAAGGGGGAGGAATCACACAGGGTCCTTCTCACTAATCAACTTGCTGAACTCTGCCTCAACGTTGGCATGAAGAATTTTGGCTTTCTCCCTTTGTTGCAACGCATTCTGAAACAAACACTTGCCGTGCGTTTCAAGTGCATGAGCGAAATGGATAGGATCTGCAGAACGGCACACATTCCTGTGCAAGCCTCATTGAAACAAATGGGCTCCCACTCATTTCAATCAGGCTCGCCACTGGAGAACGCCTTGGGAGGGGGTTGTCTTCGTGGCTTTCTTGCGTGCCATTTTTGGACTTAAAGTCAAGGGCCCAAAGTGTTTTCCCGCGCTCCTTATCTCTGGTACTAGGCAAGATTCAAAATATTTTCAGAGGATACCTTCCTTTCAATTATCATATTGGAGACATCTGTTAGTTTTAGACTGGGCTTAGGGCAATTTCCAAAGGCCACAATTAATAAACTGCAACTTTATTCCCCACCCCCACCCCAACGAAACAGAATAAAGCACCTATGGCTTATTTTGAGGGGATGTCTTATATTTTTCCTCCTCCTCCTGCCACAGCCGGCATTGCTGCTGAGCCTATCACTACTGTATGTCTTATTTTCGGGGTATGGCTTATATTCCTTGAATGCTTAAAAATCCTGCTATGGCTTATTTTATGACTACGTCTTAAAATAGGATAAACAGGGTAAAGAGACGTACGGTGGAGGAGACATCTGGGTTTACAATATTTATTGATTTCTGAACACAGGTGATTCTTCAGTGTTTCACACCAGCCTTGCACAAAAGTGTAGCCAACTCCTGGACGGTTCATTTCCATGCTGCCTGGCCTGGCCTTCTCCAGACCTGTGGCTCTCAGCCTCCTTGGGCAGACCTCGCGAGTTTCCTCTCTCCTCCACCTTCCGCTCTGCATTCTCTCCTTGCCTTCTGCGTCTTCGCTGTGTTGACATTTAGCTGTGATTTATTTATCGTATTCTCCATTCTCTTCCTCCCGCCTGCCTTTGCTTGTTCCTCTCTCTTGCTACGGAGAGGCCACTTGAGGGGGGGAAACGCTCACATCCTTCTGCAAGGTAGTAGCATCTTAAAACAAAGCCCTTTATGTCTTTGTAATTGGGGGGAGCCCTCCAAAACCACCCCCAGGGCTAATTTCCAGGGCTGGCCCAAGCGCCAGTGCAGCCAGATTGGCTGTTTAGAGCAGAAATGTCATTGGGAGCATCCAGAAAGCAATGGGCTCTGTACCTAAGCAGCAGCGAGGGACGGCCTGTGTAGCAGAGGGAGGTCCAGTTCAGCAAAGTCGCCCTCTAAATGAAGGTCTTCCTGTTGGTCCAATAACACTTAGAGGGATGTGGGGCTTGAAGTTGCCCCCCTTTCATCTTAAATTGCATTACGTTTCTTCTGAATTGCGATCTCTGCTAAAGTTATACTAGTTGCTTCTATATTTGCCCCAATACGTGTAAATCAGTGCATGCAAATGTTATGCAAACCTGTGCGCCCCCATTTGCCAATGGGCAAGTAGGCATACCAGCGCTGTATCCCAGCACCTTCTGCGTTTCCCAAATAAGCCCTCCCCCCAGATGTCAAAGAGAAAAACCACTACTAGACTTTTAGAAGACATCTGAAGGCAGCCCTGTTTAGGGGGAGCTTTTAATGTTTGACGGACTATTGTATTTTAATATTCCGTTGGAAGCCGCCCAGAGTGGGCGGGGTATAAATATTATTATTATTATTATTATTATTATTATTATTATTATTATTATTATTTCCTGCCTTATTAAGAGGCGCAAGGCATTTTTGCTGAGGCAAAAAAAAAAAAAAAAACGCCAAGATGATGGGTGCCTTGCCTCTGCCATTCCACAAGTTGATCGTACTAGAAGTTGAACCTTATTTCAGCACAGGTGCCGTCCAGCTTAGGGGGCGCAGGGCAGATTGACAAGTTCCCCACCCCCACCCCACACATTGAGCCCATTCTCTACCTTCCAGCATCAGCTGCCTGAGGAGGTCACCTCACTCTACCAGATGGTAGGGCCAGCTCTACATATGACCCACAATTAGCTTGTGGAATTCCCTGCAACATGATGTGACAGTGGCTGCTACTCACACATCTGTCAACGGCTGTTAGTCATGATATCTTCCTTCCTTCTTTCTCCTATTCGTTCCCTCTATCACTATCCGTGTGTGCGCGCGCACGCGCATGTGTGTGCGTATGAATATTCTCTTTCTCTCCCTCTCCCTCTCTCAGATTCCTGCCCCCCCTTCCCAGCTCCCCCCCCCACCGAAATTCAAAGAACATGGACTTGTTTGTTTAATTGCCAGCCTGTAACTTCCCATCGCCTTATCAGCCCCGGATCTGAAGGAATTAATTGAGTGTTAACGCATTTTATCTTTGAACAAACGAGGCCCCCAAATCTCTCCACTAATTGCCTTGGCCTGGCTGAGAGGCGGTAATTATCTCTACATTAGCTGGAAATTTCTCCCCTGACTTGGAAAAGAGCAAGGAGGGGCGGGTGGTGGGGAGGGGGGGGCTCAGGGTGGAGAAAATAACTGTGCAGCAGCAAAGAGGGGAAAGTGGGGGAGGGAATCTGCATTGCAACACAGTCTTGGGTTGAAACCCTTGCGCATAAGAACACATGAAAGAGTCCTGCTGGGTTAGGCAAAATGTTCTTCCTTCCCAGCACCTTGTGGTCAGCCCAGGTTCCTCTGAGAAGCTCACAAGTGGGTTATAAATTAATGCACATGAGCTTCTTTTTTATTCAAAGGTAGGTAAGCCCTGCATATGGAGGTTCTATATGCTTTTTGGGTTTTTTTCCTTTTACAGACTGTGCCACATGTTAGTTTTGCTTTTGCGAATTGCTTTAAGGACATAAAATCGACTCGAATGTACTGAACCAAACAGAGTTCACATCTGAACATGTATTAGTCAGATTGCACTGTTACTCAATGGTGCAATCCTACAAATGTCTATTCAGAAGTAAGTCCCATTGGGCGCAGTGAGACTTATTCCCAGGGAAGTGTGTATAGGATTGCAGCCTCAAAATATCTGAATAACTTAAATGCAAAGCACCCAGTTGTTTCTCAGTCAATGGGCAGATCTGTCAATTTCAATTTCTCCACATTCAGTTCTCCACATGTCCAGTTTGCAATTTTATTTTTAAAGTCCTCATTAAAATTTGCCGGCAAATTTATCCTAATATACATGCGCTTGTATGCAGTTTTGCCCTCTGCACACATTTTTGCAAAGCAATTTCCCCTAAAAGAATGCAGTTTTTTCCATGAATGCATGCATTTCTATGTACAGTTTGCCCTAGGGCAGTATTTGCAATTTTGCACAGGTCGGTTAGAGAGCTGCATTGCGAAATTTGGAGCAGCGCAAATTTCAAAGCAAGCTGGTGTTTCGCTTTGTTTATTGACTTGGAAAGTGCAAATTAGCTGGCTCCATCTTTAAATTTCACCCCCATCCCTCCATCCCAGGGGTCAGCAACCTTTTTCAGCCGTGGGCCGGTCCACTGTCCCTCAGACCATGTGGTGGGCCAGACTATATTTTTTTGAATTCCTATGCCCCAAAATTAACCCAGAGATGCATTTTAAATAAAAAGGACACATTCTACTCATGTAAAAACACGCCGATTCCCGGACCGTCCACGGGCTGGATTGTGAAGGCCAGAAGGCTGCTGGGGCACAGTGTTGGTCAGCCTGTATTCTGGGGATAGCAAAATCCAGGTATGTCAACAGCATAGCTGTCAAGTTTTCCCTTTTCTCGCGAGGAAGCCTATTCAGCATAAGGGAAATTCCCTTTAAAAAAGGGAGAATTTGACAGCTATGGTCAACAGGGAGTTGTTTCCTTCTGAAGCTTCCCCTCCTAGGGCTAGTAGCCTCAGAAACAGGCACGCTAAATGCATTCTGCAGGTGAGTGCTTCTGGGCAGGTGAACCTCAAGAACGTTCCATATAGTCAGTGTGGTGTAGTGGTTAGAGCAGGCATCCCCAAACTTCGGCCCTCCAGATGTTTTGGACTACAATTCCCATCTTCCCCGACCACTGGTCCTGTTAGCTAGGGATCATGGGAGTTGTAGGCCGCAGTTTGGGGATGCCTGGATTAGAGTGTTTTGGCCCTGACATGATGTGTACCTAGCAATCATAGGAATGAATTCTGGTATTTAATTTAATTTATTTTAAAAAAACCGCCCTCTGATAAAATAAATAAATACATGACACGTGTGTCACTGCCTTGTTCAAGCTTTGTTTAAGAAGAGAGGTGTAGTGATTAGCAATGTAACCTCAGATAAATAAAATAAATGCTTTTCTGCACTTAAAAACTTTCAGTGTGTCACGCACACCCGTGCAACAGGGCAGGATCCTGCTCGCATCTTTTCTCTTGCTATGCTCCTGCTAAGTAAAAGAAGGGGCCTGGCCGGGGATATTCCTGAGGAGGCCTCGGGCTCTGGCAGGCCTTCTTAAGCCCAGGTGTGAGAAAGACCCCTTCAGTGGGAGCATCCTGGACCACTTGCCACAGGTGGAGGGCAAAGTCTTTAGCACAGGGGTGTTAAAGAGCCGACACCCTGTGAACAAAGGGGTCCTGATGTGTGAATGAGGCCGTATGGGGCCCATTTGGCACAATGCTGTTGATTTAGTATCTTGGTTTCTCTCTCTTGGTGTGCATGTGGAAACACTACCCGTTTCCACTCCTACCTCTTTGAAACTTAGAACTTCAGAGCGGGAGGCACACAGAGAGAAAAGATTCTGGTTCATACGGAGCCATATTGTAAACAAAAGACCTCTGATCTGGTGAAATAATACATGATTACAGCATGTATTATTATTATTATTATTATTATTATTATTATTATTATTATGGGGTAACTGTGCCCCTGAAGGACCAGGTGCGCAGCCTGGGAGTCATTTTGGACTCACAGCTGTCCATGGAGGCGCAGGTCAATTCTGTGTCCAGGGCAGCTGTTTATCAGCTCCATCTGGTACGCAGGCTGAGACCCTACCTGCCCGCGGACTGTCTCGCCAGAGTGGTGCATGCTCTAGTTATCTCCCGCTTGGACTACTGCAATGCGCTCTATGTGGGGCTACCTTTGAAGGTGACCTGGAAACTACAGCTAACCCAGAATGCGGCAGCTAGATTGGTGACTGGGAGCGGCCGCCGAAACCACATAACACCGGCCCTGAAAGACCTACATTGGCTCCCAGTACGTTTCCGAGCACAATTCAAAGTGTTGGTGCTGACCTTTAAAGCCCTAAATGGCCTTGGTCCAGTATACCTGAAGGAGCGTCTCACCTCCATCGCTCTGCCCAGACACTGAGGTCCAGCGCCAAGGGCCTTCTGGCGGTTCCCTCGCTACGAGAAGCTAAGTTACAGGGAACCAGGCAGAGGGCCTTCTCGGTAGTGGCACCCACCCTGTGGAATGCCCTCCCACCAGAGGTCAAAGAGAACAACAAATACCAGACCTTTAGAAGGCATCTTAAGGCAGCCCTGTTTAGGGAAGCTTTTAATGTTTGATGGATTTCTGTATTTTTGTGTTTTGTTGGAAGCCGCCAAGAGTGGCTGGGGGAACCTGGCCAGATGGGCGGGGTATAAATAAATTATTAGTATTAGTATTAGTATTATTATTTTCCTATGTAAAGGTCTGTGAGAGAAATAGCTCTGCCTCATTTTTTTTTTTAAAAAAAATCAATTTCCCTCCCCCCAACTGATCTCTTTCTTTTTCAGCTAGAGTAATAATAATTAGCACTGTTGACTGATTGAATGCTTTGTGTTAATTAATCATCTGTCTTTATTGCTTTGCATTTAAATATATACCATATGCATATGCCCCCCCCCCAAAAATACAGACACCTCTTTGGGCTATTGATGGAAATGTGAGATAACTCTGAAGTTCCGTAAACAAAATCTTCCACATTTAGCTTTTCTCCCCCTTTTGCTGTAATTTAGGAAGACCAGAATAGCTTCACCAAATGAGGTTGCTCTTTTGATTCGCAGCCCCACTGATGAATTACAGTTTTAATGAATTAATTAAAATTAATTAAAACCGGCCCCCACCAATTGATTTAACTGAAGCCTGAGCTGATTCGTCTGCCCATTAAACCGATTAAGGCTCACAGCCCAAGTAATAACAAGGGACAGAGGGGCTCTGAGCATGTGCAGAGTTTGCCACCACAAGCAGGAACTAGGTTCCACAGGCCAGAGGCTATGAGTTACAGGCCTCTCAGAACCCAGCCATCAATCATTGGCAGGGATCACACAGTTGGGATGGCAATCCATAAAACACGAACTGGATTTTATTCATGTTCCTGTGGTCCAGCATTTTTCAGTTATGTCTTTCTTATTTTTCTCTTCTGCATGCCTGTTAGTTTTTCCACTGGTGATTTATAAACACAGAGACACAACCCAGCTTCTCCCTTTCTGCACGCAGCTCTCGAACACATTTTGCAATGAAACCATGTGATGTGACTTACAGTCTGCGTATGAAGGATCTGCTTAAGAACAAACAAGCTTTTCTTTTCTGAAGCAAAGGTGCACTTGAGAACGTAGAGGTGTGGCAGAGCTCCATCTGTCTTCTAGGGGAGACAGTTCCCACCTGAGCCCAAGCCCTTCTGCGGCTGGGGCAGAAACGATGGCTGTGAAATGGGGGTGACATTGCAAGCTGTGTTTGGAGGACCCAGGACAGGGACTTGAACCATAGAATCAGAGTCATAGAGTTGGAAGAGACCACAAGGGCCATCCAGTCCAACCCCCTGCCAAGCAGGAAACACCATCAAAGCATTCTTGACATATGCCTGTCAAGCCTCTGCTTAAAGACCCCCAAAGAAGGAGACTCCACCACACTCCTTGGCAGCAAATTCCACTGCCGAACAGCTCTTACTGTCAGGAAGTTCTTCCTAATGTTTAGGTAGAATCTTCTTTCTTGTAGTTTGAATCCATTGCTCCGTGTCCGCTTCTCTGGAGCAGCAGAAAACAACCTTTCACCTTCCTCTATATGACATCATTTTATATATTTGAACATGGCTATCATATCACCCCTTAACCTTCTCTTCTCCAGGCTAAACATACCCAGCTCCCTAAGCCGTTCCTCATAAGGCATCGTTTCCAGGCCTTTGACCATTTTGGTTGCCCTCCTCTGGACACGTTCCAGCTTGTCAGTATCCTTCTTGAACTGTGGTGCCCAAAACTGGACACAGTACTCCAGGTGGGGTCTGACCAGAGCAGAATACAGTGGTACTGTACTATTACTTCCCTTGATCTATTGATGCAGCCCAGAATTGCATTGGCTTTTTTAGCTGCTGCATCACACTGTTGACTCATGTCAAGTTTGTGGTCTACCAAGACTCCTAGATCCTTTTCACATGTACTGCTCTCAAGCCAGGTGTCTCCCATCCTGTATTTGTTCCCTTCATGTTTTTTTGCCCAAGTGCAGTCTACTAGTCAGTGCACCCCTTGACATATGCCTCTTGGCGCTGTGGGGAGAAGTAGATGGGATTGTCCTTCCACACTTGAAGAGATGGACATAAAAACATGAGAAGAGCCTGCTGGATCTGGCTAGTACCCCAATGAGTCCAGCAATCCTGTTCTCAAAGTGCCCACCCAGATGCTTGTGGAAAACCCACCTGAACACAAGAGGCCTCTCCCCTTCTGTGGTTTCCAACACATCCCCCCCCCCCACTGAAAACTATTTAATGAAATATGAATATGAAATGTAAAGGTGGAGTCAGTGTTGCATGTTCTTATCTGGGGTTTGAGAAACTTCACTATACCCCAAGGTGATCTTTAAAGTGATAGCTTTATTGGAGCACTCTATTGTTATTATTTTTAAACCACTCACGTTGCTCAATTTCTATACTGTATTTTGTAATTCCCCTTAGGCAGTCTATGATTGCTTTAAGAACAGAACAGCCTGTTTGCTGGATCTGGCCTAGTCCACCATCCTGTTTTGATAGTGGCCTACCCTGCAAGCAAGACTTGAGAGCAACTGCGCTCTTCCCATTTGGGATTCCCAGTAACTTCCATTCATAGGCATCCTGTCTCCAGCAGTGGAAGTAGAACGTAGCCATCATGACTAGTTATTACTGATAGCCTTATCTTCCATCGCATCAGAAGCCTGTTGAAGATCCTAAAAAGATTAGTCTGTATATTCTGTACAAAGGAGGCAAAGGTCATAGAATCATTGAACTTCAACACATTAACACCCTTCCCAAACTTGCTGCCTAGCCCTGGACCTTAAAAAAGAAAAAGGTGGAGAGATTGTGACAGTATTTGTACTTCAAATGTAGAATAATGTCCTGAACATGAGTACCAAATTTCATTCCAATATCTTGGTGTTCAGGAGAGATCTTGTATTACACATTAGTTTGGGATACTGAGAGGAGAGAGAAGTGTGCCAAACTTCTAGCTGCAGGACATTTAAACTTTACTACCTGTGGCAAAGAGATATTGTGTCCAGGATGAGACTGTAAGGAGTCCATCTTACTGGGTGGTCTTGACCCACCCAGAACTCATTGAATTACCTTCATTACAAAAGAGAAACCTCGGCTAGCCTGCTGCCCACCAGATGCTTGGGGCAGGCTGGGGCGAGTTGTAGTCCAAAAAATCTGGAGGGCACCAGGTTGGCGAAAGATGTTCTGATGTGTTTTTGGCTCGCAGGCTGTGGCCTTCTTTGTAGGGAGGTATTCCGACAGGTCTTTGTGTATCTGAAGAAGTGTGCATGCACGTGAAAGCTTATACCAAGAACAAACTTAGCTGGTCTCTAAGGTGCTACTGGACAATTTTATATTTTGAGGTCAATTTGGACAATTTTATATTTTGATTTTTCAAGAGGGCTCTGATAGGATCTGGCTACAGACTGACCCCACCCCCCACCCCCACTCCAACCTGGAAAGAAAAAAGTGCATGTCCCATAAACAGAAAAACAAAGTTAAGAAAACAGAGGTCACCCTCCATCTGTCCCTTTCTTCGGACAACAAAGCCACTTGGCTAAGCTCCCCAACAATTGACACAAAGGAGGGGGGGGGTTGGAGGGCTTGCCAAAGGGATTGTGAAATGGAGAGAACCTGAAAGTGTGTGTGAGAGAGAGGGAGAAAGAGGGAGAGGGAGACCCTGCTCACTCTGCCAAGCAGCTGAACTAACAGTCTTTTCTTTTGTATGGGTTCTTCCGAAAGCTTGACCTTTGAGGGAAATGTCTCCCCTTGAACCTAAGTTCACCTGATCAAAACCGATGAAGGAGCTGATCCAAATTAAATGCTTTTGGGTGAAGTTGTTGTCCTCAACCCGTTTACTCTGGAGAAATCCAATGGACTTGGATGGATCTACTCTTAGAGATAAAGAGGCTATGGGATGTAGTCCCAAGAACAGGGGAAATTTCAGCCTGCCCAGATCCTGTGAATGTGGAAAAGGACATTCTGATCTAGGAGTAGCCTAGAGTGCTCATGAGTGACATCGGCTGATGGGTGGGTTAATGTGGTTTGGGGAAAATGGCCTTGCAAGCCAACTTGTATCCCCTGTGTTTGGCTTTGGCCCATAGACTGGAGGTAGCACACAGCTACTGGATGCTCCTTGGGGCGGAGAGCAGTCCATTGTACCATTGGAAGGATTTTGGCTGTTATGGCACTGAGGATGTAAACTCTTGATTAAAGTTTTTTCGGCAAGTTCAGTTTAAGAGTGCAAACTCGTTGAGAGAAAGATGAATTTTAAGCTCTCAGGGTCTCGAATGACAGAAATGTGAGCGGATCGGAATCCCTAGGAAATAACAGAATGGGGGAAATATCTCTGTGTGCCACCCCTGGTGTTTGAAAATTAAAAACTCCTTTCCTGCTGCGTATAGGTTCCCCTCCTTTCCCCCCAAAGAGTCTACATGAAATACTGCCGATATCCCAGGCCCTTTCCTTAAGAATTCTGTAACATTCCCTCCCAACTGCTCACACCATTGTGAGAGAAAAATGCATCTTAAAAAAGATTTTTTTTTTAAAAAAAAAGGGGGAGATAGGCCTGTTCTCCATTTTCATGTTCCTTGTGGTTTAAAACCTCAGCGCGTTGAAGAATTAAATAACTGTTTTCAAAAAGAATATAAAACACATTCCCCTGCCCCTAATTTCATTCATTCTTTCTTTTTTTCTCTCCCACCAAAGCTAAAGAGTGAGATTTGACTCCAGATCTGATGCTAAAATCTTTGAGCAAGGTGGTGGTTTTCACGCATTCCTAGGAAGCTTCTCTGGAATATTTCAGTGAGAAGATGGAAGGACAAACTTGCACAGCCTGCTGACTAACCCCCACCCAACTGCCTTACAGATGCAGGAGCTTGGAATCATAGAATTTTAGAGTTGGAAGGGACCCCGAGGATCATCTAGTCCAACCCCTTGCAATGCAGGGATATGCAGCTGTCCCATATGAAGATTGAACCTGCAGCCTTGGCATTTTCAGCACAATGCTCTAGGCAGCTGAGCTATCCGGGTGTTGTGTGTCCTGGGTTTGGGGCAATGGATGATTCCCAGCTGCTGGTGGTTTGGTTAAATAATTTTAGACTCTGGGCTTAATGGTTTGGAGTTTCTTTTTTTTGGGGGGGGAGAGGGTGGCTTTCTTTAGATGGTAGTGTTCACCACTTCCTTGAATATGTGGTATCATTGTTTTTGTTTTTATCATCATCATCAAAAGCTGCCTTAGACTGAGCCAGATAATGGTCCATCTGGCTCATTATCGCCTGCCCTGGCTGGCAGCAGCTCTCTGGGATTTCAGACCAGGAGTCTCTCCCAGCCCCACCCAGAGATGCTGGGGATTGAACCTGCATGCCAAGCAGACATTCTATACCCCCCCTGCCCCAATACTGAGCCAGATGAGCCAATGGTCTATGGGGGCTTCCAGACTATCGCCATTTTTGGTGGGACTCAATCCCATTCCAGCAATTATAGCTGACTGCACAACACACTGGAAGGACAGATCCTGAAGCTGAGGCTCCAATACTTTGGCCACCTCATGAGAAGAGAAAACTCCCTGGAAAAGACCCTGATGCTGGGAAAGATGGAGGGCACAAGGAGAAGGGGATGACAGAGGAAGAGATGGTTGGACAGTGTTCTTGAAGCTACCAACATGAGTCTGACCAAATTGCGGGAGGCAGTGGAAGACAGGAATGCCTGGCGTGCTCTGGTCCATGGGGTCACGAAGAGTCAGACAATGGCTAAATGACTCAACAACAACAACAACAACAACAACAACAACAACAAGAAGAAGAAGCACAAAACAACCTGCTTGCCAGCAAGCTAATCTGAACGAATGCTTATGAAATGTCCAGCACCCTCGTTTCTCCCTGCAAACAAATCAGGTTGAATCCTCAGGTCACTGCTGCCTAGAAGTGCTCAAATGTCATAAAACAGTGAGCGAATTTTTGACTTCACCATAACTCTCCATCAGGCTGCATGTTAAGCAAAGTGCGGGCTGGGGCGAGATAAAGCTGGCTTGGTATCGAAGCTTTAACATCTGCATTGGTCAACAATTCATTTTTGTTGCATAGACTTACATAGAAGGGTGTGTGTGGCTGTAAGGATTGTCACAAATAATGCTTGTGCTTCGGAATTTACAGTACTACTACACCGAAGGGCCAGGTTGACTCCAAATTGCCAGTATTCTGCAGAAAGGATTGAAGTGCACGCCAGAAATTTGGGTTTGGGCAATTATTGTGGATGAAAGTGCTCTGTCACCCCAGGCACAATGGTCATTGTCAAACTGTTCCCCCACCCAAAATCTGAACAAATGCTCAATAATGACTGGACATTCCTCTGTCCCGTAAGCCTTCGGCAAACAAATCAATACGAATACGAGCTCTCACTGTGCTATGGTGTATGCCAGGCAAACTTTGGGCCCCTCCACAGATATTTGAGGGTTCCCCTTCTCACTCAACTGAGAAGTGGAGGAAAGAATGTCTGCCCCAAAGTCCATTGGTATAGCTGCAAATTGCGAGCTTTCGTGGTTGAGTTGGCACAATGAATAAATGGAAACGCTTAACTGCAAATTCAAATTTGGCTCCCTATTACCCTGTTTCTCCGAAAATAAGACGTAGCCATAAAATAAGCCATAGCGGGGTTTTTACGCATTCAAGGAATATAAGCCATACCCCGAAAATAAGCCATAGTGATAGGCAGTTTAACCTTTTACTTAATTAAAAAAAACTTAATAAAACTATAAAAAAGACATCCCCTGAAAATAAGCCATAGTGTGTGTGTGTTTTTAGTTAAAATAAATATAAGACGGTGTCTTATTTTTGGAGAACCACGGTAATAGTTGCTGGTGCTCAGGATGACGACAATCGCTGACTCTGAGACATTAGGATCTTGCTTTATCTTCGTCACTAGATGAGCAATCTTTTAGTAGGAGGCAAGTCCTTTTCCTGATAGCTGAGTTAGTGAAGAAGAATCTCCTTTATTAGTTCTGTCGGTCGACAACAACAACAACAACAACAACAAAAAGCTAAATGGCTTTGTGGGATGTGGGTGTGTACATCTCCTCTGGCAATGACTGCTTCGTTTACTTGCAGAAGAGCAGCAGCAGCAGCCAACCTGGTGCCCTCCAGAGGTTGTTGGACTACAACTCTCATCCTCGCTGACCAGTGGTCATGCTGGCAGGGGCTGATGGGAGTTGGAGTCCTACAGCATCTGCTCCCATAGGATTCCCAGATCTCCAGCTCCTTCAAAGGTTTCTGCTCTTTCTCCCTTGCTTCCTCTCAGTCCTGGATGCCCCAGAACACCTGGGTCAGGAATAGGGAGTCTGTGGCACTGTAGATGCTGCTGATGGACTCTAAATTCACATCAGCCCCAGCTTGTAGGCAAGAAATGTCTGGAGAGCCATGGGGTCCCTACAGTGGGACATTCTCTTTCTGGCCAGATGTCCCTTGGGGTCCCTTCCAACTCTATGATTCAAACATATCCATTTAGCCAAGCCTATCTAGACATGGACCCAGGTGGCGCTGTGGTTAAACCACTGAGCCTAGGGCTTGCTGATCAGAAGGTCGGCGGTTCGAATCCCTGTGACGGGGTGAGCTCCCGTTGCTTGGTCCCAGCTCCTGCCAACCTAGCAGTTCGAAAGCACGTCAAAATGCAAGTAGATAAATAGGAACCGCTACAGTGGGAAGGTAAACGGCGTTTCCATGTGCTGCTCTGGTTTGCCAGAAGCGGCTTTGTCATGCTGGCCACATGACCTGGAAGCTATACGCCGGCTCCCTCGGCCAATCATGCGAGATGAGCGCGCAACCCCAGAGTCGGTCACGACTGGACCTAATGGTCAGGGGTCCCTTTACCTTTTATCTAGACATGAGGGTGGCGCTGTGGTCTAAATCACTGAGCCTAGGGCTTGCCGATCGGAAGGTCGGCGGTTCAAATCCCCGTGACAGGGTGAGCTCCCATTGCTCGGTCCCTGCTCCTGACAACCTAGCAGTTCGAAAGCACCCCAAAAAGTGCAAATAGATAAGTAGGTACCACTCTGGTAGAAAGGTAAACGGCGTTTCCATGTGCTGCTTAGTCATGCTGGCCACATAACCCGGAAAAACTGTCTGCAGACAAACGTCAGCTCCCTCGGCCAGTAAAACGAGATGAACACTGCAACCCCAGAGTCGTTCGCAACTGGACTTAACTGTCAGGGGTCCTTTACCTTTATCTAGAAATGTAAACATTGCAGGTGTATTATTTCTTCTTAGCTGTTGTTGATTTCAGTTTCTATTTTTGCAAATTGCTGAGAGGTTTTCCTACAATCAAGTAGGGACAGCTAAGTTGCTGGAGCGTGAGACTCTTAATCTTGGGGGCGTGGGTTTGAGCTCCGCATTGGGTGAAAGATTCCTGCCTTGCAGGGGTTGGGCTAGATGACCCTCATGGCCCCTTCCAACTCTACAATTCTGCGATTCTTTTCTATGAATCTATGGCTCCCCCAGAACACCTACACAGTGCCATCTCTCTCTCTCCCTTCAAATATTTTAAGTGTTTAAATATTTCCTGTTTAATTTGCATCCTGCCCTTTGGCACTTGCCAGAGCCCTGAAAGTAGTTCCTCAAAAGTAACCTCTTCCAGGTGCTGTGTGTCTAAAGCTAGGGATGGGGAAATCTGTGGGGCTCTAGATGCTGCTAGAATCTATCTCCCATGAACTCCAGAGAACATGGCCTATTGTAGCTCAATAATATCCTGCAGGCTCTCCATCCTTAGCTTAACCAGGCATAGGCAAACTTGGCCCTCCAGATGTTTTGGGACTACAACTCCCATCATCCCTAGCTAACAGAACCAGTGGTCAGGGATGATGGGAGTTGTAGTCCCAAACATCTGGAGGGCCGAGTTTGCCTATGCCTGGCTTAACCCATTAACCCTTGACCACAACTATATCCACACCATACATTTAAAACACATGCCCCCCCACAAAGAATCCTGGGAAATGTAGTTTGCCCCTCACAGAGCATTCCCAGCACCCCTCACAAACTACAGTCCCCAGGAGTCTTTGCGGGGAAGCCATGCTTTTTAAACAGGCTTTAAATGTATGGTGTGGGGGTGACCCAGCCGGTGATTCCATCTGCCCATTTCCATCCTTAGTTTGCCTCTCCTCTCCTCTGCTCTCCTCTCCCTTCCTCCTTCCCATCCCCTTTTTCTTAAACTTGCCAGGATTAATATTGTAGGCTCCTTGGAGCAGAGACCTGCCCTTTCTCTGCCAATGTCAGTCCCATGGAGGGTGGGCGGTGGCACTATATAAGTAATTAAATGATAATTGAAAATCAGTGGGGCTTACTTCAAAGGAAATGCGCTTACGAACAGGAAGAGGAAGAAAGAGGAGCTGGGGTCAGAGAGATATCACGATGGGAACATGTTTGATGGTGAAATTCCACCCCAGTCCTCTCCCCCGCCCCCTTTTCTCCCCCAAACTGCCTTGTTCTCCAAGGAAGGGCGATTATCACTCTGCTCTCTTCTGCATGATCTATTTACCATACTAAAGACAGGAGCCTTTGAACTTTTATTATCCAATACCAAGGCTGACTTTTCTTCTTCGTCTTCTCCTCTCTTTTTTTTGGAATCCAATCCTTAAAATACTCAAAAGACCTTCCTCTAGAGATTTACTTTAAGAAAGATGTTGAGCTGGGACAAGGGGTGGGAGGTGGGGGGGGGGGGCTTAATTTCCAGTACTCTTGAGTTTCTTCTCTTCCCCCTCTCCCTTTCATGGCACTCAAAGGGGAAAATTGATTTAAGCAATATTACACCCTCTCCCCACCTTCCAAAAGAGCTGCAGTCTCCATCAAGTTCGCTGCAGCAGATTTGGTTTAGGTGGGACATTGTCCTCATTTGCAGTGTGGGAGAGTTGCATTTACAAGGCCACGGGCAGACACATCTGTGTAGACTCTGAGGATATAGTATAGAGCAAAATAAATACTCAAATTAGCAAACTCCTCCCTCTGAATACCAGTTGCTGGCAATCGCAACTGGGGAAAGTCCTGATGTCATCCGGTCCTAGGGTTGCCGTACATTCGGAATTTCCTGGTTCTTTATCTTTTGGCGTTTTTGCATTTATTTATTTTTTTATAAAGGAGCTCAACAACTTTGGGGTTTGTCTAAAGCAGGCATCCCCAAACTGCGGACCGTCCAGATGTTTTGGCCTACAACTCCCATGATCCCTAGCTAACAGGACCAGTGGTCAGGGATGATGGGAATTGTACTCCAAAACATCTAGAGGGCCGAAGTCTGGGGATGCCTGGTCTAAAGATATAGCTCAACAACTTTGGGGTTTTTCCTTTTTTTATATATAAATTTATTTATTTGGTTTTTCAGTCACATATCCAACATACAACATAGAAACAAGATTCCATAGAATCTCCTGTATTTCCCCCCGCCCCTTTGTGGGCCCTATTGTTAATTATTCCCTCCTGCATCTTTTAGAATAATCCAAAACTTTTACCTCTCCATTGTGTCAAAAAATTCACCATTAAACTACAAGTATTATTTCAATCCTACTAATGATTTTAACAGTTTACAGTGGTCTTTAAGATGAATTATAAATTTTCCCCATTCCTTATTCAAATCATTGGTCTTCCTGATTTCTGATTCTTCAGGTCATTTTAGTCATTTCGGCATAATCCACCAACTTGATCTGCCATTCTTCACCGGTAGGGACTTTATCTTATTTCCAGTAACATCCGCACAGCCGTGGTCGCTTACATAAATAGGCTTTTCTGCTCCCTTGGGATTTTGGCACCTTGTATTCCTTAAAGCAGGGGTAGGCAACCTAAGGCCCAGGGGCCGGGTCTGGCCCAATTGCCGTGGACGGTCCGGGAGTCAGCGTGTTTTTACATGAGTAGAATGTGTGCTTTTATTTCAAATGCACCTCTGGGTTAATTTTGGGGCATAGGAATTCGTTCATTCCCCCCCCCCAGAAAAATATAGTCCGCCCCCCCCCCCACAAGGTCTGAGGGACGGTGGAACAGCCCATGGCTGAAAAAGGTTGCTGACCCCTGCCTTAAAGCACGGGTAGGCAGACTAAGGCCCAATCGCCTTCTAAATCCGGGAATCAGCGTGTTTTTACATGGCTAGAAGGTGTGCTTTTATTTAAAATGCATCTCTGGGTTATTTGTGGGGCATAGGAATTTGTTCTTTTTTTTCTTCAAAATACAGTCCGGCCCCCCACAAAGTCTGAGGGACAGTGAACCGGCCCCCTGCTGAAAAAGTTTGCTGACCCCTGGTTTAAAGGAAGCAGGAGCGGAACAAGTGGGGGCGGGGGGTGGTCCACCCCGGGCACCGCCCTGGAGGGGGTGTCACTCGGGACCGCGCCCCCACCCCTCACTTCTGCACGGCAGCCTCGGGAAACAAAAAACAAAAAAAAAGCTGCAGCTGCGCCGGCGCGGCCTGCTAGAAGGGGGGGTGGCACTCGGGGCCCCGCCCCGCAATCGGCGCCTGAGCCTGGACGCTCCGTTTAGAAGTTGTGGGGGGGGTGCAATCCCCCTCTACGTAGCGATGCCACGCCCCCCATTGGCATGGCAATTTGCCGCCCCGGGTGTCGCTGCGCCTCGCTACACCCCTGAAAGGAAGGCTTCGGGGGGGGGGGTATGAAAAGGTTATTTTAAACAATTTTTTTCGACTCATTATATATCATTTAATCTGTGGGGTCTTCCTAAAGCACTTTCCCCACTTGCGATTCCAACTTTTCGCACTTCCAGCAGCCTTTGGAATTCCTCCCCGTATGTCAATTTCGCCTTAATGTCCGGAAAAACCCAGACGTATGGCAGCCCTAACAAATTTATCCATTTCAAAGAGCGAAACAAGCTGGAGGAGTTTGTCCACAAAACTTATTAAGGGGACACATGCTTATTTTTATTTATTTCGTTCTGGTGCATTGCCACAGTAGGGAATGAAAACAAATATTTGAACGGCAACCTTCCCTCTTGGAGAGGAATGGGTAGGTTTTGCTACCGAGAATACAGGTTAGATTTTCACACTGCTGGCAATATTGTCAGAAAGGTGCCTATACTGAGGTGGAATACGCATATTTATTTTCAGCATAATCTAAGATCAATTCATTTAGGCTGATAATTAATTGGCTAAAACTAGTTAATGAGTGGGCAGCACAGGTCTCAGAAGCAATCAGCTGCCATGATATTGCCACCCTGAAAACAATGGCTGACTAGGATACATTGGTTTTGCTTGCATAAAACAGAGCCAGGTTCAAGGTCTCAGCACCTAATTGGTGTTTTCCTTGCAAATAAAACACAAGAGATTCCCATAAGGATTTGAATGGCCTGCCTTCCCAAAAGGGGGACATTATTTTTTCTCCCTTCAAGACCATTTCCCCAAACAAACCAGAGATGCCCCCCGATCACTTAAATCAGGGGTCAGCGAACTTTTTCAGCCGGGGGCCAGTCCACAGTCCCTCACACCTTGTGGTGGGCCAGACTATCTTTGGGCCGGATCTGGCCCCCGGGCCTTAGGTTGCCTACCTATGACTTAAATCGACCAATGAAAAAAGAACCCCAACGTGTTGAAATATAAATTATCACTAGATGATTACCTGTATGAAGATAATGTAACATTTATTTGAACTGGCAAATTAGTTGATGAATCAGTTAAAAGTGCGGAGGTTGTTCAGCTACAGAAACCTTTAATCTCTAACAGCCTCGCAGAGCTGCTTTGGCAAAGGTTTATTACCACAATTTCCATTTTTTGTAAAGTTTATGATATGGGGGGAATGTTGGACAATTCCAGATATAACTGGAAACGGGGGTGATGGGCTAAAATACGGAAGAAACGCCACACAGAATTGCATATTATCTTTCCCTTTTTTTAAAAAAAAAGCAAAAAACACACACACACACACAAAATCCTTCTATTGATTTAATAAAGATAATTCCTGGAATGTAACATTAGAGTCTTTAAACCTGTTCCTGTCTCCAGAAGTTCCTTTTCCTATATAGATAAGTCTGTTGCCTGATTAAAGATATATCAGCCGTACCTGCATATACAGTGGGCTGCAGGATTATTTGTTGCAGAAGCTGCCCTCTAAGAAGAGGCTTTGGGAGAGGATGAGAAGGAATTATTATTATTATTATTATTATTAGTAGTAGTAGTAGTAGTAGTATACTGCCCTTCCTCTGAAGATCGCAGGGCGGTTCATAACAGAAAAATACAAAATGAGAATACGTCTTGTTAGGCGGCCCCAGCCACACATGGATATTGTAAGGACTTGTCTTGTAAACAATGGTTTGCATCCAGAGAGGTCCTCACATGAGTGACAGGGGCTTCTGTCCTCCACAGGAGTGGGATCTCCACTTTCCACCAGCTCCCCTTATGCCAGACGCAGCTCCAACATGCCTCATCAAGAGCTGTTCCTCGCAAGAAGCTTTCCATCAGCTTTATGGAACTGAGCTGGAGATGCACCACGCCACACGTGGAATTTCATCCACCATCTGAATCCCTTAATCGTTCATAAAATTGGCTGCCCGATTACTTGTGGCACCTTTCTAATCCATCGAGCAGTTTCAAAACCATCAATCTGACTGACTAATTGAAGGAATGCTGCAGCCTTAATCAAATATAATGTATCATGTCTTCATCATGGTGTCACCTTTTTCGCATGAACTCTGCTCCTGTGCTATGATCATCATCAGCCTGAGTCACAGAAATTGAGTGAGTGAAGCTTGTCCCTTCACCTTGGCTGCATTTGGACAGAAAGAAACTTAACCTCCTGCCGGGCTCCTGCCCTAAGTTTAGTACAGTGGTACCTCTTCGAACTTCATTCGTTCCAGAGTTCCGTTCTTAACCTGAAACTGTTCTTAGCTAGAGGCGTGCTTTCGCTAATGGGGCCTCTTGCTGCCGTTCTCATCCTGGGGCAAAGTTCTCAACCCGAGGTAACTCTCCCAGGTTAGCGGAGTTTGTAACCTGAAGCGCTTGTCACCTGAGGCGTTTGTAACTCGAGGTACCACTGTATTATGTCCAGATCCTAAACTCTGGTGAATCTCTAGGCTGGTCTTATCATTAGGCAGAATGAGGTGGCTGCCTTAGGCAACAGAGTTGGGGTGGTGGTTGGGGAAGGAGGTTCCACCTAAACATTAGGAAGAACTTCTTGACAGTAAGAGCTGTTCGACAGTGGAATTTGCTGCCAAGGAGTGTGGTGGAGTCTCCTTCTTTGGAGGTCTTTAAGCAGAGGCTTGACAACCATCTGTCAGGAATGCTTTGATGGTGTTTCCTGCTTGGCAGGGGGTTGGACTGGATGGCCCTTGTGGTCTCTTCCAACTCTATGATTCTATGATGGAGAGCATTCCACGTGGCCTAATATCTTCCCACAAGTGCAGAGCAAAAAATTATCCCATGGTCAGTGTTGAAGGAAAATTCAAGTGCCAGTTAAGACAGTGGAAATGGAAGAGAACACCATCTTCCCCTTTGCTTCTGGCAGAAAAATATATTGGGCCACCTCTGGTGAACCCTTACTTTAGTTTGTTGAAACAAGCCAGTTTCATAACCTATGGTTTGACTTGTTTCAGCAAACCATAGTTAACAGTAATCACAGTTTCTTGGATCTGGATAACCCAGCAAGCTGAGGTTAATTAAAATGGAAACAAAACCTTCCAAAAGCCTCCTTGCAGCCACAGCAGAGGCAGGCATAAAAGCCCGGTGCTTGATGGGGCTTGTTCCTATCACAGTAAACCATGGTTTATCATGATGCCCAAACCCAGTTCATCATCCCCAAGTCTTTAAATGTTTGCCTCTTAAATCTCTGCATATTATTAGACGGCGGTTCGAATATAGGAGCCAAGCCAGTTAAAAAGGCTTGACAAGCCCTATTTATCTTTTCTCTCCTCCCCACCCCGCTTGCTAATTTCCCGACTTATTAATATACAATGCTTGCTCACTTATTTTTAAGCACCTTTTTTAGTATTTTTAATCATGTTGTCCCAATTAGGTAGCCCTGTAAAAAGTTGCAAGGGAATGATGAAACACCCCCCCCTTTAAAAACAACTACAGCCACACCACAGTGTTCTCCCTTTTATTAATTTATCTGGACAGAAAAGTGATTCCCAAGGCAGGAAAAGGGTGGGGGGGGAGGAGATGCCTTTGCCCCCTTGCTTTCAGCCTGAGAATGAATTATTGAATGGGCAGAAAGAGAGGGTGGGGGGAGCAGAGAAAAGATTTCTTTTAACTGAAAATTGTATGTAACGAGAGGTCATAAATGTGAGTACTGCACCTTTAAATTCACAGCTGCCATGCAATAAATATATTTTACGTGGTGGGGCATTTCAAAGGCGGCATTCCTGGCGTGTTTTCTTGTCTATAATGGAGGGGCTGGTTTAACGCAGCAACATAAACACTCCAGGTCCTGTTGATTTTATGGACTAGCACGCCTGTAATTTATGATAAAGTATCTGAGCACTGGGCAGCTCGGGATGGCTTTGGGGAGGGGGCGTTAGTGGGGGAGAGAAAGAAAGAGGGAAGATAAAAGGGGGGGGCGGAATTACAAGCATGCATTACTTGAAATCTGAAACAATATGAAAGGCTTAAAAAGAATGGTGACGGAGGATTAAATTATGCCGCGATCCTGGAGGCCTTAAGACGTCCAAGGTGCAGACTGTTCTAACATGCTGGCGTGTTGGTGAAACTGTGTTCTGGATTTGTAAAGAGCCAAGAAGCTCAGAGCAACCCGCAGAGTTCCCTATCTCCTGTTTTCCCCTGGTAGGAAGCCTGTTGGGTAGCTCAGGCTGAAGGAGAGTGAGATTGACTCCAAAGGACACCCAGTGAATTTCATAGGTGCATCAGAAGCTGCCAAGGTATGAAGGGAGGCCATTGGCCCATCGAGCTCAGCACTGTTTTACACCAGGCATCCCCAAACTTCGGCCCTTTAGATGTTTTGGACTACAATTCCCATCTTCCCCAACCACTGGTCCTGTTAGCTAGGGATCATGGGATTTGTAGGCCAAAACATCTGGAGGGCCGCAGTTTGGGGATGCCTGGTTTACACTAACGGGCAGCGCTCCCTGGTTTCAGACAGAGTTGTCTCCCAGTCCTGGCAAAGGAGATTAGATGCTCCTCCACTGAGCTACAATTGGCTCCATACTTGCTTACGAACTGCCTATGCACCCTCCAGATGTTTTGGACTACAACTCCCATCAGCCCTGGCCCACCAGCCATGCTAGTTGGGGCCAATGGGGCTTTCAGCCCAAATTTCTGGAGGGCACACCAAGTTGGCGAAGGCTTTGATGGAGTTTTGTAATGTTACGGAAGATATAGAAAGAGGTAAAATTCTTTCATACTACCGGAAGGGATTGGAAGGTCAAACTTAATAATGATAACGATGATGATAATAAAAATCCTGTATTTATTCCTAGATTCCTAGATTCCTACTCTAGAAATCTATGAAATCCTTACTGACACCCTATTTAATGTAACTTATGGAACTCAGTGCCATAAGGTGAGGCAGTGTCTACCACAGGCTTCCTCAATCTCAGCCCTCCAGATGTTTTGAGACTACAGTTCCCAGCATCCCTGACCACTGGTCCTGCTAGCTAGGGATCATGGGAGTTGTAGGCCAAAAACATCTGGAGGGAGCCTGGTCTACCGGCTTAGCTTTAATCATGATAGTGACAGACTAGGTAACTTTGTAGGAAAGGATGACAAACCTATCAGAAACCATCATAATAAATAGAACCTCCAGGTGCAAAGGCAGTCTACCCTGGAAGGCCAGGTGCTAGAACAGGCACCCCCAAACTGTTTTGGGACTACAACTCCCATCATCGCTAGCGAACAGGACCAGTGGTTAGGGATGATGGGAATTGTAGTCCCAAAACAGCTGGAGGGCCGAGTTTGGGGATGCCTGTGCTAGAACAACCTTGCAAATAGGTCCACAAAAATGCTGGGTGGGGGCGGTCAAAGAGGGGGGATTGCTCTATGGCTCCTGTAGCAGCCTTCTCCCCCCTTCCTTCCCTTTTGCAGTCTGGAGCTTTGCTTTGCTGAGCACAGAGTAGGGGGGTTTCCCTCCCTCCCGTGCCCTGTACATAATTTCCCTGCTGAGCGCAGAGGCAGGATGGAGCCCTCTGCCCTTCCTTTGTCAGCCCACTCTCATCCACCTGTGAGCAATTCCTTGGCACCTGGGGCTTCCAGGCTGGTGCTTAAATGCAAGGATGTTCTAGGGCAAGAGATAGGATCAGACTCTTGGAAGCAAAAGACTGGATGATCTTGCTCAGAAACCATGCTGCGCACACACACACACCGTATATCTCCAAAATGAGAATCGGTGACTTCCTCCGATCCCATCACTGCTCTTCTGGGTGTTTTCATAGTTTCCCCTGCAATCATCACCCCTCCCCTTTCCTTCTTCAGTCCAGATGTGATCCCAACAGCTGGCATGGCTGCAGCAGGGGAGAGGGGAAGATTCAAACGCTCTTACATAGCAACAGGGGTGAGGGGTGCAAGGGACGATCATTAATCATTTTTGTAGGGAGAACCTAACAGCCGTCTGCTCACAGCCTGGCACGGGGTGGGGGGCGGAGAGGGGAGGGGGGGAGGGATGGAGGCTTGTTTTCGGTGACGTGGCAAAGACTGGGTCTGAATCTGGAGTCTCACTGGAGCACAAGAACACGAGGCTTTGGGGGAGTTAAAAAGTCTTACGGCATCCCTCCCTCTTTAGAAATTCATTTCTAAGTTCTGTTTCTTGCTTTCTGAAACTGGGATCACATAAGGTAGATGGGTAGATCAGGGTGCAAGACTCCAGGATTCTATTCTACGCTTTGTCATTGTGCTAAAATATTGGAGTTGTTGTGTTGTTGTTTTTAAGTGTGTGTGTGTGTGTGAAGGCCCACCCCTTCCTGTCTTGACCTGTAACCAGCCTTGAGATTCAAATTCAGGCAATGTAGAGTTCCAAGTTACCTGCCTGCCTGAACCCTGGATTGCAGGGACAGAAAGAAAAGACCTGGCTTCCAGCCTCCTAACTGAATTTCTGCATTGCGGATGCTAAGCAAGCCTGGATCTGACCAGTGCCGGGAATGGATGGGAAGTGGGAATGCACCCTTGAGTTCCACCACGGAGAAAATAAATAAACTTAAAAGTAGTCCAAAAGAGCTTTTCCTGGCAAGCAGATAAAGCGAGGCCAAAGATTTGCCTGCTACCTTTCTGCACAGTGGGCTGCAGTTAAAGATTGGCAAAAAAAAAAAAGCCTGGTAACCCTCAAAACTGCCATATTTCAAAAAGTAAAAATCAGGACACCCCGAAAGACCCCAAAATTATTGAGCTTTTTTAAGGAAAACTCCAAAGTTGTTGACCTTTCAGAAATTCCCCCCAGATGTCAGTTCCGCCTTTGAAATCTCAGTAATGTCCAGGAAAATCCGGACCCACCCAAACCCAGCCCCCCCCCCCTGTTTCTCAACTCTTGATTGCTGCCAACCCACAAAAGGGTTTGAGCTCCATCTCACAAGATTTTTCAACTTCTTGTCGAACGAACAGACATGGATATTTGACTTGAGTTGCCTGGCTGCCCCCCCCCCCACCGCAGCCCGCTCCCCAACTAATAATATTTTCACCTTAAAGTTTGCACCAAAAAAGAGAGAGCACTTCTTCGAGTGCTTTCTTCTTAAGCCTCCTCTCAGGGAAGATAATTGAGCAATTAGTGACAAATTACCTTCAGTGGCTTTCCCCCCTAATGAAGCCTTATGTAACAAAGTGCCAATTAAAAGCCACTCCTGAAGAGAGAGATGTGCAGTTTAAGAGTTTTCCCTGTTCTTCCCTGCTATGGAGTCTGTTCCCCTATTGACTTTGCTCCAGCTTGGTCGCTGGGATAAGCTCCAGTCCATTTAGACTCTCTAAAGGCTCTATTTTCATGGCACCCTTAGAATGGGGCAGGGGAGATGTTTGTTTTTTGTTTGCCTTTTAATGAGAAGCTACCCAGCACACATTTCCTGGAACAATTTGCAAACAGAAACATAACCTGTCTTTTGAATTGTGCACATCTCCAAATTTTGCGTTGCGGTTGTTTAGCCATCATGTACAGAAATGCATGAACTACTAGGGGTGCATGTACTGGTGAAAATAGAATTCAAACATTTGTTGTGTGAGTCAAAGCAGCGTGTAAAGTGTGTGTATATTAGTCAAACCGGCAGAGAAATTCACACTAAAAAGCTGACAGATTTTCATGAGGATTAAAAAAAAAAAATAGTAATGATCGCAAATTGCTGAGGAAACAAGAAGAAATGAACATAAACTTTGAAAAATTAAAGGGAGAGAAACCGAAAATGGACAGATGGCAGTGTCCAAACTTTTTTCAAAGAGGGCTGGATTTGATAAAGCAAAGGGCCGTGAGGTCCGACCAAAGCGCCAACCAAAGTTGTTGAACTTTTTTCCGGGTTCAAGTTGTTGAGGTTTTTTTTTAGGATTTTACCCCAGGAAATAAACTGCCGCAGGGGCTGGATTAAACCCACCGACGGGCCAGATTAAACCCCCAAAATGGACTTTGGATGTGCCTGGATTGGACCATCCCTAGCCTTCAAATTTCACTGCACTTTTCATTTGTACACCACCTTTCTATATTGCTATACACAAGGTAGTATACAAGGCAGGGATGCAACAAAATATACACCAGAGATCACCCTACAGCGATCTGATGCAATTCAAATAAGTCATTATCAAAATCTGGCTATAAAATAAACAACCTATATCAAATAAAGTAATATTCAATGATGCATTTAGAATGGAATGGAATGGAATGAAATAGAATAGAATAGGATAGGATAGGATAGGATAGGATAGGATAGGATAGGATAGGATAGGATAGGATAGGATATGGGTTGACAGTCATTCTTGGCTAATCCTTTGCAGTCCTTTGCAATTCTCTGTGATGGGAGACTCAGGGTCTCTGTCAGAGGATGCTCAGTGCCCTCGGCAAACTGCAGTTCCCAGGATGCTTTGAGGGGGAAGCCTTGGCTGCTAAGCTGGCCTAAAACAGAGACAAAGCCTGCCCACCATATTACCTCCAAAAAGCCGCCGACTCTTTTTGCTGGCATTCCAAGATAAAACTTACCTTTGTCGTGTCTATAAAATTTGCCCTTTTCTCTCTTTGGATGCAACGAAAGCTCTTGCTTATTACACCCCCTCGCCTCCTGCTCTCCCTGCTCCTGTCCATTCTTCATCTTGTGTCCCTCAGATCTCTTTCCTTCAGCTCACATGATCTCAGCTGCTTGTCATCATGATCAGGTACACGCTTCTATTCTGTTTTAGCCGGGCTCCCTGTATTGTAAATTCTTCCACTGACTTTCAAACGTCTCCTTTCTCGTCCCCACTTCTTTTCCTTCCTCTTTACAGGACTTGACTCACTAGTAATATCATCTCTTCTTCTTCCTCTTCCTCCTCTTCTTCTTCTTCTTCTTCTTCTTCTTCTTCTTCTTCTTCTTCTTCTTCTTCTTCTTCTTCTTCTTCTTCTTCTTCTTCTTCTTCTTCTTCTGTGAGCCCTCGTAGCCAAGTAAGATTGTCTTCCATGAACACGGTCTGAACAGTGACTGTGGAGGCAGATTCTGGATCCCCATGTCCTACCACAGTGGGGACATTGGTTTCCGGGTGGGAGTTGATCACGGTGTGGATTTGCCAAGCGTGCCTTCCTCTTAGCATGTTTCTCCCTTGCGTCCTGAGTTTGAGCATCTTCAAAGCCCATGATACCTTTGGTAAAGGCTGTTCTCCAACTGGAGCGCTCACAGGCCAGTGTTTCCCAGTTGTCGGTGTTTATACAGGTGAAACTCGAAAAATTAGAATATTGTCCAAAAGTGCATTTATTTCAGTAATGCACCATATTTTATTTTTCCTTTAATTTTTACAAATGTTTTCTTTTGGAAATTCCACAGTACCGGTAATAAAGCAAATAGTTACAATAATACAAAAATAAACAAAAATAAACATCACTATTACATTTCATTAATTACATTCCATTTATAATTGAGCCGCCTAACGACAAATAATTACAACAAATAAAGGCTTGACATATCTTGCTTTCAAAGGCATGCATCTATCTCATATATTGGTTTCACCTTTTAAGTTGCATTACTGAAATAAATGCACTTTTCGACGATATTCTAATTTTCTGAGTTTCACCTGTACTACTTTTTTTAAAGATTTGCCTTGGGAGAGTCTTTAAACCTCTTTTGTTGACCACCAGCATTACGCTTCCCATTTTAAAGTTCAGAAGAGAGTACCTGTAGTTGCTTTGGAAGACGATCATCAGGCATCTGCACAACATGACCAGTTCAACAAAGTTGATGTTGAAGAATCATTGGCAGTGGTTCTCCAGGGTTTGAGTCCTTCTCAGCTCTACCTCAGACTGGGACCTTCTGCAAGCAAAGCAAATGCTCTTCCACTGAGCTCGAACCCCTCCCTCTGCATTCTTGTGCCATCCCTGGTCCTTTGTAAACCTGACGCCACTTTCTGCATCTGCCTCGCCCTTCCTTTCTGCCCATACAATCAGAACTCTTTGCCTTCTGTCTGGCAAGAGGGACCCGTTGCTATAGAAATACAGAAAGGGGTCGTGCCACTGGGGGGGGGGCTCAGTGGTTGAGCAGAAAGTCCCAGGTTTTAATTCCTGGCCTCTCCAAGCAGGACTGCGAAGGTCTCCCATGCGAAACTCTGGAGAGCTGCTGCCAGTCAGTGGAGACAATACTGGGCTAGATGGACTCAGCACTGAACCGGATGAAAGGCCATTCCTAGAATCATACAACTGTAGAGTTGGAAGGGACCACGAGGGTCATCTAGTCCAAGCTCTTGCAACGCAGGAATTTTTTGCGCAATGTGGGGCTCGAACCTACAACCCTGAGATTAAGAGTCTCGTGCTCTGCTGACTGAGCATTTTGCTCCCAGAAGAACAAGGTGGCACTCTCCTCCTTTTCCTGTATATGTTGGGATGTGAATAGATGCTAGGAGAGGGTATATTTATTCAGCCAGAACTTGCCGGAACTCAGTTCTGGCAGCTCTCAGGTGGCCACCATTGCCTTTATAAGAGAACAAGGGAGGTGTTCATTGTGAGTTCTGGTACCTCTTTTTCTAGAAAGATAACACTGTATTTATTACAAATTTTCCTCCCTCCCTCACATTTGTGAATTCAACAGAGTGGCATCCCTTTGCAGCTTAAAGGAAATCTTAGTAAGGCTAGTTTTAGCCATTTAACTAATCCTGAATGCTTTAAGGCAGACTGGATTCTCCTGGTATTTCCCCCCTTTCTTCCCCTTAAAACAATAATCGCACAGTCTTGTAAAACATGAAAATGACATTTACTCGCTAGGAATACTTGCTGAAGCGTAACAGATACAGCAGCGTTGTTCAGACAGGCTTAAACTGGTAACTGAGTTACAAAGACATACTTAAGTCTAGCTTAAGATGTAGACTGAGCATGGACCTCAGGCTTAGCAGATGTTTTCGGATGGAAAGAGGAAGAGAGTTTGCCCGGGCAGGTAGGACAATATTTAGCTATGTGCTCCCACTGTCAGGGCACGGTGGGAGTGTCTCTCACAGAGTTCTCTCTAGTAACTTAACAGGAAAACTCTTGTTACAGGTAGGTAGTCGTGTTGGTCTGCCATAGTCGAAACAAAATTTTAAAAAATCATTTCAGTGGCACCTTAGAGACCAACTAAGTTTGTCATTGGTATGAGCTTTCGTGTGCATGCACACTTCTTCAGATGCAGGAAAACTCTCGTGAACTTCCCCTCCTATCATGTATCTGTCTAGCAAAACTTGAATTGTTGGTTCCACTGCACTTTAAATATCCCACAGTATCCAAGCTGGCTAGATGGGTAGCTGAATCTTATGTCAACATAGGCAAGGCGGCTGTGTCCACCACCACACCAGAAGGCAGCAACTAGCTTAGGGAGCGCATGGCAGGCTGCAGGGCACACACCTCGCCTCCGCTTCCTGCCCACTATAGCATCTGCCACTGACTCCCTCCTGCTAACAGAAGGGACAGCCCTGGCTAGGTGGGCCAATGACCTGACCCAATATGAGGCAGTTTCCATCCATCGTTCCTATGCATTTCGCCACAGGGGCACATAAGCAGGCCTGTTTGCTGAGACCATCAGCTGAGCTGTAGTTTGAGGTGCTCCCTCTTCTGAAGTTAGCTGAGTTGGCGTGGGACTTTCAGTTGTGGCCCCAGCTGTGGATTTTCCTCCCCAATGATGGCCATCTTCAACCTTCTTGAATACACATGTTGTGATCTCTTATACACCAAAGGCTTTAATTACCAGGGAAGGCTGTTTGAATTTTACCCATCATAATCGCAGTGCTCTTCTAAATGGGGTGTGCATGGTGATTTTTTTGTCTTATACAGTCGTACCTTGGTTCTCGAACGCCTTGCGACTCAAACGTTTGGCTCCCGAACTCCTCAAAGTGAGTGTTTCGGTTTGTGAACGTTTTTTTGGAAGCTGAACGTCTGGCACGGCTGATGCGGCTTCCGATTGAGTGCAGGAAGCTGCTGCAGCCAATCGGAAGGTGCGCCTTGGTTTTTAAATGTTTTCGGAAGTCGAATGGATTTCCAGAACGGATTCCATTCAAGAACCAAGCTACAACTGTATAGGATCTAACTGGTTGTGATGCAAAGATCCCGCAAGCTCTGGTGCAGGAATGGGGAACCTTTGACCTTCCAGATACTGCTGAACTGCAACTCCCATCAGCCCCAGTGAGGATGATCAATGGCCAGGGATGATGGGAGTTGTAGTTCAGCAACATCGGGGGGGGGAGAGGTTTCCCACCACTGCTCCGCTGGAAGGCTGCCTGCCCCACAATGTTGGAGGTAAGGAGAGATTAATGAGCTCATGATAAATACTTTACATGAGGAAGGGGATAGGAATGCTAGTGAGCCATGAAAAGGTCTTCTGCAGAAGCTTGCACAAATAGAAGACTTTTTCTGGAACAAATGGGAGCACTGCCCCTCCAGCCTCAGCCAGCCCCCACCTTTGTACTTTGCTTGCCTTTGTACTTAAAACCATTTCATTTGTACGTAAAACCAGGGGGGTATTACTGGTTGCCGTCTTCCCTCTTCTTAGTCTCAGAACTGCCCTCGTAGATGTAAGCAAAGAGGAGGATGGGGACAAAACTAGAATTAGTTGGTTCTGCTTTGCAGCCACAACAGCCACCAGTTGCCATTAATTGTAGGTTGTTTTTCTCATGCAAGGCGGTGATCTTTGGCCAAGTCAAAAGTGGTGCTTTGCAAGCAGACAACAACAACAACAACAACAAACTTATTTGTACCCCACCCATCTGACTGGGTTGCCCCAGCCACTCTGGGCAGCTTCCAGCGTATATAAAAGCATAGTAAAACATTAAACCTTAAAAAGCTTCCTTCTCCAGGGCTGCCTTCAGGTGTCTCCTAAAGGTTATACAGGTGAAACTTGGAAAATTAGAATATTGTTGAAAAGTGCATTTATTTCAGTAATGCAACTTAAAAGGTGAAACCAGTATACTGTATGGGAGAGATGCATGACATGCAAAGCAAGATATGTCAAGCCTTTATTTGTTGCAATTGTAATTATTTGTCATTAGGCGGGTCAATTATAAATGGAATGTAATTAATGAAATGTAATAGTGATGTTTATTTTTGTATTATTGTAACTATTTGTTTTCTTACTGTGGAATTTCCAAAAGAAAGCATTTGTAAAAAATAAAATTAAAATAATAATAATAATAAGTTGCATTACTGAAATAAATGCACTTTTGGATGATATTCTAATTTTTCGAGTTTCACCTGTATATAAAAGGCTTTCCCTAACCAAAAAGCCACCTTTGGATCCACTCTTTTAGTGGAATGGTAGGATGTAAATCTTATAAACATTTTGATTAATTGATTGATTGATTGATTGATTGATTGCATGGCCTTAGGGTGCCGTGAGGCATCAATGACTCCTTTTTATTTTTTTAAAAAAAGGATTAGCAAAATACGGTACGTAAGTGGAGACATTGATCGCATATATTAATAGCAAACTCGTTTCTCCAAGCAGGGATCTTCGTGTAGGTGAAACAGCAGCATCAAGGCACTAAGTATAAGAGCTAAGTATAAGCATGCTCACGGGAGCCCCCTAAGGATTGGTGACATCAGGATAAAAATATTGGGGGGAGAAATGTAAGAGGGAGGCAAAAGCATATCCCACTGAGGACTGAGTGTGCTCAGTGGTCACAGAAGGCTGGGGTTTTGACTGGGAGAGAAATAAAAGTTGGTAAACCAGGGAGTAGAGAGAAGTGGTATCCATGAAGAAGCGGTGACTGGGTGGAACCCTGAGCAGGAGCACTCTATACCACAACACTTTGTTGCAGCTCTCACTTGTCAGCGTTTACTAGTCATGGGGGCTGTATCCAATGCTAGTCCTCAGAGAAAACTTATTAAACATTATTTTAGCATTTCGATAATCTTTATTGTCATTGCCCCATGCAGAACAACGAAGTTGAATTTAATTAGGTGCATTGATTTCGGTGGGTCTACTCTGAGTATAACCTAGTTCTCATCGACCTGTGTTCAGAAGAGCAACCTCGACTTTCAAAGACAGTCGTAGAAGACGTAGAAACAGGTACAGTGGTACCTCTACTTACGAATAACTCTGCTTACGAATGTTTCTACTTACGAACGGAGCTCCGTCCGCCATCTTGGATGCGGTTTAGATAGGATTTTTTCTACTTACGAATTTTTAGATAGGGTTGCTTCTACTTACAATTTTTTTCTCCCAATGCATTCCTATGGGAATCGACTTACAATTTTTTTTCGACTTACGAATATGCGTTCGGAACACATTAAATTCGTAAGTAGAGGTACCACTGTGTCTTCTTCCAACTGCCTCTTCTTTAAATGCACGACCCACCCTTAACCCTTAGGTCCCAGGACAGGGTACAACAATCTAAAGCGCAACGTTAAAAACAATTTAGAACCAATAGCCATCTCAGGAATATGGTGGGGCTTAAGAATATACATCTCAAGTGTCAAAGGCCAGAGTGAAGTGGTTGGGTGTTCAGCGTAGCCCTGAAAGCCACACAATGAAGGTGCTGGACACAGAAGCCGATTGAGGGCAGCGCAACCAGTTTCGCCACCCTGGGTGCCAGGCCTAAGGGATGCCACAGGGCGTCACCACTATGACGTAGCAGGGAAGAGCTGGGGGAGGGCACCAAATGTTGACCTCGCGCAAGGTACTGCTGAAATTTGAAAAACAAAAGCCCGCCCTTTCTGGACACACCTCTGTGGGGAGGGAATTCTGCAACTTTGGGCCTGGCACAGAGAATGCCATCATTATGGGCAACCACCACTCCCGAAAGCATGAGGAACTGTAGAGTTTGGAGGGAACCATCCACACCACACATTTGGAGCACAAGGCTGCCCTCGATTAATAATAATAATAATAATAATAATAATAATAATAATAATAATAATAATTTTATTTGTACCCCGCCCTTCCCAGTCAAGACCGGGCTCAGGGCGGCTAACAACAAGAATATCAAAGCAAACATAAAAGAAACAATTCAATTAAAATGCAGATTAAATACAATGTTAAAATTCCATTTTAAAATTAGGAATCTACAAATGGAACCTCATTTAAATATCTGTAGGATAAAATCTTAGGGGAGGGTAACACCGGGGTCAGACTGAGTCAGACTGAATCGTGGGAATGGAAGTTTGCCTTCTCAGGGAGCTATAGTTCCAAACACCCTTAAAACATGGGCGTAGCCAAGGGGGGAGGCAGGGAGGGGCAGCTGCCCCGCCCATATCAATAAAAAGACATAGCAAACTGAGGTTTTGCCCCCCCCCAATAAAAGGCCTGCCCCTCCAACAAAATTCCTGGCTATGCCCAAGCTTAACAAACTACATACAGTTCCACACAACAAGAACTTATTCATATTTCTACCGTTATTTGCATACTCTTTTAGGTAGAGAGACAACTGTGATTTTGAAATCACAGAATGTGCAGATTTGCAGGGGGTGGGGAATGCCTCTCCAAATCAGACAAACATGACCAATACATGAAGTAAATATAAGCTGTGGCCTTTAAAATCCCCATAGCAATTGGCTACGAGAGTGCAATACACTTTGTCTATACACACAGCGGCATCGGAAGTCGCTTCTACGCATGTCCGGAAGTGCGTAGAAGCGACTTCTGGCACTGCTCTGCCTATTTCCAAAATGTCCGCAGTGCCAGAAGTCGCTTCTACGCATGTCCGGAAGTGCGTAGAAGCGACTTCCGGTGCTGGCGCGGCACCCGATGAACATGGCCATCGGCAGGAGCTCCGTAATCCGGGGGAATACGGGGTATTTTGCCATTTGGGACACCTGCGGGAAACGGTAAGAAAACACAGGTGTTTCCCGAGGGAAACGGGGTACTTGGCAGCTATGACATACATACACACACACAGAGAGACTGTATAGATATCTGGTTTTAGCTGCTGATGGGTGACGGAATGTTCACGAACATTCCAATTGCTCAGGAGTTTTTGTTTATTTAAAAAAATGGAAAGAAAAGAACAAGCTGTTGCAAAATTCCTAGGAGCGGAAGAGCTCAAGGAAGGGTTCAATAAGGAAAGCCGGGGTGGGGGGGATACTAGCCAACTGTTAGATTGTGCAAATGAGTTTTGTGTAGACATGTAGAACAGCATCTACGAGTTGTATCAGAACAGACCCATTGAAGCAAATGACCTTAAGATAGCCGTGCCAACTAATTTTAACGGGTCAACTCTGAGAATACAATCTGGTGTATTAAATCTGAGCTCTGGGTGCGTGTATGTCAGAGAGAAAGAGAGGATGAAGCAGATTAGATACAGAGAAGGTACTACACATTATCACACAAATGTGTCTGCAGAATGATGTGGGTTTTTACTCTCATCATCTAGTTTCAGTTCAAGCTCCATGCTTTTCAGTGCACCGCAGTCCACACATTTACTCATGTGTGGAGTGACCAAGTTATGTGAGAGTGAATTAACCCTTGTAGAATAAAACTCCAGGGCCCAATTCTACTATCCATCCAGACTTTCTAAAAAGAAGGGTTAGAGGAGGAATTTGGTTCCGTGTGCATTTTAATGTGAAGCTACCTATTTCAGTGAGAGATTTTACTTTTCTGGGCTCCTTGATCACTGCAGATGGTGACAGCAGTCACGAAATTAAAAGGCGCCTGCTTCTTGGGAGAAAAGCAATGACAAACCTAGACAGCATCTTAAAAAGCAGAGACATCACCTTGCCAACAAAGGTCCGTATAGTGAAAGCTATGGGTTTCCCAGTAGTGATGTATGGAAATGAGAGCTGGACCATAAAGAAGGCCGATCGCCAAATAATTGATGCTTTTGAATTCTGGTGCTGGAGGAGACTCTTGAGAGTCCCATGGACTGCAAGAAGATCAAACCTATCCATTCTGAAGGAAATCAGCCCTGAGTGCTCACTGGAAGGACAGATCCTGAAGCTGAGGCTCCAATACTTTGGCCACCTCATGAGAAGAGAAAACTCCCTGGCAAAGACCCTGATGTTGGGAAAGATGGAGGGCACAAGGAGAAGGGGACAACAGAGGACGAGATGTTTGGACAGTGTTCTCGAAGCTACCAACATGAGTTTGACCAAACTGCGGGAGGCAGTGGAAGACAGGAGTGCCTGGCGTGCTCTGGTCCATGGGGTCACGAAGAGTCGGACACGACTAAACGACGAAACAACAACAACCTATTTCATGTTTGGAGGCAGTAATGTTCCTGCTGGAAACTGCAAGAGGGGAGAGTGCTCTTCTGCTCGGGTCCTGCTTATGGATTCTTCCCACAGGCATCTAGTTGGCTTCTGGGATGGAATAATGTTAGACTAGTTGTGCCACTGGCTTGATTCAGCAGGCTCTTCCAGTGTTCTTATGTTTGGACTTCCTGAAACAATATGCAAACCAAAACCATCCTTTGAAATTTGTGCTTCTCTGAATTTTGCAATGCAGTTCTCCAACCGAGTCCTGCCTGCAAAAATCGTGCAAAATGTGAAAAATTTAAGGGGAAGTCCAAATATCTTAAATAAATAAATTGTCCAGTAGCACCTTAGAGGCCAACTAAGTTTGTTCTTGGTATAAGCTTTCGTGTGCATGCACACTTCTTCAGATATGAGGAAGTGTGCATCGAAAAGCATACGTCAGTAATAGCATGGAACAATGCATTATATTAAAGGAAATCTCTTGGAGAAATGTGCGTCAGGAAAAATTGCAAATACTGTACAAAGAGTGTAAATGGAGAGAAATAAGCACTAAAATGCTTACAAATTTTCATGAGGATTCTTTTCAAAATTGCAAACCAATGCTGCAATGTGGAGAACTGAATTTAAGATTAGAGCAATGAGAATCTGAGAGAAACCAAAACGGGCAAATTTGTCCATCCCTGCTAAAGACCCAAGCAGTGATTACTGTTATCCATCATGGATACTCCTCAAATCTGAAACTACCAATCTTGGGTAATCAGCACGTCAAGCCAAGGCCAATTTTGCCTTGACAGACACTTATCTCTCCCTCATCCGTGTCAGAGAAAAGGGGCCAAAAAGAATAGGGGGAGGGGAAAAGCAAAAAGCAAAACCTGTTTTAATTCAAAGCAAACGTAGGTGGCAATTTCTCAGAGAAGTGACTGGTGGATGTTTCTTGGTACTGCTTTCTGCGAAGAAAATTAGTAAACTGGCTCCATCCTTTCCTCCATATTCATATACTTGACTGCTATTTCTAAGATAACTTAATAAATCTAAAACAAAAACATAGAAGTGCCCTATCCAGTTTTTTCTTCTTCTGGGGGTGGTCAAGGGTATGCAGTACTGGCCACTTCCCCCCTCCTCCAAGGTTAAAAGTGTGGCACTTTATGTAACAGCTTCATGGTGAGTACCAGCACCAATTTTTCTTTAAAAGAAAGCACTGGCCCTATCCATATGAAAGATTTTTTTTAAGCAACCCAAAGAACATGTGAAAATCTGCATATTTAGAGTGGAGGCTCCTTGAGGGCTGGGCTCTGTGTCCGTATTTATTGTTTTTATTTACTTATTTATTTTAAAAAATGAGTCAATAAAATACATAATGTGTTGTGCAGATCATTATGTTACATTGTTTAGGGAAGCTTTTAATGTTTAATAGATTAATGTATTTTAATACTTTTGTTGGAAGCAGCCCAGAGTGGCTGGGGAAACCCAGCCAGATTGGCAGGGTATAAATTAGTTATTATTATTATTATTATTATTATTATTATTATTATTAACATTTGTAATTATCCCCCCTCATTTTCTCTTGCTTACATTTTCTTTTCTTTGTTTTTCATCAGAGGATAAAAAAGGTACATATAATGCTTGTGTTTTCAGTTCATAGGCTCCTATCTACAGGTCTCCCTTCCATTTTCTGCCTACTCCTCCGTTGTTTCCCCAGGTCAAATTTTAGATTCTAAACTCCTGGGGCAGAGGCCTCTTTTGTTACGCTTTGTATGCACATTGATGCTCTCTTTCCAAGGTACACACACCTCAAACACAGTGTCAAGAATTAAGCTTCAAAGGGGCACACTTCACTTCCCTCCGCATAGTTTAATGTGCCTGATTCTGTGGCAGGACTTGAAGATCCTTCATGTTCGGATCTTGTTTGCTTCTTGTGTGCAGTATCTTTGATTTCAGAAAGTGTTTATGCATATTTTAATTTCACTTTGAAAACCCTTCCTAAGCCACCAACTTCTTCACTGTATGCCCCAACTTCTTCACTGTCCACTTTATACATCTGATTAAGTTTGGGTTAACCAGAGAAAACTCTTCCTACAATAAAATTGTGAATTTGATGATGATGATGATTGTGAGGTTGATTTAAATATATGTATGCCCACCCTTAATCTGAAGATCACTGGGTGGTTTACAACATAAAAATACAAAACGGTTCTACTTGCTGAGACAATTACTCCCCTAGATGACACTGTGGATGATTGGGCTTAAATAATAATAATAATAATAATAATAATAATAATAATAATTTATTTATTTATACCCTGTCCCATCTGCAAAGGATCATGTGCAATGATCAAGCAATATTAATTAAATAACCACAGTTAAGTTTGGGGAAGTACATAGTCTATGGTTTCAGGGAACAACATCACCAGGCCTATAGGAGTTGGGTCCTGCTGTTAGGATCAGGAGCTAGACCAGGGGTCAACTACCTTTTTCAGCCACGGGCCGGTCCACCATCCCTCAGACCATGTGGTGGGCCAGACTATATTTTTTTTTTAAAAAAATATGAACAAATTCCTGTGCCCCACAAATAACCCAGGGTTGCATTTTAAATAAAAGCACACATTCTACCCGTGTAAAAACACCAGGCAGGCCCCACAAATAACCCAGAGATGCATTTTAAAGAAAAGGACACATTCTACTCATGTAAAAACATGCTGATTCCCGCACCGTCCGCGGGACGGATTTAGAAGGCGATTGGGCCGCATCCGGCCCACGGGCCTTAGGTTGCCTACCCTTGAGCTAGACCTCTCTCCCTGCTGGATGTTAATCCGGATCTCTGGGTTGCTCCTTGGTGTCATGGGTGTGTCTACTTTAGTGGCTCCCCCCGACAGGCACCTGCCTGGTTCTGTTGGCTGTGGCTCAGTGCTGACCCAGCAAGACCTGCTACCTTGTCTAGGGCTCAGGTTGCCAGGTGTTTTGAGTGGCACTGCAAAGCATAACAAGATCTATGCATCTCCATGCCAGGGAAAGCCTTTACCTGCTAAAATCCTGAATGCCAGTTTTTTTAAAGAGGGGGGAGAACACCCCCCCCCACACACTTACACAACAAGGTGACAACCCTGATCTACCAGGGCTGAATATTTTATTTTATTTTATTTTATTTTAGCAGCAACCTCAGAAATAGGTGCCTGGGCTAAAAACTCTGGGCAGCGGCTGCCTCTAAAGTCCAAGAGAAGAGAGGGAGATCGCGGGGAACAACTGGGGCCAGCCCAGGGGAAGGAGGCTGGCCGGCTCCTGGCGGTGCTAGGGCGGGCAGGGTGAGTCTCCCTGCCGCCTGTCTCGTCCGCCAGAAGGACCCCTCGCTCAGCTGATAACCTCCGCTCTGGTCTCTTTCCCATCGGAGGAGGAGGAGGCGAGCGAGGCAGGCAGAGAACGAGTTAAAGAAAAAACCCTTCTACTTCCGGATGTGTTCATAGCTCAGGGCTGTGAAGCTAAGAGAGAGAGGGAGAGAACCAGAGCGCACTGAGAGAGAGCATCTTTCTTTCTCTCTCTCTTTCTTTCTCTCTCTCTCTCCCCTCCTCCTCCTCTTCTTTCCACATATACAGAGAAGGAAGCAAAACAGCCTCCAAAGAAGCAGAGACAGGCAACGAAAGGAAACCGCAGGCAACCTATTTGATTGATTTTTTTTAAAAAAAGAGATATATCTATAGATAGATAGATATATAAAAATAGCCATCGTTTTTTTCTTTAGAATCCAAACTCCCAGCCAGAAGAGAGAGCGAGAGGGCGCCTCGTCAATTTCATCCTCTCGTTTCCCTCCTCGCCAGATCCACTGCTGCTTTAAGAGGAGGGGAAACTGACAAGCCCATATTTTCTCTCTGTGTGTCCCCCCCTCCCCGCCCCAGCTTCTCTGTTTGCTGAGCAGAGGGGGCCGGGGTGTGTTGTGGGAGCTGAATCCTCCTTGGTGGAGATGCTGGGTGGGGGGGCTTTTTGGAACCTCTGAGCCCCCCCACACCTCCCTTCTTGCACCCACTCTCCTCCTCCTCCTCTGTTTCTTCTTCTTCTCTCTCTGTCTCTCTCTCTCCACCCCCCCCCCACCCGGTTTTCCTTTTCATTCCTGGCTTCTTGCTTTGATAGGATTGAAGCCACAACCATTTAAAAGGGGAGAGGGAGGAGAAAGGAGCGGGGGGGGGAGAGAGAGAGAGAAGAGAGAGTCGATGTCCATCTTTTAAAGGAGGGGAGAAGGAGAAGGAGAGGGGAGGAAGAAAAAAGAAAAGACCGGGGGGAGAGAGAAAGGAGTGTTTTGGAGAAGGGGTGGCGGTGTTTGATCATCACACACACCCCTTCTCTCTCTCTTTCTCTCTCCCTCTCTCCTCCCCCCCTTCCAATTTCAAACTACCACCGGGTTGTTGATATTTTTTTTCCCCTACAAGGACCATCAGTCACTTGAAGTCTGACACCTCTCAGCACTTGATGGGCAGCTACGACAGCCAAAAGGCAGAAGAAAGGGTCTACTTGGGAGAAAGAAGATACCCACAAGCAAGGAAATAAGGAACTCTAGCCTCCCCCCCCCATGCAAACACATCCACGCATATCTGTCACCCCGGCATTTCACTAGCAAGCTGGTTTAGGTTTGTTTTCTATATCTGTACGTGTGTGTGTGTAAAAGGTTAGCTTTTTTTCCCCTCTCTCTTTTTTGGGGGGCTATTTTCAAAAAATTATTCTTGCTGCTGAGCGATCCACAGAGAAACCGGCCGTCCCTTAAAGGAAAATAGGTTGTTTCCTCCCCCACCAAAACAAAACAAAACAAAAACCCCTACCCAAGGCAACAAAAGCCAAACTGTTTGAAACAGTTTCCATCTCTCACTTGGTTGATCTTCTTGGAGCGATGGGGTCAGAGAGGGGGCCAAAATGAAAGGTCTCCTCTTTGAAAAGGACTGAAGTTTCTCTGGCCCCCTCAGAGCCGCCTCCCCCCAAGGGGGAGAAGCAAGACGGAAAGAAAGCCCGAGAGAACAAACTTCCGAGCGTCTGATGGCACAAAGGGTAAGTGATGGCGAGGATGATGATGGTGGTGATGATGATGATGATGATATGTTTTTGGGATAGAACTCGGTGTTGTTTGCGTCGCATGCGAAATCTGTTCTGAAAGATGTCTATCTTCTGGCCTAGACTCTTAAAAGCACACGACAAAAACTCAACACGTCAAAAAAAGGAATGATAGGTCTGCATGTTTGTGTGCGTTGTTTATAGATAGATAGTTTTCTTATTGCCTGCTCTTTCGGAGAAGAAAAATAACTTTGTGGTTTGTGAAGTTAGTTAACTCTAGAACTCACAGCTATAAACTCAGACAGGGCTTGAACCTGCCTGCTGCCTTTAAAACAGCCTCCATCCCTCCCTCCTTCAACACTTCCCATCTCAACTTCTTATTTGTAAATATTTGTCTCTTCCCTCCCTCCGCCCACCCCGGGGTTTGATTGGCAAGTGTCAAATGGAAATTTTTGGATGGGGAAAAAAGAAAAGAGAGTGGAATGCCACTTTTGAAATATATATATATATTTAAAAACATGTTCATTTCCAGTAAATTAGCTGTCACCCTTAGTCAATATAAATAGAGGCACGCCTCATTCTCGGGTTAACTGTGGTTTAAGAGATATGGCTTTAAAAAACAACAACATCCGACTAAATATTGACCGGTGTTTTGAAGCGTCTCTATAGCAAATTTCAGCAAAATAGATGCATTGGGTATAGGCTATTTAAGAACAAAACCAAAAAAAGCAGCCCGGGACAAAACCTCTCTCATGCAGGGCAAACTATTTCTTGACTTTCTCCGTCTAGCCTTTTTGCTTTGATTCCACGTTGCTCATTTGAAAGCCTCAATGGGGCTGCTTTGTGGCATTTTGCGATGCCTTTCTGAAGTTTTTCGACTCCTTTTTCTCCTCTGACCCCCCTCCGTGGAGCGGCAGAAAAGATCTGACTGGTCTGAAAGGCTGAGGTTAATGTGTCTTCAATGTGGCCGGTTGTAAGAAATTCAGGAAACTTTTCATGGGACTCTAATTCCCAAACCGCCACCGTTTATTTTGTATGGGGGGGGAAATGCTTCAGTACCCACCCCCTCCCCACTATTTTGAAATTCATCCATTGCATTTGGATCTGGAGGGGAACTACAATTCCTTGCAACAGAGACAGAACGAGCTACTTCCTTCTGCAAAAAAGTCTCTCAATTTCCCCCCACCCACCACCCACCCAACTTCTCCATTGCAGCTCGCACCAACATTTTTTAATTCAAAAAGAATCTCTGCCGCTTTATTTTAAAATTCCTGTCCATTCTGACTAAGTTTTCAAACTTTAGAAATCAACTGTTTCTCTAGGCAAAAGCGGAAGGGCGTGGGTGTGTTGGAAATCTTTCACATACTTACACCTAGGAGAAACTCTGATAAGATAATTCAAAATATGAGTGTGCTCAATTATTGTTTTGCAGCCAGCATTTGTGCCATCACCTACACCTGAACAATTTAAATTACTGTTGTTGTTGTTGTTGTTCATTCAAAAGTCCCATACCCAGAGCATATGTGGGGCATTTAAAAGGCATTCATTCATTTAATTATTTGATATTGTGTATTTTGCACCAGTTGAAAGAGAGGTCTGTGGAGTTTCAAGCGAGGTTTTGCGAAACGAGAGAGAGAGAGAAAGAAATAACGTCAAACGGCCCATAAGATCCTGAGATACGGCATGATTTAAATGAGAATAGTTGGCAGGGTGAAAAAATTTCACACTTTTTCTTTTTTTTTTGCTACCCCCTCCCCACGAAAGGGGGACGGGAGATGTGAGAAGAAGAGAATGTTTTTGTTCTATTTAAAAAGAACATTGAAGTTTCGAAAAGTGCCTGGCGGGGTTTAATGAGTTATAAAGGGGTTGACTGTACTCCCTTTAAGGAGGAAAAAAGCGAGCGAGAGAGAGATCATTGGGGCAAAAAAATGTAGGTGTTGATTTTTTCTTAGGGTGACAACTAGTCCGGGAAAGGATGAAGATGACCTGCGAGTAACGGGGGGACGGGGACAGTTCATTCAGGAATTAAATCCAAGCTTATTTGAAAGCACCCTTGCAGGAAGCGTGGAAAACAGGCAGATTCCCAGTGTTGAAAGATAATAATAATAATAATAATAATAATAATAATAATAATAATAATAATAATAGTTTCCTTCTTGGATAATTCAGTCCCAGGACAGAAGTGTGATTGTGTGCGTGCGTGAGTTTGATCTCTCCAAAGTTCAGTGCCTCCCCGGCCAGGAAAAATGCTTTCTCACTTCTTTTAAAGTTTGCAAAGAAGCGATGCAGCCTCCGGTCCACTAGCAAAAACAAAAGCAATTGGGGTTTAAGGAAGCTAGATCCCCCCCAAGGTGTTTTGCAGTTTGAGGGTGTATCAAACTGCAAGCGAAATTAGCAGCTTTCCCACCTGATTTGCAAGTAACTTTTTTGGGGGGGGGCTGGTGGGGGTCTTCTAGGGGCTGTGTTTTCTATGGGGGAAAAAAAGACTACGGCGCCCAGTACTTGGGAGTGCGACGCTGCGCGCAGGCCTTGGAGACGGAGGCTGAAATTAACAAGACCGGCTTCGTGAAATTGACGAGCGCTGGCGTGAAATTGACTTAAGTGGCCGAAGGCACAAAAGAGGAGACATTTGTGGCGAGAGATGGCGAAAGTTTGGGGGCTGTTGTGAGAGGCGGCTGGAAAGAAATGGCCGGTGGTCTCCTGAGTGGAGGATTAAGGGCAAAGCTGGTCGTTGGTGTATGGATGCTGCTGCTAAGCTTTATTTTAATTTTTATTTATTTTGAGGGGGGTGCAGAAGAACGACAAACAAAACTAGCAAATGTTCGACCCAAGTGGAAAACTCGGGAAAGTCGTGATGTCGGTGGGAAAAGATCAGGACGCGGGGAGATTTAGATAATAACTAAGGGTTGTGTCTATATATTTGTGCTCCCCCCCTCAATACTTCGCCCCAAGTTCCTCTCTGAGATGAAAACCTTCCCAAAATTTGCTTTTTAAAAGTCGGTAATTTGAAAGGCATCTTTCTTTGTATCACACACACCAATGCGACTTTTTAGGAGTGCTTATATACGGGTTTCCCTGGTGTCTGGCTGTGGGCCATTTATTCGCCCTTTGGGGATGCGAAATTGGCTAAATGCGTCTAGATCGGATGTCTAAACTTTCTCTTTCTTTCTGTCTGTCTCTCTTCGCCCCCCACTTCGGCCCGTTTTCGCACCTGGGTCTTCTTTACCTCCAGTACGATGACTTGGTACATTACGCCGGAATGGACGGGGTCTCTCTGCCGGGCTTCGGAGACCCACACACGGGCCGGGGTCTGCAACACCACGCTCTGAACCAGGGGGGCCCTTACGGATCCGCCGGAGTGAACCACCGGCCCGGCTTGCCCCCGGGGCTGGGCACCAACGACGCCTTGAAGAGAGAGAAGGATGAGATTTATGGGTGAGTCCGGCTCCCGCTCAGTCCCTCGAGAAAGGACGGCGGGAGGGGGGAGGGGGGTTGGCAGAGGTTCGGGTGATGAGCCCAACTCGCCTTGAAAACTTGTGCGCGCAACTCTTTGGCATCGGGGATCGGTCCCCCTCCTCTTCTCCAAATCCTCTTTGGATATTGGAGAAAGGGAGTAGAAGGGTGGTGGAAACATCTGCGCCCTGATCCGAAGCCTGCCTCCTCGGGAGTATATGCCTCTGTGCTCTAGGGGGCTTCCCACCAAAGGAAACGGGCCGCAGCAAGACTCAAAACTTCTTTTGCAGCGGCTGCACCCCCGCTGCTTGTTCGCTTACTTCGGGGTGAACCAGGCGGAGCCTGCTCCTGCTTGCACGGGGGACTTACTCCCGAGGAATCGTGCTGCAAAGTCGCAACCCGCCCGCCCCCCCCCCGCCCCCAATGCGCGCTCACTTGGAAGGAAACCTCTCTGAAGCCAAAGGGGCTGCTTCCCAGTTAGACGTGCAGACGATCCGACCGCAAATCTGATATATTCCAACCGGGATATTTCTCTAAATTCAGCTGGATCTCGCTCTCTCACACACAAACTCTTAGCGGATCGAAGATGTTCCCTTCCGGTAGATCTGTCCTCAGGCTTCTCCCCCTTCCCCCAGGAAAGAGGGTTATTATCGTGTTTGCTTAATTGATCGATTCGGTGGGACTTGACTTCCCTGCGGGTCTCCCCGTCTTGCTTTCCCCAGGGAGCGTAAATAGTGGGGTCCCCCACTCCACCCCCACCCACCCCAGTCTCGTGCACACCTTATCCTTTGCAGCCGGATCCTCTGGGTGTTTATTCGTTAGTATTTTCCTATGTGCTGCTAGTATTTTCCTTACTCCCGGGTAAGTCTGCCGAGGACCGCAGCCTGAATTAACTGTCCTCTCCGTAATCGGTTTGTTTGGTGACTCCAACCAGACAGAGTTGATTTACAAGGGGCATTTTCTGCTTGGGTTCCGCATGGGATTTCTAGAACATCTGCACGCCTCGAGATTTATTTAGGCGTCTGCGGTTTCTAAGACTTCAGTTTATCCTCGCGCTTTTCTCCGTGGGGCGAAAAGGATCTGACGATCCAGTGGGTTGTATATCTTTTTCTCTCGCGCTATCCATTCCGCATGTTTCTTCATGCCAAGGAATGATAGGATTCGCGTCTCCTGTTGCTGGCTAGCTAGATTTTCCTTCCTCCTGTGCGCTTATGATTCCCAATCTTAGGTGGGTGTCTCTCCTCCTTTCCAAAAGGTCCGTTCCTCTTTTTGGCTGCCCGTCTCAGGATTTCCATAGCAGATGAAATGCTCTCGGGATTTCCGGGCCTCTTTTTTTTAGTTTCCACCAATCCTACCGTATAGAAACCACACACACACACACACACACACACACACACCCTTCTGAAGGCTTTTTGTTTCCTGCTAGAGGGATAGGGGCGAACCCTCCGACGATCGCAAGAAATAAGAAGCGGGAAAGCAACGGAGGTCATACTGTACTATTGAAATCTCAGGATTTCACTAAGACCTCGGAACAGCAGATGACAGAACATGAGGAAGATGCCTTATTCCAAGTCCATTGGGTCCAGCTAGCTCGGAAACCTGGCTCTCCGAGGTTTCAGACGGGGTTTTCCCCGGCCCTACCTGGCGATGCCATGGAGAACCGAACCAGGGACCTTCCTCAATGCGAAACAGATGCGCATCTACTGAGCCTCGGCCAGCTGTGGAAAGCCGGAGGGCGGCAGGTTGGCAAAAGCAGAGGACGCCGGGGAGGCGGGATTGGGGGGGGCAAAGGGACACTGGAAGGTGCTTTATCCTGAGTCAGGCCCCATTTGGCTCTGCCTTGCCCGCTCTGGCTGGCAGCGGCAGTGATTCTCAGGGTTTCAGGCAGGGGATGATTCAAACCCGCACCCCAAGTGGAGATGCCGGGGTGCATGAAAAGCAGATGCTCTGCCACTGAGCCTCAGCCCCTCCTCCTCCTTATTAATTATTATTATTATTATTATTATTATCATCACCATCATCATTTGCTGCTATTATCATCCTGTGGTTGAGAAGCGAGCAGAAAGAGACTCCAAAGTGCGCAGCTCAGCTGAAAGGGTGGTGGAGAGGATTAAAAAATATATAGAGTGATTGAAAACAACAGCGCTTCCGTGTGAATCAGCCCAAGGATCAGACCCTCCTTGCAGAGGTGGCCCCTTCCTTCCCAGGCTTGAGAAGAGGCAGTTGACTCAGATTTGGGGCATCAGCAAAGGAATGGCAAGGCTGGGAGGCGGCTGTGTCCCAGGGGAGAACAGTCCCTTCGCTCTCTTCTCTTCCCTCGCCCCCCCAACTCCAGCCTCAGTTCCCCCATCTGTAAAACGGGACTAACAGCGGACTTCTCAGAGCAGGTTTGCGAGGTGTGAGACTAGGATTTGCGGCAGGAGCTTTTGAACGGAAGGAGGAGGAATCTTTTTCGGGGTGTGGGTGTGTGACAAATTCATGGAGCAGCGTGGACAAATTCATGGATCCCGCGTGAACTGGATCCTAAGACGGAGATTCGCAAGCCCCGTTCTAAGTTATGAGCTTCCCAGAGGTGTAAGGCTGGGCAGGAAAGGGGACCTTGGGTTAAAGGGTCTTTTCGTTTCATCCCACATGACGATCCTTGTAGAATTCCCCACAAAGGGGTTGCTACACACCACCTCCACCACCCCAGTTGAAAAAGGCATTTAATAAAACGGGCATAAAAATTATTTTTCACTGCGGGGTGTGTGTCTTAGCATGCAGCGTTTTACAAAGTGCCTTTTGTTGCTCTTTGCGCTGGATCGGTCCCAGCGAACAGGTGGGGAGCTCCAGATCAGGGTTTGTGCTGCAGTTTTTTTTTTCAGAGCAGAGGTGAAGTAAGTGTGTGTGTGTGTGTGTGTGTGTGTGTAGGTGCACGCATGATTTTGTGAGGAGAGGAGAAGTGGGCATGGATATGGCACACCCAGATCCACATCCTCAATGGATCTGGATTTATTTGAGCACCCAAGAAGGAAAAATCCAAATGAGAGTTTAAAAAAAAGTTTAGTAGATGTTTTCGTTTTTTCCTTGTTACTTTTTTTTGAAGCGAGTTTACTCAAAACCTGATTCTGGGATGTGCTTCTTGGAGCACTTTGCCTGAGACTAGAGTTAGTTTGGCATTAGAGCACAAACCCTGCTCAATCAGTCAAAAAGTCCGCTTTGCCCAGTGCCCTGTTTCCGACAGCGGCAAGTCTAGATCACTGGCATTCGGCTGGTTGGTCAGGGCTCACTATTTGGTCAAGGCCTGGTCATTTATTTATTTACTTACATTTATGACAAACTAACATTTCAAACAGAATCATCTTTACATATCATATTGACTCCCCCTCTTTCTGCAGTTCTTTATATTTACTCTATTTTCCTGCATATCCCAATCTAAATCTACTTTATATTTCATTTCCATCCATTTCATATATGTTTTCACTATATGGTCAAGGCTGGTCAAGGCCTGATCTAAGATGGGTTGCAACAGCAGCACTGCTACCAAAGAGATAATAATAATAATAATAATTATAGAGAAATGGGTCGCCAAATGTATGCTTGGCTTAAGGCGGTTACCCAGGTCTGAGAACCTTTAAGGCCCACAAGCAGGCCATGAAATTAATTGTCCTCCCCAATTGTCTGTTTGCCAGCAGTGTTTTCTGGGATATACTGCCACTGAAGAAGGAAGCTCCATTAAGCTCTGGCTTTTTGGTTGCTTCCTGTTGGGTTATCAGGCTATGTCCCACAAGCAGCTTGGGTGACCATAAACCACTCTTCTAGGTTGTCAGTGCAACCATCACGGCCACCCCATAGAGATGAGGTAGATGCTTCTGTGTGCTTCCCGGTTTTCCATGCGCAGTGGCCGTGTGGGAGAAGCCACCACAAATGCCCTGCCTCCAGCTCGTGCAGGAAACACTGTACATGCTCCCTGTGTGATTGGCAGAGCACACCCCAGCCAGGTCCCTGTGATATTGCAGAGGTGCCTATATCTTGGATCGCAAACAGGGTCCTTGTAAGAACATAAGAATGTGAGGTCGGCCTGCTGGACCAGGCAAAAGGCCCAGCTAGTCCAGCATCCTGTTGCACAGTGGCCAGATTCCTCTGGGAAGCTGGCATGCTGGTTATGAACGCAACCTCAGAGCCCATAGCAACATTGCCGGCCCGAGGAGCCGCTTAGATGGGCTGGGTGGCTAGATAAGCCTTCTCTGAGTACTTTTTTATGCCAGCTTCCAGTTGCAAAGGTGCTCTTTCTGCTCCTCCTTGTGAGCTACAGACTTAATGCCGTTGCTCATCTGGAATCCCTCTTCCACCGGCTCTTCTGTGAGTAAAAAGAGTGGATCAGCCTAGTCCAAGCTGGGGCCCTTCAGATGTTTTAGACTCCCAGTCCTATCAGTGATGGGAGCTGGAGTCCAGAACATCTAGAGGACTCCAAGCTTGGGTGTATTGCCGCATGCTTTGACCTCTAGGGATTAGGAGGGAGGAGGCAAATCTCAAATGGGAGTCTCAAGAGAGGCAACGGGAAGAAGCTAGGCGACGGTGGGAAGGCGCAGTCTATTTCTGAACCTGGGGACAAGATGTAGCTGAAAGGTGCCGATTTGTGAGACCGTGTTGAGTGTTTCCCCCCTATGGTGGAAGTCTGTACAGTTCTCAGGTGACCTGCTGCCTAGGTGTTGACCAGACATTGGCCTGCTTAAGCTCCAGCAAGGTTGTGCCATCATGTGGCTTTGGACTGCGCCCTAGGGACCTCACCTGCCTTACTTGGAAGCGAGTTCCATTTGCATCCATGGGTGGCATCTCATGCTAGTCCCATTCAGAGCAGACTCGTTCAAACTAAGTTTGGTCCATTGGTTTCAATGGGACTTCGTAACTCTTAGCTGCATACAACCCAGTGCCACATAACTTCCATATAATGGACACAATCCATCAAAATGTGCAGTGCAATCAACGTCCAGCTCATTTCAATGGAACATACTTCCCAGTTACAGTGTGTAGGGCTTAGGAAGCTGCCTTCTATTGGGTTAAGACCACTGGTCTGTCTCACCTGGTATTGTCTTCCCGGATTGGCAGCTGCTCTTCAGGTCTGGGGTTCCAGGCAGAGATCCTTCCTAGCCTTATCTGAAGAGAGATTCATCCCAGGATCAAACCTGGAAATTCCCGCAAGGAAGGCAAATGCTGTGCCACTGGGTTGCAGCCCTAAACCGTGACTTCAGCTTTAGTTCTGACTAATGGCAATGACAGCAACCTCGGTACATTTACTCAGAAGTAAGTCTTGAAGAGTTCAATGGGACTTGAGTAAATCCCCAGTCAATGTGGGTTAGGACTGGGCTGCAGGACCCTTCTTTAAAAGGCACAGGACTGAACTTGGTGATAACTCAATTGTTTTGCTCACACCGCACTGGTGTAAATTTGGGGTTTGCTACCAAATGTAAGTAAGTAATTAAGTAAGTAAATTTTTATTTATACCCCGCCCTCCCCGGCCAAGGCCAGGCTCACGGCGGCTAACATTAAATATCAAATACATTAAAACACAATCAAACAATTGATTAAAATACAGCTTAAAAATTAGAATCAGGATAAAATTAAATGACTGCCTACGACTTACAACCATAGGGGTCGGGAACCTCAAGTATTCATCAGGGCCAGCTATCCATATTGGTAGATGAAGATGTCAAGTCCCACAGGGCCCTGGTCTCCTGCGATAGAGTGTTCCACCAGGCTGGGGGCAAAGCCATTGCGGATCTTCAGCCAATCCCAGCTCCCTGTATGGGGCATAAGTTTATTCTATTCACGCTGCTTTTTTTTTTTTAAAAAAAGTTAAAATACAATGCACAATGTTTTCCTTAGGGCATTCTCATCCCATGCATGTTTATATAGATGTAAGTCCCACTGATTTCAATGGGACCTCATCTGTGTTTAGGATTTGGGGTAGGGGGAGCGTCTGAAGATTTCTTCTCATGACCAAATTTCTCACAGCTAACATCTTTGCCCCCGCAGGGAGATTTATGGGCTGGCGTATCAGGGCTGCGGTCTTTTCGCTCCTACACCCCGGACAATTGACAGCTCTGTCATTAGGAATAGAAAGGTGTATGTTTGTTTTTGAGGCGGAAAGGCTGCTGGAAGAGAAGAATTACCCCTTTCTAAACCCCCGCTCCCTGTGCCCATTGAAATAAAAGCAATTCAGATCCCCCACCCTCTTCAGCTTCTCAGCAACCCGATTATTGGGAAATGTAATATTTCTGCATGGTTGGGTTTTTGTTATATACTGTATAGCGAATGGTTAAATATTTGCTGTGTTGAATAATTATATAAATATCTCTTTCCAAGTGTAAAGAAAATTACATTTTAAGAAGAAAAGCTTAAGGGGAAGGACACTGAGAACCGAATTCTTGCACTTTTTGTATGGAAAGCTCAGATCGAGCCCCCACCCCACCCCCAAATAAAACCAGTGTTCCTCTTCCTAGCTGTGGGTTATCAGCCAGAGTATTTGGGAATCGGATTCTGAAGACAGCACAATAACACCAGGAGAACCTTGTAGGCCAGAGGTCTGGCTAGCCCAGCATCCTGTTCATACAACCAGATGCCCCAATGGGAAGCCCCACAATCTGAACACAAGAGCACTCACAGCACTTGTGATTCCTAGCAACAGGTCCTCATTTTCACGAAAAAGGCTAAGTGCCCTTTGGCGTGCATTCTGCACCCTCGCCAGTTCTAGCCCAGGATAGAAATCACTGTAGAATCTGGTTCTGAATCAAAAGTGCTCTTCCCCCTTCGCAGCAAGGTAGGGAAATGCAGAAACTGGTTTAAAAGCGTCACTGGGGGGGTGGGGTGGGGTGGGGGGAGCAACTGGCCTCAGAGGAACATGATGGATTTCCCTTCCTTTCGCCTTCGACTTGCGCTGTTCGGTTTGAAGCTTTCCAGCCGTCTTAGAGCAAGTATATTTTTTTCCACCCTACGAGACATAAAAGTTATTTGCACCCGCCCTCCGCCATGCCCAGCCCTGCAACACCCTACCCCCAGATCCCTACTTACAGCTGGCAATGGTTTTAATTTGCAATTCCACCCCCACCCCCCTTGGAATTTGCAGTGGGGCAGAGAGGGAGAGAGAAGCTGAAATGTTGCAGGATTTTGCCTTCCCATCTTTCTTGGGGGGCAGCGGGGGATTTGTTTTGTTTTACGTAGGAGATCTAAAGTTCCGTGGAGACACTCACTTAACAGCTACACCGTGCTGGGCCTCAGCTACAAATATTTGTGTAACATATGGTGCGTGAACTTGTATGATGTATGGCTGGGAACACTCTATCCATCCAAATCTAGGGGGGAAGTGTGTGTGTGTGGGGGGGGGGAAGCAGCCGAGGGATGGCATTTACTGGTTTGCAGCTGACATTGCTCATAAGACATAAATCACAGATCAGGACGGAAGTGAGCTCCCCACCGTACCCCCAAATGAGCTCTTTGAAATAACTGTGATCCTAGCAGAAACAGTTTCTTAGATCCACATACTGCCTCCCCCCCCCTCCTTTGAACGACTTCTCTCTTGTTTTTTCAGAATTTGCTCTTCTACCAGAACGTTACTTGGCACGTAGACCAAGATTCTAAATCACAATTTTTGCATGGATTTTAAGTATTGTGGAATTGGGTTTTGTTTTTTTACAAAAGGCCCTTGCTGTTTTTATTTACTGGGTGGGGAGTTTCCTTAACACATGGAGGTTGATATCTTGACAATGCCACACTGTGGTGACTTTGAGGTGTGAACATACCATGTCATACGCCGTGTCCCAGACAGGACTTCTGAAGCCTTCGCACTGTGCGCGGGAGAGAGACGGTTTGATGGAGTTTGTCAGTTCACAAACCCGGTTTAGAGGTCTCCAGCGCTGGTGGGCCAATGCAGGGTCTGGGGATGGCAAGAGCAGATAATTATTATTATTATTATTATTATTATTATTATTAATTATAATAATATTTATACCCCGCCCATCTGGCTGGGTTTCCCTAGCCACTCTGGGCGGCTTCCAACAGAATATTAAAATACAATAATCTATTAAACATTAAATGCTTCCCTAAACAGGGCTGCCTTCAGATGTCTTCTAAAAGTCATGTAGTTTTCTCTCTCTTTGACATCTGGTGGGAGGGCGTTCCACAGGGCGGGTGCCACTACCGAGAAGGCCCTCTGCCTGGTTCCCTGTAACTTGGCTTCTCGGAGTGAAGGAACCGCCAGAAGGCCCTCAGCACTGGACCTCAGTGTCTGGGTTGAATGATGAGACATGATTCATGATTATAGTTTACTGGGTTTCCATGTGTCTTCGACTGAACAAGAGCCGTCTACAGAGCCTCTCACAGCCAAAGCTTGGTCCTGGGGCCCATATGTGAAGTTGAGATGGGGGGAAAGTGGGTCTCAGGGCATATGCAGATGATTTTTTGTTTGTTTCCAACCGTCTCTCCAAGACGTTTTTGTTTCAACAGGCTTTGCTGGATGGGCAAATGGGTCTTTACCATAAATGTCCACTTGTTAGGATTTTAGTCTTGCGTTAAATATATGGGCAGAGTGTAAATAATAAAATTGTTGTTGTTATTGTTGTTTTTTGGTTTTTGTCTTATATGCCTGGAGATGGTGGTTTAGAAGGCAGTTAATAAATCAATGGTGAGGGTATTAAGAGAGCAGCAATATGGGTTTTCATGTTATGGGTCGTATCCAATGTCAAGTTTTATTCAGAATAACCCACTGAAATTGGGCAGCAAGACTAAGGCCCATTATTTTCAATAAGTCTACTCTGAGTAGAACTTGGTTGGAGACAACGCTATGACCCTTGGGCAGCATTACCACCGCTGCCTGGCCGAGGAAAGTAAATACTGAGAACCAATGCAACTTCCCCCCCAATTTTCCATGAATTTTAATGTACAGTAATTTGTTTTTTCCTTTCAAATGGTCTCGAACACCAAGGGCCCTTTTGCCTCACTTCATGCTGGCAGCGTGGCAAGTCAGGAAATGAGGGGGAAGCACACAACTCTGTAAGAAGAGCTTATGCTCCGAGCCTCCAACTCTTTTCCAAACCCAGCGTGGTCCAGTTTTTGTTCCGAGCTGAAATGTTGGCTGGTCTCTTTGGATCTCCCACTCTGCTAGGCCCTAAACATCTCCTCTTGTGTAACAGGCATCCCTTATTCCCGCTGCTGGCCCTGGTCTTTGAAAAATGTGAGCTGGCAACCTGTTCTCCCAGGGACACTTCTGGTTCGTATCCGGGAGGAGACGTCTGCTCGTCGGATTCCTTCAACGAAGACATCGCCGTCTTTGCCAAACAGGTTGGTTTCTGGAGAATGAGAGGGGCTTGAGGGTGAGCAGAGCTGGGGAATGCTTGGCAGCATGGGCGTAGGCAGAGGGGGCAGGAGGGGGCAGTTGCCCCCCCTAGAAGCAGGGCCGCTTTACCAGCCTGCCCCACTGCCCGGTGCCGTCTCCCTTCTCCCTGGCTGGCTGTGGGGCGGGTGGAGGGAAAGCCCCAGAGCTGTGCAAAGCGTTTGGCAGGCTTTCCCTCTGCCCGCCCCACAGCCAGCTGGCTAGAGGACGTCTCCCTTCTCGCTGGCTGTGGGGCGGGTGGAGGGAAAGCCAGCCAAAGCGATCGCGGAGGGTGAGGAGGGGATCGGAACAGCCCGATTTCGGGCTGTTCCTGGCGCCCCCTCGCCCCTGCCGGTCGAGGAGGGGGAGGACGGGGTCAGAACAGCCCAATTTCGGGCTGCTCCTGGTGCCCCCTCGCCCCTGAACAACCATGGCTTTCCTTGCCCCACTGTGGTCCCTCCCCTCCTGTGCCTTGGCCCCGCCCCTTGCCCCTTGCCCCCCCTAATTTTGATCCTGGCTACGCCCCTGCTTGGCAGTAGGAAAGTAGAGGCTAGCCATGCAAATAAATCTTCTCTAAGTAACCACTCCTTAAAAATGTTCCTTAGCCAAATTGCCTACTTGTATGTATTTGTCCCTGGGGAAAAATGTCCCTGGAAAAGACCCTGATGTTGGGAAAGATGGAGGGCACAAGGAGAAGGGGACGACAGAGGACGAGATGGTTGGACAGTGTCCTCGAAGCTACCAACATGAGTTTGACTAAACTGCGGGAGGCAGTGGAAGACAGGAGTGCATGGCGTGCTCTGGTCCATGGGGTCACGAAGAGTCGGACATGACTAAACGACTAAACAACAACATGTATTTGTAGCCTTTATAAAAAAAAATATTAATAATTAAGAGCCAGGTTCTAGAAAAAGATTCCTGACTTGGGTGTCCGAAGGCAGGTCTTAACTCGCCAGAGGCAGTGGAGAGGAGCCCTGTGGCCCCTTCAAAACGACTTCTTTATCACAGCAAAATTTCGAGACTTCATGCATCCAACAAACTGGATTCTGGCCCGTGAAAGCTCATAAATTTGTTAGCCATTCCTTATTTTTATTTCATTTAACAAAGAGTTATATACCGTGTTTCTCATATTATAAGACATGTCTTATATTTATTTTTTCCTCAAAAAAACACACTATGGCTTATTTTCAAGGGATGTCTTATTTTTTTCCTCCTCCTCCTGCTGCGGCCGGCATTGCTGCTGTGCCTATCACTATGTCTTATTTTCGGGGTATGGCTTATATTCCTTGAATGCTTAAAAATTCTGCTATGGCTTATTTTATGGGTATGTCTTAAAATATGAGAAACAGGGTACTTGGCTCAAAGCTGTTTGCACAAAACGGTGTAAAATGTTCATTAAGGAAAAACAAGCTTTCAAAACAGGAAGCAGGAGAAAAATTACCAAATTGCAGAGAAAACCAATGGTTTAAAAAATAAATATGCATAATAAAATCACATGTCTGGGTAGACTTGCCTAAACAAGGAGGAGGTTTTTATTTTTAGCAAGCCAGCATGGTCAGCGGTCAAGTTTGATGGGAGTTGTAATCCCACTGCTAGAGGGAAGGGAAGGTTGAGGAAGGTTCAGCCTTCAAGGTTGGTTTACAGCGTTGAGAGGCAGAGCACCTTCCGCTGGATGCAGATTTCCCATGCAGTGCAGAAAGTCATGCTGGCCTTTTGCTTAGCTCCATGGCTTAAGGTAAGAGGGGATTTTCATTTGGACCATGGTGCAGGAGAAAAGGGTTACACACACCCATGTTACAGTCCTGATCCCCGTTGGTGGGGTTTCCTTACCTGCTGTTTCTCGATGAAAAGCAATTGCCCAACCTCCAGGGACATGCATAGTCCCTGACCTTAAAAAAAATCCTCTGTAGTTTTTTAATTGTATGGAAATTAGGGACATTTATATTCTTTTAATCCCACGTTTTTATCGTCCTACTGCCTTTATATCTTTTCCATTCTGGCAACCGGGCAGAAGAGGGTGAAACTCTCGCAAAGCTCGTAGCATTGGTAGGTTCCAATAATAATAATAATAATAATAATAATAATAATAATAATAATATATTATTTGTACCCCGCCCATCTGGCTGGGTTTCCCCAGCCACTCTGGGCAGCTTCCAACAAAGATTTAAAATACATTAAAATGTCACACTTTAAAAACTTCCCTGAACAGGGCTGCCTTCAGATGTCTTCTAAATGTCAGGTAGTTATTTATCTCTTTGACATCTGATGGGAGGGCGTTCCACAGGGTGGGTGCCACTACCAAGAAGGCCCTCTGCCTGGTTCCCTGTAACTTCACTTCTTGCAGCGAGGGAACCGCCAGAAGGCCCTCGATGCTGGACCTCAGTGTCTGGGCAGAACGATGGGGGTGGAGACGCTCCTTCAGGTATACTGGGCCAAGGCCGTTTAGGGCTTTAAAGGTCAACACCAACATGCAAGGTTTTTAGACGGGGACCCCTTTGATTAAAAGTCCACTGTTGGAATGATTGCTCAGTTAACCAATATGATGAATCAATGGAGGTCAATTTCTCCCTCATTTCATTGGAAGGCAAGCTCAAAGCCAAGATGGATCAAATGAATTGCCTAGGATGGAACAAAAAAGTGTGTGTGTTTTTTGGGTGGGGTGGGGTGGGGGGAGTAAAGTAGGTTGTACAATCCTAAAGTCTGTCACAAGGTCTCTACACTTAAAAAGGAAAAGCTGTCTCAGGAGTAGAGAATACAGAGTGGAGAAATAGCATGGGGAGAAGGAAAGGGGAGCTTAACCCTTTCCCTCCTTTATTGCAATTACCAGTACTCTGCTCCAAATCCCTGCCCCTAAGCAGCTCCTGTCCTTCTTGGTTCAAAACATTGATGTTTGAAATTCTTGCTGCTTCCAGACATCCTTTACACTGAGCATTCGCTCTAATAAGTTTGTGGGGAACTTAAGCAACATTGCGTTCAGGGCCGGATTTAGGCTTGATGAGGCCCTAAACTACTGAAAGTAATGGGGCCCTTTATATGTCCAACTGTCCTATGTCAACAACAAATTGCCGCTGTTTTTGTGTGTTGAATATATGATACCATATGGACCTAATAGGTATCTAAAGCCATTTGCACATAACAAGATACAGTATGTATTTTATCAAAAGTAATTGTTGAACTGAAATACAATTAAGAAGAAGTATATTAATAGTGAAATACAATTAAGAAGAAATATATTAATAGTGAAATAATTCCAGTCATACCTTGGTTTGTGATCGCAATTCGTTCCAGGGAGCCCGTCGCTCTCAGAGTTCGTCGTAAACCGAGGGGCTCTTCTGTGTGTGTGTGTGTGAAGTGCCAATAGAGCGCTTCTGCGCATGTGCACACTGCGCAGATCGCTTCTGCGCATCTGCGCGCCACGGAACCCGGATGTAAACACTTCCGGGACCGGCGGCGGTTGCAAACCGAGGTATGACTGTCACTATATTAAGCTCTAACTTAAAATGATTGGGGCCCCATTACTTACATCATAGGAGCCTACCAAACACAAAACACTGTTGCTGTACGTAGGTTTCATTTTAGTTGTTTTTTTATCTTATATTTTGGAAATGTACAACCAGGTTTTATTCCTTTAATTTTTGGGGGGCCCCCAAGAGAGTGGGGCCCTAAGCTATAGCTTGCTTAGCTTATACGTAAATCCGGCACTGGTTGGGTTCAACCCCTTTCCAGTACATCTCCCCTGCCAAGGGTGCTTCTGTAGTGTTGCTTTCATTATAGGTAGGCTTCCACCACATGGTGGCAAGCTCAGGAGGCACAATCAGAGCTGATTTGGCACAATCAGTCCCCAATCAGACTTTCTAGTGCAAGGAATAAGCTCAGTAAGCAGTCACTGGAAACAGTGGGATTCAAGTTGCAAGAAAGGAGATTCCGGCTCAACATCAGAAAATACTTTCTGACAGTAAGAGCTCTTGGACAGTGGAACGGTCTCCCTCAGGAGGATGTGGACTCTCTTTCCTTGGAGGTTTTAAAGCAGAGGTTGGATGGCCATCTGTCACGGATGCTATGGTTGAGATTCCTGCATTGCAGGGGGCTGGACTAGATGATTCTCGGGGTCCCTTCCAACTCTCTATGTTAACGTCACCTAACCTCCCCTGCAAGCAAATCGGAACAAATGCTTGATAAACAGGGTGTCCAGAAGCTCTTAAAAACAAGCGAGTTTATCGCACGAGTGATACTAACGAACTTTAACTGTGTAGTTTTATGGTGTTAAGCAGCATACGGAGCCAGTTGAAATAAAATAAACTGTGCAACCCGTATTTGCCACTGTGTGATGGAGTCCCACCTGACAGTCTGGAAGTGCCCCCAATGGGGAGAAAAGCCTTTGGGGATATTGGTGGTGGGGCGGTGCAGAGAGCAAACTGATGCAGAGAAATGGTGAGCCGAGAAATGGTTAAGAAACTGGTCTTTCTCAGTTCCAACCCCCCCTTTTTTTAAAGGCATAAGGCATTGTTATATGTGTTAGCAATGTGCTGTTTGTCCTTGAGATACAGCTGGGAATTAGGAAATTCCTTTTACTGGGATTTAGCTTTCCCCCGCCTTGTATCTTTTCAGCCAGTTGCCAGCACAACACAAGGGGAAATGGAGGAGTCCTCCTCACTCACCATTAAAATAAAATAAAGTAAAGTAAAATAACTGTACTCCCAAGATCAGCCTTTGCCAAGCTGATGCCCCCCAGATGTCTGGGAATGACTGGGTCTGATGGGATTTGTAGTCCAAACACATCTGGAAGGCACCAGCAAGGCAAACTTCTCCTTAGGTGAGTAAACAACTTTTGCCCTGTGCTCCAACCCCAGATCTGCCCAAAATGGACTACACACACACACACACACCACTCCATCGCAGCTCCCTCTGGATCTCCTCTTAAAGGCCACCCCCCCCCCGGTACCAGAACCAGAATTTTTGATTCTCCAAGTTGGCAGAGCCCTATCCCAGAACGGAGAGGATGAGGCCAGGCGCCTGGTTCTGTTTAGTGCCTTGAAACTATTTACTGCCGGGATTTCTCTCTCTCGTCTTTTTCGTTTCTTAAATGAGACATGTGGAGGGGGAAACTAAACTTTTGCATTTTGATACAGGGAGGGGAAATGTTGAGGAATTTTCAAAGCACAGGGGGCTCCTGGGGTGGGGTTCCCAGGATTGGGGGGGGGGTTGGAGAGAGCGAGGTTGCAAACTTTTGAAAGTGAAATATACGTTCTCCTGCCAGCTGCTGCTCTCAGGGGACGAGAGTCACATTTTTTTGCTGTTTCTTTACAGTTTCTGGGAAATGAGAGAAACAGATTTTTCAGTGATGCGCATCGATTCCTTACATTTCTCTCTATCGTGTTTTCTCCCTCTGTACTAACGCTCCTTCTGTTTTTCTTCTGTTCCCCCTTCCCATCCCAAAATGCCCATTTTTTAGGTTAGGACAGAAAAACCTTTATTTTCTTCCAATCCTGAGCTGGATAACTTGGTAAGGATGCTTTTTTTTCTCGTCTTGTTTTAAGTTTTTAAACTGCATTTCCCCTGTCCGTCTGCCAGCCTTGCCTACTCGGCATAGGACCACAAAGTATTTTCTCACATTTTAGTAATCACCCCCCACTCCCCTCCATTCAGAAAAAGTGGAGCGTAGTGGCTAGAGTATTGGTCCACGATCTGGAAGACCAAGGTTCAAGGCCTCACTTGTCCATGAAGGTCATTGGGTGACCTTGGGTGAGTCACTGCCTCTCAGCCTTATCCCACCTCACAAGATTGTTGTGGGGATTAAACAAGGAGGGGGAGAGCTCCTTGGAGGAAAAGCCGATGAATCAATTAATAAATCAATTAATATGCGTGTGCCATCCAGATGTTGTTGCATGCCAGCTCCCGGCAGCCTCACCCACCATGGTCAAGGATAATGGGAGTTGTAGTCCCGCAACACATGAAGGGCGTACGCCCATCTTAGACACACACCATCATTCCATCTTAGACACACACCTGGGACCCAGGTGGCGCTGTGGTTAAACCACTGAGCCTAGGGCTTGCCGATCAGAAGGTCGGCGGTTCGAATCCCTGTGACGGGGTGAGCTCCCGTTGCTCGGTCCCAGCTCCTGCCAACCTAGCAGTTCGAAAGCACGTCAAAATGCAAGTAGATAAATAGGAACCGCTACAGCGGGAAGGTAAACGGCGTTTCCATGTGCTGCTCTGGTTTGCCAGAAGCGGCTTTGTCATGCTGGCCACATGACCTGGAAGCTATACGCCGGCTCCCTCGGCCAATAATGTGAGATGAGCGCGCAACCCCAGAGTCGGTCATGACTGGACCTAATGGTCAGGGGTCCCTTTACCCTTTACCTATCATTCCTTTACACAAGTGGGCCGTAAATGGCAGCCAGCAGAGCCAAATCTGGATTCTGAATACCTGGCCTGCCAATGAGTCCACCAGTGATCCTCACTGCCTGCTAGCCAATTGGACACAACTTGGGTCCTTTCCGTTGAGCGTGATGCAGAGGCCAGTTGCTTAGCAAAACTGAGCAAATAAAATCCCTGGCTCTACAGTTGCTGCAGCCATCGGTCTGCTAGGAAGTCTTAGGCAAGCCGCCGCCTCTCAGCCTTAACTAGGGTAGCCACGTGTCCTACAGGAGAGCCTGGTGCTGGATCAGGCCAAAGGGATCCCATCCAGTCCGGTGTCTTGGTCTTACTGTGGTCACCCAGATACCTGTGCAAGGAGGACCCAATCACAAGAGCCATCTCCCCTCCTGCGGCTCCCAGCGACTGGGATTCAGAAGAATTGCTTTCTGGCAAGTACAGTAGCCGTTGATGGCTTTATCCTCCTTTACAAAGGAGAGTCTCTATTTGAAAGGCTGTCTGGTCCAGGCCCAGTTTAGAGACAGATAACTCTAAGAAGGAAGAGGCCTTGAAGCTGCTCGTCAACAGTTAGCTACACCTGGGCAACAGGTGAGCAGGCCCACAGCTCCCCTGGTTACAGTCTTCCTCACTCTGCTGAGATGTTTTCATTTCATTTCTAGCCCAGGTTTCCACCAAAGAGCTCAAGGTGGCGTATGTGGTTCTCTTCCTCCTCATTTTATCCTCTCAACAGCCCTGTGAGGTAGGTTAGGATGAGAGGCAGTGACTGGCCCAAGGCCACCCAGTGAATTTCACGGCTGAGCAGGGATTTGAACCCTGGTCTTCCAGGTCCTCACCCACTATTCTAACCACAACATTATAGTTATTACTCACAAATAGGTATCTGCATATCAATTGACATTTGTGCAATTTATTTCCGCCTCCCGCTTTTTTGGGGCGCATCTCCTCCTTTCTGGCGTCACAAACGTGGCCGTCCTGCTCACTCTACCCAGGTTCCCGGAAGAATGTGTTTGTTTGCCACAGCAGATGAGACGGGTGACGCTTTCCAAAGGATTGACTATAGTGCCTTTTACATGGGTTAACTCCGAACATGGATTTAAGAAGTTTTTTGCCTCAGTCCATGCATGTTTTCTTCAGAAGTAAGCTAGGATCTTCACTCTGTGCACTATATGTCCATAATAATAAGCTCGTACACCGGCTGCACCCCTTCCTTGAGATACAGTAAACCCACAACTTACATGGGCGTTGTGTTCCGGGGATCATGCCTAAAGTCAAAATTGTGCATGGTCAGAGCACATTGGGTGCAATGGCGGGTGGGATTGCCAAAGCGTTTTCTCATGGATGCCCACCCGCTTTCTAATTTTAAAATATTTTTTGCCAGGCGCATAAAGCTGAATGTGCACACAGGGCCGCCTTACCCATAGGCGCTAGGGGTGTGAGGCACCCGGGCGCTGGGCTCTCGGGGGCACCAGGCCGAGAGTCCAGGGGCCCAAGAGTTGAGTCCGGGGAAGATCCCGCCCGTCGGCCGGAGTGCCGCGGTGGGCTCTTCTGCTGTGGGCGGCTCTGCACTGTGAGTTCAGGAGCAATGGAGCCAGTGAGACGCTGAGGCGGGCGGGCAGCTCCGCCCTCCTGCGCACCTGGGACTGGGCAACCCGGGGGGGGAGGTGCTGGGCAGATCTTTGCACCCCAGTGCCGCATATGCTTAAGACAGCCCTGTGTGCACAAGTTAAATACACCAAAGTTGAGGGTTTAGTGTATCTGATTTGGCCGCAGTGACACAGGCCTAAGTTACATCCCATTGGAATGACTGTAACATGCTCTATATGGGGCTGCCTTTGGAAAATGCTCCGAAACCTCAACCGGCTCAAAGAACTGCAGCCAGATTTGTTGACCAGGGCCGGTTAGAGGGAGCAGATGACTCCCGTGCTGGAACAGCTCCACCAGCTACCGGTCTGTTTCCAGGCAGAAGAAGAAGAAGAAGAAGAAGAAGAAGAAGAAGAAGAAGAAGAAGAAGAAGAAGAAGAAGAAGAAGAAGAAGAAGAAGAAGTGTTTGGATTTGATACCCCGCTTTATCACTACCCTAAGGAGTCTCAAAACAGCTAACATTCTCCTTTCCCTTCCTCCCCCACAGCAAACACTCTGTGAGGTGAGTGGGGCTGAGAGACTTCAAAGAAGTGTGACTAGCCCAAGGTCACCCAGCAGCTGCATGTGGAGGAGCAGAGCACAGTTCAAAGTGCTGGTTATGATCTATAAAGCCCCACACCATGTAGGCCCAAGCTCTCTGAAAGACCGTATTCTCTTATATTAACTTGCCTGGGATCTTCAGGGGAGGCCTTTCTCTACATCCCGCCATCCTCACAGGAAGGCTTGGTGGGGACATGGAACAGGGCCTCCTCAGTGGCTGCTCCCAGACTTTGGAGCTCTCTCCCTAGAGAAGCTAGCCTGGCTCCCTCCTTGTTGTCGTTCTGTTGGCAGGTGAAGACCTTTTTGCTCCAACAAGCTTTTGGGAATTGACTGCTTTTAGTTAACAGGCTGGTGCCATGCTGTTTTCATTGTAATTATTGGTGTATTTATAAACAGATTTTATATATGCATATAGTTTTAATTCTATCAATGTTTAATTGCTTTTTAATGATGGATTATTCTATGTTTTTAGCAGTTCTTGATTTTGTCTGTAAGCCTCCTCGAGTCGTGTCAGGGAAAACGGCAGGCTAAAACAGCAACAGTATCACAGTCTAAGAAAAGTAATACAGTCACCAATCTTTAGCAACTACTTACAGTACTTTCTCTCTCTTTATAATTGCAGATGATCCAAGCTATTCAAGTTCTGAGATTCCACCTTCTGGAATTAGAAAAGGTACAGATGTTTGCTTTGCAATTTCTTTTATCCTTTTCCCACCTGCAAACCCTACACTCGCCCCTCAAAAAAACCCCCAAACCTCCAGACTTAGCAATTTAGAAATGAGGCAGAAGGACATAATTGATCCCTGCTTTATTAGAGGCATCCCTGATTGGAAGAGAGCTGTGCTTTCCTACAATAACTGCTGAAACCAAATGTTGGGCCAAATCAAGTTTGCTGAGAAGTCAAGTTGTGGTCAGTATGTCTTCCCTGCTGATATCCTGCCCCAAACCCTTAGAAAACGTTACTTAGGCCCACCTCCCAGTACCTGAGACTTCAGGCATTCCCCACACACCTCCAGGCTTATCATGAGGGACAGAAACTTGTCTTTATAAAAGGGAAGTTGATGGTGGGGGGGAAAGTTGAGATTCTCCACAGCAGAATTCTCAGCCTCGTAATGCAACATCTCACATATTTCTTCTGTGCTTCTGCAAAACTAGTTTTCATATAGCTCAAAGTAAAGCCTGAGGTGGTCCCTGGGAAATTTGAAAGGGTGAAAAATCCCACTATCTCAAAGTATAGGATTCTTTTAAAAAATTTTTTTTTATCAAAATCCAAGTTATCCTCCAGCAAAAAGAAAAAGAAAAAAAGTTTGCAAATAATTTCCCTTTCTCACTAGCGGCAGCAACAGCTGTCTCCAATTTTGAAGTATTTCTTCATATGGGAGTGAGAGGGGGAGAAGTTTTAAAAATAGACTCAGAGTCCAGTTCTCCATTATGCTTTTACGGCACCAGAACTCATAGATTTTCAGATAAATGCTAATCTAGTGATGCCCCCCACCCATTAATACTGATCCCGAGAGGGATGGCTAAATAATACAGAAATGATATGTCTCTGTGTTTATTTATATACAGTGGTACTTCGCAAGATGAATGCCCTGCAAGACGAATGCGTCTTGCAATCTGATGGTGACTCGCAAGACGAATTCGTTTTGCGAAAAATTTGTCTTGCGAATCGCGGTTTCCCTTAGGAATGCATTGAAATGTAATGAATGCGTTCCTATGGGCAAAAAAAGAAATTTCAATGCATTTCTATGGGAAACTGCGATTCGCAAGATGAATTTTTCGCAAAACGAATTGACTCGCGGAACGAATTAAATTCATCTTGCGAGGCACCACTGTATATATCTTGTAGGTTTTGTGGCTCGATCCACAAATCTCCTGGCCACCACAATGCTCAGGTTTTCATCCCACAGCCACCCGTTTCTGAGCTAGGCATATACACCAAGGACAGGTTGTGAGACTTTAGATCTGAGCTATCGATCCACTATATTTAGCAACAGGTAGGTAGCTGTGTTGGTCTGCCGTCGAAACAAAATAAAAATAAAATAGAAAAATTCCTTCCAGTAGCACCTTAGAGACCAACTAAGTTTGTCAGTGGTATGAGCTTTCGTGTGCATGCACACTTCTTCAGATACACTGAAGAATACACAGATACACTGAAACAGAAGTCACACCTATCAGCCCATTACCCATTCCCACCACCCTTCTTAGTAATTCCCCTCCTCACCCTCCCACTCTATATAAGGGTCTGGTGACTTCTGTTTCAGTGTATCTGAAGAAGTGTGCATGCACACGAAAGCTCACACCAATGACGAACTTAATTGGTCTCTACGGTGCTACTGGAAGGAATTTTTCTATTTTATTTCTATTTTATATTTAGCAAAGCCACTATGGCCTTGTCAATGGAAGCCACTTCAGGTTAGTGGCTCTGGTTTAGCAAACCTCATCACAGGGCCCCGGTGCTGCAGCTGAGCTGAGAGGAGCTGGTTGGCTGGCTAGGTCGCCACGAGGCACTTTGCCATGCAGCTCTGCTCCTTCGCAGCTCTCCTTTTGCTTGGATCTCAAGGTTTCTAGCTCCACGTTGACAGCTTCAATTGTTCTAGGCAAACGTAACTGAAGGCGAAGCTGCAGAAAGGCATCCAACGAGATCACACTTGGAAGCTGAGGCAGAGCATTCCTTCTGCCCGCTGCTGCCTCTCCCATCACCTTTGGCTCAGCCTAAAAGCGGCCTTCGCCAACATGGTGCCCTGTAAATATGTTGGACTACAGCTAGAGTGCGCCAGGTTGGCATAGCCTGTCTAAATAATATATCCTGGCGAGGTCTGGCCCAGAAATAAGTGTATTGTTGCTTATGCGTTTAAGTTCAGAAGAAGCTGGGTTCATCGGAGGTTGTTGCCTAGCAACCGCTCCATCTGAGCGATACCTTGGACCAGTGTCTTGGACAGGCATCCCCAAACTTCGGCCCTCCAGATGTTTTGGACTACAATTCCCATCTTCCCCAACCACTGGTCTTGTTACCTAGGAATCATGGGAGTTGTAGGCCAAAACATCTGGAAGGCCGCAGTTTGGGGGTGCCTGGTCTTGGGCCTCCTACAATCAGAAATTTGGCTATGGGTGGTTGATGTCACAGTACTTAAGATCACAGGCTGTTTGTACTGGTGTGTCAGCCCAGTTAGACTTTCATCCTTTGTATCATCAGCAAGTGTAAGAGAAGAGCAAGTAAGATTATTTGACTGAAGTTAGCTGTGCCTATTCATTTCAGTGGGCCTACTCTGAGCAGGACTAAAATTGGAAGCAAGCTTTTGGGTCTTTCCTGCAAGAGACAGGCCATGCTTCTTGGCTTAGGGTCACGTCCAAACTGGGGACCGTTGTTTGTTTTGCTCTAACAAACCACGGCCAGTAAGCCAAGGACAAACCTTGGCTACAGATCGGAGTTCCTTGGAAGGGAAACAAACCACAATCCCTGATTTGGATGTGATGCTAAGATAGGGTTCGTGGCTTGTGTCTCTCCAGCGCTAGCAGGAGTGTGGGCAGAACGAACATAACCAGATTGTGCTGTGACTTGACAGGGCCTTTTCGGTGATGGTTTCCAGGTGTGGAACACCTTCCCAGGAGAGGTGCATCTGTCTCCCTCACTGTTGAGAAAGTTATAAATATTCCTGTTTGCCCAAGCAGCTGATGGCTGATAGACACTGGCCGTAGCAACCATGAAATCAATACCTGAGGGTGGTTTGTTGCTTTTTTTATTTTTTATTTTTTAAGATGTTCTAAATGCTTTATTTTTATTGCACCATTTTAACGTTTTGATGCTCGCTGCTCTGGGCTCCTCTGGGAGGAAGCTCAGGATAGAAATTCCATGAACGAAATGAATAGATAATAAATAAATGTGGCCGCAGAAAGCTAGCAAGTCGGGGACGGACGGACTAGACTATAACCCTTCTCCCTGACGTGATCACCTTCTATGTGAAACCTGAATGTTTATCTTTACAAAAATTGAACAATCCTTTCACCTAGAAATCTAACATATCAGGGAGATGTCTCCTCCCTGACACTCCAGCTTTCGAGGCTCTTTGAGTTATTTGGTGGGCCCTGGGAAAGAGTGGGTGGTTCGGAGAAAGGTTATTTCAAGTCTACCCCCCTTTAACCAGCCCAAACCCACATGTGAAAACCCCACTGGTTGCCTCTACAGGTGGGGCATAGGGTTTTGTGTGTTTGTGTGTGTGTGTGTGTGTGTGTGTGGAAATAAAGGCACGCTCTTTGCTAGGGTAATGAGCTCGTTAGCCACACAATAAAACTCAGTGTTTGTAACCTGATAAATCCCTTGTTAATGTAATTAACCCTTTGATTCACGCAGAGGGCACCTGCTGGGAAGCAGCGGACTCTAGAAGCTGGGGTTTAATTCTTTGTCCTGGGGAAAGGGGTGTTTCTGAGTTCAGAAGAGGGAGATGGGGGTTGGTGGTGCTCTGCTGGGTCAGAGAAAAGGCTGTGGGGAGGCGAAAAGGGGAAGCGGCAGCCCCATTCAGCCACCACTGAAGTCTCTTAGATCTCTGGCATGCTAACATTAAGGGGGTTCCAAAAATTCACTAGGCAGTTACCAGATCCAGACCCGCTTAGTTTCAGCAAGGTGCTGGCTTCTTGTACGTTCAGAATAAGCCCTGGCTGGCGGTCTGTTTATTAAAAACAAAAGCCCTGCCAAGTTTCTAGAGCCTGGTGCTTCAAGAGGAGCTCTGAAAAGGGCAATGGGGCATTTATTTATTCATGTTAAAGCATTCATAAACCGATTAGTATTTCAAGAATCTCTAAGTCTAAAAAAACGAACAATATACTGTTTAAGCAAATGAAATGATAATGAAATAATAAGACTAAACTTTACAAAACCCACATATATATATAAACAGGAACAAAAACAGAGCCTGATAAAACAGCAATATAAAAGCACAGAAAAGCGAATAAAACAGAAAATCAGAGGACTTAAAAATATGTAAAATGGGGGCTTTTCTTATGAAGCAGGGAAATCCTGGGCATATAAACATACTCTCTGATTCCTGCTCTTGAACCCAGTTACTGATGTAGGAAAGGACCTTATCTGTTATGCCATGATTAGAAAGGAATAAGTCCATGAGCATTGTATATCTTGCCCCCTCCCCCCTTCCCTGAGTTCTTGGTTTCTTCCAGAACTCCTGGTTGCTTAGGGTTGGTTGACACAGTGAGCAGAATCAAATGCTCAAGCCTGGACTGTTCCATTCCAGGCTGCTGGTGGGGTAGAGGGTTGCATATTTGAATGCTCTCCCATGGGGAGGTGGAGGCAGCGGCAACTGCCCCTATTCCTGATGCAAAGTGAGGCCACCGATTTTGCAAGCCATTCTGGGTGGCAGAGTAGGAGGCAGACAGGTGTGATCCATGGGGACCACAGTCTAATAGGAAACGTGCTCCATGATGGCGAGCAGGAGATGTGTTTTCAGGAATGGGAGTGAGGTGCCTCTGCCTTGAGCATTGCAATGTCTTGACCCAGCCCAGCTTACAAATAAAACTGTGGACAAACAAGCTCGCATCCACACCGTACTTGTGAAGCACATAGCTTCCCCCAAAGAATCCTGGGAATTGTTGTTTGCCCCTCATTGATCCACTGTGTCCCAGCACCCTCAAGAAACTATAGCTCCCAGCATTCTTTGCCGGAAGCCACACGCTTTCAATGTATGGCACGAGCGTGGCTAAAGCCTATGACCCTTTTATTTTAAATTGGGGAAGTTGCTTGTGCAGATGAAACACAAAGGTGTAAGAATGGCTCTGCTGCCGGATCAGGCCACCTGCTCCAGCATCCTATGGCTGTCCAGAAGCCTCTGGGATGCTTGTGGGCAGACAACAAAGGCAGGCGCCTTCCCTACCATTGATCCCTCAGCATTTGATGTTCTCAGGTACACTACCTCTGAACATGGAGTTTCTGCTTAGTTAGCTTGCCTTAGAGATATTAAGAGACTTTCCCTCCTGTGAAATTGCCTAATCTCTTTTTAGAGTTGCTTTAAAAGGATTTTGCCAGAGCACTTGCAAGGGGGCTTCGTCAAGACCCGACAATCAGCTGCAAACCATTATTATTATTATTATTATTATTATTATTATTATTATTATTATTATTATTAAATTTGTATACTGCCCTTCTTCTGTAGTTCTTTGTGTAGAGCTGGTGGCTTAAATGGTCTGGCAGGCCAAATGGGGAAGCCTGGGGGGTTGCACCCAACACCTTGAACACCTAGACTAGTGTGGTGGTTCCTGTTGAGTTTTGTTAGGTCTGGGACAATGCCTCGTGGGTCAGGGCATGAGGTCAGTAGGGGAAAAAAGTTTGTGTGCTCTTCACCTCAAAATGCATGGTGCATTCAACAAAATACAAATGCAGGAACAGTTCTGAATGTTCAGGTAGAAGAATACTTACCAGCTGGAAATTCCTGGCTTTTAAACCAGCCACTCCGACATTTTCACTTTTGTCTTTCTTTTGGGCAGGTACATGACCTCTGTGACAATTTCTGCCACCGCTACATCACTTGCCTCAAGGGGAAGATGCCCATCGACTTGGTCATCGACGACAGAGACGGGGGCTCAAAATCCGACCTTGAAGATTTTGGCGGCTCCTGCGCCAGCCTCTCTGATCAGGTAGGACACATGTGCGGGGCATGAGCTTTGGGTAACAAGGCCCTGGCTGCAGCCGAACCGTTTGCCTGCTGCAATCATAATTTGACTTTAAGAAAAAGTTTTCTTAAAGTTTTCAAGGAGTTTTCTGCCGACATGGAAATTTGTAAATGTAGATTCTCAGGTGCGTGTCTGAATGTTGCGCTGGTGTCTGAATGTTGCGCTGGTGATCGGCGGCATCCCTAAGTCAGCTATATTGCAAAATGTTTTATAGGAAAAGTGGTGTGGTGTAAGGATCTCCCAGTGGCATTTCCATGCACAGCGCTCCCTTGATGCAAAGCATCATTCATGAGTTTGGGATGCTTATCTGCAATAGCTCATGGGTTAAAGGGCTGAAGGTTCAATCTCTAGCATCTTCAGGTAGGACTGAGAGGTGTGGGAATGTTCAGGATGGCAAGAGAGCATATATTGTTTATTAATATCCTTCCTAACTTGTGCTAGCAAGTTCCTTTACTTAGCAGAGCTTACATTCCCCCATTTTACATGCAAAGCACATAGCTGGTTGCAGGCTCGTGTGAGCCTCTCACTATTATACAATTCAATCTGTCTCAGATTGAATTGTACGTTCCTGGTAAGTTCCCTTGAATCCCTCTTAAAAGAATAAAGACACCACAATCTTATTCAAAGTCTATAAAAGTAGTAGATCTACCTCATATGGAGGAATGATCCCAGTGCTTCTGCTAACTGGGAGCTAGCAGAGGAGTCCTAGCTAGAAGCTGGTCAAACAAAGAAGGAAGTGAAAAAGAGAGAGGTGTGCTGCGTGACTCGTCCTTTTGTTACCTGGACAGGTTAGATCATGCCCACCTTCTATCACATGCAAAAGGAAGGATGCTGCAGCCCAGGAGGAACAGGAAGTTTCAACTGGCTGGACCAAACATCCCCTTGCAAGTCCACTCTAGGAAAACAAGGAATGTTGTATTTGACTGCTCCCAGTGGATTACATCCCAAAAGATGGACCCTTATCTGGAACCATGGAAAGGCACCACTAGCCAGTGTAGACAGTAATGTGCTACGTGGACCAATGGTTGGACTTGCAATACAGCAAATTCCTATTTTCCCAATAGCCAATATGCAATTGTGGTAACAGCAAATTTTCCAGATCGTTATTTCACATTGCAATTTGGAATCCTAGAGTTGTTGTGCCTGTGCCAGTTAAAGAGGATAGTGATCTGGCTTAATGCTACATTCTTTATTTACCACCCCCCCTTTTTTTTTTACAATGGGACATAGCTCTTTTCCTCCTGTGGAAACAACCTTTTATAATTAGTTATTTATTACCATTAGCTGCGCTGCCTTTTTGTGATGAAATTTTAAGCCCGTGTTTGCCGTTTTCTCTGCTCTCTCGACATGCTGGAATTCTGTTCTTTCCATCCCTGAAAAGGGGAGGTTGAAACAATCACTTTAATAAATAAGTAATCCATCATGTGACCTTGTGTTTTCTAACCATTTCTGACCAACTAGCTTGGGTCAGCTTTCTTTATGCTGGGCAAGAGTTATAAGAAGTCTTGTCTGGCCTCACAGTGCTCCCCTTTTCCCCCCTGAGAGTTAATGGCAACTTTTCAGAACCCAGTTGTTGTATCGGGGACATAACATTTGCTGCTGCAATGATGTGATCCCACCCTCTTCGGTTTAGGAAATGATAACCCCAGATATTTCTTATACAGCTGTTTCTTCCAAACATATTGACTTCAGAAGAGTCCCTTCTAGTCTTAAATCCTGCTCTTATCCAGGGCCTGCTGCTCCAGCTCCCTATTTTGTGCGTAAAAGTGTGGAGATCATAGCCTAACCTGCTTTCTCTGCTGAGAGACTCTTACTTGGCTAATATGCCCAATCTACTACTTCAGTCTGTTACAGGTACTATCTAATACACATTCTGCTTTTGTAAGAAACTACAACTAATCCAGAATATAGCTGGTGACTGGGAGCAGCTGCCGGGGCCATATAACACTGGTCCTAAATGATTTACATTGTCTCCCAGTATGTTTCTGAGCACAACTCAAAGGCTTGGTGGTGATCTTAAAATCCCTAAATGGCCTCTGCCCAGTACAGTCAAACCTCGGTTCTCGAACGGCTCCGTTTTCGAACATTTCGGCTCCTGAACGCCAAAAACCCAGAAGTAAATGCCCCGGTTTTTGAACATTTTTCAGAACCCGAACATCTGATATGGCTTCTGCTTGAGTGCAAGAAACTCTTGCAACCAATCAGAAGCCACGCCTTGGTTGGCCAACGGTCTTCCGGAACGGATTACGTTTGACAGCTGAGGTTTGACTGTATACCTGAAGGAGCGTCTCTATCCCCATTGTTCTGCCCGGACACTGAGGTCCAGCTCCGAGGGCCTTCTGCCGGTTCCCTCCCTGCGAGAAGTGAAGCTACAGGGAACCAGGCAGAGGGCCTTCTCGGTAATGGCGCCCACCCTGTGGAACGCCCTCCCACCAGATGTCAAGGAAATAAACAACTATCTGACTTGACATCTGAAGGCAGCCCTGTTTAGGGAAGTTTTTAAGGTTTGATGTTTGGTTGTGTTTTTTATATTTTGTTGGAAGCTGCCTAGAGTGGCTGGGGCAACCTAGTCAGATGAGAGGCAGATAAATAATAAAATTATTATTCTGGTAAAGGTAAAGGGACCCCTGACCATTAGGTCCAGTCGTGACTGACTCTGGGGTTGCACGCTCATCTCGCATTATTGGCTGAGGGAGCCGGCGTATAGCTTCCAGGTCATGTGGCCAGCATGACAAAGCCGCTTCTGGCAAAGCAGAGCAGCACATGGAAACGCCGTTTACCTTCCCACTTGTAGTGGTATCTATTTATCTACTTGCACTTGATGTGCTTTCGAACTGCTAGGTTGGCAGGAGCTGGGACCAAGCAACGGGAGCTCACCCCGTCACAGGGATTCGAACCGCCGACCTTCTGATCAGCAAGCCCTAGGCTCAGTGGTTTAACCACAGCGCCACCTGGGTCCCTAGTCAGATGAGAGGCAGATAAATAATAGAATTATTATTCTTATAGGTGGGGCCAAAGCAAATGTTTTCCTCTCCGCCCAACAGGGTGCCAGACTAGGGAAGAGCTCACTTTTGCCACAGATCTGAAGTGACCACTCGCAGAGAGAGGGCCCTTGAAATCAGGCCATACAGAATGACACCAATGGTCTCCACCAATGACTCCCCAATGTTTAGGAACAGAGGCTTTCCCCAGTCCTAGCTGGAGTTCCAAGGGTGCGAATCTTTTGCCTTCAAGTAGCGTTTTGCCATGCGATGATACTTTTTGTCGAGGCGGACCGAGGCGCAGAAATAACATTGGATATCCTCGGGCTACCCTACTTCTCACATAAAGCATTTTGAAATATAGCTGACTTTGGGATCTCCCCCCCCCGCCCCCGGTACCCCTTGTCCCGCCCCCCAACAGGTTTAGCAGGCTTCTGTTTGCTTCAAAAAGCCTTTTGATCGGCAGTGGCAAGGGGGAGAAAGGAGTGGTGTGTTTGCATCATACAAAGCCAACCTTATCTCTCGAGCCACTTTCCACTCTTTTTGGTCTACCTTAATTGGAGGGGGGGGAAGAGTGATTAATAATGGTGTAAAATAAATATAACCCCTTCTCTCCCAGCCCGTATGGTCACTCTCACCCCTTCCCCTGTAAGGGAAGGGGGGGAGGGGGCAACCCAGCTCTTCTTGCAACATTCATGAGCTTGAAAGAAAAGGGTCGGACATTTGGAAAATAATTACCCCTGACAGTTAGCTGGTAATGAAGGAGACGTGGTCGCCTCTTGCACTGCCCCTGATCTCTCCCCTCCCCGCCCTGGCAACTTTTTCATTTTTTCCCAAGCCCCGCTAATGCAGTCAACACATTCATTTGCCTATAGCAACTTCCTTGCATTTTTAATGTGCCCCGGGGCTATCGGGCTGGAAGCTTCGCAGAGTGGAGGGTTTTTTTGGGGGGGGTTGTTGGCGCAGGGATATGGAGGGGAGGAGGAGGAGGCTCATTCTAGCAACATCCGCAGCCCGGCATCTGAGGACCGACTCCTTTCTTAGCCGTTCATCTCCCCTTCCACGCTGAACATGAAGGGGAAAGAAAGCGCTGTCGGATGGAGCCCTGTCTTCTCCCATCACCAGCGACAGACTGCCTAAGGGAGCCTGTAAGCAAGGCCTGGTGGCCTGCCCCTGTTTTTTCACCCCACGCCCTGCTTTATCACAGGTACACTGCGTCTCTACATGGAGGTTCTGATTAGCTATTGTGCTCCAGGGCTTTCAATATGTGCCTAACCTCCCCCTTATTTTTATTTTTTTAAAACAAGTCATCTGAATTTCCCATTTTTACCCTTTGACACTGATATTTTGACCAACCTCGGTCCTCCCAATTGTAAATTGCTAGGGCTAATATTAATATTGCATTTTTTTACACCTGCAGTGGGGCCTTCCTATGAAGGGCAGGTAAGAAGTGCACTTTGGGTGAGCCTACATGCCGTGTAACTTTTGCCTGGCTTTTACCCGGGGCCAAGCCTTGACTGGGGCAGCCCTGCGGAACTCCTTGCCAATAGAAGTTTGGCAGGAGCCATTCCCTACCCATTTTTTAATGCCTTCTAATAACGGTACTATTCAGACATGCCTTTCGAACCTGAGATTCTTCGTTTGACATTCTTATTGCAGCACTGTGTTTTTCTTCCGTGTGTACTATCTTCTTGTAGGGAAGTGCGATTTTTAATAAATAGAAAAAAAAGGTAGCGGCTTTTGCTGCGGCCGTCGGTTTCATGATTGGGCGTGGGGAATGTTAATATCCCAAATCCCAAATAATAATTATTAAACATTCAAATCCCACCCCCGTTAACATGCTTCTCTCTGCTTATGCCCCTTAAGTCTCCGTTCTTTGGCTGGGGAGCCAAATCTCAGCCCTGGACTTGACTCTTAAGCGGCTCTCGTGAAATCCGCTTTGGGCAGAAGCTCCTGGGCCTGCACTTAATTAACCGCTAGTGTTGCTACCTTCGCTTCCTAGAGTTTGAAACAGCGACCCCCTGACCCCTCCCTTCCCGTTTATTGTGGTCTACAAGTGTTAGGTTCGCTTTCGAAATCCGCAGCTCCTTAACCCCCTGAACCCCCTAGGCCTCTCGCTTGTGGGGCTCCTGTGATCAGCTCTGCCAGGTTAATCAGGCAGGGCATGAGAGGGCAGGGTGGGGGCGCGGGGGACCCAGGGCTTTGTTTTAGTCCCCCGGCAAGTCTATCCGAGCCCCTTCGGTAGCTGTGCGAGAGGCCCGGTGTCCCCCTTTGAACTCTGTTCAATTGGGCAAGGGAAGGAAAGGAAGGGGGGGTCAAAATAATTACAGCCCCAGCGGAGGCGTTGTGGAAATCCCTGCTAAATCCTGGCCCCCTCCTTAAAGGATTTATGGGGAGGGGTGGAAAGGCTTGCATGGGAGAAGGAACTGGGAGCTGCGGATAAGGGAATTGCCCCCCTTTCCCCCATGGCAAGGATTCCCTGAGCTGGCAGCAGCCTCTGGACAGGCGGAAGTCGAACCGGCAAAGCTGCCACCCTTGCCGAATACCCTTGCCAGGAAAAACAAATTTCATAGAATCGTAGAGTTGGAAGGAACCCTGAGGATCATCTAGTCCAACCCCCTGCAATGCAGGAGCACGCAGCTGTCCCTTACGGGGATCAAACTTGCAACCTTGGCGTTATCAGCACCATGCTCTAATCAACTGAGCTTTATTTTGTCTGTTTGTTTCTTCCTGTTGGCGCAGGGCCAGGGTAGGGAAGAATTTGCCTTCCAATGGTCCCTGTTTACAAACACGCATGGGGTACTAATAATACCGGCCTACCTTGCAGGGATATTGGGAGGACTTTTAAGGGGGTGCAGGCAGTCTGGTGCCCTCCAAATCATTGGACTACAGTTCCCATCATGGGGAACTTTCCATACTGAGCACCCAAAGTGACTGGGGAACAGGAGTGGTGGAGAGAGAGAAACTTTCCCAGAGAACTATTTTTCTCCTCCTCCTCATATGCTCAGGGATGAGGGATGCTTCGAGGTCAATAAAGAATTAATTGCAAGGTGTTCTAATTGGTTTGCAGAATGTACATGGGCCGTCTATAAGTTTTTGTTAGCTGACGGGCGTCTATTTTGTACTGCCTTTACATTCACCTGCTCTTATTTTCTGTGTCGTGTTTAACTGGTTTTCCACGCCACGTTCCTTGCATTTTGTACCTTGCCCTGAGGTATGGGCGAGGGAGGCGATTTAGTTAGCTAATTAGTTTAATTAAGAATACAATATAGATTTGACTCTGGTTGCGTGGCATTTGGGACAGCCGAGCACTTTCAAGGATCAGCTCAGTTCTTGCAAAGCTTCTCTTCCAAGCCATTCACGGCACTCAGGAATAAGAATTGCCTTGCAGGTGACAGGTGAAGGGCTCTATATCTAATCTACCCTTCTGCTGATAACCATTCTTCCTGGGTTGGGGATGAAAGGGAAATGTGGTTCTGGGTAATATCCTGGTGCCCACTCACACAGCTAGCCTTGCCATGTGTGCTCTCTTCGCCTGCAGAACAACTCTTGGATCCGGGACCACGATGAGACGGGATCCACGCACTCGGGAACGCCGGGACCTTCCAGTGGTGGGATCGCATCGCAGAGCGGTGATAACTCCAGCGAACAAGGTAGGTTTAGCGGATGCTGGAGGGAGGAGAAAGGCTCTGCTTCCGTGGTCCTGGATTTTTTGTGTGGGCACAAGGCAAGGAGAGCATTGCAGAGAGAGCTCTTTAGGCGGAATTAAGTATCTAAAGGAAGTGTGAAAAGTGATGTCTTTGACCAAAAGCGCTAATACAGTGAAGAAATAATTTAAGAGAACAAGTGTAGAAAAAGAAAAGACATCCATCTCAACTAAAAATATTTGACACGGGTCAACAAAATAGGGAAGCTCAAGAAAAATAACTAGCAGTGGTCCACGTATAACAAAATACAGCGGTACCTCGGTTTTCGAACGTTATCCATTCCGGAAGACCGAGTTCTGAAATGTTTGAAAACCAAAAACTCAGTACGGAAGACTCGATACAGAAAGCTCAATGCGGAAGCTGGGTGGCATGTGCGACTTCTGAGGCGAGTTTGAAAACCGAAGCATTTATTTCTGGGTTTACGGAGTTCAAAAATGTTCATCAACGGAGACGTTCGAAAAACAAGGTACAATGAACCAGGTAACCTGACAATAAAATTGTTGCACGGCAACGAGAGTTAAGAAACTGAGTTGAAAAAGTCAGTTACGATCACCATAATCATGATAGTTGTTCTTAGCATTTAAATATTGCAGCCTTGCTCAGCCTGGGGTCTTCCAGATGTTTTGGACTATAACTCCCATCAGATCCAGCTTAATTAATTTGCCTTCAGTCCGGGAAGAGTGGCATTGCAGAATGACTTAACCAAGGCAAGCAAAGTCAGTCCTGAGTGAGGGGAATGCTTCCTGAATCACATTGCCCTCACTGTGAATGACGCGTGCCAACTATATGAATTCTCTCTTCTCTTTTGAGCACTCTCTTCTCTTTTGAGCCCTCCTCTCCAAAATCTGTGAAGCCAGCAATGCTTTTCGTAGCAGGCTTCTTTGCAGACAGTGCTCCCCTTCCTAATTTCAGCTTTCATATTAACTCAGCCATCTATGCCACAGCCCTGTGTGTCAGGCCATTATTTATGAGACTCGTCTTGCAAAGTAATAATAATGAGGGACGGAGGCTGAGGCAAAGAAAATGGTGGCTCGGCTGAGGCCCCCTCGTAAGATTATAACTGAGTCAGGATTTGTACTGGAGAGCTGCATGGAGCTGGCTATGGAGGGAGGGTCCCTCTGTAAAATCACGGTCCCTTGGCACAAGAGCCATGACAGACTGGAGTAATTTGTACGTTGCAGCTGCAAACTTTCACCCAGCGATGAGATGCTTCTGGGACTAAGATGCTGGTTCTAATGAAGTGAGGAGGGCCAGTCGAGTCTAGACTTACTTGTCTTGTTTTTCTACAATGTATTCAGCGGCTTGCAGAGCTATGGCCAAAGAGGGCCTTACAGAGCTTTCCATCTGAATTTAAGCAGTGTATTATGTGGGAAAGTCAGTAAAGGTTGGAGAGGAGGGCAGAGGGAAGGCTGAGCAAAGGGGGGGAATGTGAGCACATCCAGTTACATCCACTTCTTTTGGGGACCCCAGTTGTAGGATCAAAGGCTCTCAGAAAATGAGAAGATGGGGCACATCTGTGAAACCAGGCTTTGCATAGTGGTCTCCACCAGAGACAAGGTGTGTGGGGGGGATATACCTTTGGGTTCTTAACATACCCCAGCTTACCTGCATACCCTTAAACTGTGCCAAGCAGTGCTGGATTTAGAGCACTGTGGTTTGTTTCCCCGCACAGGGCACTGAGCCAACGGGGTTCAGAATTGAGAAGATCCATTTGCGGGCAGCAAATGTTGGCCTCGCTCAGGGTGCCAGACTCCTGGAGCCAAGGTCACCCAAACTTAGCGCAGAAATGATCAGCAGTGCCTCAGGATTATGAGTTCTGTGAATTTACGATGTAATCTGTGTCTTATCGGCCAACGTATGGATCAGGACGCAATTATTCTTTGGATTCCACAGTCCTTTGAATTTTGCGATGTATGAAAGAACTGTCTCATTTAGAATAAAATGGATTTCGAAGGGCAGGCCTTCAGATGAGGTGTGCTCAGAAATGCTCGTTTTGCGATAGAGCAAGTACAGTGGTGCCTCGCTAGACGAATTTAATTCGTTCCACGGGTCTTTTCTTATAACGAAAAATTCGTCTAGCGAATCCCATAGGAATGCATTGAATTTTTTTTGAATTTTTTTTTGCCCATAGGAACTCATTAATTGAATTTCAATGCATTCCTATGGGAAACCGCGATTCGCTAGACAAATTTTTCATAAAACGAATTTGTCTAGCGAGGCAACCTCCGCTCAAAAAATCATTTCGTTAAGCGGAAATTTCGTTAAGCAGGGCATTTGTTAAGTGAGGCACCACTGTATTTGAATAAGTAATTGAAAACAAGTATTTAAGGATGAATTTTCACGCTGATTTTTATTTTTTTAAAAACAACACCCCAGAGGCAACTGTAAAAACAGAACAGGCTTATGAACAAAAATGTGTGAAACCAGATTTCTCCATTGCAAGAAATTATGGTCAATATAGTCAAACCTGTCCTAAGGTGGGGTGTTTTATTTATTTTTTGGGGGGGATACAAACTGGCTTGTGTTAAGTGTTCCGGGCCTTCTCTCATCCAGCCCCCCCCCCCGCCGTGCCAACGCTCTGCTTTCCCTCCCCGTGCCTTAAGCCAGGAAGGAGATGCATCGTGGCCTCCCATCTGTGTTTTGCAATCCCTGCGCATGTGCGGAGAGGCCGTGAGTGCCCACCTACAACACCTGTGAGCGTGTGCTGCAGAAAGCCGGGGATCGCAGTTATGCTAATTAGAGTGTGAGTGTTTACACACACACACACACACACACACACACACACACACACACACGGGCCTCTGCATTCCAGCAGTCGCCATCTGTTGAGCAAATACCCTGAGAATGGGGGCATCGAACTGAAGAAAGGGGAAGCAAAGGCAGGAGGAAAGAGGAGGGCCGTGTGTGTGCTGGCAGCCCTCAAAGCTGGGGGTCGCCCTGGGAGTCACTGCGGCGGAGCTGCAAGCCGCCCCATGGAACCTCCTCCTCCGACCTTGCAAAGCGCAGAAGTCAGCCTCCAATGGGGGGGTTTGTGAGGGGGGAGCAGGCGAGGGAGAGATGAGAAAGGAGGACCAGCGTGGGAGGAGGGGTGGACTGCCCTGGGAAAAATCGAGAAACAGCATCCAGGTTTTTTAGAGGCGATGGGGTGAGCGAGGCCTCCTAGGGGAAGGAGGAAGATTTAGCCTGCTGACTTCCCGTCCCCCTCCCCCCCCAAAATGTCCTGTCTTCTTCTTGCCTCCATCCTGGTCCTTGCCTGCTGGGCCCACTCCTCTCACCAATGTGGGCGGTAAAAGGATGCGTCCGTGTTAGGAGACCTGGCGTGCAGGGCTTTTAAGGGACGAAGGGTTAACATTTCCGTCCACTACCCCCTCACTTCCTTTCACACAGTGCCCTTCAGGAAAGTTAGCCATCAGCCCAGTTGCTAATCCCTTGCAAATCAGCAAGGAGTGGTAAAATTGGCTGGGCCAGTTTTTGAGATGCTTCCGGCCTGGAGGGTTTGCCTTCCTTTGACCGCTTGGAGAGCTTGGGAGCAAATATGGTGCTGGTGAGTGTGAATTAAGCTCTACCCCATGGGTAGGCCCAATCGCCTTCTAAATCCGGCCCACGGATGGTCCAGGAATCAGCGTGTTTTTACATGAGTAGAATGTGTCCTTTTATTTAAAACCAATCTCTGGGTTATTTGTGGGGCCTGCCTGGTGTTTTGACATGAGTAGAATGTGTGCTTTTATTTAAAATGTATCTCTGGGTTATTTGTGGGGCTTAGGAATTTGTTCATTCCCCTCAGCCCAAAAATATAGTCTGGCCCTCCACAAGGTCTGAGGGACAGTGGACCAGCCCCCTGCTGAAAAAGTTTGCTGACCCCTGTCTACCCAACCTCTCTCCTTCTGTGGCTATATCAGTTGTTCCAGGCAGGGAAAGTTCAAAACAACCATTTAATTTTTATTTTTTAAAAACCAGATTAAAACACCCATCAGCATTCTTCGTACCTAGATAGGCTTGCCGAAAGAAAAAAAAATGTTTTCAGCAGGTGCTGCAAAGGTTTTGGTGAAGGTCCCTGCTTGAGATCAATAGGCAGGGAGTTCCGAAGTGGGGATGGGGGTTCGCCTAGAGCTTTGAAGGCCCCACCCATCAAGAGACCATCACCAGCTGAAACCCACTTCTTTTTTGGCCCAGTTCCCCACCCTGCTCTTCTAACCACTAAGCATTGGCTTGTCCCCAATGTTAGTCCTGCCCAGAGCAGACCCACTGAAATGAACAAGTCTGAGCTTGGGCCAGGGGTTCCCAACAAAATTTTCTCGAGGACCCCTCATCGAGCCGCTATTGTGACAAGGACCCCCATTAATTCCTAATCCTAAAATTAAAAAGTGAGAGCCAAATTAAGAGTCTTTTTATATTTTATATTTATACGTTTTTTACAGTTCTTCCTCTTCATCTGTAGGCCTTTGTCGTTTTAACGAACCACTTTTTAACCAACGGTCCATTTTTAACTACGCGAACTGTAGCTTCCGCGAAAAACAACGCTTTGTTTACGAACACTACTGTTTTGCAAAGAGGCAGCGCGCGCCAGGGAGGAGGGAGGGGAATGGAGAAGACAGGGTACCTGCGCAGTAGCGCACAAATGAAGCCGACGCGCGCAAAGCATCTTGGGGAGGTGAGCGTTAGTAGAATGCGCGCGCTGCCTCTTTGCAAATCAGTAGTGTTTGTAAAGCGTCACCTAACGGCATACAGCAGAACTACTGCCTCTATCTAATTCTAGTTTTGCGCTAGACTCTGCTCATGCAGGAAGCGGCCAAAACAAAAAATCTGTTATCATACGAAATATATTTAATATATTTTTTATTCTAATAGCATCTTGCGGACCCCTCTGGCATAGCTCGCGGACCCCTGGGGGTCCCCGGACCACCTGTTGGGAACCACTGGCTTGGGCCATTCATTGCAATGGGTCTACTTTGAGCACAGCTTGGTTGGAGACTCGACATCCATAAACCTGTCTGCAGGCCTCCAGAGACAGGCCTGGTTACTCATGGCAGGAACAGAAAGAAGCCGGCCCCGTGTGTGTGTGTGTGTGTGTGTGTGTGTGTGTGTGTGTGTGTCCCCTTTCCTCTCATTCCAAGCAGAATGGTGACGTTCCAAGGGTCAAGGGGTCGGCGCCTAAACGGGAAGGGGAGGGGCAGCTTGCTTTTTGCAAAGCGAAATGCAGGGGGGAGGGCTGGGTGTTTCTTGCTGCCCACCAGCGGCTGATCAAGCCGACATTTTTGCCCGACATTCCATTCCTTCTCTGGGTCAGTCGGCTTCCCTGGCTGCCCGTGGATTGGGGAAGTTACAGGGGACAGATGCATGCAACAAAAGACACACACACACACACACCAGCCCCAGCTTAAGTAGCAATGGGTTAGGTAATAATAATGATAATATGCCACCTTTCGCCAGAAAACTGCAGAGCGGCTTGCAGCATGCAAGACAAATTTCACAACATAACATCTATGTAACATCTAACTCAAAATAATTATACAAATGCAATCATTTTAAGGAATGCATAATGAAACGCGAATTCTCATAAAAGCAACAGCATAAATAGAAGAGAAAATCAGCAGCAGGGTATCTAAACTATAAAGGCAGCCCACAGATGCAGAATCTTCTGTCAAAGGTAGCTCTTGATCCTGGCTACCTATAGAAAAATGACAGAGTTTCCCAGCTCTTCACCTGAGGGCTTTCCTTCCCTCTCCTAGTCTCTCACCCTAGGTGAGCTTCGCTTCCCTGCTTCTCTCTCAGGGCACTTAGCACTAAAACGTTCCCGTGCATTAACCCAACTCTTTACTGTGTACACCTCTAAAGCACATTTGAAGCACATTGCGCTACTGAGTACTGGATAAAAGGCTTGGTAAATTTAGGAACCGTTTTGCAGCTCCGAAGTACGGTATGTTCCTCTGGATTCAATGGGACTTAACCCCAGGTAAGTTTGTACTAGCGGTGCAGCCTTGATTGCATTGTGTGTGCAAATATGACCCGAGCATCCATGTATGTGCTCGTGCCAATGTATATACCATGAAAAGGAAGAGGGCCGGAGTCAAATTGACTGGACCAGAAGCGCCTCAAAATCTGGTCTAGTCAATTTCTGCACTCCACTGAATTGCAAAGGATTGGCATCTTGACAGATAAACTAACTTTCTGAAGGACAACTGTGAGAAAGGGGATGAGAGTTACGCCAGTCTGGGCTGCCCCACCCATGAGGCAAGCTGAGGCAACTGCCTCAGGCGGCAGGTCCACTGGAGCAGCAGATTCTGGTGTCAATCTTTCTTCTTGTTCCTGATGCAGAGCTTCCCTGCCCCCTTCTTCCTTGACGGGGAGGGGGGCAGCATTTTGGGGTCCGCCTCAGGTATATTGGGCTGGCCCTGGGACCTGGGTTTTACCCTTCTCCAAACCAGACTCTTGTGTCCAGGTTGGCAACAGATGTGAGATCAGGTAGCATCTCTCAGTGGGGTTGGTTTGGGCCTAGTGCAGGGGTCAGCAAACTTTTTCAGCAGGGGTCCGGTCCACTGTCCCTCAGACCTTGTGGGGGGGGGCAGACTATATTTTGGGGGCAGGGGATGAACCAATTCCTATGCCCCACAAATAACCCAGAGATGCATTTTAAATAAAAGGGCACATTCTTCTCATGTAAGAACACGCTGATTCCCGGACCGTCTGCGGGCCGGATTTAGAAGGCGATTGAGCCAGATCCGGCCCCTGGGCCTGAGTTGGCCTACCCATGGCCTAGTGGCTTCCAGGTGCCAACTCTTAGAGTGGGATAATAAATTCAGACCCTCCAAGTGTCCCTATTTCCCCTGATTTAGAGAAGCCATCCTGGTTTCTGATTTGATCCCGGAATGTCCTGCTTTTCCTTAGGATTCCCCTATTTTCAATGGAGAAATGTTGGAGGGTATGGAGTTATCCTGTACAGGGAAGGGTTTTTTGTTTATTTATTTTTTTAAAAAAATGTTTTTATGCCTGTTGAAAGCTGCCCAGAGCGGCTGGGGCAACCCAGTCAGATGTGTGGGGTATAAATAGTAAAATTGTCATTATGGAATGGGACGTCCCTATTTTCGTCAGAGAAATGTTGGAGGGTATGTAAATTAGTCCTTCAAAGGGTATGTAAATTGGTTTTCCCAGTAGTGATGTATGGAAGTGAGAGCTGGACCATAAAGAAGGCTGATCGCCAAAGAATTGATGCTTTTGAATTATGGTGCTGGAGGAGACTCTTGAGAGTCCCATGGACTGCAAGAAGATCAAACCTATCCATTCTTAAGGAAATCAGCCCTGAGTGCTCACTGGAAGGACAGATCCTGAAGCTGAGGCTCCAATACTTTGGCCACCTCATGAGAAGAGAAGACTCCCTGGGAAAGACCCTGATGTTGGGAAAGATTGAGGGCACAAGGAGAAGGGGATGACAGAGGACGGGATGGTTGGACAGTGTTTTCGAAGCCACCAACAAGAGTCTGACCAAACTGTGGGAGGCAGTGGAAGACAGGAGTGCCTGGCGTGCTATGGTCCATGGGGTCACGAAGAGTCGGACAAGACTAAATGACTAAACAACAACAACAACAACATGTAAATTAGGAATGAGGGGAGAAATTAGAGGGATTTTCCTCTGAGATCAGGCTCCTTTATTCCAATAATAATAATAATAATAATAATAATAATAATAATAATAATAATAATAATAATGTGTTTACACAACTAGCTTAGGCTGGGATCTGTGCCCCTGTGGTGCTAAAGCAGGCACCCCCAAACTTTGGCCCTCCAGATGTTTTGGACTACAATTCCCATCATCCCTGACCACTGGTCCTGTTAGCTAGGGATCATGGGAGTTGTAAGGCCAAAACATCTGGAGGGCCGCAGTTTGGGGATGCCAGTGCTAAAGGGTACTTTGCTCATTTGTATTTGTGGATAAGAAAACTCTGGATCATCTGGGAAGGCCTGGGCTAAAGTCCTACCTCTGGTTCCACTGGAAAGCTGCCATTTCTAAGCCTCGGTTTTCCCTGTCTGTGAAATGGGGGAATACTGCATTGAGGACACATGAGAGAGCTGCATTTTTATCTTAGGACTGCAACCTTTCACTAATAGGTTAGTCAACAAAATCATTTTGTAATTTGATTAGTGCTGGCTAAGCAAAAGAGTAAAGGCACATTTTAATTCTGGGTTAGGACGTTAAGACACCTGCTTGTTTATGTTTTGAAACTAGTTCCCATATGTGACTAACAACGGGGAATGGCAAAGTAGAAATATCAAAGCCTTCTCTTTCCTGAAACAAGGAGGAGGAGCTTTCATTTATTAAATAGCAAATCATTTCAAAATGGGATCTATTTTTGGTAATGTGCACATTTATTTCAACTTAATTAGATAAAAGACAGACAATTAATCAAATAAGCACCCGGAATACAGTATAAAAGCTTGTTTTTTTCTAGGTTCAGATATTGTGTTTCTTCATTTAGGAAGAGTGTGCACTGTCTGTTCTGTGGCAGAACACAGAAGTGAGAGCCTCCTTGAAGCACACTGTTTCCCCCCCAGCCTGCTCTGCCTGGTCTAGTCATAAACCATAAATCCACCTATAATGTGGTAAGCAGACAAGAAAGGTGTAGAAGGGTACTGCCTGACCTTATCAAAGTCTCGAATCCTGGGCTCTGCAAAATAATAATAATAAAAAAATGGTGACAGTGCTCACTTCGCCAAAATTTCTTTTGGTGAGGCTCTGTTGCCATTGTGCACATCTCACTGCAGTGACGTTGCTGCAGCCTTTTTTTTCTTTTCTTTTCTTTAATCTTGGCCTTTTGGCTTGCCTGGAAAAGCCCGACCTTCCGGCTGCATCTGCACCTCGCCCTTCTGGTTTTGTTCTTTGGCAAAGAATTGTCCTTGTGCACCCCTCTGCAAGCAGAGTACTGGAAACAGAGGGCAATGGATTTTACTTTTGCATTTTGTGTGTGTGGTGGTGGGGAAGTGGGAGAGGGGAGGGAAGCAGGGTGGGGCTGGTGATCAAGTGGGGACACGGGTGATGGCTGCTGGAAGCCCCCGACAGCAGCGCTTTCTCTGATGCATAATTTACGTCCCCCTCCAGGCAGGGCTTTTAAGCTGCCTTTTAGCCGGAGGATATAAAAGCATGACAGCTGTTCCATTGGGCTAGGATTGGGCGGGTGTGGGGGGAAAAGAGACGGGATTTTATGTTTGTTAGGCGAGGCTTGTGTGCAAAGGGAGGCGGTGAGCGTGTGATAGCAGGGGGTTCCACAGTGCAGCCCCCCCCCCTTTTCTTGGGCATTGATAGGAGGGAGGAAGTTCTGTCCTCAGCTGAGGAGGTTGACTCAAAACGGGCAGAAGTCAATGGGGTTTTTCCTTGTAAGTGGAAGGATGCTACTGTGTGGGATAAGAAACCTTATTTTATTAGCTTTTAAATCTCGGCTTTCGCCCCAAAGAGCTCAAGGTGGCCGTACAGGGTTGTCCTTCCTTTTTTAAAAAATCCTGACAACAGCCACCCTGTAAGGTAGGCTAGGCTAGGCTAGGCTGAGAATGTGACTGGTTGGCCTAAGGCAGTGCTTCTCAAACTTCTTTATCTGGGCCATGTTTTCAGAAGAAGAAGAAGAAAGGCTCGCTCCACACAGAATTTCTTATTGATGACATTGGAAAACGAAAGGGAATAGCTCCTACTCGCACTTGATTTATAACACAGAACACAACTACTTTATAATATGATCACGGGGCACCCAAAAAGTATAAATGCAGCTACATAATAGCACAAATCATTGCCAATATATAATTATAAATGAGTTTTCTCCAGCTTTCCCCAAGGTTGTGCTTGATGCGCAGTCTTGATCTCATTTTGAAAACACATCTATCCATATTCTGCAAATAATTCCCCCCCCCCTCTATACTACACTGAAATGTTTAAGTGTTTCTTTGATGGTCCTTGAACTTTCCTGCCACACTTGCCACCCTCTCCTGCCACACGAGTGTGGCACACCACACCCTTTGAGAACCACTGGCCTGATGAACACTGATGTTCACTCAGTCAACATCAAGGCTGAGCAGGGCCCTTCTGCCTGGTTCTTCCTGGTCCTAAACCAACACTCCAACCACTGCACAACACTGCCTCATCTTCAGGACCTTTTGTGGTTATGCATAGGCGGTTTTAGGGAAGTGCGATTGGGTGCCGCCGAAACAATGCTGTAGAACGGAGCGCGAGAGGCAGGGGGGTCACCGAATTTTAGCACCACTGAAATTTCAGAGCCCAAAGTCTGCCACTGAGTTATGGGATGTATTTCAAATAAAGACAGCACATCATGTTCTTCCTTAGTAATCCCAGAGAGAGAGAGAGAGAGAGAGAGAGAGTGTGCCTTGCCTAAGCCTACTCAGTGAGGTGAGATTTAAAATGGGTGGGGCTTCCAAGTCCTCTGCCTCCAAATAATAATAATAATAATAATAATAATAATAATTTATTTATACCCCACCCATCTGGCTGGGTTTCCCCAGCCACTCTGGGTGGCTTCCAACAGAAATATTAGAATATACTAATTTCTTAAAGATTAAAAGCATGATATTAAAACTTGTTATGTTATACAGAAAGGTCTCCAAGCCTATTTAAAAACGTAAGCATAAGTTATAACATGCCTTACAGCATACATTATAAAACAAATATGTAGGACGTTGCCATGTGTTTTTATCTAGTTTTTTAGCTTATTGTTGATTTATCTATTTATTTAAAACACCGGCTTTAATAATTTCATTTATTTATTCTTCTTGTAAACTGCTTTGAGAGTTTTGGGGCTTTTCAATCAAACGGGATATGAATTCTATGAATTAATCAAACAAACAAACAAACAAACAAACAGATATACAGAGAATTGCGCGCAGTTCATAAGAAAGAAATACACAAGGCACCCCCTCCCCTCTGCCCCCAAATAAAGGTATGCTGTTCCCCATTCCACTGGGGGGTGTGCCTCCCCCAATATGTTTGCTGTTGATTTAGGGCAGGCATCCCCAAACTGCGGCCCTCCAGATGTTTTGGCCTACAACTCCCATGATCCCTAGCTAACAGGACCAGTGGTCAGGGAAGATGGGAATTGTAGTCCAAAACATCTGGAGGGCCGAAGTTTGGGGATGCCTGATTTAGGGCGATTCGTCATAATTTTCTTTCCACTAAGATAAATCCCAGGGCAGGGTTACAGCATAAAAAGTATAGAATAAAATAAAACAATCAGGGGTGGGGAATCCAACCACCACAGTAGCCAACTCAAATATCCCATCCCAGCACTGCAAGAGTGGCGTTGCTGGATTCCATCTCCCAGCCAGCATGGCTAATGGTCGGGGGTGATGAGAGATACAACAGCATCTGCAAGGCCACAGGTTAGCCACCTCTGAGGCTGGTTAATTATCTGATATCTGGAGTGGGTCATTATCTGAGCATCTGGTGCCTCCCTGTGGCATCTGATGGCCAACCTTTGGCCTCCCAGGTATTGCTGGATCACAGGCTCCCAATATCGCTAACCACTAGCCATGCTGGCTAGAGCAGTTGGGAGTCCAACAATGTCTGGAGGAGCCTTAGGTTCCCTTCCCTGTCTTGTCTACTTGCGAGCAGAGGAGATGCCTGTGGCCAAGTATAGAATCGTAGAGTTGGAAGGGAACCCCAAGGGTCATCCAGTCCAACCCCCTGCAATGCAGGAATCTTGGCTAAAGCATCCGTGAAAGATGGCCATCCAACCTCTGCTTAAAAACCTCCAAGGAAGGAGAATCCACAGCCTCCCAAGAGAGGTCAGAAGGTACAGTGGGACCTCGACTTATGAGCTCCTTGACATCTGACGTTTTCGACTTATGAGCGGAAAAAGTGGCCGCGTGCTTACGATTTTTCCGACATCCGAACGGAAAACCCATTCGCAGCTAGATGCGGTTTCCTCGACTTACGAGTTTTTAGATGCAGTTTCCTCGACTTGCGAATTTTCCCATTTCCAATGCATTCCTATGGGAAAGCGCTTTTCCTATGGGAAACTCGACTTACAAAGTTTTCGACCTATGAGTGTGCCTTTGGAATGGATTAAATTCGTAAATCGAGGCCCCACTGTACTTCTTGGTGTTTAGTTGGAATCTTCCATGTGATAGCCTTTAGCTATTGGAAGATGGCTACCATATCTCCTCCTCTTTTTGAGGCTAAACATACCCAGCTCCTTCAACCGTTCCCCATAAGGCTAGCCTTCTAGACCCTTGATCGCGTACGCCATTTCTCTCTCCTTTTGTGTTGATCCAGTGGACGTGTTACTAGCCCTGACTGATCACCCTGTGACAGCCAGCTCTGCCTCAAGGACACAGGCAGCCCATCTTAAATTGACGGATCGTCCGCCTGCTTTATCCCTCTTAACTCACTGCTGTTTGCTCTGACTGATGAGGCCTCTCCAGACCAGTGTTGAACCATCTAGAGATGCTACAGGTGGAAACAGCCACTTTTTGCATGCAAGACACGTTCTCTACCATGACCGCTAATGCCTGCCTAATGGACAGGCTTAGCTGGTCCTCTATGGTGGCCAGATCCGAGGAGCACCTGCTACACTGCAAACAAAAGAGAGTAGTCCTTCGCACAGTTAAACTATGGAACTCGCTGCTGCAAGCGGCTGGGGTGGTCACCAACATGGATGGCTTCAAAAGGGGATTAGATGAATTCACAGGGGATAAGTGATCAATGGCTACCAGCCACGACGGCTATGAATGCCCCCCAATAACACAGTCCCCACAGGGCTAGTTCAGATGTGTTTCCGGCACAGTTTGCTTTTAGCTGCTAGTTTAGAAATCAAGGGCTGTATGCCAAGATATCCCAAAAGAACCTCCATGCCAGATGCAGGGACAAATATAGGACATATATTACCTTTATATTCTGTTCATGAATGCCCGATCGTGTCTGTCTGGTTGCTTTGTGTAGCAGTATTCTAAACCATATGGATCCATCAAAGCAATTCATATGCATAACCTCCTTCCTGCTCTTACAGCTGTGATGCAGCAGCTGGGTCTGTAATGTTCAGCCAGCTATGCGTGTGAGCGGGTCAAAGTGAGTAGGGGGAGAAGGGAAAACTACCTAGCAGCTCACTATTCTTAAAGACCCTGATTTCAGTTTACAACAGTCCTCCCAAGGGTGAAATTCCACTACCAGCCTCTAGAGGGCCACTGACGTTTGACGCTTGATACTGTGTCTCCCCCTAGTGACCACATATAGTATGACTCCAAAACCTCTTTCTAACTGAACCACAGCAGATTTACTCCCACACATCGTGGGCCTCTTTCTCCGACCATCTTTTTCAAAGAGTTTTCTCTCTCCATTTCTGCTTCTTTTTCCTCGCAGGGGACTGTCTAGACAACAGTGTGGCCTCCCCCAGCACGGGAGATGATGACGACTTAGACCGAGACAAAAAACGGAACAAGAAAAGAGGGATCTTCCCCAAAGTGGCCACAAACATTATGCGTGCGTGGCTATTCCAACACTTGTCGGTAAGAACCTGGATCTTTGTGGGGGAAAGGGTGGGAGAGATGGGAAGGCGCCAGGATCATCATACTGAATCAAACCACTGGTCCATCTGGCTCAGCAGTGCCCCTACTGGCCGAGTCCCCAGTATTTTGTGCCAGGGGGTCATTCCTAGTTTTAAATGAGAGTGCTGGGACTTGAACCCCGGGACCTCTTCAAAAACAAGGGTCCCTGTATCCCATTCTCAGCTACGCAGGGAAGAATTGGGAATGGGGGGGGACGGGACAATTCGAACAAGGGTTGATGGGAGTTTCCTGGAGTACAGAACAGATCAGATACGCAAAAACAGCATATTCTGTCTCTAAAACTAGGACTGGGGAACCTGTGACCCTCCAAATGGACCCCAACTCCCATCAGCCCCAGCCAGCATGGCCAACAGTCACAAATGATGGGAGTCGTAGCCCAACAAAGATGTGGACGGCCACAGTTCCCCCCCTCTCCCAAATTAACCCAGTTTCAAACCCTTCCATTGGCTCAAGGGATCACAGACTCTTGTTTTGTGAAGCAGCAAGGAGCATTTAACAGAAAGGTCCTAGCACGAGGCTTCTGTTTTTCGCAACACCCTCTCTACCTGATCACTTCTCCCCTTGCCTTTTTGGTGAGCAGCAGCAAAGACCTAGGTGATCTTAACACAAGAATTTGGAGTGGAGAAGCAGAGGCTCTGTGGTGGTTGCTGCTACCTCTGTCTCCCCAGTGGTTAGCTGTTTCTCCTCCACCTCCTAGGGCTGGGTTGAGCTCATATTCTAAATGGTTTTTATCACGAGAGCATTTATTTATTTATTGCAGTTATTCATATCCTGCCCCTCAGGATACAAACCCTTCCAAGTTGGCTTACACAAGTGAGATTGAACTACATTTAAACACATACACACACAAACAAACAAACACACCACAATATACAGTATCAAGGTACAAACAATATTGTATATCATCAGGATCAATATCTATATCATCAGGATGCTTTTCACAGGGCAGTGGCCTGGTATTATTATTATTATTATTATTATTATTATTATTATTATTATTATTACCCCACCCATCTGGCTGGGTTTCCCTAGCCACTCTGGGCAGCTCCCAACAGAATATTAAAAACACGATAAAACATCAAACATTAAAAACTTCCCTAAACAGGGCTGCCTTCAGATGTCTTCTAAAAGTCAGATACAGTCATACCTCTTGTTACGAATGCTGCAGTTTGCGTACGACACGGGATACGTACGCGCCAAATCCAGAAGTACTGGAACGGGTTACTTCCAGGTTCGGCGGTTTGCGCATGTGCAGACGCGACAAATGACAACATGTGCATGTGCAGAATCGCGCCGCACACATGCGCAGACGCGGCCCTTCATTTTGCATACTGCTCGTGTTGCGTACGGGGCTCGGGAATGGATCCTGTACGCAACATGAGGTACTACTGTCCTTGACATCAGATGGGAGGGTGTTCCACAGGGTGGGTGCCACCATCGAGAAGGCCCTCTGCCTGGTTCCCTGTAGCTTCACTTCTCGCAACAAGGGAACTGCCAGAAGGCCCTCAGCACTGGACCTCAGTGTCCGGGCTGAACGATGAGGGTGGAGACGCTCCTTCAGGTATACCGGTAGAGTGGGAAGGCATTTGTTGAACAACTGCTGGAGGCCATGACAATTTGACCCTGGCTTCAAACTTGCTTGAGATTTGTAGCATGGGCGTCTCCAGAAGATCCCCACCTCCTCTTCCTTTAACAGGAGAAGTGGAGTCGCTGTGGCAAGTGTGGGGGACCTCTTCCTTCCATCCCATGGGGTGGATTTCCCCATAGGCAGCTTTCTGAAGACCACAAGTCAATGGTGGATAGAGGCAAAGTGTGGGCTGAGCAGAGGATGCAACTGTTACCTTTGCATGGCAGACTACATCCCAACAACCACGCACAAGTCAGATGTATCCCCTCCTATATTTCTCCAATGAAAATAGGGACGTCCCAATCCACAATGCTAATTTTACTATTTCTACCCCACACATCTTATTGGGTTTCCCCAGCCACTCAAGGCAGTTCAGCTTCCAACATACAGTGGTACCTCGACAACCGAACGATTCGACTTCCGGAGGTTTCGACTTCCGAAGTCGACAACCCCGGAAGTCTTTTCGCCACGCACGCCCTGCGTGCGCGTTCTGCGCCTGCGCAAAGCGGCACGCACGGTCGGCGCCTGCGCAGAAGCGGCGCTTCGACAACCGAAGACTTCGACTTACGAAGAAGGCCGCGGAACGGATCGTCTTCCTAAGTCGAGGCACCACTGTATATAAAAACATAACAAAACATTGAACATTAAAAAAAACAAAACTTCCCTGTACAGGATTGCCTTCAGATGGTTTGATAACTCCAATGAAAATAGGGGCATCCTAAGGAAAAGCGGGACATTCTGGGGTCAAAACAGAAACTGGGAGGGCTTCTCTAAGTAAGGGACATTCCTGGAAAATAGGGGCACTTGGGGGGGGGGGTGTCTGCAGATGCTTCTACGTGCTCACACCATACCAAACAAGCACTAGGCATTTTCACAGTGCAAAGAAACCCTCCAGACAGACCAAAGTGCTTTGAGAGGATACGAGGCCCTTGAGGGGCAGGGCTTGGGCAGGAGGCGTGGCCTGCAGAGTCCTGAGGTCCGGATAGCAAGGCTTGGAGGGCCACATTCGTGCCACCGCTAGGCCTGAGGTTCATTTCTCTTGGTCTGTGGGAAAAATTAATTCCAACCAGGGGCATTGCAAATTTCCAAGATAGGGAGGCTCAGACTGGGCAGTTCCCTCTTGAATAAAGTGGCCCCACTTAAATGCCTAGCTGGCATTAAGAGGGCTGAGACACTGTTTCTAGTGAAGTTGGAGAATGGGGAGTGTATTGAGGCCCCTGTGCCGCAAGTCTCAAACTAGTTTGCATCTGGGGATGAAGGAAGCGTGCTGAGTCCCCAACATCTCTGGCTGCAAATAAAAGGAACCTCCTGCAATCACCTGTGTCTACCTCTCCTTCCCCTTCCTGAAGATTTTGGGCAGGGGATAGTTCAAGAGTTAACGTAGAGATGGTTAAATCTGGTTGTTCCGGACGTTCCACTGCAAACTTTAGAAAGACAAACTCCGCGAGGGTTTTTGAATGGTCAAGTTGAACAGCAGACCCTCCAAGTGTCCCTGTTTTCCAGGGACAGCCCCGGCATTCACAGAAGCCTTCCCGGTTTCTGATTTGATCCCAGAACGTCCCATTTTTGCTTAGGATGTCCCCGATATTCATCGGAGAAATGTTGGAGGGTATGGAACAGCAGAGGCAGCTCTATTAATTCTGGGGCAACCCTGCAGTGCGAGCCCATCCCTCACGCCAACGTGCTTGAACCAGGGGTTTTCTTCAACAATAAGGCATGCGAACCATCCATTGTTAGAATGGGCCCAAAGCTGGCCTTAATAAAGGAAAATGTTTCAAGGTCCCTTCTTAGGCCATGGTGCTGTTCATTTCTTCCCGTGCGCCATTTTCTACCATTTTCTGCCTCCCTGCTTGCGGCCCCCTTTGAACTGGCAAGCGGGCGGCTTGCTAGCAGTGGGCATCTTTCCATGCCCGCCACCCAGGCTCCCTTCCCTTCCCCTCCTCGCTCGCCACCAAGCTGCCAGGCAATTAGGCAGGGCCTCTCCCTGGTTAGTTAAACAAAGGCGAGTTAATGAGCACTGGCCAATTAGTGGCTAATTGAAGGAGCTATAAAGCTATTAGAGGCTGGTGAAGGGTAATCAATTCTAGCCAATTACCCTGAACGCATTGGCAGGGAGTGAGGTGGGAGGGGGCTTCCAAGGCTAAGCAGCTATGACTAAGCTGGGCCCGGCCTGGCTCAAATGGGCTAGGGAGTGAGCGAATTGAAATTGGGGCAATAGTTGGTGCCATGTTTTGAACAGCAGCTTTAAATTAAAAAACAAAAAAGAGATTTTCATGAGAAAAGCTTTAGCCTTTCAAGAGGATGTTGGATTACCGATCCCATCATACATGACCATTGGCTGTGCTGGCAAGGGCTGATGGGAGTTGGAGTCCAACGACACCTGAAGGGTCATAGGTTTCCCCCGTGCTGGATTTTCAGGGCCCAGCAAAGTAGGGGGCATGCAAATCTCCCTAGGGAGAGAGTTCCACAGATATGGGGCCATCCATGCTGGGAAAAGGCCCTGTCAACTCATGTGGGAGAATATATGGTGAGTTCATGCGGATTGGGAGCTAAGCCTACTTCCCCCATCCTGACTTCAGGTGCTGATAATGAAACTTCCATATAGAAGTGTGATGGGATACAGGGAACTTCAAAAATAACAACCCTCTTGGTTATAGAAACTTTTGCCAACCTGGTGCCTCTCCGCTGCTTTGGACAGCAACTCCCATCAGCCCCAGCCAGTACAGCTGTTAGCCAAGAATGGTGGGAATTGTAGTCCGCAACATCCCTAGGGCTGTCCCCGATCTACTGGGTTACATTGTCTCAACCGCTTCCCGAAAGGTTATATGGCAGTGGGAACAGGATCACGGTCCTTAGTGCAGAGTGAACAAGGATGATAGTGATTTCTTTATGTGCTGTGATAGGAAAGACTGTCATCTGTCCTTAATAGGACACTGAAGGCTTGAACTGCTGTAGAAGCTATTTCCTCTTCACAGGGATCCCTGGGAACTACAGTTGTGTGAACGGGAGCCTAGGGAAACTCTGAACACCTATATTTCCTAGTCTCCCTTTTTGGGAGAAACCATAGATATTGGGGGGGGGGAAACTATGTACATTTTAAAGTTGAATTCCATCTCCCCCTTTTACATTCAAGAGTCCCCCCACAAGGAAGATACTGTACATTTAATTATGCATCAGGATACCCCCAAGCTTTTTTTAAAAAAATGCAAAGTAGTAACAGTGAATTATCAGACAGTCCATCCTGTCCTGGTAAGTAGGGGAAACTGGGAGCATCTGTGGAAGTTCTGATCTCCACGATGCTCCAGAAGAAAGCCCCAAAGGCAGGTGGTGACCTTGTGTTCAAAACCTGAGAGAGGCTTCAGAGTTGCCTCCACAGCAATTGCCCCACTCTGCGTGTGACCTGGCTGACCTTTGCTCATCTGTCACCGGGCTGTCAGAGTCGGGGCCCCTACGGAGGCCCGGTTGTGACTCGTGGGCAAGGACCCAACTCATCCATCATTTGGAGTGACAGCTAAAAGGCCAGAGCAGGCGGAGGGCAGGATGGGGGGGGTGGACAGTTGCCAGGTCCCCCGATACCGGGTACAGGGGAACTTGGTGTCTTGGAACATCTGCTTGGGAATTGGGGGAAAGAAAGGGACGTGGTTTTGTGACAGGCATGGAAAAGGAAGGTGCTCCCCAAAGCCCTCCTGGGATCTGTTCCCATATTTGTTAGGAACATAAGGCGAAGAGATTGGGGCCGAAGAAAGGAGCCTGAAAAGAAAGCAAAGATTGTGACCTTCAGTTGGTGCGGGGCTGGCAGAATTGAGAAGCAGGGCTTTTTCCCTGGGCCTCTTCTTGAGGGTGCTGGTGGGGTTGCATGTTTGTGTGGATACTTCACACCTGGGGGTTGGGGAGAGAGAGGCAGTATATCTCCCTGCATGTAGAAATCCAGCTCTTCAAGAAGGACTCCGTTTCACATTCCCCTGGTACATTCCTCCCCCACTTTTTTTTTAAAAAAACTCTGCAGACAGGGCTGGCCTTAGCACCTGGCATCCTTAGGCAGTGGCTAGGGCCCAGGCCCGCGTGGAATTTTACCTGTGGCCCAGTATTCAAATACTCCACATCACCCCTCACCCCTGTAGCCTCAAGTGGTATGGTCCACAAAAAAGCTTTGCCACTAGATTTCTGCTGATCATATAAATTGGGCCACGGTTTAGCAGAGAGAAGGGAATGCATGTGGCCAGGAGCTGCTGCTTCTTTTTGCAAAATCTTTTTTAAAAAGAGCTATTTTTAATGAAATTCGCCAAAATCTACACTTCCCTCATAGGCTGCCATATGTCCGGATTTCCCCAGACACTTCAGAGATTTCCACCTGGACGCTGTTTACAAGGGCCAAATACCAGCTATGTCCAGGGAATTCCAGATGTATGGCAACCCTAGCGAAATCTTTGGCCAAAAGGCTCTGGTCCACATCAAAGGCTGAAGAATTGCAAAGGAAATTAGAAATAGAGAAATCAGAAATAGAGTTGGGAGGGACCCTGAGTATCATCTAGCTCAGGCACCCCCAAACTTCGGCCCTCCAGATGTTTTGGACTACAATTCCCATCTTCCCCGACCACTGGTCCTGTTAGCTAGGGATCAGGGGAGTTGTAGGCCAAAACATCTGGAGGACCACAGTTTGGGGATGCCTGGGTTAGGGTGTTGGACCAGGACCCGGGAGACCAGGGTTCAAATCTCCACTCAGCCAGGAAGCTCGTTGGGTAAAGCCTTGGGCTGGTCACTGTCTCTCAGCTTCACCTCCCCCACAGGGTTGTTGTGAGGATGATACAAAGAGGGCAAAAGTTATGTATGGCGCCTTGAGCTCCTTGGAGGAAAGGTGAGCTATAAAAGCAGAAAGTTTATATAAAGCAGATAAACCACATGTTCTCACCTGAGCATCATGTGGATGCCTGATTTGTGGAAGATGCTTGAGGGGGGAAGATGCTGGGCTAACATCAAGATTTGGAAAGACCAAACATCCCTCTGAATTGATGGGTTGCATATTATCAGACCCCACTGGCAAGAGTGAGCAAAATCTGCTGCAGTGAGTAAGTTGGCTCCCTGAGGAAGTGGGGTCTTGCCCATGCCCTTCCCCCAAAAAACTGGAGCTGACACTGGCGGGGGGAAGTTGGCTCTTCTTTCCTGATGGGGTGCACAATTGTTCTTCCAATTGGATCCCCCCCCCCCGTTTCCTCTCCCGTGCTGGAGCAAGTGGGGGCAGATCTGGGAGGAAGCTGCACTGTTGACAAGAGAGGAGAGGACAAAAGGAATTCTTCAGCCAGGTGTTCTTATCCAGAGAAGACATAAAATGGTCAAAAAAAGTTCCCAGAAGGCAGTTGTGCAAATTGGCACCTGTGGGTTGAAGTGAGTAGAAGGTGGAACCAGAGCAAGACCATAGACATAGAGGCTTTCTGCTCCTGAAACGAAAAGTCAGAGAACTGCCATCAGGGATCTGCAAACGTTTCCATAGCTGTGGCATTTGGGTACTTAGATCTGTCAAAGGATTTGTCATTTTCTGGCAGGGCCCCTGCGCCTTGAACAGCTATGGGGACAGGCAAGAACATCAACAGGGAAGCTGTTCCATGCCAAGCATCGCAGTGATAGGGGAAGCTTTGCCTGTTGAGCTTCTGCCTGTTGTTGTGGAACTACAAAGGCACAGGAAAGAGAACCAACTTAGTGCAGAACAGTTGGCTGATGGCTCAGTTGGTGGAGCAGGAGGCTCTTAATCTCAGGGTCGCCAGTTCTAACCCCATGTGGGGCAAAAGATTCCTGCATTGCAGGGGGTTGGGCTAGGTGACCCTCCAGTGCTACAATTCTAGGACAGTTTTGCTTGTACCATCTGGACTCAAATCCCCACATGTCTATAAAGCACTCTGGATAGTTCAGTGCTCGAATTATGCTGGGGGCCAGGATTTGTTACATCCTCATAAACTTTGCAGTACTCACTCTATTCCTGGGAGACCATAGGGCACATCATTAGAGCCCCCCTACTCCCCCCCATCAATTCTCTCTCCCTAACCAACGCACAAGGTTGTGATGCTAACATGGGATGGTCGCTATGTACGGGGGCCAAGCTCAAATCTGGTTTAAGAAACCTTCTGCAAAACCCTTCAGATAATATCGGGCCAGCTTCACTGACACCCTCTCCAACTTCTCTTCTTTTCCCCTGAACAGCACCCCTATCCCTCAGAAGAACAGAAGAAGCAGCTAGCTCAGGACACGGGATTGACCATATTGCAAGTCAATAACTGGTAAGGATCTCAACGCTTAGCTCCTTTAGATCCATGTCTTCGCTCAGTCCGGAGGTTCTCTTCATTGATTTGGGTTGCAGCCAATGATCAGTAATTTCAATGGGTCTACTTTGAGTAGGACCCACACTGGATGCAGCCCTTTGGGTTTACGCAATGGTGACTTTTTAGCTGTGTGTGTGTGTTTAAATGAAGCAGGGGGTGCACACGATAGAGGCTTTAAATTAATTAATAATCTGTTTGAAAATATGTTGCTAAGCCATTTTAAGGACAGAAGGAGGGCTTCCTGGATCAGGCCAATGGCCCATCTAGTTCAACATCCTCTTCTCACTGTGGCCGCTTAGATGCTTCAATGGGAATCAAAGAGGACCTAAGTGGAACAGCGCTCTCTCTCCACTTGTGATTCCTAGCAGCTCAAACTTAGGCTCACCCAACGACAGGAGGGTCAAGTGTTTTTTAATACGATGATTAATTTAGCACATGGAAGTCAGTGCCACAGAAAGGGGAGCTGGCCACTAGACTCAGCAACTCAGTTAGATATACCCATAGAGCAGGCATAGGCAACCTTGGCTCTCCAGATGTTTTGGAACTACAACTCCCATGATCCCTGACCACTGGCCCTGTTAGCTAGGGATCATGGGAGTTGTAGTTTCAAAATATCTGGAGAGCCAAGGTTGCCTATGCCTGCCATAGAGGATATATCATCTATCAGCTTGAATCTCGGGCGATAGGGCCAGATAACAGGGGAGAGAGCCCATCGTTTCATCCCTTGCATGTGGACTTTCCTGAGTCATGTGGCCGGACCAAAACGTTGGGGAAGGTGGACCTTTGGCCAGGAAGGAAGGCAGTCTTGCACTCATGCTTACCCTGCTTGTTTTTCAGTCTAATTTAAAATCATTGACATGTAATTGGCTATAAAGATTATATTATTATTATTATTTATTTATTTTAATTTCTCCCAATTTGTTTGGGGAAACTGCTGTTCCAGAGCATCATTTGGCTAAACAGAATTTCTGACTACAGGGGGAGCCTGATTTTGGGAACCAGACTTTAGGGGTTGCCATTCCCTCCATGCTTTGCAAACCAGTGGCCAAAGTTCTCCGACTGTCCCTGCTGGCTGCAGAGTGCTGGTATGATTATTGCAGCAGGACTGTGGCTCAGAGGGAGAGCACTTGCTTTGAATGCAGATAGCCTCGAGTTCAGTTTTTGACACCGCAAACTAGGGTTCCCTTATCTGAAACCCCAGAGTGGCACTTCCAATTGGTGTTGATCAGACTTCCCCAACCAGGTGCCCTCCATTTGCATGGTGGTAACGCTCCTGCTGCGGCCCACCTTGGATCAGGCCGTGACCCACTAGCAGGTCCTGACTCACCAGCTGAAGACCAGCACATAGACAGTACTGAGCCAGAAGGACCAAGAGCCTGACTCTGTACAATGCAACTCCCTAAGCTCTTAGTGTGGCTCTGAGACCCGGTGTGGGGCTGGCAATAAGCAAGCGGCGTTCACCAGTTCAGTATTAATATTTTCTTTAATCAAATAATCCTCAACATATTTCCACTCTGTGATCTGTTTGAACTGAAAGATATGCAAGACAGTTAAAGAATTCATGTATGTATATAACAACTATATGTATATAACAATTCTGATAATGTAAGATATATGACAACCCAGATAATGTAAGATAAGTGAAAGTTAATCAAAAGGGAAGCGGTGTATAAGCAGTAGGGAGTCAATTTTTTAATTATTATTATTATTTGTTCTCTCTCTTTTTTTCCTTCCCCCCTTTTTATTTGTAAATTATGATTTTGATTATTTTCTTGTTTATAATATTGGCTCAAGTTATTTGATAAGATTTTACATGTTTTGTTATTGCTTTTAAGAAATTGAAATGAAGATTTTTAAATTTAAAAAATAAAATAACAGAGGACTAGCAGGGAAAAGATACATTTTGGCGGGAACCAAGGGCACGGATTCCCTCCCGCAGAAACCAATCCGGCAGAGGATCCAAATCCTGAACCCCGAACCAGCAAATGATAGACGTTCCCGCTGGAACTTGAACATTCAAATTAACTTTGTAATACAATACAATAAACTCTATATTACAATAAAAAAATAATAAATAAGCAAGCGGCGTTTTGGAGAGGGGCAGCATAATCCCAAACCAAACTTTGACCCTATTATCAGTTGGTGCCTGACTCCTCCACTGCTTCTTCTGTCTCCTGCAGGTTTATTAATGCCAGGCGGCGCATAGTTCAACCAATGATCGATCAATCAAATCGCACAGGTATGGGGTTCCATCTGGGAGAGGGGAAGTGGGGTTTTTTGGTTGTTGGGTTGTGTGATCCAGGATGCTGGGGCTGCACTCTCTTAACTCAACCTCCTCCAACATGGGGCCCTCCAGATGTTTCGAACTACTGTTCCCATCAGTCCCAGCTAGCAACGCCAGAGGTTAAGGATGATGGGAGCTGTGGTGCAGCAACATCTGGGCAGCTGCAGGTTCTCCCTCTGTCACAGGAGGAAGCCAGTCAGTAATCACACAGTACAAAGTTGGAGTTCATTCCCAGTGGTCTTACTCCATGAAAATCAGCTGCCAAGATTGAACGTCCCCGTCTCCCAACAGCCTTCTAAATCACCTCCTCTCCAGGGCTTTTTCCAAGCAATCTGAGACTGTGCTTGCTTGCAGCCAACCTCTCTTCCGCCCCTTTCATGCCTCTTCTGATTCCAGGAGTCGGGGGGGGGGAAGCTTATCACAACAGGAGGGGGAGACCACAGTGACTCTTTACCAGCCAGACTCATCTCTTTTTTTTTTTTTTTTTTTCCATAACATTTTATTAGATTTTCCAATTATTACATTTTTAAACATTCAAATTATAACATAACACCTCTACATACCTTTTACTATGACTTCCCTCCCTCCCCTCATAAGGTTTTCTAATCAAAGCTTGTCTCGCAGTTTCTTAAATTTTTCCCTTCACATTCAATTCACAGGATTTACTTCAACCCTGCAAGAGTTTTTAAACTTCTACAGTTTTTTTCCATATAATCCACATATTTACTCCAGTCTTTTAGGAACCTTGCTTCCCCCTGGTTCCGGATCCCGCTAGTGAGTCTCGCTAATTCTGCATAGTCCATCATTTTTGTCTGCCACTCTCCGATCGTCGGTAGGTCCTGTGTCTTCCATTTTTGGGCTAGTAAAGTCCTGGCCGCTGTTGTTGCATATAAAAATAATACATTGTCCTCTCTTTTGATTTCTTGACCTATAATTCCTAACAGAAATAATTCGGGTTTTTTTGGAAAAGTATATTTAAAGATTTTCTTCAGTTCATTATATATCATATCCCAAAATTCTTTAACTTTATCGCACTTCCACCACATATGATAAAAGTCTCCATCCCTCTCCTTACATTTCCAGCACAATCTGTCATTCATTCTATACATTTTAGATAATTTTACTGGAGTTAAATACCATCTATATATCATTTTCCACATATTCTCTTTCAGTGCGGTACATGCAGTGAATTTCATCGATTGATTCCACAGCTTCAACCAACAATCATAGTCTATGTTGTGCCCAAAATCTTTTGCCCATTTAATCATGGCCTCTTTTGTCAATTCATCTTTTGTATCCCAATCTAACAACAAATCATACATTCTAGACAATAATTTTGTTTTGCCTTCTAGCAATTCTATATGAAATTTGGACTTCTTGTCCTCAAAGCCAATCTTTTTATCTTTAACAAATATATCATTTATTTGATGGTATTGCAGCCAACTGGTTAATGAATCTTTGATTTCTTCATATGTTTTCAATTTCCATCCTTGTTCTGATTTTCTTAGAATTTTTTCATATGTTAACCTCTCTCCTTCCATATTCACCTTTTTCACAATAAATACATCCATTGGTGAAATCCACCATGGGGTCTTGGTTTCTAACAGCATTTTATTTCTTTCCCAGACTTCAAATAATGATCTTCTTATCACGTGGTTCGTAAATCCTTTATGCGCTTTTTTCTTGTCGTACCACAAATATGCATGCCAACCGGCTCTGTTGTTGAATCCTTCTAAATCTAACAAGTCTGTGTTTTCCAATGTTATCCAATCTTTTATCCAGCATAGACAGGACGCTTCAAAATACATTTTCAAGTCCGGCAAGGAAAATCCACCTCTTTCTTTCTTGTCGATCAAAATTTTATATTTTATTCTTGGTTTTTTCCCCTGCCAGACAAATCTTTGCAGTTCTTTTTGCCACTCTTTGAATTGCCCTGTCCCCTTTATAATAGGTATCGTTTGAAATAAGAATAACATTTTGGGAAGCACATTCATCTTTATTGCCGCAATTCTGCCTAGGAACGACAACTTCAGCCTGTTCCATATTTCTAAATCCTTCTTTATTTCTTTCCACGTTGGTTCATAATTATCATTATATAAATTTATATTCTTTGCTGTCATCCATATTCCTAAATATTTTACTTTTTTTGCAATTGCAATACCGTATCTTTGTTGCAAATCTTCTTTTTCCTCTTTCTCTAAATTTTTTATTATCATCTTCGTTTTTTGTTTATTTAATTTAAAACCAGCCAAGCGTCCAAATTCCTCTATTACTTCTAATACTTCTGCAACGCTTTCTTTGGGGTTTTCTAAGGTCAATACCAAATCATCCGCAAATGCTTTTAGCTTGAATTCTCTTGCACCTATTTTTATTCCTTTTATTTTTTCAGATTCTCTAATTCTATTTAATAACACTTCCAAGACCATAATGAACAATAACGGTGATAACGGGCATCCTTGTCTTGTCCCTTTCGTAATCTCAAAGTAGTCTGTTAAAACATTGTTTATTATCAACTTAGCTCTTTGTTCCGAGTATATCGCTTCTATTCCTTTCAGGAAAGATCCCTCTATTTTCATCTGCTCCAGGTTCATCTTCATAAACTGCCAAGATATATTATCAAAAGCTTTCTCTGCATCAATAAACATTAACGCCGCAGGTTTATCTATTCTGGTTTCTAAATATTCTATCACATCTATAATGTGTCTTACATTATCCTTTAATTGCCGACCAGGTAGAAAGCCTGCTTGATCTTTATGAATCCAACTTTTCAATATCTCTTTCAATCTTGTAGCCATTATATCTGCAAAGAGCTTGTAGTCGTTATTCAATAACGAAATTGGTCTATAATTCCTTACTTCCATACCATCTGAACCTGGCTTCGGTATCAATGTTATGTACGCTTCTTTCCAAGTATCTGGGATCTTCCCTCCTTTAAGTATGCTATTCATTAATTCCCCCAAGACAGGTGCCAGTTGTTCATTCAATACTTTATAATATTTCGCTGAAAGTCCATCTGGTCCTGGTGACTTCCCCATCTTCATCTTCTTTATTGCATTTTGAATTTCTTGGGCGGAGATGGAGGCATTTAATTTATTTTTTTCACTCTCTGAGATCTGCTTTAATTTATATTTTTCCAAATACTCTTTTATTTTTATAACATCTTCTTTCTCTTTGCTATACAAATTTTTATAATATTTTTGGAAAGCTTTTCTAATTTCCTTTGGTTCTTCCATCAAATCATCTTGAATTTTAATTTTATTTATTGTATTTTGGTTTTGTCTTTTCCTCAATTGCCAAGCCAATAACTTCCCCGTTTTGTTTGCTGATTCAAAATTTTTTTGTCTCATCTGTTTTATCTTCCATTCTATCTCCTGATTTACCAACATGGAAAATTGCGTCTGTAGCATCTTAATATTATTCTTAATTTGATGATCGTCTGGTTTGTCGATCAACTTCTTCTCATTTTCCATGAGGTATTTCAGGATTTCTTCCTTTTTCTTTTCCTGTTTTTTCTTCAAAAAGCTATTTTTCTGTATTAGAAAGCCTCTCATTACCGCTTTGCTTGCATCCCATACAATGTCAAGTCCTGTTTCTTTATATAAATTCCAATGGAAATAGTCCCTCAAAATTTCTTTGGCCTTTTCGGCTATTTCCTTATTTTCCAGCAGTTCTTCATTCATTCTCCATCTGAAAGAATTTTGCTCTCTTCCTTTCATCTCCATAAATATTGAATTGTGATCTGACAACGTTCGTGGCGTAATTTCTGTACGTATTGTCCTGGGTACTAGTTCTTTGGATATCCACATATGATCAATTCTTCCTGAACTTTGATTTGGTTCAGAGAAGAATGTGAATTGTTTCACCGTCGGGTGTTTTGCTCTCCAGATATCCACAAGTCCCAGGTTTTCCACTAAATTAAAGAAGGATTTTGGTAATTTTCCATCATGTTTTCTCTTTCTTGTTCTATCCAAATCCGGAACCGCCACTCCGTTGAAATCTCCCATCAAGATGATCTTTTGGTCCATGTGTCCTATCAGTCTTTCCTCTAACGTCTTAAAAAATTCTGCCTTATTTTCATTTGGTGCATAGATTCCAGCTAAAATCATTTTTTCTCCTTGAAATGTTATCTGTACAACGATTACTCTTCCCTCTTCGTCTCTCGAGATCAATTTCGGGTCCAATTTCTCCTTTATATACAAGACTACTCCTCTTTTTTTATTAACCACCGAATTGATAAATTCTTTTCCCAATCCTTTGTTGATCAAAATATGTCTATGTTTCTTTGCTACATGTGTTTCTTGCAAACAAATTACATCTAATTTTTTCTTCCTCAAAACATATTCAATTTTATTTCTTTTCTTTTTATCATTCAATCCATTCACATTCCATGATAGCACCTTCAATGCCATCTTTAAATCTCTTCAAATTTTGTTTTAGTCTTGGATGGGAGTTATACTACTATTTTTATCTTCCTCTTCTTCCTCCTCCTCCGATTTTCTGTCGTCTCCTGATTCTTCTTCTTCTTTTTCTTTTTCTTCCTCTTCTTCATCCTTCTTTTTCTTTTTTCTTCTCGGCTTAGGTTCTTCCTCTTCATCTTCCGCTGTTTCTGCTAAGTATGCCAGGCTAGGTTCCAACGTTCCAAGGAACTTCTGGTACTTCCTCAGAAATTTCCCGATGTCGGGCATACTTGTCAAGATGTGTTTTTTATCCTTGTAATAAAACATGATTCCTTCTGGATATTCCCATTTGTGCTGTACCCCATTTTTCTTCAGCAATGACACCATCGATTTATAAGCATCCCTCTTGCGTAAGAACCTTCCTGGGACCTCTTTAAAAATGATTATAGGTCTTCCTCCTATAATCAATTTATTTGTGAAACTCAATCTCAATATTTCATTTTTCAAATCCATGGAGTTGAAAATAACCAGACAGTCTCCTGGGGCTCTCCTTGCCTTGGCTTTTGCTGATTTAACTCTTATTCTAAATGCAGTAACAATGGAGCTACTCACTTCCTCATCCGTCTTTTCCATCCATTTCGCCAATTCTGCGGTGATTTTGGCCTTTATATCTTCCCCTTGTTCTTCTGGAATCCCCCTAAATTTCAGATTCAATTGTTTTTGCTTCATCTCCATCATCGCAAGATTATCCAACATTTGTTCATGTGCCACATCTAATTTATCCATTTTTTCTTTAACCTTATCTGAATCTTTCTTTACTTCCTTTATTTCTTTCTGATTTTTCTTCACCGCTTCTTCTGTTACTTTAGATCTCACCGATAAATCTTTTATTTTTGTTGTGAGTTCCCCCACTGCTCCTTCTACTTTTTCAAATTTTTTATCTAATGTTTCTTGCATTTCCCCTAATTTTTTCTCCATACGTTGTTCATTTTGTCTTAATTCTTCTTTGATTTTATGCCATAAAACGTCAAGGTCTTTGACTTCTTCCTGTTTTGAACCTCTCCTATCAGACGGTGTAGCCGTTCCTTTTTTCCCATCTTTTACATCCTTTCCTGCCATCTTTAACTTTAATTTATACCTGTAATTTTAATCTTACCCTCTAGGGGGCGCTCTCAATTCAAAATAAAAATTTTAATTGCAATACCCAAGTGGCCTCTAGGCGGAGCTCTAAGGTTTTAACTCTCAAATTCAAAACAACATGCAGTATTATATTTCCCCCACCAGATGGCACCAATTTCTGCTCCCCCTCCCTTTTCTCAGTACTTTTCCACTGTTTAATCAGTCAATGATAGCAGTTTAGTCTATTGTTCTAAAGTTAGTTTCGATTCCTCTTCAGCCACTTGCTGGCTTAATCCACCACGGTACCTAAAAATAATAACAACAAAAAGAAAGCCAAGTCCCGCGACTCTTCAGCCTCTTCTAGGGCCTAATCCAAGAATTTTTAGGGGTAATGCTAATTTCCATATAAAAAGCTCAATGCAGATAGAGCCTGGATCCTGCTGGGAAGATCAGGAGACCAAGTCAAACGGTAAAATAACGGACTTCCGGTTCACCGCGGACACTCGTTGGAAGCGCGGGATAGCCTCTCGGGGAATCCCGAGCTTTTTGGGGCGCACGGAGGTCCTGCAAAGGCTCTGCGGACCTCCAAAACCTCAGGGGGGGTTACCCTGAGGGTCGTGGCACCCAGCGGCGCCCAGCGTGCTCTCCTGCACCCCAAAATTTCGACGCTATTAGCGTGGGAACTGGGGAAGGGATCGAGCTGCGGGCGCGAAGGGGAGAAGACCACTAGCCTCATCAAGCGCAGTCTCTGGCTTCCAGTGCAAAGCGGTGAGCTTCCAAAAATAAATAATTCGTGGATTATAAAAGAGAATGAAGATTGAGATGCAATTTGGCGAATTTGGATGGCTGAGGGCGTAAACAGGGAGTCCGTCCCAGCAGCGGTGTGGATAATGGCGCAGTAGCGAATCGCAGGAATGGAGTCGGAAACTGAAACTATCTGCTGAGTAAGGTATGCTGAAGACCTCTGCTATGTTAGCGAGGCAACAGACTGTCTTTGTTTAGAGTTACTTTGAAGCCTGCATAAAGGCACTTTGTTACCCTGCTGGGGGAACGGACCTGCTGTGATTCTGAAACTGTTTTAGTTTGATCTGCCCGATATTAGCCCATAAGAGTGAACTGCCTGTGACGCAGCTCTTATTTATTCTGGACAACGTGAATTTGGGGGAAAAAAGGACAATAGTTTTAACTTTTATTATTGCTGGATCTCCGTATGCTTAGGATTTTAAAACAGCGGATCTCTCCCCTCTGATGCCTTGAGATCGGGAAGGGGGGCCAATGGGATTAAGCCAGTAGCGGCTGAAGAGGAACTCCTCGCCAGACTCATCTCTGCCTCTTTGCCTCCCACCTCCCACTCGCTTGCTTCAGCTTCAGCTTCTGTCTCTGATTCTGGACTTCTCTCTGCCACAGACTCTCCCTGCTCACTAAGCCCTGTTGCCTCTTCAGCTTCCGAACCTCCTCTTCACAGTCTTCTCCCTCCGACCACTCATCAATGTCCCACCACCAATCCCCTGGCTCTGAGCCTTCTTCCCATGGGGGTTCCCCAGCTGGTTCCTCCTACCACTTCAAACCAGTCCCATGACACCCTCTCTGCTCTATCTGGGACTAATATATAAGCCTTTATCAACCTGATCTTCTGCCCGATGGATTTTGGGCCTTCCCTTACATTAGCCCGCTCTGGAATATTACAGCAATGAATCAGCAGTTGACAGGATTATCAGATACCTAGAAACCCTAAACTAAAAACCTTGTTATACCTAAAAGATGAAATAGGGAGGACCTTGCAGTTGGTATGGAATTTATTAATGGCATCTAGAATGTGCAGTGCCTTGCGTCAGCTTCTAAGAAAGTTCCCAACGGATTTTCACACAAATCCTCAGTGGGTCATGAAAGCAAGCAAGTTTTTGAGATGATGTTCCTTTCTTCCAAGCAGGTCAAGGGGCACCATACAGCCCTGATGGGCAGCCAATGGGAGGCTACGTCATGGATGGGCAGCAGCATATGACGATCCGCCCCCCAGGTAAGTGGAGACTGAACTCAAGGCAGCAAGGGAAGTAGAGAGGCTGAGAGGGCACAGTGGGATTAGGAGATCAGAGGGATTGGCAGATCTGTCGATTTTGGTTTCTCAGCTTCCCATCTATGTGCTCAGTTTCTCAGCGCTAAAAGGCTGGCAAGTTTCCAAGAGGACTTTTTTTTAAAAAATCCCACAAACAGATGTGGAAAAGGGTAGTGCTTAACTGAAGACTGGAGAAACTGAAATGGACAGATCTGCCCATTGCTTACCTCTGCCACCAGACTTAGCCGAGGGACCTCTCAGTACTATAGCAGACTCTGATTCCAACGCCTGAGGTCCGGTTCGGTTCAGATTTTTAATGTGGGCCTATGTCAGTCACACTTTCTGAAACAATATGGCAAACCGAATTGCAGGCATTCTTTGAAATTCACTCTTCTCTGGATATTGTGACGCACGCACTTCTCCAACCAAAGAATGTGTGCATTCAGGGAAAGTGTGGAGAAAAATTCGTTGCAGCGGATAAAGACAACATTTGAAGTGTATTACAGTATATTGCTTGCAAAAGTGTGCGTTCCAGGCAACATTGCCTACAAACATGTGCACATTTGGAGGCAATTGTGCTAAAATGCTGACAAATTTATGTGAGGACTTTAGAAATAATAATGGTTTGCAAACCGTTAACAGAAATGTGGAGAACTGAGCTTAAGGCTGGAAAATGAGAAACGGAGGGAAACCAAAAGGGACAGATTCGTTCACCCTGAGCCCTGATAAATGGGTTGTCTCCAGTGCAAGTTCTACTCAAAGTATAGTGCTTGAAAGAAATGCATTTTAAGTAATGCATTCACACAGTAGTTTATTCCGTTTCCCCCCGGTGTTTCCCCAGCTGTGAATTTCTGCATTATATTTGAGTGTTGCCATGACATAAAAGACACTTCCGGAAACGTGGCGGACTGTAGCCCAAGTTTAGCACTCGTTTCTGTTTGCAAATAACAAGAAAAAGAGGAGCTAAATTGCAATATATTCTGCTATATTTCTGGCAGCGGCTTTGACATTGTGTGAAAAGCTCAAATACAACTTGGCAATCAACAGTTAGGGAACAGTTCTAAACCGCTATGTGAACCCAGCCTAATTTAAGCCTGTTATTTCAATGGGTCTCCTAAGCTGGCTACAAACTTAGTTGGCTACAACCCTGTGTGAAATAGAAGTGGGGTGCTGGGAGACTTACAAACTCTGTCTTGTCCTCCGTTTACAGGACCAATGGGGATGGCAATGGGCATGGAGGGTCAATGGCACTACATGTAAAGCCCTGAACCCGCTGACAACACGAGATGGGGAAGTGAGTATCTCATGGGACTTTGCGGTAGCTGGTGGGTTCATCTGGCCTCTTTCTCCAGGAAACAGAAGCAGCATGACGGGCGCTCGTTGAAGCCAAGTGTGGCATCCGTGCTCGCACCCTTGAGCAGCTGACAGGACCCACTCACACGGGCGCCAGCTCCGGGTCCCCCCCTATCATGGGCGTACCCAGCGAGGGGCAGGGGGGCAGCTGCCCCCCCAGAAGCAAAAATTTTTTACCATATTTTACGGACCATACCCCACACTTTTTCCCTCCGAAAACTGATGGGGAAAAGTCGCTGTGGGATGTTTCCGCCCTCTCCACGGCTGCAGCCAGCGACAGGAACATGGGGGGGGGAGAAGCAGCCTGAGCTGGGGGGGGGGCAGACGGGAGCTCCATCCTTCCTTCCATTCTTCCTTCCCCCCTCTTTCTTTCTTCCTTTTTCTCCCTCCCTCCCTTCTCTCTCTCTCACCCCTTCCTTCCTTCCTTCCTTCCTTCCCCTCCCTCCCTCCTTCCCTCTCTCTTCCCCTCTCTTGCCCCCCTTTTGATCCTGGGTATGCCCCTGCCCCCCGTTGAATGGCCCAAGACATTTTGGCACCTAAGGCAAACCACAAAAAGGTGCCTAGGCCCCACCAGGTTAGAAGGGCATGAGTGAAGATCGATAACAGGAACAAGGGGGGAATAAAGATCTACATCGGGGTCTGCTGTCCCCGTGGATCCTCCCACCCCACCCCAGGTGGTTACCTCACCTTGCCTCATGGGGTGGGCCGGCCCTGCTTCAAACCACTGCTGGGAATTTCCCATGGTGCCCTGGGTCTGCACTGAGGCTTTGTGATTGGGGCATTTTGGGAGATGCCCCTGAAGCATCTGGCTGGTCCATTTGTGGGGCAGGGAGGGGGGCGGGACTTCAGCCAATAGTGCTGAGCTGATACTTTGCGGGAGACATTCCACACACACACACGAGATCCTTTTCTCTCTCCTCTCTGCTAAATTTCTCTAAACAGTATCCACCATTTTAAATTATTCTGTTGTTGTTTTGATGTTGTTGATGTTGTTGTTGTTGTTGTTGTGGCAGCTGCAATTCCCGCTCCCCCCAATACCCTGGAATGGTGCAAAGGGGTATTTGGAGTGTGTGTGCAAAATGCAAGGGTGCCCACACAGCTGCTGTGAAACAAAAAGGAATCAATTCCAGTATGATAGTGAGGCAAATAAAAATAAATTCCAGTGGTGTAAGGATAGTTATTCTTAGATATACCTTCAATGTTCATTTAAACATAGTTATCTCTGTCTTTTACAAACGATAAAACTTTGTGTTTAGAAATCCAAACATATTTTTGTTATAAGGATAATTACTCTAAGATTTATTTCTAATGTTCCATTTTTCAACATTCCAGCTGATGAAGAATTGTCGAAACAGGGCCTTGTCCTGGGATTTTTTCACTGGAATTTATTTTTATTTGCCTCACTATCATACTGGAATTGATTCCTATTTGAATTCATCATTACATAAATAAAACCTTTTGAAGACTTACTTGAAATTCATCTTCCTCCTGGTCCGAGTTCTGGCAATTTACTGTTTATTTCTGGACTTCACCAAGAACTCCGATTTCTACAGTGAAACAAAAAGGAGCAAACAAACGAAAGCCAAACAATTTAGCAGAAACAAACAAAGGTGGGCTGCTGCAGCCGCTGCTGATACTGAGCTCCCCACCAAGCCACCCAGAAAACTGTTGGAGAAGTTCTCTTTCCCTGGAGAAATCCTATGAAATTGTTGCCCCCGTTTCTCTGCCTGCAAGCAGCATAATGGGAGTTCCTTGTGAGCATAGAACTGGTTCTCTGGGCAGAGTCTGGGTCACTCATTCAACATGGTATAGTGGCCAGAGTGTCAGACTAGGACCGGGGAGACCAGGGTTCAGAGCCATATTTCAAAAAGTGAAAATCAGGACACAAAAGTTGTTGGGTTTTTTTGGAGGGGGCTAAGTTGTTGAGCTCCCCCCCCCAAAAAAAAGACCAACAACAACAACAGTTTGGGAGCTATTTTAAAGGAAATTTGGCATAAAATCTACACTGCCATAAGCCCAGGTTTGCCCAATTTCCCAATTTCCAGAAATTCTGCAGAAACACTATTTCTGATATGTTCAGGAAATCCTGGACATATGCAGCTCTACTTTAGAGGCCCTAAGCACTGGAAAAATTATGATGCCCTCCCCCACTAAGTAAAATAAAAACCATACTAAACCATTTTTAAATAGTGAGAAAACAAATTTATTGCAAAACGTGAAAGGATCTGGTTTCTTTGCATTGTTTTGATCAGGCATCCCCAAACTGTGGCCCTCCAGATGTTTTGGCCTACAACTCCCATGATCCCTAGCTAACAGGACCAGTGGCTGGGGAAGATGGGAATTGTAGTCCAAAACATCTGGAGGGCCAAAGTTTGGGGATGCCTGGTTTTGATCTACCTTAATAGGGCGGCTCCTGGTTTAGGTGGGGATAAGGGATAAGAAGAGAAGAGTGTCTTGCTTGGTCCCAGCTCCTGCCAACCTAGCAGTTCGAAAGCACGTCAAAATGCAAGTAGATAAATAGGAACCGCTACAGCGGGAAGGTAAACGGTGTTTCCATGTGCTGCTCTGGTTTGCCAGAAGCAGCTTTGTCATGCTGGCCACATGACCTGGAAGCTGTACGCCGGCTCCCTCGGCCAATAATGCGAGATGAGCGCGCAACCCCAGAGTCGGTCACGACTGGACCTAATGGTCAGGGGTCCCTTTACCTTTACCTAAGGGATAAGAAGAGAAGAGTGTCTGCTTGGCTGCTGCCCTAAATACACGTTTAGTCTCCCAATTGGGTAATCCGGGGTTCAAAAGGGGCGCGGCTGGCGCTGTGGTCTAAACCACTGAGCCTCTTAGGCCTGCCAATCAGAAGGTCGGCAGTTTGAATCCCTGCGACGGGGTGAGCTCTCGTTGCTCTGTCCCGGCTCCTGCCAACCTAGCAGTTCAAAAGCATGTCAGTGCAAGTAGATAATATAAGTACCGCTGCGGTGGGAAGGTAAACAGTGTTTCTGTGCACTCTGGTTTCTGTCACAGTGTTCCATTGCGCCAGAAGTGGTTTAGTCATGCTGGCCACATGACCCGGAAAGCTGTCTGTGGACAAATGCCGGCTCCATCATCCTGAAAGCAATATGAGTGGCACACCCCATAGCCGCCTTTGACTGGACTTAACCATCCAGGGGTCCTTTACCTTTATACCAGGGTTCAAATCCCCATTTGGCCCTATCTCCTAGCCTCCCCTACCACACACGGGTTGTTGTGTGGGCAAGAGGCAGAGGGGAAGAACTGTGTACGTAACCTGGGGCTCTTCAGATAGAAATACGACAACAAATTGAAAAAGAAGATTTGAAGTACAGGCGGATGAGGGACGAAAGCATGGCTGGCATTCAATGTCTGCTCCTTCTTTGGCTCTTTCAGGTTTCCAGACTAGGCTATGTGCTGGGCAACATGAACCCTAGCAGGTTTTACGGGCACCAGACTCCCGGCACATCAGGACCTACTGAGGCCCGCAACTCCTGGCTTCCCCTGCGCTCCGTGAGAATGTGCCACAGACCGTTCTCCCTCTCCCCCTCCAGCCACGATGCACGGCCACTGTCCGCACGGCAACACCCGACCAGAGGAAGCGAAACACCCCCAGCACACCCAAACCCCCACTTGGGACGGGCCAAACACGGACAGCGCCCCCTCCCCGCCCTCCTTCTTCCTGCCCTTCCGCCAGTTCCTTCTCTCCCTCACTCCTTTTGCCAAATAAAGAAGGACCATTCCGACAACCTGTAGCCAAAATGACAAGGCTCCAAATTATCCTGCGGGCCCCGCGTCTGCCGGGGTTGAGGAGCCAGACCAAGCTGGACTTTGATGGAAAGAGGTCCCCCATTCCCGGCGTTTAAAGAAAGAACAAGAAAGAACAAGGGAGAGGTGGAGAACGCCATCCGTCTTTCAACAAAGATGCGGAGAGGGGGGAAGGCCGAGGTATTAACTTTTTCATTGCTTGGGGGTCTTATCCATCATTTTTCTTGCCATGCGCATACCTCACGCCCCCTTGCCCCCCGCCAACGCTTCAGACACGGTGGTCTCTTCACGGACTTCTTTTCCAAACAAGAGAATGTTCCAAGGAGGGTTGGTTTTGTTTCGTTTTCCAAAACCTTTCCTTTTTCTTCTTTCTTTCTTTCCCCTCCCCCACCTTCCTTCCTTCTGGATGTTTTAATTATTAATTAATTATTGGTGTCGATGCTCAGAATGGGGAAGTAAATTAAATTGTACATTTTATTTTCCTTTTCCTTTTTTCTAGGGTTCTTGTTTTTAACGTGCTTTTTTCGTTTGTTTTGTTTATTTTTTAAAACTGAGAAATAATTCAAGAAAAAGAGAAAAGAAAAAAAACCCAAAACGAATTACATCTGTGGCCTGGTGTCGTTTGTTCTCGCCCGGGTTGGTTTGTTGCTGTTCTGAGTTACCGAGAAAAAAATGACGTTCGCCTCCTCCTTGCTTTATAAGAAATGGCTGGTGGGATGGGGCGGGGGGAGGAATAATCCTTAAAGCTGCCATTTCTGGGCGGGCTGAATTTAAGGATCCTGAATGTGCTAATGTCTAAGGGTGTGTCTACACAAATAGATTTTTAATCCAGATTAACTGTTTGGACTCATCTGAATCTCCGGGCATTGGGGTCAAGCCCCACATTGGGCAAAAGATTCCTGCATTGCAGGCGGTTGGACAAGGTGACCCTCTCTTGTTCCTTCCAACTCTACAATTCTATGATTTTATCCTCCTAGGAAAACTGAAAATTAGAGTTCTCTGAAAGGTCTGGATGAGTCTTGTGCCATCTCCAACCTATAAACCGATGCCAATGCCAATTTTATACAAATTTAACTGTCATGGTTTCCTCCAAAGGATCCTGGGAGTTGTTGTTTGACATGGTGGAAGTAAGACCAGAAACTGCTGTCTATGTTCAGACCAAATAGAATCAAGCTGTGTTGTGTCCCGTTAGTTGGTTCCAGCCCAGCCATTTCATACCTCAACCTGATCTTTTGATTCCTATGTTGGACGACTGCTGGGACATCTAGAATTTTAAGGGGGTGTCATAGGCCCCACCAATGAGGGTGCTTTTCTCCCCACCTTCCCCTGGTCAGTCACTTCCCCGCTCCCTCCCAATCACAGACAGAAAAAGCACGCATTGTCTTTCTTTCCACAGGGTTGGGCGGAAAGTCAGATCCACACAAAACTGAAATGGATCCTCTTGAATTTGCACGATTTTACATGCTTGCCCATGGCCACCATCCAATTTAGGATTACAGTGGTAAAAAGCGCAGCAAAAATAATAGATCCAGCGCTTGCCAGCACTACAAAAATTCAAGGCACACAGCCTCATGAATAGCCATAATTTTTTGTACATAGGATGACAACAAAAACAAGAAACCACAAAATATGTCACCAAACTGGTTTCCTCCGGTTGTTTTGAACTATAATTCCCATCGCCTCAGCTGCAGATGGGAGATGTTCAAAACAACTAGAGGGCACCAGGTTAACAAAAGCTGGTTTACTGGACAGACAATCTGTTTTATTGAATAACTCTACAGTGGTACCTCGGTTTAAGTAAACAATTGGTTCCGGAAGTCTTTACTTAACCTGAAGCATACTTAACCTGAAGCGAACTTTCCCATTGAAAGTAATGGAAAGTGGATTAAATAATCTGTTCCAGACAGGTCCACGGAGTACTCAACCTGAAGCGTACTTAACCCAAAGTATGAGTGTAATTGCCTCTGGAAATCCGTACTTAACCTGAAGCTTACTTAACCTGAAGCAAACTTTCCCATTGAAAGTAATGGAAAGTGGATTAATACGTTCCAGACAGGTCCGCGGAGTACTTAAACTGAAAGTACAGTGGTACCTCGACTTACGAATTTAATTCGTTCCGAACGGACCTTCGTAAGTTGAAAAATTCGTATGTCAAAGCCAATGGGGAATTTTTTTTTTGAAAAATCATAAGTCGAAAAAATCCTATCTAAACCGCATCCAAAATGGCGGATGGAACTCCGTTCGTAACTCGAAACATTCGTAAGTCGAGGTACCACTGTACTCAAACCAAAGCGTACTTAAACCGAGGTATGACTGTAGTTTATCTGTTGTTTTTGTTCCGAGTTTTTATTAGTCTATATTTTTTTCCTGGAATTGATTATATTTGATAGTTAGTTTTATAGCCACCCTGAACGTGGCCTTGATTCACAATTGGCCATGTGGACTTTGAAAAACATCCCCGCCCCTGGAACGCTAGCCTGTCAGGGAGAAGGGGTCTACAACCTAGGCTTGTCCTCAACGTCCTAGCTACCTAGGTGCAGGGATTTTGGGGAAAGGTTTGCATTCAGTCATGTGACACCTCATCCCCTTCCCATTCCGAAAAAGCACAGCCCAGAACTATTTTTACTAAATAAGTCTATAGTGAGGCTGGGTAATCTCGGACCTAGGAGTGCATCCTTCGATGAACCCTCTGCTGGCCACACCCCTTCTTCACAGGCCACACCCTTCAATTGCCCCACTTTGCACCCCAAACTCAGCTGAAATTTGTCCTTGAATTCTGACCATCTCTCCTGCTTGTCTGGACAGACAACAGAGAGGGGTGTGTGGGTGTTTACCGGTATTAATGTTTTATTTGCAAATTTAACAAAGGAAAGGAAGGGGGAATTAAAGAGACACTAAAATAAAATAAAATAAAGGAAAAGGAATAATATATGAATATGACTAACAGTCATCATCAGAATATGCATCTTAAAATTAATATAAGCCCTCCAGATGTTCAAAATGTCCACATGAAATTGATTTCCATATAAAATATTTTTTAAATGTTGTCAGGGCAGAGAGGTCCTCAGACCGTTGCATAGTAGACAGTGGGTATTTATCCTTCCAGGCTCGAAGTAGAAGTCTCTTAGCAACCATATGTGCTTGCAAAATCCACTTTTGCCATCCTGCCATTAATCGCCATGCCACAGGAATATAATTTGAAAGTACACAAACACCTGCAAATATCAGGGATACTGCCAATACAAAATTGATGTGGATAACAACTTCGGACCAAAAAGCCCACCTTGTATGCCTCAACGTGGCATTTTCTGTGTTACACCTCCAATATTTGTCTGAGCTGGACAGTGCCTTCCTATACAGGGTCAATTAACGCTCAAAATATTGATTCTTGCCGGATCAATCTCAATTTCATGTCTAAGGAAACCTTATCTCTCCTGCATGTGCGTGAAGAAACTAGCCTACTGCACAAAGGTAAAATGAAATTAATTGCTCCTCCCACTTCGCTCTTCGCCCTTCCCATCACTGGTGTGGCCCCTGGAAGACTGTCCAGGTGGAGATGTGGCCCCCGGGTTGCAAAAGGTCTAGAGAAAACCCTCTTGGCTGCAGCAGCCCAAACCCTGACAATGCCGAATTTGAAAGGTGCAAGCCCCTTTTCCACACAGAGGTCGCAACACGGCACCACCTCACCTGATGCCAGTGCGCCAAGGAGAATTGATGCGGCTGAGGTGATGGGGAGAAAGCTGGCGGCAATATCTCACTGTGCGACAACCTCTTGATTAGGGAAAGGGGATAATGGGCCTCGCCGGGCCTGCCGGTGGACAACCTGATGGATGGTCCGGTGGTCTGGAGGGGGATTAAAGCAAGCTGGAAGACGGAGAGCAGATCTAAGATCCATCAGGGCTGGCCAGCTTGACCTTTGTCCTGGGATATTAATACCTCGGTTTCCCCTCTTTTTCCAGATGGAAAGGCCAAACCTAAAAGACGCGGTGCTTTTGTTTAGAGAAAGATTTACAAAATGGCACAATGTGCGGAGAGAGATTATTATCTCCCCACACACCCAGTACACACACCCAGCTTGCTTGCTTCTCTCGGGATACGAGAACTTGGGTTTGCATAAATAAGTGCAAGTCTGAAAAAAGGGAAGTGCGCTTTCGGAATTGACGGCAGGAATGTGCCCAAAGGCCATGGGTTCTGGGGTGGTTTGGCCAAGGGGTTAAATGTGGCCCTCGAGACCTTTCCATCCGGCCCCTCGAGACGCTCCCCACACGACACCCTCCAGCAGCCTTGCTTTGCATCATTGAGCCTTTTTGCTTAGCAGGAATGTGTCCTTGAACTGAGATGGATGCAGAACGGAGAGATGTGGGTTCTTAGATGTGGCATTTGCATAGCTGGAATGTGTCCCTCTGTACACAAGTTGTTGTCGCTGGCATCTGTCTGTCTCGGGAGCCAATGGGGGAGTGTGCTGCTGGGGGTGAAGAGATACAGCAACTGCTGTGGCTGTAGAGGCCAATACAAGAGAGACATGTTTTGTTGCAGCTGGGGCAGAGGAAGGAGTCCGGTTGTGCTGTTGCTGATGCACCACAGCATTTCTTTTCTCTGCCCTCCTCCCAGTGGTCCTTCCTCCTCTGGTCACCACTATGGATGCACAACCTGACTGTCTCCAAGTGCTGCAGTCATCTGCAAGAGATTCCCACATGTTGTTGTTGTTTAGTCGTTTAGTCGTGTCCGACTCTTCGTGACCCCATGGACCATAGCACGCCAGGCACTCCTGTCTTCCACTGCCTCCCGCAGTTTGGTCAAACTCCTATTGGTAGCTTCAAGAACACTGTCCAACCATCTTGTCCTCTGTCATCCCCTTCTCCTTGTGCCCTCAATCTTTCCCAACATCAGGGTCTTTTCAAGGGAGTCTTCTCTTCTCATGAGGTGGCCAAAGTATTGGAGCCTCAGCTTCAGGATCTGTCCCACATGGTGGGGCTAATTAAGGCAACCTGTAATAGCCATACCTCACGCCAGAGCTTTCCAAACTTGTCATGTCAGTGACACACTTTTTATACATGCAACATTTCGTGACACAGTAATTCAGTTTTACTAGCAAACCGGAGGTTGAACCAACCCCTTTCCAGCCCTGTTCGCACATCACATCTACACACTGCAGCTGTCACGACACACAGTATAGAATGCTCTACCTTACACCCATCAGGTTGAGATGCTAACTCTTAGCTCCTGCCTTCTTCTGCATTGTTTTTTTGCTGCATTAGCAGCCTAAAAGTGACCTCCCCGGGGTGCAAGTCTAGCCAGTGTGTGTGGAGATCCTGGGCTGCCCAGACAAAGACTCTTCACAGCCCGGCTGAGATGGTCGAAAGGAAAGCGGAGCGATACATTTGGCACCAGCTTGGCTACAGGAGTTGCCGGAAGGAGGCGTACAAGGCGCCACCCAACTGCCTTAGGGACTCCGCTCTGGATTTGTGTAGGGTTTACCCCCGAGCCTATTCTTCTCCCAGAGATGTCCCACAAGGCAGTGGGGTAAGAGTCACATCATTTGCTCTGCCCCCCCCCGCCCTTTGCCTCTCACCACTGCTGGCATGTGGGCCCCTGGGTCTATGGACAGCTCCTTAAAGATCTGGTTTGGACAGAAGAAGAAGAAGAAGAAGAAGAAGAAGAAGAAGAAGAAGAAGAAGAAGAAGAAGAAGAAGAAGAAGAAGAAGAAGAAGAAGAAGAAGAAGAAGAAGAAGAAGAAGAAGAAGAAGAAGAGGAGGGTGTCCGGCTGGCTCCGCCATCGACAGAAGAAGAAGAGTTTGGATTTGATATCCCGCTTTATCACTACCCTAAGGAGTCTCAAAGCAGCTAACATTCTCCTTTCCCTTCCTCCCCCACAACAAACACTCTGTGAGGTGAGTGAGGCTGAGAGACTTCAGAGAAGTGTGACTAGCCCAAGTTCACCCAGCAGCTGCATGTGGAGGAGCGGGGATGCGGACCCAGTTCCCCAGATTATGAGTCTACCACTCTTAACCACTACACCACACCACACCACACCACACAGACACACTGGTGGGAGAGGAGTGGTCCGTTAACAGCCATGATAGCTGAGTGGAGCTTCCCTGTACCAAAGCAGTCTACCCTGCATGCTGGAGACAAGAAACAGGGTGAGGCCGCCTCCTGGAGCCACCTGGCTCAGAGCTGATAAGAAGCAGAACACTGAGCTGGACGGACCGTTCGTTTTGTTCTTAAATCGAGATCACCCTGTGCTGTACAGATGTGCGCCGAGAGCTGTGCACAATGTGGAACGTCTGTTGTTTTCCTATGTCAAGAGTGAGCAGGCTTCAGGTTTGTGTGATCTGCTTTTCAGTGGCTCAGGCAGGCTGACATACGCCAACAATTAGGGGAAAGGGTGCTTTTGAGCGTCTGTCATGCATGGGGGTGGTTTGTGATCAGGAGCAGAATCAAGCGGGCAAGTTCCTTCACACCCAACCCACTTCCCCCCCCCAACACACCTCAAGGCATCTCTCCCCCCCACCCAGCCCGCGGTAACTTAATTTAGAGGTGTCTGAGCGGACAGCTTTTTTGGTCGTTGCTGTTGCTAGACAATGGGGAATCCGAAATATGGGCTGACCTGTGGCAAATCACCTAGAGATGCACCCAGAGATTCAGGACGGATGAATCTTTCAGCTTTCTTCCCCCTCCCTATCTCGTTTTCTCCAGTCTCAACTTCAGCTCATCAAATTTCCACACCAGGGTGCATCTTTTTTTTTTTTTAAAGGAAGCCATGGCGAAAATTCACCAGCACCTCAGCGTTGCTTTCTCCTGATACACACATTTCTGCAAGCGATTTTGCCGAACACAGACATTCTTGCAAACTGCAATCGGCGAAAAGCGAATTTCGAACGAGAGCTGGGTTTTGGTTTGCATATTGTTTCTGGAAAGGTGAATTAGGGGTAGAAGCTCAATTAAAGGCAAATCGAACTGGACACGTCTCCCCCTCTTTCTGCCCATGCCTATCCTCCAGGCTTTCGGAAACCATAATCTTACCCCTTTCTCATTTCCGTGAAGATTACAGGCACATATACACCCTCTTTCACACACACACACACACACACACACACACACACACACACACACAGCCAACCATTTCCAGTTTTTTGCCACGGACAGATTAACAGCAAACAAGGGGGCCGGGTTCCGATCTAGGCCATGCTAATTTACGGGGTATCTGCATCCCGTCTCTGGCAGCGTGATTCATGCCAGCAGGCACGCCAATTGGTGGGTAATGTCACTGAGAGGTTTGATGCTGCCGTGGTTGTGGGGGGGGGAGAGAGGGGGGAGGAATGATGGATGGGCCGTGCCAAAGAGGTAGAATTAGGTGTCGAGGACCCTGGCTTTCCAGGAGAAAAAATAGGAAGGGGTGGGAGCTGGGGAAATAAGAATCATAATAAAGTCATTTATCACCGGGCGATGCTCGCCAGTCAAGCCGGCAATCTCTGGGGAACAGGGCGGGGGGAGGAGAGGGGGGCAGCAAGGGGGGAGCGAGCCGGACTGAGCGCGTGTTTCTGAGCCACTGGTTTTTAAGCACTGTTGTTGCTTGCTAGTGGAACGGCGCGGGTGGGGAATAAGGAGTGGGGACCCCCGTTCTTTCGGCTTGCCAAATGTGGCCAAGGGTTATGCTATCAGTGGTTCCATATAAGAGCTTTTTTAAAGAAGAGGCTGGGGAAAGAGACCCATGGTTCATTTCCACAAGCTCCGGCCTACATTTGCCTCACCCGAAAGAGCACCTAGTCTGTGGTCCAAGTCCTATACAGAGGAGAAATTACTTCCATGTGGGCACAGGGGGGTCTGTCCATCCCCTCCCTGCAATAGGCCACAGGGTACCTGGGTTTTTGGGGGGTCTACCATCTCCCAGGAGCATACCCTCTAACATTTATTGGATGAAAAGAGGGATGTCCTATAATAATAACTAATAATAATAATAATAATAGTCGGTTCCTGTGTCGCGCTGGGCATGGCAGGGGTCACCATGGGCCGATAAGATGAGCCCTGTGGGCCACTACTGGCCATGGGCCTTAGGTTGCCGACCTCTGAGTTAGAGCGATCATGGAACCATCAGTATGGCAGCAATGAGTCTGTGGAAGAGGAGGAAGTGGCAGGAATCAGCTGGGGCTTTCTGGGAACACTCCCAGCTCATGGGCTTAGATCCATCCCCCTTTTTCGTTGCGCCGAGGGAGAGGCTAACCGCCATCACCCCATTTGTTTTGCTTGTGGCCGCATCCGCACCTTGCATTCCAAAGCACTAGGATGCCACTTCAAACAGCTGTGGCTTCTCCCAAAGCATTGTGGGAACTGGAGCTTGTGCCGAGAGCTCTTAGAAGACCCTTAGCCCCGTCAGGGAACTACAATTCCCAGAAGAAGGATTGGTTGTGATCCCACTCTGGGATTCGTAGCTCTGTGAGAGGAGCAGGGGAACTCCTAACAACTCTCAGATCCCTTAACAAGCCACTATTCCCAGGGGTATCATATGGCTTTAAACGTGTAGTACAGCTGTGACCTTTTCCTTTATGGGTCTTGGCAGTGGGTATAGATGCTTTTGGGGGTTCTCTGGGGACAACAGGCAGCTCCGGGAGTCAGGAACGGGTGCGGTTTTGCACCCCTGTTTGGCGTCAGCTTGTGGAGAAAGCAGCAGAAGCTGCTACCTGGAAAATAATAATAATAATAATAATAATAATAATAATAATAATAATTTATTATTTGTACCCCGCCCATCTGGCTGGGTTTCTCCAGCCACTCTGGGTGGCTTCCAACAAAGATTTAAAATACATTAAAGTGTCACACATTAAAAACTTCCCTGAACAGGGCTGCCTTCAGATGTCTTCTAAATGTCAGGTAGTTGTTTATCTCCTTGACCTCTGATGGAAGGGCGTTCCACAGGGCCAGGCGCCACTACCGAGAAGGCCCTCTGCCTGGTTCCCTGTAGCTTTGCTTCTTGCAGTGCGGGAACCGCCAGAAGGCCCTCGGCACTGGACCTCAGTGCCCGGACAGAACGATGGGGGTGGAGACGCTTCTTCAGGTATACTGAAGTACATGCTTGTAGATGTAGGGTTGCCAACACAGTGCTTGTGGGTGCCCTGGCAGCCTTGTGAACACCCCCAGGCACCTACCGATCCTCTCTGCTCCTGCCCCCTTTATCCTGAGGACAGTTACCTTCCTCCCCTGAAGAGTACATAGAGCTGAAGGAGGAAGTTGGAAGAGAGACATTCTTTCCTACTTCCTCTTACCACTCTATGTGCTTTTCCAGATTGGCGTTGGAGCAGCTGAGCAGAGAGGGGGGAGACTGTGGGGAAGGGGAAGGGAGGAGGCTGAAAGATGGGTGGGGGGAGAAAAAGAATGACCAAGGGGAGAAATCAGGGTGTTGAAGGAGTCGGAAAAAGAACAGAGCGCCAGAGAGAAAAAAGACAAGCGTGAACACACACATTGGATCTAGGAAGATTGTTACTTATAAAGCTGAAAAATTCTTTTCATGGGTTCCCCAGCCAACACTGAGAGCCAGTTTGGTGCATTGAGTGACATGCATATGACGCACTGAGCATATGCTGAACATGATCCGGGTTGCCCTGATGCTTTTTCATCTGATGAGGCTGCCAACTTCTTTTTTAATTGGCTCCTGTGCTTTTCAGAGCAGCGCATCCTCTAGATATGCTGTGAAAGGCTTCACCTGTTGGTAGCTAGTTGGCCACATCTGGATCAAGAATCAAGATGCCACTTGTGGGGAAGTAGGGGGTGTTGCCCCCATGCCCTGCTTCTGGGTCTCCTGAGGGCATCTGGTTGCCCACAGTGTGATACAGGAACACAGGCCTTGTACCTAGGCCTGCCTAGCTTAGCATTGCCAACACTGTCCGGCAGTAGCTCTCTGGGCTTTCAGGCAAGGGTCTCCCCAGATGTACCTGGAGATCCTAGGATTTGAACCTGGGACTTTCTGCATGCAAAGCAGACGAGCCACGGACTCAGTGGCCCTCTGATTTGATCCAATGCGGGGCTCTTCTTCCTTCCGAGCTGCTGGAAAAGGCCCAGGGGCGAGTGGGGCTTGTTTCCCCCCACAGAGCAGTTGGCAACCTTGTTAATTTTCATGCCCCTCGAGGCCAAAGCCACATCCCAGGACCATTTGATCGTTGCTCAAACCTCGCACCCTGGGCAAGGATGACCAGAGCGTGCCGCGTTTTGCAACATCGGCTTGGGAAGGTTTCCGTTGCCGCAATGACAAAAGGTTTAAACAGATGGGTGTAGCGCAACCCCTTGCGCTCCCTGATCTCTGCCTCTGCTCTCCCCGCCATGGTCCCTGGGAAGGCTTAAACGCCATGCGTGGCCATCTCTGGTTCAATCACAGGCTAATGAAGCCACATTAATCATCCAATTATACACCTGTCAGGCTGGGAACAATGGCGCAGGGCGAGCTGAATGAGGCTGGAGGCATCGGAGCTCAGAGGGGCCCCCCAGGCAAAAACAAATCCCAGGGAGACAATAGGAAGCAAAACAGAGAGGACCCCGGAGCAGGAGGAGGAGGGGTGAACTGGGCGGGGGGGGGCGCAAAGGGGCTAAACTCATGGGGAGTTTTGTGTCTAGATAAAAAGGGGGGCATGGGCACCCAACTCAAAATCCCAGCTCTGGACTCCAGGCATAGAAGTCGCTGCCAATTGCTGGAGCATCCCATCACCCAACAGTTAACCGAACTGTAAGCAAGGGCAGGCGGAAGCAACAATAAGCAAAAAAGGGGAGCAGTTGGGCTTTCAGAAATAAACCAGGGTTGCACCAAGCGCCACCTGGAAGACACTGGGACATACGAGCGGAGGAATTAGTGTTAGGTGAGGATGGATGGTCTCAGCCCATTTCAGTCCTGCTGGTTTCTCATTCCCCCCAAATCTTTAATTTAGTTCCCTGGGTTTCTGCAACCATTTGCAGCGTGCGTGCATGTTGAAAATCCTCGTGAAAATTCGCCAGCGTTTTAACATGACTTTCTCTCATAGGGACCCCTGACCATTAGGTCCAGTCGTGACCGACTCTGGGGTTGCGCGCTCATCTCGCATTATTGGCCGAGGGAGCCGGCGTATAGCTTCCAGGTCATGTGGCCAGCATGACAAAGCCGCTTCTGGCAAACCAGAGCAGCACATGGAAACGCCGTTTACCTTCCCGCTGTAGCGGTTCCTATTTATCTACTTGCATTTTGACGTGCTTTCGAACTGCTAGGTTGGCAGGAGCTGGGACCAAGCAACGGGAGCTCACCCCGTTACAGGGATTCGAACTGCCGACCTTCTGATCGGCAAGCCCTAGGCTCAGTGGTTTAACCACAGCGCCACCTGGGTCCCTGACTTTCTCTCATAAGAAACACTAATTGTTTTGTACCCAGCCATCTCTGCAAGCGCTGTTTCCTTTAATACAATGCATTTCTTTTCTTTTTTTTGATAATCATTTTTATTGTTTTATCTTTGCATACATCATCAGAAATCGGAAAGTAACATTTCAATACAAAAAAAAAGTTAAATAAAAAGTATACAAATTCCAAAATATGTCTTATCGTGTTTTTTGGCTAAACTGAGAATTGCTACAATTTATCAACTTCATCTTGTGACTTATTTGTTTCTGTTCCCTTTCTTGTTTCTATAAATGTTTTCCTTCTGCTCCTCTTGTGATCGACTTCCACCTCTCTCTCTTTCAGACTTATTCTTTCATTTAATCAGTTTTGCGCTCCCTAAAATTAAACCCGTCACAAATTATCTTACAAATTAAACATAAAATTTTTGACTTAGGTTACTTTACAGCTGTTGCATTTTGTAATGTTAGCCTACCGGCGTTTCATGTCTTACCATGCTCCTTCAAGTACTCTATAAATTTTTCCCATTCCTTTTGGAACTTTTGCTCCTTTTGATCCCTTATTCTTCCCATCAGCCTCGCCAATTGCAGATATTCTAGCATTTTTTCTCTCCAGTCCTCTATAGTTGGTATTTCAGTCGTTCTCCACCTCTGGGCCAAGATAACTCTCTCGGCGGTGGTAGCATACATGAAGAGTTTATGATCCTCTTTTTTTATATTCCTGCTCAATATCCCTAGTAACATTTCCTCCGCTCTTTTTGGGAAAGTATATCTTAATACTCTTTTCAATTCATTATATATTTGCTCCCAATAAACTTTAACCTTTTCGCAAAGCCACCATTGATGGTAGTAGTCCCCCTCTTTAGCATTACACTTCCAACATTTTTTGTTGTTGGATTTATTAATTTTGGCTAATTTAACAGGCGTTAAATGCCATCTAAACATCATTTTCATGATGTTTTCTTTTAGAAGGGTACAGGCCGTAAATTTAATCTGATGTTTCCATAGATTTTGCCATTGATCGATATTAATATCATGGCCCAAGTCTATTGCCCATTTAATCATACATTCTTTGGTGATTTCGTCCTTTGTGTTCCATTCCAACAGGAGGTCGTACATCTTTGTTAATAGTTTGTCTTTACCTTCCACAATTTCCAATTGGAATTTAGATTTGTTGGTCTCGAATCCGTGATTTTTATTATCTTTTTTGAACATGTCCTGAATTTGATAATATTGGAGCCAGCCTATTCCCCTCTCTTTCAATTGCTCATATGTTTTAATCTTCCACCCCTCTTCCGATTCGACAAGGATATCCTCATAAGTTAGCCAATTCAATTCCATATTAGTTTTTTTATGGTCAAAACTTCTGTTGGTGACAACCACCTTGGAGTTTTTCTTTCAAGTATACTTTTATTTCTGGTCCACACTTCGTACAGTGGTTTCCTAATCACATGGGATAGGAAGCCTCTGTGTGATTTAACTTTGTCTTGCCACAGATAACTATGCCAGGTGAATCTATTGTTAAATCCTTCAAGATTTAAGGTCCGGGTCTTTTAGAAGGTCCGGGTCTTTTAGCGAGATCCACTCTTTTAGCCATACCATACAGGAGGCCTCATAATACAATTTGAGGTCTGGCAACGCAAAGCCCCCTCTTTCCTTTTTGTCAGTTAGTATCTTAAACCTGATCCGTGGTGTTTTTCTCTGCCATATATATCTCGAGATTACCTTCCTCCACTCCTCAAATATACCAACACCTTTTAGTACTGGTATCATTTGGAACAAAAATAAGAGTCTAGGAAGTATATTCATTTTCACTGTGGCTATCCTCCCCCACAGTGAAAGATATAGTTTTTTCCATGTTTCTAGGTCTTTTCTTATATCGTTCCAGGTTTTGATATAGTTATCATTATATAAGTTTATATTCCTTTCTGACAGCCAAATTCCAAGATACTTTACCCTCTTTACCATTTCAATCCCGTATTTCTCCTGAAGCTCTTCCCTTTCCTTTTTTGTCATATTTTTAATAATCATTTTGGTCTTTTTCTTGTTCAGCCTGAATCCTGCTAGAGTTCCAAATTTGTTCATTTCTTTCAGTAATTCCTCTAGACTCGTATCTGGATCTTCCAATGTTAGGACCAAGTCGTCGGCAAAGGCCTTCTGTTTATATTCCCTACGACCAACTCTTATCCCCTTTATCTCTTTGTTGTTCCTAATCCTGTCCAATAGGACTTCCAGAACCAAGATAAATAACAGGGGTGATAAAGGACACCCCTGCCTTGTTCCTTTAGAGATGTTTAATTCTTCCGTTAAATTATTATTAATTATTAATTTGGCTCTCTGCCTTGTATAAATCGTAATACAATGCATTTCTGCACGCCGTCCTCACGAAGATTTCCTCCTCTAGGTACACATTCGGCGAACGTATGCAGTTTTGTAACCATGGTTTAGTTGAGAACCGCATTGCAAATATTCAGAGAAGTTCAAAGGTTGGCTTCTTTTCAGTTTCCGTACTGGTTTGAGAAGCGCAAATTTTATGTTGCTCACAAAATGCAAACAAAAATGGACTTCTACCCTTATCCTTAGAGTTTAGGTTGCTAACTTTTTTTTTAACTGCCCTCACTCTTCCACCTTTAACAGCAAGCTGATATGCAGAAGAGCAGCAAAGGTTTTTTTCCCCCCTGGCATGGAGATAGAACCATGGGGAATGTTTTGAGTGTTTTAAACTTCCAAAATGATGTGTCATGCAGGCTGCTATTAAAACCCCAGGAGAAGCAGGACCAAAGGGGAAAGTGGGGAGTCTCAGTGCCCCCCCAGACCAATAATTGTGAAATCATTCACTCTGGACAGAGAAGGAACCCCTACCCACTAGACAACACTGCCTCTTCAGTTTCGGAGGTAAATCTCATGCTATCACAAGGTTGCCACCTCCCCCCCACCCGCCGCCGCCCAGGGTCTTCTGTTCAAATTCCGTCCACATTCTAAGGTGAGCAGACCAAACATGCACTTTCAAAACGAGTGTGAGCTGCACATCCTTGAAAATGTGCACTTTCCCCCCTGAATTTTACAATGCAAAGTCGTGTGTACAAGAAGTGCATAGGCTGGACAAACAGATCACCTGCAGGAGCGTCGCTGGTTGTTCTCCGAATAGGTGAGGCTTGTTTGGCAACTTTAAGAAACCAAGACTTTTAGTGTCGCCAGCCCAGTGCTGTGCAACTCCCAGCCCCTAGAGAAACCCAGCAGGCTCCTTCTGTGCTGACTTTTAAACACTTGCTGAAAACTTTTCTATTCTGGCAACTAAGATCATAGCCTTCCAGAATGCTTAATTGATGTCTGTTTTTTAAACTGTTAAAGTATATTTTTTATCATATGTTTTATTGCTGTAAACTAATTAGATATTTACACACAAGCACACATGGCACAGCAGTAAATAAATATTTGTACGAATAAAATAAAATAAAGCGTGCATATGAATGGATTCGTTCATGAAAATAGCATATATAAACGCATTGCACCAAGAGAGATTGCTTTGGCAGGGAAAGGCATACGTTAGGCAAAACTGCACAAACAATTGTATGTATGCTTGTTTCTTAATTTAGAGCATTTGGCGCCCAGTTCTCCAGCCGAAAAAGGCTCCCGGAGTATCTTACATGCAATCAAAATAAGGCAGGCTTACAGTCTGAAAAGCACACAACACACAAGGGAAAAGGGAAAAGGAGGGAAGAGGAAAATATATATTATAGAAAGAGGGGGGTGGAGGAGGAGGAGAGAGAATTCAAACTAAAATGCTGGTGAATTTTCACAAGGACTTCGAAAAACCAATATTGCAAAGTGATGATCGAAATACTGAAGACCAGGAAGGTGAGGAACTGAGAGGAGCCAAATTTGATAGCACCTGAACACAGAGGAATGAAATCACTTTATGCCAAGCAGGAGACAGTCTGCTTTGCTTTCTGCATCTCTTAATGCCACAGGATCAGGGGCAGAGAAGGGGGAGGGGGAAAAACATAGCTACCACCCTTACGGCCGTCTCGCCTCGTGGATAAAAACACAAAACAGGAAAAACCAGGCAATGTCCACCTTTGCAACAACATTCCTCCCGCCTTGGTTGAAATCACGTCTAATCGCCGAGAAGTCATAAATATCCTCTTTTCAAATCTATCAAGCCGCAGATCCATTCTTTATCTAGAACTTGGACGGGAGGGAAGGCGAAATAGTTATGCCACCTCGATTAGATGGAATACCCAACTTGATTGCGCCACATTTTTCAAGAACACAAAATTAAATTAAAAAGAAATGGGAAGTTCTTAGACAAAATGATGAATAGACTTTGATATCAATGTTTGTGTGTGTTTCATGGACGGCTGGAGGGGGGGCAGGGGGGAGGGAGCCTGCAATGAATGCAAAGAAGGAAAGTGGGTGAGTGGATACATAGCACTTTATCTGATACAAGGGTGCTGTTTAGATCAAGGCAGCCATAAGTGAAGGCCAAATGAAGATTGTTCTCTCTCTCTCTCATAATACTCAATGGGGTCGTTCCATGAAGATCAAACATGGAAATTATCAAAAGGTGCAAACCAGGGGTTCTGTACTCATCACGTCGGGCAGAAGAAGCAATTATGGTGTCAGAAAATCCTTTCCTCTCCTAGGTAGGGACGCGGGTGGCGCTGCAGTCTAAACCAGGGGTCGGCAAGGTTTACCGGCCATGGGCCGGATCACTCCCACAGAGATTGTCCGTGGGCTGGACTGGCGCAGCTTGACGCCAGAAATTGCGTCTGCGCATGTCCGCGGTGCAATTTTCAGCGTCTGGACATGCGCAGATGCGATTTCCAGTATCTACAGGTGTGCAGACGTAATTTCTGGCGCCGCTCAGCTTAGCGCAGCATGCGGGGGACTTGCCGAGCGGGTGGCTCAGTTCAGGGGCAGCTTGTGGGCCAGTAAAACAGTCTTCGTGGGCTGCATCCGGCCCATGGGCCGCACGTTGCCGACCCCTGGTCTAAACCATTGAACCTCTTGGGCTTGCTGATCGGAAGGTCGGCGGTTTGAATCCCCATGATGGAGTGAGCTCTTGTTGCTCTGTCCCAGCTCCTGCCAACCTAGCAGTTCGAAAGCACGCCAGTGCAAGCAGATAAATAGGTACCATTGCGGTGGGAAGGTAAACGATGTTTCTGTGCGCTCTGGTTTCCGTCACGGTGTTCCGTTGCACCAGAAGCAGTTTAGTCCTGCTGGCTACATGACCCAGAAAGCTGCCTGTGGACAAACGCTGTCTCCCTTGGCCTGAAAGGGAGATGAGCGCCACAACCTCACAGTCACCTTTGACTGGATGTAACTGTCCAGGGGTCCTTTACCTTTACCTCCTCTCCTAATATTGCCAACGGGTCAGACAAAACCCACCCAGGCAGTTCCTGTGCCATTAACAGAAATCTGATGTGCAGAAATTGGGGGGGGGGAGCTGTCAAAAGTGGGCAACCCGCTACTCACCACTGCGGGGCAAACTGCACCTGCCTAAAGACCTAAAGACCATAAGAAGATCCCAGTGGATCAGGCCAAAGGTCCGTCTTGTCCAGCATCCTGTTCTCACACTGGCCAACCGGATTTCTGTAGGAAACCCACAAGAAGGATTCGAGCATGAGAGCAACTCTCCCCTCTTGTGGAAAGGGAGGGGATTTTTGCTGCCTCCGGCTGTGGAGTCAGAGCCATCAGGGCCCAGCAGGGTGGGGGTGGGGGGATCAGGCTTCTGCTGGGGTCAATGATAGGCCTCTCCTTCTCCATGAATTTGTCCAATTCTCTTTTAAAGCCACCCACGTCAGGGCTCCCTGCCTCCTGGGGAGAGGAGTTATAAACTTCTTCCATGCCGCCTCTCGCTCGCCTGTTCTCTAATCTAAAAAGTCTAATCTAAAAAGCATTACAGTGGTGCCTCGCTTAACGAATGCCCTGCTTAACGAAATTTCCGCTTAACGAAACGTTTTTTCTAGTGGAGGTTGCCTCGCTAGACGAATTCGTTTTATGAAAAATTCGTCTAGCGAATCGCGGTTTCCCATAGGAATGCATTGAAATTCAATTAATGCGTTCCTATGGGCAAAAAAAAAAAAATTCAAAACAAATTCAATGCATTCCTATGGGATTCGCTAGATGAATTTTTCGTTATAAGAAAAGACCCGTGGAACGAATTAAATTCGTCTAGCGAGGCACCACTGTACATGGCTTTGCCTGCCATTGGCTGCGTTGCCACCTGCTGTTGACCTCCAGCATCACCAGTCCAAATGGGCGTCATTCACCATGGAACACACCCCTTCAATTAATCCACAATAACCACTGCCCCTAGTTAGAGACCGACCCCACTTAGCTGAGTTACAGGTAGGTGACAAACTTAGTTGGTCTCTAAGGTGCTACTGGAAGGAATTTTTTTATTTTGTTCCCACTTAGCTGAAGTGTTCAAGGTGTGAGAATCTAGCTATTAAAGGATCAGGACCCTTGGGGAAGGCACCACAGCCTTTAATGTGCATTCTGCTGGGGCCAACGATAGGCCTCTCCTGCTCCATGAATTTGTCCAATTCTCGTTTAAAGTCACCCAAGTAAGGACTCCCTTACTCCTGGGGAGAGGAGTTATAAACTTCTTCCATGCCACCTCTCGCTCTCCTGTTCTCTAATATAAAAAGTCCCAAACTCGGCAACCTCTTGATCATTTTGACCGCCCTAACCTTTGCATCTGTCACGACGATCCATTAGAATGAGGGGGGCCCTGCCCCACCAGCCTCCACCTCCCCTCAGCCAGCCCCCACTTGCCGACCTGCTCTGATCTGCACTGAGCAGGTCCTTTTTAACGTCAGCAATACCTTTCTTCCCCAGGATAGTGAACCTGGTTCAGTTCCCCAGAGTCTCTTTGCTCGTTCCATATTCCTCCGCTGATTCTGATGACTAGGGCATCCTTTGCACACCTGGTAGACTAGGCATAGGCAAGCTTGGCTCTCCAGATGTTGTGGAACTACAACTCCCATGATCCCTAGCTAACAGGGCCAGTGGTCAGGGATCATGGGAGTTGTAGTTCCAAAACATCTGGAGAGCCAAGGTTGCCTATGCCTGTCCAGGTAGACCTTCCTGAATTTTTTGACTACAACTCCAGTCCTCTTCTGCCTGGGGGATGATGGCCACCACCAACACCCCAGGTTAATGGACATTGCCATTCGAAGTGGTGTGTGTGCACAGCGTCTTGTGGTTGATTTTGTGGGGTGGGGCTTACCTGGCCTATCCCAATATTTTATTCAAGTTGGCACCCCTGCACGGGGCCTTCTTTAAATGTGAATTGAATCAAATTTCTCCCCCACCGTGTTTGTGTGTGTGTGTGTGTGTGTGTGTGTGTGTGAGAGAGAGAGAGAGAGAGAGAGAGAGAGAGAGAGAGAGAGAGAGAGAGAGAGAGAGAGAGAGAGAGAGAGAGAGATTATATCTCACAAACCAGTGCAAACTTTAGAGCAATAGCGCCACCTGGTAGCTGTGATCTTAGCTGATGTAATCAAAAGCACCACTTTCTCCTGTTTGAGTATATCTGGATTTGGTAGTCTGCACCATTCCAAGACCCCTCCAACTTTAAAAACTGGACCAGTTTTCCCGGAAGATGAGGAATAGGAACAGAGGAAGAGACAGGTGTCACACACATTGAGCACAGCAGCCAGGCTGGAAGGTATCTATCTCACGACGTTCATTTCAAACACACCTGTTTATTCCTTTCTGAGGTTGAACTCTGGGTTGCAGGCATAGAAATGCCGTGCAAAATTTGCAGCACAAGCTGGCTGTGTTTTTTTCCAGGGCCCATCCATTTCCCGTGATTGCAATTTTAACTGTTTTTTTATGTTGATTCCTAAATTGCTGCAACCTGTCCTGGGGCCTGCAAGTTTGCTAGCATCCCATTTGCTTAGTGAAACTCGGAATAAGCAGGGCTCACAACACAGGCAAGCGGTGTGTGTGTGTGTGTGTGATGGTCAGATCGAGGTTTTGGAGGGTCCATGGGCATGCCCCCTTGCCCTCTTGTCTGGTCCAGCAAGGTGAGTAAGCATCTTGCACTGGTGAGAAAACAGAACAGGTGGAAAGCTGGAGATTTTGGGGTGTTGGCCTCTTAGTGGATGCCCCACTTCTAGATTTGTTTTACCCAGAAACAGTGGTGTATTGTAGGTTGCCAGTACCCAGGGCCATATGGAGGGGGGGAGGGAGGGAAACGGACAGAGTATGCATGTCATTCAACTGCCTAACAACATCCGCATGACCCAGGAGATTACAGCCACGGAGATAAGAAGATTCATTCCATTGTCTGGAGAGGTCACTTCCTGGTTTGTATGGAGAAACTGCTTTTAATGGAGCCCAGCGACAGAAGCACACAGCTACGTTGCGTGCTGAAGTATTGCAACCCTAACAAATTTGTGCCCAGGACAACCGCCCCTGTGCCCACCCCATGCTACGCCACTGCCCAGAGATCGGTGTCGCAAGAGGGTCTGCCAACCCTCTGACACAAAGTCTCCCCTCATTCTGGAAGGTTCTGGAATGTTCTTCACCAATTTACTTTCTGCATGCCAGGCTCATCGTAGTGCTGCCACTCATCGTGGAGTTTGGTCTTCCTTGACTTTCAGGTATCATTTGTTATTAATTTGCAGAATTCAAATTCATTGGGTTGTTGTTTTTTTGTTACCCACTCCTTATAGTTTAGCAAGATCGTGTAACTGTCAAATTGTTGAAGCCCACTGGTTTTCTGTGTTGCCCCTTTGTATTTTTTCAGACTCGATTAGTCACAATCGCTTCTCCTTTTTGGTTGTAAAATGCAATTGCAGCACTTTAACGTCTAGCAAGAAAATGCAGTTGCTGCCTAATCATGCCCAGTAACCTCTGTAAGGGCTCCTTTGCCTGTTTACAGGTTCAGCCTATTGCATAGATCCCTGCTGAATGTGGCTGGAGGATTATTGCTAAAGCCATCCTATACATATCAATTCATAAGTGAGTCCCATTGAGTTCAATGGAATTGACTTCCAGGCAAGTGTGCAATTATGGATAGGACTGCACCTTCCATTGTTCTCAAGTAGCATCTCTTAATTGCTACAATGTCAGTTTCTGTTCCCGTGGGCAGAGGTTTCCTCTCATCCCCCCCCCTTTTGATTTTTCAAAGAGCAACATGTGGCTATTTTTCTTTCAAAATGGAAACAAATACTACCATAGAAAACTGGGAACAGAGACTAAGCAAGGCAATTAATAGAGGCAGCGAAAGCAGCAGTTAATAGGCTGTTAATCACTAATCCCCCATCAACAAGAACCAACAGCAGTGAGCATAGGAGGCTGAACATGAAGCAGCAAACTTGTAAATTAATTAACCTTGTTGGGACCTTTTGCTGAATGAGGCTTACTCGTGAGTAAACATGGGAAGGCTCTTGACCTTGGGGAAAACCATTGCTTGGCGGGAGGGGGGAGCCAGCATGGTGCAGTGCTTAGAGTCCAAATCCTCTCTCCTCTCACTGCCTCTCAGCCTGACCTACCTTGGAGGGTTTTTGTTGGGGATTGAGGAGGGGAAGACTCGTGTATGCCACCTCAAGCTCTTTGGAGGAAAAGGTGGGAAATAAATGCAATTGTTTGGGGACTTCGCTGGCTTTTTCTGGCCCACATAGGACCAGTCTGGATAGTAGGCCTGGTGAAGATTTGACATTACTCCTCCCCAGTTTTTGATTTGAGTTCCTATGGAAATGAGGCTGCATTTTACTGTTGTATTTAATCTTGCTTTTAAGCTGTATTTTAATCCATTGTTTTATATCCAGTGTTAGCCACCCTGAGCCTGGTCTTGGCTGGGGAGGGCGGGGTATAAATAAAATTTATCATTATTAATTAATAATGTTACTATCAAGGCTGTATTAATTAAGTGCTTGTGTGGCTACTCCAATTCAGTTTTGTTCTCAGCTAACTGCGGGAAAGCAAAGCCTCTGTAGCAAGAGCAGGCTTTCTTAACCATTAATACATTTCTATGGATAAAATAGGGACCCAGGTGGTGCGGTGGGCTAAACCACTGAGCCTAGGGCTTGCTGATCAGAAGGTCTGCGGTTCGAATCCCTGTGACGGGGTGAGCTCCCATTGCTTGGTCCCAGCTCCTGCCAACCTAGCAGTTCGAAAGCATGTCAAAGTGCAAGTAGATAAATAGGAACCACTACAGCGGGAAGGTAAACGGCGTTTCCATGTGCTGCTCTGGTTTGCCAGAAGCGGCTTTGTCATGCTGGCCACATGACCTGGAAGCTATACGCCGGCTCCCTCGGCCAATAATGCGAGATGAGCGCGCAACCCCAGAGTCGGTCACGACTGGACCTAATGGTCAGGGGTCCCTTTACCTTTTTATGGATAAAATACATTTGTAGAGAAACAGCCTACAACCTACAGGTAAAGGTTGCCCTGACCAGTAGGTCCGGTCGCGAACTACTCTGGGGTTGCGTGGTCATCTCACTCTATAGGCCGAGGGAGCCAGTGTTTGTCCGCAGACAGCTTCCGGATCATGTGGCCAGCATGACTAAGCCGCTTCTGGCGAACCAGAGCAGCACACGGAAACACCGTTTACCTTCCCGCCGGAGCAGTTCCTATTTATCTACTTGCACTTGACATGCTTTCGAACTGCTCGGTGGGCAGGAGCTGGGACTGAGCAACGGGAGCTCACCCCGTCGTGGGGATTCAAACCGCTGACCTTCCGATCAGCAAGCCCTAGGCTCTATGGTTTAGACCACAGTGCCACCCGCGTCCCTACTGCGCCACCTAGGTGTTCGCATGCCACACTCTTTCTTTGAAGACTCTCTGCACCCAATAAATATATATATAGGCTCGGTACCCCCTTAAGAAGTTGCCTTATATATGGATCATTGCTTCGTCTAGCTCAGTACTGGCTACACTGGCTGGCAGCTGCTCCTCCAGGATTTCAGAGAGCGCTCTCTGCCGGCCCTACCTGGAGATGCTGGGGATTGAACCTGGGACCTTTTGCATTTAAGTCAGGTGCTCTGCCATTGAGCTATGGAGCTTCCTCTCAAGGAAGAGACCTGCTTCATCTGACCAAATGTTCATCTGTCCCAGAATCCTGTTCGCATACCAGAAGCCCCTGGGAAGACTACAAGCAGGATCTGAGTGATCTTGCTCTCCAGTAGTATTTCAATCAGTGTTTCCCAAACTTGGGTCTCCGGCCGGACTACATTTACCATCTTCCCTGACCACTGGTCTTGCTAGCTAGGGATGATGGGATTTGTAGCCTCTAAACCAGGCATCCCCAACCTGCGGCCCTCCAGATGTTTTGGCCTACAACTCCCATGATCTAACTCCCATGAGCTAACAGGACTAGTGGTCAGGGATGATGGGAATTGTAGTCCAAAACATCTGGAGGGCCAAAGGTTGGGGATGCCTGCTCTAAACAGCTGGAGACCCAAGTTTGAGAAACCTTGATTTAGAGGCATTCCCTGCCTTGGAACTGGAGATTAGTACTAGCAGCCATTGATAGGCTGAACGTCCTCCGTGAATTTGCCCAAACCCCTTTTTATGCGGCGAATTCTGTAGTTTTAACTGTGTGAAGAAGTACTTCCTTTCGACTGTCCTTTTTTTTTTTTTTTGCTTCATTGGATGACCCCTGTTGGGTTCTATTGTGAGGAGAGAGGTTTCACAACGTCTCCCTGCTCGCTTTCTCCACACCCTGTTATAAGGAATTGTGTGCCACGGGTCTGCCCGAGATCCAGGCCCGAGATACCCCCCTGTGCCAACTCACCACACTTAGGGGGTGCAGAACTCCCTCCCTGTGGAATTGTTTTCATCTTATCAAAACCTTATCGAATGTGTGCCAACCCAACCACTTCCACCTGTGGAACGGGGCCCTCTTCATAATACACATTCTGCATGTGTAAGGAATTGATCTTTTGGTATGGCAGCACCTGCACTTCGGAACTCCCTGGCGATTGACACCAGGCAGGCACTCCTTTCAGCACCTGCTAAAAACATTTTTGTCTTCATGTGTGGGGTGTGTGTAAAAATGCACATATTTTCTGGCAAAGGGTGTTTAAGGAGATAACAGAAATCGCTGGGTTAAAGCTGACCAAAAGTCCAGAGGTATCATAATTATCAATTTACAAATGGGGTGGAAGGTTCGCAGGCTACGAAGGACTTGCTCACAAATTTATTGACAGCTGCACAAATTATGATAGTTGGAAGTGGAATATAAAATGGAAGAATGGCATTAAGAAGGTGTGGCATTTAACTATTAATGATAAACTGACATGTGCCATTAAGGTGAGACGGGGAATATGCAGGAGAAATGATTTTGAGGAGATATGGAGGGTGTTTGTAGAATTTGTACTGTTAAAACGGAAAGGGGTCAAACCATCGCAAGAGGTGTTGAAATTTTGGGGGGTTGGGTAGCTGCAATGGAATGCTCTCGGTGGAGGGGTGCACATTTTAATTCTTATTTATTTATGATTATTACTTTGTCAGAATATAATAATAATAATATAAATAAATGATTTTTTTAAAAAAATTGTCTAGTCAATCCTGTCCAGCTAGGTAGAATGTTGGCATGTGTTTTAATCTGGTTTCTATCTTATCATTGATTTTAATTGGGTTTTAAAATAAAATAAAATAAAATAGTTATTCTTAACTTTTCTTTTTACTAATGATTACATTGGTTTGGGTTTTTTTTTTGTAAACAGCCCTGAGGGTGTTTTTGTTGTTGTGTTGTTGTTTACAATCAAACGGTCTATACATTTTACGAAGGAAATAATAAAATAAATCCTCTTTTCAGCGCTCTCAAAATTCCTCCACTGTTTTGCCTGAGGAACCTCCAGATCTAGCAGCAGTCCATCTGCCTTTCCACCCCCTGTCGGTCTTAACAATTATGTTGCTTCTTCCTTTCTGTAAGCTTTTTTTTTTAAGCAGTTGGTAGTTATTTGTGTCAATTTAGCATAAATGGGTTCCCATTTCCCAAAGTCTGGTGCGAATAGTCTTGCGATAGACCCCAAAGGACACCACCCAACAGGGGTACCCAGATCTGAAAAGTCAGAGAGAGACACGTCTTGAAAATAACCACACACAATTAGGATCCAGGTGTCGCTGTTTTCCCCCCTTCAAAATAACATGTATTCATAAATTGTTCATTTGTCTCTGGAGAGCGTCATGCAAGTTCTGCTAAACAAGGTTGTTGATTTTGTGTTTTTTTCTTTGCAAAATGAATTAACAGGCAAGATTCAATATCTTATGGCAACAGGGAGAGAGGAGAGAGAGAGAGAGAGAGTACAATGCAGAGTTTAAAAAAATTAAAAAGTTAAGAGCAAAAGTAGGAGCCAGCGAACTAGAAAAGTGAGGGCTGCTGAATTAAGATTCCCCGCCTCCCCAGTACTGCAAAGCAGAAAGAAACTTCAAAGTCTCTTAGTCTGAAAAGTATCTTCCGCCGTATGCCGAAAGGGAAGAAGTGGTTAGAAAACCAGATATAAACACCACATTTTATTCCCCTCCCACCAATGCAATAACATTTCTCCCTCTTCCCCCCCGTTTCCCACAAATGCATTAGAAAACTGTACCCATACTTTGGGCTACGAAAGTCAGGTGGGGATTTGGTAAAGGTTTTTTATTTTTTAAAAATCGAAACGCGTGCACCCGTCTTCTAGGGCAAGAAGGGCTCCCACCCGGCGTCAAGTTCATAAAGCCCCCCACCCCATGCTTGGAAAGCGAGGGAGGGAAGGCCCCCCCCCCCCAAGAGCTGGAGTCATGTCAAAGATGTGGGCAGGAAAGAGAGGATTTGGGAAATTGGTGACTTCCCGCTTCGGATCGGCCCAGCTATTGGACGAATGGGACGTTTGTCCCAGGTGAATTTTTCCGCAAGGGGAGCAATCGACTCCTGAGAACTCCCACGACATCTAGAGGCAAGCAGGAGCTTCGTACTCCCAGGATGGCTAATCTGTGGCCTTTCAGAAGTTGATGGGCTCAAACCCACCGCCCCTGGCCACACCGACTGGGGTTGAAGGAAGCCGGTTGGCGAAGCCGCATGCTCCGCTACCGGGGGCGGCGAGCAGGCATGGGCGTGGCTGGCATCCCTGGGGTGTGTGACACGCATCCCGGGGGCATAGTACGCCATCCACGAGGGCATGGCGCACTGCCTGCAGGGGTGTGTCGCACATTCTGGGGGCGTGACGTTCCGTCTGTGGGGGCATGGCGCCCAGCGCATGGGGTAAGGTGTGTGGCGTATGCCCGTGGGCCCCACCGTGATGGCACCCTACCGGAATAGTGGTGCCGGGGGCGGTCCGCTCCCTCTGCACCCCCGTTCCTCCGCCAGTGAAGGGGGCTTTCACAAAACGACCTCTGGGCAGTACTCAATACTTTGCAACTTATTCCAATGCAAAACTGGGGCGTGTGTCCTTCAGGACATGTGACTTGCACCTCGCTCTCACCCTGAAAAAGTGTTTTTTTGGGGGGGGGGACGAGATCTCACACGGCACCCAAAAATGTGCATTTGGGGGCGCAGGGTGAGATCGCGGCCCTGAAAAAGTGGCTTTTCAGGGAGAGAATGCAGTCCCAGAGCACAGCACCTGAAACGGCTGCCGAGATCTTGCGAGAAAAAATGGAATGACCTGTTTCTTTCCGGGGCACTCGAAAGGTATGGTACTCCATACAACTGATGGTTTCTCCCTGCTTCTGCCCTCCCTCCCACCCTGCTACTTTTAAACCCCCTGGGTTCAGAATAGTGAAAACAGGTCATTTTTCTGCTCTGCCCCCTTTCCTAGGTCAGGTGAAAGTGGACGGCCTGAGCCAAGGTAAAAATATAAATTCAACAATCAAAGTAGCAGAGGTTGGATTACACTTCCTAGACTCACCTGAGCAGGGGCAAAATCTTTCATCTGTTCCCTCCCTTTCCAGAATATTGTTGCTCAGTCCCTCATCCCCAGATGAAGCAATGCTTTTAAACCCCTGATACAATGCTTCCTCTGCTCCTTAAATTCTCTTCTTTGCTGCTGACATTCAGATTGGAAGCTCCTTGCAGGCAGAGACCTCCCTCTCTTTCCCCCCTCCCTCTTTCTTCACTGTGTTACGCTGTCAAGTGGCACTGTTTAGTTAGTAACCAAGGCAAGTGCCAGAGGGACATAGGAAGGTACCTTATACTGAGTCAGACCATTGATCCATTAAGTTCAGTACTGTCTACACTGGCTGGCAGCAGCGGCTCTCCGGGATTTCAGACTGTGCTCTGCCAGCCCTAGCTAGAGATGCCGGAGACTGGACCCAAGACCTTCTACATGCAAAGCAGATGTTCTACCGCTGCGCTATGGCCCTTCTTCTTAGACCCACTTATAGGGGCACAGCCACCCCTAAACCTAATCACACCAAGTCAAGAAACCTGTGGCCCTGTATGTGCTCATAGAATCATAGAATTGTAGAGTTCGAAGGGACCCCGAGGGTCATCTAGTCCAGCCCCCTGCAGTGCAGGATTCTCAACTAAAGCATCTGTGATAGATGGTCATGCAACTTCTGCTTAAAAACCTCCAAGGAAGGAGAGTCCACCGCCTCCCCGAGGGAGTCCCCAGTCAAACAGCTCTTAATTGTCAGAAAGTTCTTTTTGATGTTTAGTCGGAATCTCTTTCCTTGTAACCTGAATCCATTGGTTCAGGTCCTAACCCTCCAGAGCAAGAGGAAAAAATAATGATGATAATAATAGTTTTACTGTTTATACCCTGTGCATCTGGCTGGGTCCCCCCCACCCCACCCAGCCATTCTGGGCGGCTTCCAGCAAAATATAAAAATAAAATCAAATGCCAGACATTCAAAACTTCCCTAAACAGGGCTGCCTTTTCTAAAAGTTGTGTAATTCTTTAACTCCCTGACATCTGACAGGAGGGTGTTCCACAGGGAGGGCGCCACTGCCGAGAAGGCCTGGTTCCTTGTAACTTTATTTCTCGCAGTGAGGGAACCACCAGAAAACCCTTGGAAATGGACCTCAGTGTCCGGGCTGGACGATGGGGGTAGTGACGTTCCTTCAGGTATACTGGGCCTTTGAGGCCGTTTAGGGCTTTAAAGGTCAACACCAACACTTTGAATTGTGCTCGGAAACGTACCGGGAGCCAGTGAAGATCCTTTAGGACTGGTGCTATATGGTATCAGCAGCCACTCCCAGTCACCAGTCTTAAATCTTGCTCCATCTTCCATGTGACAGCCCTTAAGATATTTGAAGATGGCTATCATATCTTCTCTCCGCTTCCTCTTTTCCAGACTAAACACACCCAACTCCTTCAACTGTTCCTCATAAGGCTTGGTTTCCAGACCCTTGATCATCTTGGTTGCCCTCCTTTGCCCACCTTCCAGCTTGTCAACATCCTTCTTAAATTGTGCTGCCCAGAACTGGGACCAAGGCAGAATAGAGCAGGGCTATGTCTTCCCTTTATTGGGGACACTAGACTTCTGTGGATGCAGCCTAGAATAGCATTAGCTTTTTCTTTTCTTTTTTGCTGCACTGGACTCCAACCCCCTCCAGCCCAAGTCAGCATCACCAACAGCCAAGGATGATGGGAGCTGGAATCCCAACTCCATTTGATGGGCTGCAGGATTCCTCGCCCTCATCCAAAGGCCTCCCACTGGCCATTGCTCTCATAAGTAGATGAACCAATGGTAGGGCCGGCCCAACGTATTTTGCTGTCTGGGACAAGCAAGGGCAATATGGCTCCCTTCCACCAGCACGACTACATTCCATGTAAAAAAATGGGCCAGGCTGGTAGTTGAAAATGAGGGCCCCTCCAGAAATCCTGTTTATTGTGCGTTCATGATGGCTTGTCCTCAGGATGGTATCTGGGCTGTTATATGCAAGCCAAATTTCAATACTGTTTGTGCCTGCAAAACCTTTGGAGCAGGCATACTGTTTCATTTCCCATTCGTGCATCTCCCGTAACTTCCTGCTGAAATCCTGTAACTTTTTATTTGTCTTTGTCCTGCTTTCATTGTGCTATATTTCCCCTCCAGGTGGCAATAATGCAGCAACATTGAGGAAGCGTTGCAGAGCAACTGCGGAATGGTGCGTCCATTATAAACCTACCACCAATAGAGTACTGTTGCATCGATGGCATGTTGCAGAAGACACTTGGAAAGAAACCATCTGCCTAGAGAGGGTCGTACTTTCAACACTGGTAATACCAGAGCATCCCACACACCACACCACACCTGACGGTAGCCGGGCAGGTCCCAAAGCAAACACAGCCCTGTCTTACAACACTGCTCCCTGCCCATCAGCAACTGCCGCCTGAGGCAGCCTCCTCATACTGCCTAATGGTAGGGCCGCCTCTATTCAAAATAGTGGGTTGAAACAGAATTGTACAGCGTGGAATTTCTGGGATTTCTGCAGGAAGCTTTGCGATGCGCATAGGGATGGGCTGAGATGGCCATTTCCAACCGGCTAGCATGTTTCCAGTTTGACCAGTAAAACTTGTGTCTTCTGATTCTTCTGGTCTTCCACTCTTCAGCCAGTCATTGACACCCATCACCTGCCAAATGTGCATGTTTTTAAAGCTAGACAACCTCTAAGACCAAGTATGATTGGACGGCAATGTTGTCCAATGGCAGTGTGAGTCTGGTTTCAGATATGCTGTCTTTCTAGAAAGAGGCCCACCAGCCAATGATAAAGGATGAAATTGGGTGCCAAAGCTCAGGTGGAGAAGGAACGGAGTCTTGCTAAGAGTTCAAATAATCCCCACTCCGTTCATCAGAGGCATGATGCTGGGGCGCCTGGCCATATCTGGTTGGCACCCAGGATGGCCCTGGGCATGAGGGCAAGAAGGAAAGTCCCAGAGAGTGGGCAGCAAAGAGGCCAATTTATTGGAAGTGAAATGCTTGCCCTGCAACTGCACTGGGAGCAGATTTGCAAGGATGGAACCTTCCTTGTCTCTCGCTCACTGCATCTGTGTTCATAAACTGAGGGGGAGCTTCCCTCTTTGTGGAGAAAAGTTATTAGAAGGAGGCGAACAAGAGGGAACGGTTTCTTCAAAGAGAGAGAGAGTCCTCAGGCAGCCACAAGCTTGGAGCAGCCCAGCGCTCCCAGTTTCAAGATGGCGGCACTTCCTCTTCCTGTATCTACAGAGGGGTTGCAAAACGGGTTCTGAGCGAAGGCTAGTCTCCAGTCTCTTCTGTCTCAGCCAGGCGTGCACGATTGTACACAGTACCTGGGTGGGCATGAGTGCTCACCACAAACTGTGACATTTCTACTAGGCCAGGGAGTCGGTACGCCCAGGTGCCGATCATAATGTTAAGTCTAGACAAATGTTTTTGTCCAGAAAGAGACCTCTGAGTTGCCTGCAGAGGGAAATACGGTAAGATCTACAAACACTGATCTGCACATTCAGACGGGCAGAAGGAAACGGCATTTGCTCAAGACAGCGTTCCTGCTTCCATTCACATTCTGCATGTAGGTGAGGCCATCTATCACCTTCCCAGCCCCACCCCACCCCCCACAAAAGAGCATCATTTCTACATTTCTGGCACACTGAAATTTCTCCGTCCTCCTTCCTGGATCCCGCTCGCTTCTCCGAAAGAATCACATGGGGATAAGTGGATCACTGAGGACAACCCATACCTATAGTTCAAAGGAAGGTCATCGGGTCCCGCCCCCCATCTGAGAGAATCATTCATAGTGATGTGCCACGCCATTCCACCATGGGTAAGGTACGAAACGACTCCTAAAGAGGACTATACCATTCTCCCAGCCACCCACCTAGAGCGAAATTCTTCTCATTGTGGTGGAAAAAGACATTCCAGGAAAGGAGGAGAGAAGACCCTGTCCTAACAGTCGGAAAGTCAGGGGTGTCACCCTCCTTTAAAAAGCAGGGCGGTAGATACACTTATTCTAACACCTTTCGCTGTAGAGAGCAGAACAGGAGTTAAAAACGAGTTATGGCGCTGTTCCAAAAGAAGTTCACTACTTTGGTGAACGTGACCTTGTTTAAAAAAAAAAAGCAGCAGGAGATTTTGCTTGTCCGTTGGCCCCCTTCCAAAATCCCAGGAACGGGTGGGCAGTGTGTGGGGGTGATGAATGTTGAGGTCAAACGTCCCCTTCTATTTGGAGTGGAGCCAGTTGTCACATCTCTCCGGCCTGATGACAACCCCAACCCATTTCCAAAAGCACGTCGGAAGCGACTGTCGAGAACGTCGAAATTATTTAAAAAGAGAGAGAGAGAGAGAGAGAACAAATGGCAAAATCCCATCACGCTACTGCTGGCGTAGGATTCACCTCTCGAGAGCGGCCTCCTCCCGTTTCATGAAACGCCACGCCCGCCTTCAAGAAGGGGGAGCAAGAGAAGGGAGGGCCTGATCCGGAACAGGTGCCTGGTCCCTTCTAGGGTGCTGTGCAGCTGAAGAACCACAGGAGGGTGTTTGAGCAGACACATTGCAGACACAGCGGTAGCTGGGTGTTAGAAACAGAACACACACACACACACACACACACACACACACACCATGCTCCATCTCTCTTGGCGTCCCTAGTTCCAGTGGGGGGGGAGACCCCAGGACTGGAGTATGGCAAGACCCCCTTGGGGAGCGAAGAGTGGAGAAACAGAAGTTCCCTGCTTTGAGAGCAAGTGGGACAGGGCTGGGGGACAAAAATGGCCTGGAGGTGCCTGGAAATTTTGTGAGCAGCCAGCCATTGGGCAGGCCTCTGCACCTGAGGCGAGGAGAGAAGGGGCCCCCTTGTCCCATGTGGTTCAGAGGGGTGGCTGGTGGGGAAGGGTGCTCCGAAACCTTGTGGGGGAACCAGGCTGCAGGAGTGTCTGTTTGCAGAGGGTGCCCCCCTGTTGGCCAGTTATCTCTCCCAAGCCCCACCCCACACGTTCAGCCCGGCGGTCCTCAAAAGCCCTTGATGTGGCAGTAGGCCTCGAGGCTGGCAAAGAGGATGTAGACGAACCAGAGGCCCATGAAGAGGCAAGTGGTGAGGATTTTGGGGGTCCGGGGACCCCCCAGCTCGCCCCCTATTTGCGGCCGGCGGCGGTACATGAGGACGCTGATGGAGACAAAGGCGAAGATGGTGAAGAGGGTGACGGAGAAGGCCAGGCTGCCTGTCTCCACCTCGAAGTTTTTGCCTTGGAAGGCCCAGTAAATGGCCGCCACGGACCAGGCCACGCCCAGGCCCAAGAAGACGTTGACGGCGTTGCTCCCAGTCACGTTGCCGATGGAGGCGTCGGCACACTGGTCCTGGAGGGCGGCCACTTTGCTGGCAAAGGTGTCTGTGGGAAGAGGAGAGCCGTGGTCAGTGAGGAAGGGGGCGGTCGGCAACCCTGGGGGACCCCCCCCAGCCTCCTGGTCCTGCACTGATGCCCTGGTGCCACAAGGGGGCAACAGCAGCCAAGTGCCCCCTTCAAGGGAGGAAATGGCTGGCCTCTTGTCAGGCAAACGGAAGTGTAGACAAGTCTTTAGAGTGGGCAAACGGCTGCTAGGCTTTGGGGAGCTCCTATTTGGACTCTCAAGATCATCTCAGTGCATGCTGTGTGAATTGCTGCCTGCTTACGTTGCAAATTTGCTGTATGAAAACAGCACCCGCATACTATTCTCTTGGTAAGCGGCCTTTCCTTTGCGTGTGAACTTCTGGGGGGCATCAGGTTAAGGGTAAGAACGTATTTGCAACAGAAAACTTCGTACGAGATCCAGCAAAAGACCCTAGACCTCTTGAGCATGGACATAGGAACGCTGGTCACCCCTGGTGGTTCAGAGGCCCAACTTGCAGCAAGTCTCCCCGCCACCTTTCTGCTCTCGGGATAAATACCTGGTATGGAAGTGCCTAGCGCCACAAAGACCACGGCGTTGACAGAGTCCTTGAGGCCGACAGTGCAGCCGAAGTGGGAGGCCAGGTCCCCGATGAGGGCCGTCAGCAGCCCAATGACCAGTATGCTGACGCTGAAGCAGGCCCACCCGTTCCAGTACTCGGTGGGCGGCACGCAGGCGAAGAGAACCTTCCAGAAGACCGTCAGGAAGTGCATGACATAATCGAAGCAGGAGGGGAGGCGTTCCTCGCGGCCGTCTTCCTCATCTTCCTCGTCTCCTAGGGATAGGGAGGCAGGGGCTGAGAGTTAGAGGCGTTTCTGGGCCAAGAGGGTGGGGAGGCCTGCAAACAGGGGTGCCAGCTTGAATAAGATATTTGGGGGGCAGGGAAGCCCCGCCCTGCATAATCAATCAAATGATGCCCATTTAAATGGCAGTGCCCATCAACCTTTGGGGAGGGGGCGCTCCAATATTTTATTGGAGGCTCTGAAGAGACTTCAACCCCTAGGAGTTGGCTTCTATGTCTCCAAATGATATTTATTGAAATTAGGAAGGAAGGACAGTCTATAAGGAAGTAGTTCTTAACACACACACACACACACACACACACACACACACACACACACACACGGCATCACTAAGTTGTCGGATTTGTGTGAGAATGGGGATGAGCTTTGAGCATCATCTAGTCCAACCCTCTGCAATGCAGGAATCTTTTGCCTAATGTGGAGCTCGAACTAATAATAATAATAATAATAATAATAATAATAATAATAATAATAATAATTCTACCCTGCCCATCTGGCTGGGTTTCCCCAGCCACTCTGGGAGGCTTCCAGCAAAAGATTAAAAATACATTAAAACATCAGTCATTAACAACTTCCCTAAACAGGGCTGCCTTCAGATGTCTTCTAAATGTCAGATGGTTGCTTATTGCCTTGACATCTGATGGGAGGGCGTTCCACAGGGTGGGTGCCACTACCAAGAAGGCCCTCTGCCTCGTTCCCTGTAACGTCGCTTCTCGCAGTGAGGGAACCACCAGGAGGCCCTCAGCGCTGGACCTCAGTGACCAGGCTGAACGATGGGGGGTGGAGACGCTTCATGACCCTGAGCCTTACGCTTTCCTGGCTCAGCTAATGCTTAGCCTGTGTCTGTTAACTGCCTGGGGCAGCGGTCTCAGCCTAACCAGAGATGTTGCAATGGAGTTTCGAGTTTCGATCTGTACAGAGCAGCAAAAGATTGAACTCCCACGACAGAAAAGGTAAGGTAACATGAGGGAGAAGAACGACTCCGGAAACCCGGTTTCCCTCCAGATGTTTTGGACTACAAATCCCATCAGCCCCTGATGTAGTCCAAGTCATCTGGAGGGCACCTGCTTACTGGTGGCTCAAGTAAGAATAGGGATAGGTGAATAGGTTGATGGAGCAGTGCTGAATTTGCCCTAATGGATGGGTCAAATCATTGGTCCATTTAGTCAATATCAGGGCCAGCCCAATCTATTTTGCCACCTGAGGCAGAGCTGCAACTGCCCTCCCTCCTGCCAGCACCAGGCTAAGGGGCTTCAAAGGGAGGTATGAATCTGTCACTTTCAGTCGTTCTTTTTTTCCAGCCTTGAGTTCAGGTCTCCACATTTACCCATCAGCTTTGCCATTCGTTTTTTTAAGTCTGCGTGAAAATGCGTCAAAGAATGGGTGAAAACTTCTCCTACCAGGAGCATTTTTTTCTTGCAGAACAATTTCCCCTAACACAATGCATTTCTAAATGTCGTTTTCATTTCTACATGCTTTACACACACACACACCCTGGGGTATGTGCATTTCGCACTCGTGGCTTGGCTGGATAAATGCAAAATTCGGAGACAGGCAAACGCCAAAGGATGCCTGCCTTTCAGTTTCACCTCTTGCTTTGGGAAGTACGAATCAGGTCTGTGAACTGACTTGAATTTATCCCACATCCCAAGTAAGAACCGGCCTCTAGCGCTCTGGGATCCCATCTAAGAGGTGCTCATTGCTCCTGGGTTCAGATCACGTTTAATTTCCTTTCCGTTTAAAATTTATATCCCACCTTTCCTCCAAGCAGCTACGGTGGCCTACATGGTTCCCCCCTTGCTCCCATTTCATCCTCACAACAACCTTGTGAGAACTGAGAGGCCGAGGGACTGTCTGGCCACAAGGTCACCCCGTGAGCTTCATGGCTGAGCGAGGATTTGAACTACAGTACAGTCTCCCAGGTCCTAGTCCGACACTCTAACTACTACACCGCGCTGCCTCTCTTGTCTCGCCGGCCCTGCTCGTGGGCCTTTCACAGCAGCAAATTCACCTGTGCGAATTAAAGAGGCAAAAATCTCCCTTGACACTTGTATGCTTCGCCAGAAGTCCTACCTGTATTGATTCCTTCTCAAAGTGCTTTTCTTCTCCTTGTTTATTCTGGAAGATGCTGTAGGGCAACCAGGCCACTAGAGGGCACCACGGCCATGCCACATAATGACTGGGAGATCTATGCCTCATTCTACCAATGTCTGAAGGTCCTGTCTGCCTCACCTCTGTCAGGACTGCTCCCACCCAGCAGAGAGTACTGTTTACATTCTTTTAAACTGCTTTTTAATTCTGTGCTTTTGTGTGTGTTTTTAAAAAAACTTTTAACTGTTTTTATTTGGAGTTTTTTTTTGGGGGGGGAGTATATTCAGCTGTTTGTGTTTATATTTTGATAATTCATTTTGTGTTTTTATAATGTAATTTTATCTTGTGAACCACCCTGAGACCTGTAATAATAATAATAATAATAATAATAATAATAATAGGGGTCGTGCACAAAAAGGTGGCTACTTTCTACCTCCACTGGTAGAGGCAGCAATGATTCTGTTTATGGAAGACAATCTTACTCGGCTACGAGTGATTGCCAAAGAAAAGATAAAGGTAAAGGACCCTGGATGGTTAAGTCCAGTCAAAGGCGACTATGGGGTTGCGGTGCTCATCTCGCTTTCAGGCCGAGGGAGCTGGCGTTTCTCCGCAGGCAGATTTCGGAGTCATGTGGCCAGCAGAACTAAACCGCTTCTGGTGCAACGGAAGCCGGAGCGCACGGAAACGCCGTTTACCTTCCCTCCGCAGTGGTACCTATTTATCTACTTGCACTGGTATGCTTCCAAACTGCTAGGTTGGCAGAAGCTGGGACAGAGCGACGGGAGCTCACCCTGTTGTACGGATTCGAACCGCTTATCTTCCGATCTGCAAGTCTTGGTGATTTAGACCACAGTGCCACCCGCTGAATACCAGTTTCTGGAAACCACAGGAAGGGAGAGTTGCTCTTGTGCTCAAATCCTGCTTGCGGGTTTCCTACGAGCATCTGATCAACCACTGTGAGAAGAGGATGCTGGACGAGATTTGCCACTGGCCTGATCCAGCAGGACTCTTCTTATGTCCTTAGATCACTCAGCCCTAAACATTGGCTGTGTCTATGCCAAGAGATGGTATTTTATTTGGCCAACGCAGGTTGGCACTGAAGCAAGCAAGCTTCTGAGCGTCACAGAATTCTTCACCCAAACTGATCAACCCCTATGTTCGTTTTTGAATTCTTTAGCCTGTGAAACTGAAAAGCTTGCGTTGGCATCCACCTGTCTTAAGAGGCAATGGAGTGCACCTACAAGGGTGAAGTCACTGAAGTGACCTCCCTGGGGCACAAGCTTGGGCAGTGTGTATGGGGGTCCTGGGCTGCCCAGATGACAAGACCTCTCGGCCTCGCTGATGTGATCCAAAGGAAACCAGATCCTCCGACCATATAGGCTAGGCATCCCCAAACTGTGGCCCTCCAGATGTATTGGCCTACAACTCCCATGATCCCTAGCTAACAGGACCAGTGGTTAGGGATGATGGGAATTGTAGTCCAAAACATCTGGAGGCCCGAAGTTTGGGGATGCCTGATATAGGCAAAACAGAGCCATGATGTCTAATAGCCACAGACAGCCTCTGAATTTGCCTAATCCTGTTTTAAGCCTCACAGACCTGCAGTGGTTTAACCCACGACCCTTCTTCCAGGGGAGTCTTTAGCATATGTGCTGCCGGGGTGCAAAGATCCACCCAGTGCCCCCAAATTTAGTTTAGCCCTGAAATTAGTTTTTACTATGCTTATGTCAGACATCATGTTTACACCTTATCTCTTGTTTATGAAAGAAGGGAGGAAAATGAAAGAAACTTCTTTATTTGCTCATTTATTTACAATACACTTATAGTTGTTGAGTCTGACAAGCAAATGACAAGCGCTGCCATCTTTGGTAGATGAGCACACCAAGTCGAAAGTCCTTTAGTGAAACAGTAAGTACTGTATATTCCTGCGTATAAGACTACTTTTTAACCCAGGAAAATCTTCTCAAAAGTCAGGGGTCGTCATATACGCCGGGTCGTATTTCTTATACGGCGAGTATATCCCTGTTATGTACTGAGCGAGGGGTGTTATGTACTGAGCTGAATCCTAGAACAATAGGATTCAGAATCAGTACATAACAATCCCAAACTCTATATTTTAACTGGAAAAGTTGGGGGTCGTCTTATACGCCCAGTTGTCTTATACGCCGGAATATACAGGGTAATACCTAGGTATATATGTATTTTGTTTTTCCAGCTTGATCAAAATTATTTATTATTTCATAACAGGTAGATAGTTAGGAGCTTAGGTGGCTCCAGCAGCAGGCGCCCCCCCCCCGAATTTGGCACCCGGGTGCACCGCACCCCTTGCACCCCCGGATAAAGATGGCCCTGCCTTCTTCAAATGGCCCTCTTGGGATTTGTTGCTCTGTGAGGGGAATAGAGGGGGTCTCCTAGCAGCTCCCCGCACTCTTAACAAACTACAGCTCCCAGAATGCTTTGGGGGAAGCCCAAGCGGCTGTTCAAAATGGCATCACAGTGCTTCCGTGGTAGGGCGTGGCCTTAGTATCTGTGTTGCTGCCCTTGCAAAAATCAGCAGGGGTGGGTGGGAAAGGGGAGGCAAAACTGGAATGAGTTGGCTCCGCCTTTCACTGGCCCTGGCTCCGCCTACCATTTGGATTCCACCTCACCGGTCTCAATGGACACCAGTTAGCACTATTTGGCTTGTGTTACTTGGGCTGTTTAGCAATTTGGAGAGCCCAGAACTAAAGCCCTTTCATTGTAAATTCCTGCGTTGCACGGGGGATCGACTAGCTCCACAATTCTATACAGTGGTCCCTCAACTTACGAACTTAATCCGTTCCGAATGCACATTCGTAGGTCGAAAAGTTCGGAAATCAAAACGCAGCTTCCCATAGGGAAAAAAAATATTCAGAAAAATTCGTAAGTAAAAAAAAACCGCATTTAAAGCCGCCAGCGGTTTCCGTTCGGATGTAGAAAAATTAGTAATCGTGCGGCCATTTGTCCCGTTTGTAAGTCGAAACCTACGGATGTCGAGTAATTCGTAAGTCGAGGGACCACTGTAATCCTATGGCACAAAATAGTCTCCTTCCTTCTCTCTCTTTCTTCCTTACCAAAGAGTGTCGGGGGGGGGGGTAGTTGACCGTGTGAAGGGAAGAGAGATTGAAGCAAAGATCATTGTGGGTGGACAGCAGTGCAGGACTTGGGGGAGGGGGGAATATATAATTTCTCTTTCTGTTTCCCTCCCGGTCCACACCCCCCCCCACATTTTTTAAAAAATCCACCCACAGCTTTTATAGCGGCTGCTGTCCCCGTAAAGAGATTTTCAGGGCAGCAGCAAAACTATGCAACGCCTGTGCTTTATTTATTTGTTGCCAAAGAAGTAATTTCTAGGCTCCTTGGTTGAGAGGAAAATCATAGATTTCAGCAGATTTACTTAGTCATCAGTGCAAAAAATAAATAAATCGATTTTCTTTCCTACAGTTCATTATGTGAGGTATGGCCAGAAGGCGCCACGATGAATCCTTTCCCCTTCCCCTTCTTTTTTAAAAAGCAAATTCCCAGGGTAGATGGGTGGAGTCTTGCGTGAGGGCCAGGAAGCTGAGAGGTGTTGACTTGTGCATTAGAAGAAGGCGTTTATATCAGTGTTTAGGTTAATGTATTTTCCGCTGCATTTCTTCTCTAGCATACCATTTGTGTAAGGTTGTCGTCAGGTTGTAGTTCGCATGGCTGCTAACAGATGGCGCTCACCCTGCAAACCACAGGGTGATGACCATTAGGAGGGGATGGTGGGGAATGGAGAAGGAGAGGAGGTTGAAAAGAAGGGCGGGTGGCAGAGCGGGAAGGGGGGAAAGGACTTGGGGGCAGAGAAGCATTGGGGCAGGCCCATTTGCTGTTGAGCCATGCAGTTTGGGAACAGACACCCACAGCCAAAGCAATCTGCCCCTTCTTACCCTGCCCCCAAAGGAAAAACTTTGAATTCCTTTTCACCCTTCCTCCTCAAATCCTTTGGGCAGGGAGGTGGGGTGGCGAAATCTCTAAGCAGGATTGACCTCTGTAATGCAAAGGTAAATCAATCAAGGTCGATTCGGATGTGCAAGACAGCTCCCCGCAGGAACTAGGTGAGCCTCCCTGGGGAGAGCATTCCACAAGCGAGAAGCCACCACTGAGAAGGCCCTGCTTGTGCACTGCCGCCCTCTTGACCTCCCGGGGAGCAGACACACAAAAGAGGGCCTTGGGCGACAATCGCAGGGTAAGCTCACGACGGCAGCCTATCTCAATAGCCCAAAGCTAGAGTCGCCTACCTGCACTCACGGTGATCGCCTCTAGAAACTGTTCCCGCCAGGAGTGTGTGCCAATCACCAGAGCCAGGTTTGTCTTCTTGATTAGTTTATCCACCGTGTTCTACAGAGAGGGGGCAACAGAAGCAGAGTCAGGTCTGCCTGATATGCATCTATCATTTTAAGCAGCCGTGGCTTCTCCCAGAGAATCCTGGGAACGGCAGCATGTTACACAGAGAGTTATAGAATCATAGAGTTGGAAGAGACCACAAGGGCCATCCAGTCCAACCCCCTGCCACGCAGGAAACACCATCAAAGCATTCCTGACATATGGCCGTCAAGCCTCCGCTTAAAGACCTCCAGAGAAGGAGACTCCACCACAATCCTTGGCAGCAAATTCCACTGCTGAACAGCATTTACTGTCAGGAAGTTCTTCCTAATGTTTAGGTGGAATCCTCTTTCTTGTAGTTTGAATCCATTGCTCCGTGTCCGCTTCTCTGGAGCAGCAGAAAACCACCTTTCTCCCTCCTCTATGTGACATCCTTTTATATATTTGAACATTGCTATCATATCACCCCTTAACCTTCTCTTCTCCAGGCTAAACATACCCAGCTCCCTAAGCCGTTCCTCATAAGGCATCGTTTCCAGGCCTTTGACCATTTTGGTTGCCCTCCTCTGGACACGTTCCAGCTTTTCAGTATCCTTCTTGAACTGTGGTGCCCAGAACTGGACCCAGTTCTCCAGGTGAGGTCTGACCAGAGCAGAATACAGTGGTACTATTACTTCCCTAGATCTAGATGCTATACTCCTATTGATGCAGCCCGGAATTGCATTGGCTTCTTTAGCTGCTGCATCACACTGCTGACTCATGTCAAGTTTGTGTTCTACCAAGACTCCTAGATCCTTTTCACATGTACTGCTCTCAAGCCAGGTGTCTCCCATCCTGTATTTGTGCCTTTCATTTTTTTGCCCAAGTGTAGTACTTTACATTTCTCCGTGTTAAAATTCATCTTGTTTGCTTTGGCCCAGTTGTCTAATCTGTTAAGGTCATTTTGAAGTGTGATCCTGTCCTCTTGGGTATTAGCCACCCCTCCCAATTTGGTGTCGTCTGCAAACTTGCTCAGGATGCCCTCGAGCCCATCATCTAAGTCATTGATAAAGATGTTGAATAAGACTGGGCCCAGTCAGAACCCTGTGGCACCCCACTAGTTACTACTCTCCAGGATGAAGAGGAGCCATTGATGAGCACCCTTTATTAGAGTTGTTAGAAGACGCCCCCCCAGCTACAATTTCCAGAGTTGTTTAACAATCTTTCCAATTCCCATGGAACTCTGGGAATTGTAGCTCCATGAGGGGGAATGTGGGGGGGGTGTGTGTGTGTGTCTGCACCCTTAACAAACTACAGTTTCCAGGATTCTTCACAGGAAGCCATGACTGTGGTACGATACTGCTCTAAAAGTATAGGGCGGGTGGCGTTTTGGTGGGAGCAGTGTGGTTTCGTCAGTCTTACATTCAGTCCTCCACGCATAATCAACAAAAAACATCTATATTAGGGGTAGTAAATAATATTATCATTTAACTATTATTAAACAATAATATAATTTGGCATTTATGAATAGCACAGTAGTAAGAGTCGAACGTTTCATGTTACTATTGTGAGCCACTTTGAGCTCAACGCGGGTGTTGCAAAAGCGCCATACAAATGCCAAACCAAAATCAAGATCCAGCTAAGCCTTTTTATGTTGCTTGCTTGCTGTTATTTATTTAATGCATCCTTATCCCTCCTTTTCCCGCCAAGGAGTGCAGGTGGTTCGCGTGGTCCTCCCTCTCCTCCTTTAATCCCCCAAACAACAACCCTGTAAGGTTGGACTGAGAGGCGGTGACTGGCCCCCAAGGTGAACTTCATGGCCGAGTGGGGATTTGAACCCTGGCCTCCCAGCTCAGTGTCCGACGCTCTAACCACAACGGCACACAGGTGCGAAGGGCTGGGAATTGACGCTGGGCAAGGCACCTGCTATGTCCCCCTCCTCACCTTGAAATCATAGGATTCCTCAATGATGACTTCGAGGCGGCTGTTTTCCCCCAGGACGGGCTTCCCCATCTCAGCGATCCGCCGGGCTTCCTCTTCCTCGGCCGAGAGCTTCTTGTCGGCATCCACTAAGTCAGGGGGAAACACGGCATAAGGAAGAAGAGACTACAGTGGTACCTTGGTTCTCAAACGCCTTGGTTCTCAAACGCCGAAAACCCGGAAGTAAGTGTTCCGGTTTTCAAACATTTTTCGGAAGCCGAACATCCGATGCGGTTGTCAGCTATTGTTTCCGGGGCGCCTGCGCCAATCAGAAGCTGTGCCTTGGTTTTCGAACATTTCGGAAGTCAAACGGACTTCCAGAACAGATTAAATAAAAAAAATTCCTTCAGTAGCACCTTAAAGACCAACTAAGTTTATATTTTGGTATGAGCTTTCGTGTGCATGCACATATTTCAAGTGTATCTGAAGAAGTGTGCATGCACACGAAAGCTCATACCAAAATATAAACTTAGTTGGTCTTTAAGGTGCTACTGAAGGAATTTTTTTTTATTTTGCTTCGACTCAGACCAACACGGCTACCTACCTGTAACTAGAACAGATTAAGTTTCACAATTTTGTTTTTGCTATTTATTTTGCTTTTTCGTTTTTGAGGCTTTTTCGGTTAATTTGTTTTTGTGACTGTGGGGAACCCAGTTCAGCTACTGATTGACTGATTGATTGATTGTGTGACTGTGGAAAGGGATAAAAGCCCCCCATCCAAACAATAACTATCATCAGTGCAGGTAAGAAAAAAAAGTAATTTTAATTTTTATCATCTACAATACTGTCTTATTTATTTTATAGTACAGTACATTGATTATTGCTTTCATTTTCTGGATCAATGGTCTCATTAGATAGTAAATTTCATGTTAAATTGCTGTTTTAGGGGTTGTTTTTAAAAGTCTGGAATGGATTAATACGTTTTGCATTACTTTCTATGGGAAAGCGCGCCTTGGTTTTGGAATGGACTTCTGGATCGGATTAAGTCTGAGAACCAAGGTACCACTGTATACTGACATCCCACCCTCTCAAGTAAGTGGGGCACCTCCAAAGGACATCTAGCCTGACCCTCCTGCCAACAAGAGGGAGCACGCCGCCACAGCATCTCTGATTGGCAGCCATACACTCCCCGCTTAAAAACCTCTAGCGAAGGAGCGTTCCTTTCCACCCTGCAAGCTTCATCACCCTCACAACAATCCTCTGGGGTAGGCTAAGCTGATATATAGCAACTGGTCCTCCAGGAAGTGGGCCGAGTCAACCAACTTTTGGTACCCAGAGATATACTGCTCTTATACATGGAGGTTCTGTATTTTGCTATTGTAACTTTTCACTGTGGAGGGTAGGCTTCCCTTTCTTGTGTCACACAGCCCATTCCTCTGCATCAAGAGATTTTGGAGTCCATTTTTTATTAAACTTTAAAAATTTGCCATATATATTCTAGACCAGGCATCCCCAAACTGCAGCCCTCCAGATGTTTTGGCCTACAACTCCCATGATCCCTAGCTAACAGGACCAATGGTCGGGGAAGATAGGAATTGTAGTCCAAAACATCTGGAGGGCCGAAGTTTGGGGATGCCTGTTCTAGACAGTGCTTTTTCTTTCTTTCTAGAATAATAGGTGCTGGTACTCACCATGAAGTTGTTGCAGTAAGTGCCACACTTTTAACAACAAAAAAACAGGTGCCAGTACTGCGTACCCTTGGGTACCTCCTGGGGGAAAGCACTGATTCCAGATTCCAAATTTGTTATACATTTCTCTTTAGACTTCCTGTCTTTCTCTCCTCCACCTCCTCCTCCTCCTCCTCCTCCTCCTTTAAAAAAAATCCCCAGCCCCAGCCAACATGTCCTGGTGACCCCATATACCCCACAGATAAAACCTGTTCCATGCACAATCTATCCCCCAAAAGAAGAGAGAGAGATGTTTTGGGCAGGTGAGATCTCTCTCTCTCCCCCTCTCCCTCCCTCTCATCAAGGCACACATTTTCATCTCAATCTCTTCCAAAGCGTATAGTTTCTCTCCCACTCACTGCCTCTCTCCCCAGAACATGGCTAACGCACGCATACACACTTTCTCCCACGCACCCTCTCCCGTGGCATTCCCCCGCCCCCGCAAAGTGCTCCCTCTCCCAGCCACAGATGTTTAATAGAAGGCTATACCTCATCTGCCAACGGTGCTCAGCAACCCTTCCTCTGCCTCGGGGAATCTGCACACTGCTGCAGGGACAGGCCACAGGAACAGGATATCTCTCTCACACACTAAGGTTACCAGATTCCCCCACCCCACCCCCATGAATCTGGGGACACTTTCCAACTTCCTACTAAATAGATGGATTTTTTCAGGGGACTGATTTGTAAATCCGGGGGTGGTCCCCAGGAGACGGGGACGTCTGGTAACCTTATCTCAAGCACACCATTTGATATGCAATGCCATCGCACCAGAGAAGCAAACACACACCGCTCTGAGAAATGTCAAACCCCCCCCCTTTTTTTTTGCTTTCCTCGAAATTCTATAGATTTCCTTCCTCCTAACCCCACCAGAGGAAATCAACAAATTTGCATTGGATTTTGCAGTGGACAAAATCCAGTAGCAAACTGGGTTGTTGTTGTTTATTAATTAATTATTATTATTTTTTTGCCAGCCTTAGTGAAACCATTTTAGTGTTCCTCACAAGTCCTCAGATATTTTGTCCTCTAGATTCGGCTAAAAGCAAGTACCAATCCCTTTGGATTTATGTCCAGGACGCAATGCATTAGGATCCATGCCCCATACATTCGTGTGGTGGGGAGGGGGGAAGCACAGGAGAGGTTTACCAATAACTAGCGGTTGCAGAACCTCCATGTTTAAAGGCAGTATACCTTTGAATACCAGCTGCTGGGAACAAAGAACAAAAACACCTCCTTCGTGCCCCACTTGTGAGATTCTTGAGGTGTCTTCTGGATATTGGAAGATGGTCAAAGTGGATATTATGGCCTGGACCAGCAAGACAGTTCTTGTGTATTTATATATTCTTAGCTTGCATGAGGAGCTGTAACAGAAGGCAGTGAACTCTCTTTCATGGGAGGTTTCTAAACAAGAGGTCGGATGGCCGTCTGTCAGGAACACTTCAGCTGCCATTCTTGCACTGCAGGGGGTTGGACTAGATGCCCCTTGGGGGTCCTCTTCCACCTCTTTGATTCCATAACCAGCTGGAAGTGGCATGTACAAGTATTGCACACCCTGCAATTATGTGTCGTGTCTGGGTACAACAGGGGCACAGGCGAAAATTGTAATATCCCTGTCCTTCAAACATTCCCAATACATCTCTCCTCCCACATACCAGGGAAAGGGAACCCTCCAGATATTGCTAGAATACTATTCCTACCATCTCTAACCATTAGTCACACTGGCTGTGGATGACGGGAGGTGGAACCCAACAACTTCTGGAGGGCCGTGTGTCAAAGCAGAACCCTACCCTTTGTGAAATGCCCTTTTCTAATTTATTTATTTTTTTGCAAATGAAACATAGGGAAAAAAAATCCCTCGTAATAAAATTTCTCTCTCTGCAAAACCTTTTTGTGTCCACGGCTCCCTTGACTAACTACATTCTTTCTGCGGCTCCCCTGTAGGGCTCAGAAGCCCAGTTATGTCACCCTCTTACCTGCAGAGCTGGCAGCCTCTCACCCTTTTTCAAACACCCTCAGCCTCCTCTCCCCTCTCTTTGGGAGCCCTCTGGGCAACCACTGCTGCCACCCCTGGTCTCTGAGCTGCCCCCCCCCGCCCCAAAGAGAGGTATCTCCTCACATTGCTCCACAGGGGCCTGGGAAGCACCCCTTGGCCAGCCCCAGAGGCACTATTCGCCTAGGGAGCTTATAGCCAGGGCTGCTGCAACAAACAGCTGTGGGAGGTAGAGAGACACGAGGGTGTCAGAGGAGGGAGGGAAGGAAGGAAAGAGGGACAGAGGCCAGGGATGCCCACAGCACCCCTGACCATCATGCAAGGCACCTCAGGGTGCCACAGCACACTGGTTGAAAACCACTGCTTTGCCCATTTACTTGGGCACTGTAAGCCCAAGTGAATTCAGCGGAAATTACTTCTGAGCATAGGATTTGCCCGTCCGTTACTTGGGGCTAAGTTGCTCCGCCTCTACAACAGGCGTAGTAAATGCCCTGCCTCCTTAGGTGCTGGAAAGTTTGTGCCCGTGAGACGTTCAGAGCGGGTGGAGAGAACAAGGTGGGGTTGGTAAGTGTGAGCTGCATTTGTGAAGGCAGAACCAGTCGGAGGTTGAAGAAAAAAAGGAGAACAGGCAAGGGAGGGCGGCTTACCTTGGTTTAGCAAAAGGGCTGCGACAAAGGAAACAGAGAGAAAGAGAGAGAGAAATTATGCAGATCGTCAGTAAAGAGGCAGAAAGATTTGTGATCTGAAGGAACAGCCACCAGGGAATGGAATGGCTGGGGAGCCAGCCCCACCCCATCAAAGGCAATGCAGCAGGGATTCCACGCTCAAAGCAACCCCCCTCCTTCTAAGCAACTGCTAGGCGCCTCTAGGGATGGCACCAGGCAGAGCCAAAGTTGGGTGTTTACTGAGGCTCCAGGCCTGCCGAAAGGCTCTACTGCTTCAATAGCACCATCCTTTTCAGTTTTTGCACAAGAGTAGCTTTTCAGCTCCCCTGGTCTCCAAGATTAAGGGGTTCCCCGCTTGGAATCGTGGGGGAGCCTCACCCTTAGTCCCTCTCCGAAATCCCAAAGCCGCTATCACTAGCAGAGTAGTTATTTACTTATTTATATGCTGCTTATCTGCCAACACGGCTTCTGTAAGCGCTTTACAAGTACAAAACCAACAGCAAGCAGCAAAACGAAAAGCGAAGTGCCTCCCCCCCCCCCCCGTCCGCTGGTGGCAGTTTTGCAAGGCTGTGTCCCAGTTCAGGTGGGCTGCTTAGAACATTTACCCCCTGAAACCAAACTGAACAGGGGAAGGGACCGGGATATGAAAGTGGGGGGCCCACAGCAATAGGTTCAGGGCCTGAGGTGCCTCCCCTGTGCCATAGAGGGAGGTGGGAAGCAGATGGTCCTCTAGCGATGCTCCTCCATCATTTATGACCATCTCTAGATGAACATCACTCCCCAGTTTTCACGATGACACCTCCAGTCTTTTCCTCTGGATTTGAAAGGTGCTTTCCCCACCCCACAGCCACACCTACCTGATATGCCCCTTTTCAACCAGCGTGGCTGTCCCAGCTCTATGAAGAAGCTGTCCTTCTTCTCATATTCTTCAACATCCACAATTTTCACGTAAAGGGATTTCCTGGAGAAGGAAGGGTGGGAGGGGAGAGAAAGCATTAAAGTCTTCATTAGGATGCTGAGGTTGCAAACCATATGCCCAGATATCCCCGCAAGGATATTCAGCCCTGCAGGATCAGGCGGAAGCCCCCATCTACTCCAACATCCTAACCTCCAGTTCCAACCAGGGGCCCATGGGAAGCCCAGAACCAGGTCAGCTGAGTGCAACAGCCCTCTCTCAACTTGTGATTCCCCCAGCGACCGGCTTTCAGAGACAAGCTGCCTCTGAGGGTGGAGGCGCAGCTCAGCCATCATGAGTAGGAGCTACCTGTGGAACCAATCGTTAAAATTTACTGCATGTACCGCACTGAAAGAGAATACTTGGAAGATGATATATAGATGGTATTTAACTCCAGTGAAATTATCTAAAATGTATAGAATGAATGATAGAATGTGCTGGAAATGCAAGGAGAGGGAGGGAGATTTTTATCATATGTGGTGGAAGTGCAATAAAGTTAAAGAATTTTGGGAAATGATATATAATGAACTGAAGAAAATCTTTAAATATACTTTCCCCAAAAAGCCTGAACTATTTTTGTTAGGAATGATAGGTCAAGAAATTAAAAGAGAAGATAATGTATTATTTTTATATGCAATAACAGCAGCCAGGACTTTACTAGCCCAAAAGTGGAAGACACAGGATCTACCGACGATCGGAGAGTGGCAGACAAAAATGATGGACTATGCAGAACTAGCGAGACTCACTAGCGGGATCTGGGACCAGGGGGAAGCAAAGTTCCTAAAAGACTGGAGTAAATATGTGGATTATATGGAAAAGAACTGTAGAAGTTTAAAAACTCTTGCAGGGTTGAAGTAAATCCTGCGAATCGAACTTAAGGGGAAGAAATAAAGAAACTGCGAGATAAGCTCTGATTAGAAAACCTGATGAGGGGAGGGAGGGAAGTCACAGTAGAATGTAGGTTAAGGTGTCATTTTGTAATTTGTATGTGTAAATGTGCAATAATTGGAAAATTTAATAAAATGTTATATAAAAAAAAAATTAGTAGGAGCTACCAAAAGGCCTCGCCCACAACGAAATTGTCCAATCCTCTTTCACGGCCACCCGAGTTGGTGGCCATCTATGTGTCCTGTGGCAGCCAGGTAAATGGTGTGCTGTTGATTGAAGAAGCACTTCGCTTCCTCTGAATCTCTTGCCAATGAGTTTTGTTGGATGGCCCTGGGTTCCAGTATCATAGAATCATAGAACCGAAGATTGGAAAAGGGACCCCAAGGGTCATCTAGTCCAACCCTCTGCAACACAGGAATCTCAGCTGAAGCAGTATGATGGGAGCTGGGGAGAGAAAGCATCTCTCTATTCCCTTTTTCTCTAGGCCATGCGTCATTTTATAAAAGCTCTATCATGTTCCGATCCTTTATTCATTATCCCCCGACTGAAAATCCCCAAATGTTGTAAGCTTTCCTCATAGAGGAATTGTTTCAGCCTCCTGATCACTTTTTGCAACTTTATGCAAAACCTTTTGCCGCCCCCCCCCCCCTTTGCAACTTTTCCAGGTCTGTGATCTGTGATCTCCTTTTAGGGATGCAGCAGGAAACCAGAATGATCTTATGCTGAATAAGACCACTGGCCCTTCTAGCTCACTATAGCTCTGCACTTACTGGCAGCAGCCCTCTCTAGAATTCTACAGAAGGAGCCGCTTGCCAGCCATGCCTGCAGGTACTGCTGGGATTTGAACCTGGGACCTTCTGAATGCAAGGGGGGACTGCTGAGCTATGCCCCTCCTGCAAAGTTGGCACTTCATGACAACTTGGTAATTGGCTTTTGCAACTGGGGTGGGGTTTGGGCTTTCAAAATGAGTTTGTAGTATGGTGTTGAGAACTCCATTCAATCCTAATGGGATAGATATAGATAGATAGATAGATAGATAGATAGATAGATAGATAGATGATAGATAGATAGATAGATAGATAGATAGATAGATAGATAGATAGATAGATAGATAGATATAGATGATATAGAACATGCATCCATAGCAGTGACCAGAGGAGCAAGGAGGAGGAGCGCAGAGAGAGGAAATGCCATGGTGCAGCAGCACAACCAGACGCCTTCATCTGCCCTGACTGCAGCAAAACATGTCTCTCTTGTATCGGTCTCTACAGCCACAGCAGGCGCTGTAATACTCCAATGGTTTGGCTCACCCCCATAGGCACAGTCTTCCATTGTCTCCCAAGACAGATGGATGCCAACAACAGGGGAGAGAGAGAGAGAGAGAGAGATCCCACTGGAAGTCAGTGATTACAATGCAGTGGTACCTTGGTTTGCATACGTCTTGGTTTGCATACGTCTTGGTTTGCATACGTTTTGTATTACAAACACATCAAACCTTTTTTGGGATTACAACCCATTGGGGGGGATTATGAACAAAAAATTTTCGGAGGCCCCATTGGCGAAAGTGTGCCTTGGCTTACAACCTGTTTTGGTTTACAAACAGACCTCCGGAACGGATTATGGTTGTAAACCAAGGTACCACTGTACTGAGCTGTACCAAGCAAAGTTTTTACTTGGTATTTCCTCAAGGCTGAAAAAGCCGCCCCCCCCCCTTGAGCCTGTAGTGTAATTAAAGCCGGGAGCCCCTGAAAAAGCAACCCATCACCCAAAGACCCACATTTTGCAAACCCTTTTTATCTTTCAAGTGCACAAGAAGAAAACATTTCCTTCCAGCCTTGGTTTCCATGGTGTGCTACGTGGTGCACAAATGCGCTCATCAGACCACCCCCTCCGGGTTTCGCGTCCTCCCTCTCGGCTCGTTCCAAAGAGTGGGCGCCTCTCTGGCAGGTTGGGCATCTGCTGTCAGCCAGATTAGGGGAAGATCACATCACTGGGGGGAAAGGAGAGGCAGGGATCCTTCCCTGCTACTCTCTCCACTCCTTTGTCAGACCCTGGCAGATGGGCAAAGGGATGACATCAGACACCAACGGGAGAGGCAGGAGGAGGAGGAGGAGGGAGGGAGGGAGGGAGGGAGGGAAGGAAGGAGCTTTGGTCAATGCTGTAGGTCAGGGATAGAGCATCCACAACACATGCAGAAGGTCTCAGGTGAATCTCAGGGTTGTGGGTTGGAGCCCCACGTGAGGCGAAAAGATTTCTGCATTGCAGGGGGTTGGGCTAGATGACCCTCGGGGTCCCTTCCATTCTCTACAGTTCTATGATTCAAGGATGCTGGACTAGGTGGGTGGGCCACTGGCCTGATACAGCAAGCTCTTCTTCCTGACAGTCCAGCGGCTCTTGCTGTCTGCACTGTGGTCCATCAGCCCATTCTCACTCTCAAGAGAGTGGATTCGGGGATCTCTCCGCCAGATTGTACAGTCTAGTGAAGGAGATCTCATTTGGCTTCTTACTATGTTACTTACTATGTTAATAGATTATTTTATTTTATTTTTCTGTTGTAAGCTGCCCAGAGTGGCTGGGGAAACCCAGCCAGATGGGTGGGGTATAATTATTATTATTATTATTATTATTATTATTATTATTATTATACTAGACGGGTTAAGACTTCAGGGGTCAGCAAACTTTTCCAGCAGGGAGTCAGTCCACTGTCCCTCAGACCTTGGGGGGGGGCAGACTGTATTTTGGAGGGGGGGGGAATGAACGAATTCCTATGCCCCACAAATAACCCAGAGATGCATTTTAAATAAAAGCACACATTCTACTCATGTAAAAACACGCGGATTCCCGGACTGTCTGCGGGACGGATTTAGAAGGCAATTGGGCTGCATTCGGCCCCTGGGCCTTAGTTTGCCTACCCATGGGTTAAGTTTACATGAAATACCTGGGACAGCTTTGCCACTGTCCGTTGTGCTGAAACGAGATCTCTCACAAGGCCTTTAAAACTTCCTAAAGGTAAAGGGACCCCTGACCCTTAGGTCCAGTCGCAGATGACTCTAGGGTTGTGGCGCTCATCTCGCTTTATTGGCCGAGGGAGTTGGCATACAGCTTCCAGGTCATGTGGCCAGCATGACTTAGCCGCTTCTGGCAAACCAGAGCAGCACACGGGAACGCCATTTACCTTACCGCTGGAGAGGTACCTATTTATCTACTTGCACTTTGATGTGCTTTTGAACTGTTTAATTCTGAAATATCCCCCCACTTCCCATCCCCCGATACCCCCAACTTTCATTTTAGGTGGTTGTTGCCATGCAACTGGGATCTGCTGCCAATCCAGGCTCCCTCGCAAACCTACCTGCGTGACACACGTGTTTGCAAACACAGGGTTGCCATCACTGTTGGTAATTGCATTTGAGTTCTGCCCTTCCTCCGAGGATCCCAAAGTGGCAAGTATTGGGCTTTTGCAATTGCATCCTCCTCCTGCAAAGGAAATTTGGCAACCCTTTTGGGGGGTGGCAGGGGTTCAGAGCTGCATTCCCTTGGAAGCAATCTGTTAACCAGGGGCACATGCTGGTGGTGGGTGGAGCCAGAACCAAGAATGGGGTGCAGTGTTTTGCCTGCATTGTTATAATAGATGCCACATAGAATGTTCTGTGCTTAAGCGGATTGCAAATGTTTCCAGTGTGGTGTAGTGGTTAAGAGTCTGATGCAGAGTAAGGGAAAAAGACAATGTGTGCATAAATCTCTGCAAAAGACCGTGATTTGACAAGGGGAAACCCCCCGTGAACTTGGAGTCGGGTCAAAGGAAGGATCGGCTAGCCGCCTTTAAGACGTCACAATAGAAAAGAATGTGAATGCTGTATGAGACTGAGACTGAGAGCTGCAGATAAGCAAAAGAGGAAGTTTTAAAAAAATAGACTTCAAGGCTACTCAGTGTTGAATTTGAGACTGAATAATAAGAGAAAAAGTAAAGAAATTGAGGTTGGATCCAGTTCAGATGGGACTTTATTCTTTTTATATTTGGAAAATATAAAATTAAGTCAACAGCAACACCACTTCCTGCTCTGCCACAAGTATGGAGGCGGAAAGCATCAACAGGAAGGAAGAGAAGGTTCTGGACCGTGAGAAGAATAGTACACAGTGGGACTTAATTTTGACAACAATTCTGGAAATGACAGAGGAGATTCACAATCCCAAAGGTGTTGTAACAAGCTTGGATAAGAGGACTGATGAACTAATAGAAATGAATTTCGAAGCAGACGATCCATATGAATTTAGAGAGGAAGAAGAGGGAGAAGAGGGAGAAGGACTAGGGGAAGGATTACAAGAAGACGCATGCTGTGACGCATGTTGTTTTCTACACACAAGCACATCTCACATCTCAGCCTGGTGAAAGCACTCAAGACAGGTGCCTTTAGAGGATGAGTGAAGGGCATGAACTGGGGAGGGTACCAAGGGCCAGAGAGAAAGGCTTTTAAGACCGCATTCTCCCATAGGACCTGTGGTTCTGCACCCTTGCTCTGAAAAATGAAGCCTCTCCTTGACTCTAGGAGAGTCGAGAGCCATACATGAGTATCCAAGTCTTGGAGCTTACAAAGATCAGGTGCCGTCCAGAACTCCATAAACACAGCAAATGAGAGATGAACAAGGAGTTGATTGCGGAGAACCCCCCTGATGAGCAACTCCACACACACACACACACACACACACACACACACACACACCCCAACTGACAGAAGTGCAAGCTTGCACTCAGGAATTAAGGGTCTGTGGAGTCATTTGAGAGATTTTCTTAAAGACTTTCGACCTGAAGCTCTTCCACGACAACATCGCAGGTCTGCCACGCAGCTGTGCTAGGATGGCTGAGATAACGTATGTGAAACATTGGGATGGCCGAGATAACGTATGTGAAACATTTGGAAATGCATGATAAACTATTATGGCGATGATTTATCTGCCTGTCTTCATCGCGGCTTCCCAGTTTGTTTCACTTGCAGACAAGTCCCTGCAAACGTGTAGCCTCTGCCCTCTGGTAGAAAATACCTCTTTCTGACTCATTTTCCTATCCCCATCTACAAGATTTGTCATCACAGATAATTATTCATTTCATTCCGCCCACGGTTTACTTCACCCCCTACCCCACTCCAGCAGTATCATTTTTTAGATAGATACTTTTCTATCTCACACACTCACTGATTACACAAACACGCGCACACCATGTAAAATGTAAATCAAAGACACACAATCCCAATTTAAACTGACCTAAAAAAGGTATCCCCAAACTGCGGCCCTCCAGATGTTTTGGCCTACAACTCCCATGATTCTTAGCTAACAGGACCAGTGGTCGGGGAAGATGGGAATTGTAGTCCAAAACATCTGGAGGGCCGAAGTTTGGGGATGCCTGACCTAAAGGTTAGATAAATTTCTTTAAATCGTCTGTTTATTGAAAGCAGGGTTGGTTTTTTTAAAAAAAAAAACTTTGCCACTGCACATCCTCTCAAAATCCACAAAGGAGTTGAGACTATGTTTGAGCATGTGCAGAGTGCACCTCCTGTACTCCCAAGTAGCCACAACCAGGTCTCTTCACCTCTCCTAATGAAGAGAGAGTTACTTCCAGGCCAGAGAGGGCATGATTTCCAGACAAGTTATTTTAAAAATAACTATTTTAATTCGGGTTGCCACTTCCCCCACACTGGGGGGGGGGGGAGAGTGCAAAAGAGGACACCGATCTGCATAAAATTTGCATGTGTTGATTTATATGCTTGGGCGCAAATTTAGAAATAATTACTATAATTGAAATAGAAATGCGGCACATCTCGCCTGCGACCTGTTTGCTTCCTCATTTTGCTATCTGTTGAGGGTGGGCAATTTCCAAGGCCCCTGCATGCTTCTCTTCATAGGGTCCTTAACTTTCAAACTCTGCTAGGACCAGGAAGCCTTCCAGAGGATGCCTTCAAAACACGAGGACTGTCCTCTGTGAGGACTCTAATTGCTATTTATTTCTCAGGTTTACGAATCAATATAACTGAACGCAACACCTTAGGCAAAATAAAGGCAAGGCTGTGCTCCTGCTACTCCCTGGGGCCGACTTGATCATTGGGCAGAATGAAGCAACAGCCTCAGGCAGCAGATAATCAGGGGCGGCAGCAGCAGCATCCCGGAGCTGTTCCCACCCCACCCCAAATAATTTTTATTCATTTTCCAATATTCACAAAAATAAGATTAAAAAAAAACATAAAAGAAAAAGAAAACATGAAAAAGAAAAACATAACAATTCTTACATTTTTAAAAATAACATTGTTGACTTCCTCAATCCCCCCCCACTGGGTCCATTTTATAATATCGATTAAGCAATTTTCATTTTGTATCTTAAATCATTCTAACACATTTTATCATTATCTCTCAACTATTCTATTCTAAAAAACATCCATTACCCTCCACCAATAATTAATCAATTAATCCAAATCAAAAATTATTTTCCCATCCTCTATCTTTTATTTCTCCCCTTAGCCTCAAATGTATTTACCAAAAATTTTCCATGAATTCAAATATTAATTTTTCTAACATAATATCATTTAATCACTTAAAACTAAATCAGCCCCACTTCCCCTGGACTCAGGGTCTCCCAGATGATTCAGCGAGTTCCATAGGCCATTCCAGTTTCGCACCATCTAAAGCAATCAAAAAATAACGACCCTTATTGCTCCTCACCCCACTCCCACCCTGTCCCTTCCTATCCACCCTTCTTCCTTGGTCATCCCCTGCTGCCTCCCCAATTCTTTAAATATTACAAAACACCATCCAACTGCTTTCCCACTTTTTAGCCCTTTCTCAATTTTTCTTTCCCTTAAACTCTGGCCCCAGTATGGATTCCACCCTCCCTCTCTCACTGGGAGGGCATTATTCCATACTGGTTCTTCTTTCAAAGCTCTTGAAATCAAACATGAATCTTGTTCCCCCCAGCCTGGAGCTGTTTCTCCTGAGCCCCTAGCATGGGCGTACCCAGCGAGGGGCAGGGTGGGCAATTGCCCCCCGAAGCAAAAAAATAATAATTACATGGTTATAAAGTGATGAAACAAAACAAAATTAGGTAGGGCGATGGCGAATAATCGGTTGTTTACCACACTGAAATGGTGTAAAAACCAAGACGTATCTAGAGCCACCTAGCAACTGGTAGAGGAATCTATGTCAGCCAGCCATTGGGATTCAAGGGAGGGAGAGGTCTCTAGCCGGCTCTAGCAGAGAGAAGAGGGAATCTTCTAGAGGGGTCTAGTGAGTTCCGCGTCACTAAACTGAGCCGCCCGCTATTAGTTTACCTTCTTATTTACATTTAGAAGACATCGAGGCTGCCTAAATGGATATAAGAAACTGGTTCCAAAAGGGTAAGTTAAGTAATTTCTGTAGAAAATTAAATTTTAAAGGGTAAAGACCTGGCTCAGAAGTACAATGGGAGAGGGCAGACTGACTGGGTTGTGTTTGATGAGCGTCCATCGGAAATTCTTCAAGGAAAATCGGGACTGGATTGAAACGAAAGTTTTGAACAAGTTTTCTTCAAACCCAAGAAAAATGATATTAGTATAAGACATGTAACTAGAATAAAAAGTAAAAAAAAGAAAATAATTGTAATAAGTACCGTAATAAAGCACTTCTATAATTATATATAATTTTCTTAAAGTTTTGGTTTCATTCACCTTTTCCGTGCTGAAATGTCACAACCTGAACGACCATGGCTTGCCCTTGCCCCCCCCCCCAAGTTTTGATCCTGGGTTCGCCCCTGGCCCCTAGCCAGGAGCAGGAGAACCTCACCCAGTCCCGCTATCTGGCTGTTGTAGAGGCCACACCCTCTCCTCAGTCATATCTCAAGCCACACTCCTTTTCCTCAGGGGACACGACCTCCCATCGGCCCTTCTCCGCAGTCTCCTTGGGTGTTTGTGGCTGACTAGAAAGAGTCTTTGCACCCACCCCAAGTACATGAGCAAGCATCTCTTTCAGCTGCTTCTCTGGCTAGCATGCCCCCGCCTCTTCCTAACTTTGTCCACTTCCCCCACCCACCCACCCCAATCCATACCTGCCAAGTTGCTGTCAGAGAAATAAGGGACCGGGCCGGAAATAGCAGACCGGAAGTAGCGCTGCCGCCATTTTGGAACTGGGCGGAGCATGCTCAGAAGTGACTTTTGATGCTGCTTTGCCCAGTTCCAAAATGGCCGCCACGCCAGAAGTCGCACTGTCCCCCCACCAGAGGTCAAAGAGAACAACAATTACCAGACCTTTAGAAGGCATCTCAAAGCAGCCCTGTTTAGGGAAGCTTTTAATGTTTGATTTCTGTATTTTAATGTTTGGTTGGAAGCCGCCCAGAGTGGCTGGGGGAACCCGGCCAGATGGGCGGGGTATAAATAATAAATTATTATTATTATTATTATTATTATTATTATTATTATTATTATTATTATTATGGAACTGGGCAGGGCAGCATCAAAAGTCACTTCTGAGCATGCTCTGCCCAGTTCCAAAATGGCCGCTGCGCCAGAATAAACCGTGGGAAAACAAAAAAAATCCGTTTTTCCAGCTAGGAACAGCTGGAAAAATGGGGATTTCCCGAGGAAAACGGGAGACTTGGGAGCTATGCCCCAATCCCGCAACCAAATGAAGCAATTGGAGGGAATTAATTGGGGGGGGGGTCCCAGGGAGAGGAAATTGTGTTGGTTCCCTAACAAGTGGGAAGGTGCTTTGCTGCTCCCTTTCCCACCCCTCCCATCAGTAGCAGCATCAGGGAGCAAGGTTGCCGCGGCAACCAAGATCCTTCTTGTTGACACGAGGCTCAGAGAAATCAATTACAGTACTGACAAATTACACAGATTCCCCCACCACCACGGAAAGAAGGGGGGCCGAGGGATGGAGGGAAGGCAGAGGAGACAAGAACTCAAAAAGTTATTGTGGGGTTACAAGGTTGGAAAGGGTGAGGGAAGCAGAGAAAGAAACACTGCTATTTTTCTTCGTTCGTTTGCTTGGCCCGAGCCTATCACCCGCCTACCCGCTGCAGCTTCCCTCAAACTTTGTGAGACTGCACCCCAGCCCTTTTGAAGGGGAAGGCAACTTCGGCACCCAACCCACACACTGGGCACTAAGAACATCAGAAGAGGCATAAGAAAATCAGAAAAACCCTGCTGGATCAGGCCAATGGCCCATATAAATCCAGCACCCTGTTCCCACAGGGGCCATGGGGAACCAGCAACCAGAATTTGTGCCCACGAGAACTCTCCCCTTTTGTGGTTTCCAGCAACTAATATTCAGGAACATCATCGCCTCTGATCGGTGAGGCAGTAGCCACTGAGAGGCTTTTTCGTCAATTTCTTTAATCCTCTTTTAAAGCCATCCAAGTCGGCGGCCATCACTGCCTCCTGAGGAAGAGAGTTCCATAGTTTAACTTTGTGCTGCATGAAGAAGTCTTTCCTTTTAGTTGTCCTGTACATCTTCATGGGGTGCAGGGGGTCTTTCAAGCAGGAACTCAGGGGAACTGATTTTCCTTACCTTATTATTATTATTATTATTATTATTATTATTATTATTATTATTATTATTATTATTGGGGGGGGGCTCTGGCTGCTAGAACATATATATATATACCCAATGCTTGAGCCCCAAATCCACCTTTATCTGTAATCAATAAAGTTGTGGCCATTTCTAATCCAGATCATTGTCTGCTTGGTTTTATTAATCACATCTTACCTTTAGCTCCCAGCCGAGGTGTGTGTGTGTGTGTGTGTGTGTGTGTGTGTGTGTGTGTGTGTGTGACTGCGACTGGACCCACAACATACATACATACATAAACTAACTAACTAACTAACTAACTAACTAACTAACTAACTAACTAACTAACTAACTTCATAGTTAGTTCCCCCACCTTTTCCCATAAAAAAAGCAGGGAATAGATGTCCATGACTTCGAGTGTTAGGAGAGAGGGAGAAAAATGTTTCTCTCACTCCACTTTTTCCATGCTTCCCTTTTAGGACTTCTGCCAGGTCCTCAAACGGACGTTCGCTCAGATGCTAAAGCAACTTCGCATTTCATTTGTGCCTTGAACGTCAGGCCTGGGAGACGACTTTGGGCGGTGCTCAGTTTTCAGCCAGCCCTTGTTTCAGCCACACCATATGTTCACAGTTGCTTGCTCTCCACGATGACAAATAAATAATGATCATCCACTAAAGTCAAGAGGTTGAGCTAGTGGGGGATGTCAACACGCACGCACGCACACACACACACACACACACACACACAGGATAATTCTGCCTGGGGTATTGGGCTCCACGTGGCTGAGCCCTTCATGAAGTGTCAGTGGATCCCCTTGGCTAACAACAACAACAACAACAACCGCTTGTTTATTGTACCCTGCCCATCTGACTGGGCTGCCCTAGCCACTCTGAACTGCAGTGGCGTGCAGTGAAAGTTGTCATAGGGGAACAGTTAGGGGCAGAGACACCAACTTGCAAAGGTGACTGGTGGGGGGCCGACACAGGTGTGATGTTGCACACATGAGCCTCACACCTCCCTCCCTAAGCCAGGCAGAAGCTTCCCAGGCTTTGGGAAGGATGCACCAGGCCTCTGAGAGGATCCTGCAGCCCTCCTGCCTCCTTCCCGACATAAGGAGAATGGAATAAGCTGCCATGTGAATGCAGGCTGAACTATGATTTGCCTGCAAGAAATATTTGCACGCATGCTCTCCTTTTATTAAATAATAATACATCTCCCTCTTTCTACTTGCCCAGACTCCAGAAGCTTTGGTTACTCCAAACAAGCCCCACCCTTTTACTCCATTTCTGCTCAGGCCCTTGTCCTGCTACCTTCTCTCTCTTTTCCCAACCCAACATGAGCCAGACAGGCTGGTTGTGTGGGAGTGCAATTATGCCGTTATTCAGAGAAAAGACGCCTTTCTGCTTCAGAGCGGGCGAAAATCCCCTAGGTAGCTCTGTGAGCACATGCATGGACAGAGGCATGCACGCACTCTAGCACACACTGTGTGTGTGTGTGTGTGTGTGTGTGTGTGTGTGTGTGTGTGTGCAAAGAGAGCTAAGGGGGACCCACACCTGGTTTGAGCCGAGGTGAAAGATTCGTTCTCTGTCGCAGGGAGCTCAGAATGTGAAGATAAGTTGCGTTGGATCAGATCAGGGGTAGGCAACCAAAGGCCTGGGGGCCGGATGCGGCCCAATCGCCTTCTCAATCCGGCCCGCGGACGGTCCGGGAATCAGCGTATTTTTACATGAGTAGAATGTGTCCTTTTATTTAAAACTAGCTGGCCCTGCCACGCGTTGCTGTGGCTCATCCGTGTGATTCCCCCCACCCTGTCCCGACCCATGACATATCACGCCCCCTTTACCCCACCCCCCACCCCCGGCTCATGCCTGTGACTGGCCCCACCATGTCCTGACCTATCCCATCCCCTCCTCCCCCCAATCCCCACCCAGGAAAGTCAGTACCTCCATTCGGCCTAGTCTATAAAGGTTTTGACCTAGTATGTAAATGGGAGCTAAGGTGCTGTTGAGAGGGAAGGTTTTATAGATGCAGTACCAGTGTAGCCACCGCTAGAGGGTGCTGGTTTGCAACCTGGTTCTTTTCCCAGCATGCATTTTCGTCTGAGTGGTGTGTTTTGAAACATGGGATTTTGGAGGTTTTACATGGCACAGGTGTGACATCTGTCTTAGCAAGCTTTCCTATATCCTTCAGACATTCGCATGTGATGTTGTGTCATTTCACCTCAATCGGTCAAGAGGTTTGTTGAACATTGGAGACGAAGGAACATACCCAGTTTGTTGTTGTTTAGTCGTTTAGTCGTGTCCGACTCTTCGTGACCCCATGGACCAGAGCACGCCAGGCACTCCTGTCTTCCACTGCCTCTCGCAGTTTGGTCAAACTCATGTTCGTAGCTTCGAGAACACTGTCCAACCATCACGTCCTCTGTCGTCCCCTTCTCCTTGTGCCCTCCATCTTTCCCAACATCAGGGTCTTTTCTAGGGAGTCTTCTCTTCTCATGAGGTGGCCAAAGTTTTGTAGCCTCAGCTTCAGGATCTGTCCTTCCAGTGAGCACTCGGGGCTGATTTCCTTCAGAATGGATAGGTTTGATCTTCTTGCAGTCCATGGGACTCTCAAGAGTCTCCTCCAGCACCGTAATTCAAAAGCATCCATTTTTCGGCGATCAGCCTTCTTTATGGTCCAGCTCTCACTTCCATACATCACCACTGGGAAAACCATAGCTTTAACATACCCAGTTTACAGATAGATAGATAGATAGATAGATAGATAGATAGATAGATAGATAGATAGATAGATAGATAGATAGACAGACAGACAGATGCATCTCTGGGTTATTTGTGGGGCCTGCCTGGTGTTTTTACATGAATTGAATGTGTGCTTTTATTTAAAATGCATCTCTGGGTTATTTGTGGGGCATAGGAATCCGTTCACCCCCCCCCAATACCTGTATAGTCCGGCCCACATGGTCTGAGGGATGGTGGACCGGCCCATGGCTGATAAAGGTTGCTGACCCCTGGATCAGATCATCGAGAGCAGCCCCCTTTTCCTACCATGCAGATGCTCCCAGGAAGTCCACAAGCAGGATATGAGAGCCCTCCCCTCTTTTCTGTCTCTGGTGTCTGATATTCAGAGGTAGACTGCCTCTGCTCCTGAAGGTTCCATTTACATTTAATGGCTTATATCCGTGGGTGAAGCTGAGTGCTGTCAGTTTGTCGCGTTCCCCCCCCCCCCCTTATAGTCACCTACTTTCCCAAACATGTATTGGGATTTTCCATAGAGGAGGATGAATAGCAGCCAAATTTCAAAAATCCGAAAGAGTTCCAATCCTTAAAAATTGGGGTTCATTGCTTTGGCTTATTGTGAAACGAAAGCAAAGTCAGAAGCGTGAAGGGAGATTGTAAACACTCACCCTCCATGAATTTTAGATATTTCTAAGCCGCTTTTGGGACTACAGGCTTCCGTTAATAACAAATATACAATTCCTTAAGAACCAATCATTAAAGCATACAATTTAATTCACAATGGAGCAGCCTGAGGAGCAGATTGAAGGACATGCTTGCACTTCAAGCATAAAGCAGGTGTTTTTTTATAAAAAAAAAAGGGCAGAAGTAGAGTGTCCAGATCAAGGGAAGTAAGAGTACCACTCTATTCTGCCTTGGTCAGACCACACCTGGAGTCCTGTGTCCAGTTCTGGGCAGCACAATTGAAGGAGGATGCTGACAAGCTGGAAGGTGTGCAGAGGGGGGCAACCCAGATGATCAGGAGTCTGGAAACTAAGCCTTAAGAGGACCGGTTGAAGGAGCTGGGTATGTTTAGCCTGGAAAAGAGGAGACTGAGAGGAGATATGAGAGCCATCTTCAAATATCTAGATGGCTGTCACATGGAAGAGAGAACATGCTTGTTTTCTCCTGCTCTAGAGGGTAGGACTCAAGGCAATGACTTCAAGTTACAAGAAAGGAGATTCCGACTCAACATTTTTTTTGGGGGGGGGGCTTTCTGACAGTAAGAACTGTTCAGCAGTGGAACAGATTCCCACGAGAGGTGGTGGAGGTTTTTAAGCAGAGGTTGGACGGCCATCTTTCATGGATGCTTTAACTGAGATTCCTGCATTGCAGGGGCTTGGACTAGATGACCCTTGGGTCCCTTTCAACTCTAAGATTCTACGATTCCTTGGTGTTATTGTCATGGTTTCCTTCCAAGAGCAAAGGACTGGTGGCAGTAGAATATTTTCATCACATTTGCAAAACCACATCTACCCAAAAGCCTGGTTTGCATGTCACACTAAGCCAAACTATGGTGCAGTGTGATCACCTGAGTGCAAGGGCTCCCAGGAAGGAAACTGATTCAAAGAATTGCAGAGTCGGAAGGTACCCCGAGGGTCATCTAGACCAACCCCCTCCAATGCAGGAATCACAGCTTTGCTCTAAGGGATGCATGAGAAACCCAATTCCATTTGCACTGAAAAGCGAACCTAATTTGCCGTTTCGGAAACAGTATGCGAAATTAAACACGTCATCCTTTGAAATTCGAAGCACTCTGGAAATTTTTTGGGGGGGGGCAGTTATTTGCAGTTCTCTGACCCAGTAACGTGTACAGAAATGCATATATACTTCTTAGCACCAGCTAGGCTACTGTTTCCTGACCTAAGAAATACTATGATACTGGGTTAGAAGGTCTAGTAAAAATGCACACATTCATGAACAAGAGTTTTCTGATGGTAAGAGCTGTTCGACAGTGGAACAGTCTCCCTCGGGAGGTGGTGGACTCTCCTTCCTTGGTGCGTTTTAATCAGAGGTTGGACAGCCATCTGTCATGGATGCTTTAGCTGAGATTCCTGCATTGCAGGGGGTTGGTCTGGATGACCCTCAGGGTCCCTCCCAACTCTACAATTCTATGATTCCATACAAACCATCAATCATGGTCTCCACAAGGTGCCTTGGCGCAGTTCACCTGTGTCTAAGAGGGGTCTTTTTAAAAAAATTAACACAAACACACATACATTTATTACAAGCCTCTCGCTGAAGGAGCAATTATTTCCATCTTTCATGCTCTGGGCCCGCACTAAACCGAGCAAAAGGAGATGAAAATGGAGCAACATGAATATTTCATTGGGTGCTGAAATATTTATCTGTGCCCAGTAAGTGTGTCACCAGCTGCCGGGGGCTGCATTTTGAAGAAGGGGCTGCCCTGGGTTATGCCTCTCCGCCACACGGCCTCTCATCACACACACAAAAAGGGAATCCGGAATTCTGCAAGCTTCTCTCGTGGAACTTAAGGCACCAGCAACACTCACTCCCTGTTCCCACCTGCCCAAAAGGAAACCTAGGAACAGCCAGGCAGGATCAGAACCAAGTCAAATTCCCTAACTTCAACTAAGTGCTCTATGAAGGTGAAGTTTGGCCTTTCTCTTCTGAACCTCCCAACATTCAACCGCAGGGAGCTCCCTACTCCCGGGCTGCCACCCTCCCATCCCGAGCTCCTGAGGGGGATGGGATTGCCAGGAGAGGGCCCCAGAATCCAGATCCAGACTACTGGGCTAGATTATTCCACTTTTAGTTTGAAATCTTATACAGGGTGGCCACTTGCACATTCCATTGCGAGAACAGGATGCTGGACTCAGTGGAGAGAGAGAAACTTTTCCTCCCTCATAGCACCAAAGCGCATAGACATCCCACGAAACCGAAGTTTGGAAAATCCGGGACAGATAAAATAAAGGGCTTCTTCACACAGTGTGTGGCTGAACTATGGAACTCACTCCTGCAGGAGGCAGGTTGGCCACCAACCTAGATGCCTTTAAGAGAGGATTGGCCAATTTCGTGGCAGCGGGAGTCCACTGACTGTTATTAGCCAGGATGGTTGTGCTCTGCTCCCACAGTTGAAGGCAGCATTGCTTCTCAATAGCTGCTGGGAACCGCAGGTGAGATCTGGGAGAGATCACTCTTCTGCGTGTGGAATAAGGTTAAAGGATAATTGTGATAGAGGACCCGGTATTTATTTTATTTTTCTTCTTCTCATAGAATCATAGAGTTGGAAGAGACCACAAGGGCCATCCAGTCGAACCTCCTGCCAAGCAGGAAACACTATCAAAGCATTCCTGACATATGCTTGTCAAGCCTCTGCTTAAAGACCTCCAAAGAAGGAGACTCCACCACACTCCTTGGCAGCAAATTCCACTGCCGAACAGCTCTTACTAGTCAGGAAGTTCTTCCTAATGTTTAGGTGGAATCTTCTTCCGTGGCTTCCCCCAGAGAATCCTGGGAACTGCAGCATGTTACACAGAGAGTTATAGAATCATAGAATCATAGAGTTGGAAGAGACCACAAGGGCCATCCAGTCCAACCCCCTGTCAGGAAGTTCTTCCTAATGTTTAGGTGGAATCGTTTTTCTTGTAGTTTGAATCCATTGCTCCGTGTCCGCTTCTCTGGAGCAGCAGAAAACAACCTTTCTCACTCCTCTATATGGCATCCTTTTATATATTTGTACATGGCTATCATATCACCCCTTAACCTTCTCTTCTCCAGGCTAAACATACCCAGCTCCCTAAGCCGTTCCTCATAAGGCATCGTTTCCAGGCCTTTGACCATTTTGGTTGCCTTCCTCTGGACACGTTCCAGCCTGTCAGTATCCTTCTTGAACTGTGGTGCCCAGAACTGGACACGGTACTCCAGGTGAGGTCTGACCAGAGCAGAATACAGTGGTACTATTACTTCCCTTGATCTAGATGCTATACACTCCTATTGATGCAGCCCAGAAATGCATTGGCTTTTTTAGCTGCTGCATCACACTGTTGACTCATGTCACGTTTGTGGTCTACCAAGACTCCTAGATCCTTTTCACATGTACTGCTCTCAAGCCAGGTATCTTTATCTCTTATCTTTCTTCTTCTTTATTTTCTTCCTTTGCTTATTCTTGCTTCTTCCCTATTTATCTTCTTTAGATTAGTTTGGCTTTTATTGTATTTCATGTTGAAAGCTCTCAATAAAATTGATTTTTAAAAGGGGAAAAGGAGAAGCCCTTGGAGAAGGGGAGAGCTGCTCTTGTGCTCGAATCCTGCTTGCAGGTTTCCCACAAGCATCTGGTCGGCCACTGTGAGAACAGGATGCTGGAACTTGGACAGCTCAGTTGGATGGAGCATGGTGCTGATAATGCCAAGGTTGCAGGTTCGATCCCCGTATGGGACAGCTGCATATTACTGCATCGCAGGAACTTGGAGTAGTTCCTCCTTTCCAACTCTACAATTCTGTGGTTTTATGACTAGATGGGCCAGCAGGGCTCCTTCTGTTCTATGATCAGTTGGTCTGGAGATTCTGAGGATACTTCACCCACTCCAAATGCCCAGATGCCCTCTTTCACTTGGGAACCAAAGAAGCTCATTACCAAGTTAAATTGCAACCCAATCCTGGCAAGTCCATCTTTGGCGCTGCTCCTAATTTCACCCAGCAACATGGGTGGAATTAGCAAATTAAATCCTTTGCAAGTAACCCATCTCACTCTCTCCACCTGTTGCAACTGGCATTCTGCAAGGCTCTTAATCATGAATAACTGGTGTTCGTTTGCAACAACATGCTCTCATCCCCGTTTTCCCTCCACCCCAAGAGGCGTGCAGCCATTTATTCATCTTTGCTGAGTGGGCTAGTATCTGCAAGAAGTGATTTCTGGTACATTCAGTCCCCCGCTAAACAAAACCTGCGCTCAATGGAAAAGGAAGGTGTCTGGTGGAAATGCACATGGGCCTAGATTGGATGTGTGTGTGTGTGTGTGTGTGTGTGTGTGTGTGTGTGTGTGCGTGTGTGTGCGCAGGATCGGAATCTTCAGCTCTGTTGCTGCTTCTGACTAGGGATGGAGGAGAAATTCGATCCAGTAATTCGCACTTCCTGAAACATGATGCAACTTGACACACAGCCATCTTTTGAAATCAACACTCCTGCACATTTCGCAATGCAGTGCCCCAATCATGTAAATGTGTGCTAAAAATGCAAATACTACTTTAAAGTGTGTGTGATGCATATATACTAGCAAATGTGCATTGTTTTGCAGGTAATTACCTGCAAAAACGCAGGTGTAAGACAAAACTACATGCAAAACTGTGTTTGTTAGGATAAATTGACACGGAAATGCTGGTGAATTTTCAGGAGCAGCATTTTTTCTTTTTAAAAAATGCAAATTGCTGCAGGGTTGCGGAGAATTGAATTTAAGACTGGGGGCGGGGGCGGAATTCAGACAACTAAAATTAACATCCCCACTTCTGACACCACTGCCACACCTCCACAGGGCTGGGGGGAAAGCCTGGTAAATACAGTTATGTTGAATCAGTGTATCAGTGTAGAAAGGATCGTGTAGAAGTGCCTGGTGGTACATGGTGAGCCTCCCAGCTATGATGAGGACAAACCTCTCATCACCACCACCCACCCTCCAAATCAAAGGACAATCTGCCATTTGAGTCTAAAGCTATAATAATAATATAATAATTTATTATTTATACCCCGCCCATCTGGCTGGGTTTCCCCAGCCACTCTGGGTGGCTTCCAACAGAAAAATAAAACACAATAATCTATTAAACATTAAAAGCCTCCCTGAACAGGGCTGCCTTCAGATGTCTTCTAAAAGTCTGGTAGTTGTTTATCTCTTTGACATCTGTTGGGAGGGCGTTCCACAGGGCAGGCGCCACCACCGAGAAAGCTCTCTGCCTAGTTCCCTGCAACTTGGCTTCTCGCAATGAGGGAACCGCCAGAAGGCCCTCGGTGATGGACCTCAGTGTCCGGGCAGAATGATGGAGGTGGAGATGCTCCTTCAGGTATACTGGACTGAGGCCATTTAGGGCTTTAAAGGTCAGCACCAACACTTTGAATTGTGCTCGGAAGCTAGACTGGGAAACATTTTCATCCCCAGGGATTGCATTTCCTCACTTAATATCATTTATTTATTGCATTTATATCCACCTTTTCTCTCCCCATGGAACTCAAGGAGGCACATGGTTCATCCCCACACAACAACCCTGTGAGGTGATTCTGGATTCAGGTAGGTAGCCGTGTTGGTCTGACGCAGTAAAAAGGTAAAGGTAAAAGACCCCTGACAGTTAAGTCCATTTCAGACAACTCTGGGGTTGCAGCGCTCATCTTGCTTTACTAGCCGAGGGAGCCGACGTTTGTCTACAGACAGTTTTCCAAGTCATGTGGCCAGCATGACTAAGCCGCTTCTGGCGAACCAGAGCAGCGCATGGAAACGCTGTTCACCTTTCCACCGGAGCGGTACCTATTTATCTACTTGCATTTTGACGTGGTTTCAAACTGCTAGCATGGCAGGAGCTGGGACCGAACAACGGGAGTTCACCCCATAGCGGGGATTCGAACCACCGACCAATCGGCAAGCCCTAGGCTCTGTGGTTTAGACCACAGCGCCACCCGCAGGAGAGAGAGAGAGAGAGAGAAGATTGCCCAGTAGCACCTTAGAGACCAACTAAGTTTGTTCTTGGTATAAGTTTTCATCTGCATGCACACTTCTTCAGATACACTGAAACAGATATAGTGAGAGGGTGGAGAGGGGTATTACTCAGAAGGGTGGTGGGAATGGGTGATTGGCTAATAGGTGTGGTAAACCTGTTGGTGACTATTAATGACTGCAATTGGTCTTACAGGAAAAAGCAAGGGATGAGACATTGGATTCTTATCTCATTATACATGATAAACCTATTTTTGGCCATCTCACCCCTTGCTTTTTCCTGTAAGACCAATTGCAGTTCTTAATAGTCATCAGCAGGTTTACCACACCTATCAGCCAATCACCCATTCCCACCACCCTTCTGAGTAACACCCCTCCTCACCATCTCACTATATATAAAGGTCTGGTGACTTCTGTTTCAGAGTATCTGAAGAAGTGTGCATGCACACAAAAGCTCATACCAAGAACAAACTTAGTTGGCCTGTGAGAGGGCAGTGATGAGCCACAATGTTACCCAGTGAGCATCATGGCCGAGTGGAGATTTGAACCCTGGTCTCCCAGGTCCAGAGCTCAGACCGCTACACAAAGAAGAAGAAGAAGAAGAAGAAGAAGAAGAAGAAGAAGAAGAAGAAGAAGAAGAAGAAGAAGAAGAAGAAGAAGAAGAAGAAGAAGAAGAAGAAGAAGAAGAAGAGGAGGAGTAGTAGTAGTAGTTTGGATTTGATATCCTGCTTTATCATTACCCAAAGGAGTCTCAAAGTGGCTAGCATTCTCCTTTTCCTTCCTCCCCCACAACAAACACTCTGTGAGGTGAGTGGGGCTGAGAGACTTCAAAGAAGCATGACTAGCCCAAGGTCACCCAGCAGCTGCATGTGGAGGAGCGGAGACGCGAACCCAGTTCACCAGATTATGAGTGTACCGCTCTTAACCACTACACCACACTGCCTCTCAGTAAGGATGGGTGACACGGCTGTTGGGAGTGTGGCGGCAAAGCACCAGCTCACCACCATGTGGGCCTCTCTGCTTCTGAAGGAAAAGAAATAAGTTGTGTTTCTGGCACTACTGATCACGAGGACCCCTACTACCAGAACCACAAAATTTTGGGATAATTTCTCCCCCCACCCCACCCCAGAGAACTGTGGTGAAATGGTTCTCAAATTCTCTGCCCGCTTTGCCAATAGTGTCTGAGCCTAGCACTGGCTGAGAGTGAGATGAGGGAAACCAAAGTGCTTCCAGACCAGCAAAGGAACTCTGCTCATGCTCTGGGGGCAACTGAAGCTTTTTGCAGAAAAAGATGTGCCAGGCCTCAGAGCCAGTGGTTCGTTAGCAACCTCCATCCCTATGAACAAATTAACGAGCTTTTTAAAAATAAACACGTTTAGAAAAACAAACCGTCTGCTCCAACTGAGCAACGCCTACCCCCGAAGGGATCCCAAATTTGCATGTCAAAACAGTCCTTAATGAAAGATCAGGAGAGCAGCCTCCCGAGACTCGGGGAGATATAAACAGATACATTCTGGCGCAACCTCCCATCTTGCCTGCAACGACTTGGGTTTGTTTTCTGGGCTGTGAACCTTTCAAGCAACACGTCGTTCCCTGAGTTTGCCTGGGAGGGGGTGGCTGAGGCAGGCATAGCCAACTCAGTGAAGGCCAGATGCTGTTGGACTACAACTCCCATCATCCCTCAGTGGCAACCACTGGCCATGCTGTGGTTGGACTAAACGACCCCCTGGGTCCCCTTCCCACTCTACAATAATCTATTATTCTATGCCATTGCATGTAAACAGCTTTGAGTTCTTGTTATTGTTGTTGTTTACAATCAACTAGCAAGTAAGGTGGGGCGGGAAACATTTTACAGCCCGAGGGCCACGTTCCTTCAACAGTGACCTTCCCGGGGCCGCGTGTCAGTGGTGGGCGAAGCCAGGGAGAAAACGTCACCTTCATACCTGGCTCCAGATGTGCAACATTAATAAATTAAAGAGATAACTGTTTGCTGTCTTTGCAGGACACTAAAAAAAGCAGTCTGGAGTGACCACATTGCTCTAGCTTACTGCTAGTACAATTACTCTCAGAATCTCGGGTGGGGAGGGGGCGTGCCAGGGCAGGGCATTCTCTGGGGCAGCCCCTAAATTGTAGAATCACACACACACAGCTGGCGTCTTCACTATATAGCTTTTGGCGAATGCTGAAGACATGCATTCTTTCCCTGGCCTTTGATACCTGAGATGTATACATCCTGAGATTTCGTGTGTCTCCTCCTCGAGAGGTCCGGAGGGTGGCAACACGAGAATGGGGTCTTCTCTGCAGTGGCTCCCCATCTGTGGAATGCTCTCCCCAGGGAAGTTCGCCTGCCGCCTTCATTATATACCTTTAGGCGCCAGGCAAAAAACGTTCCCTTTTAACCAGGCCTTTGGTTTATTTGATTGACATCCTATGCCCTTTTAAAATGTGGGTTTCTGGGGGGGGTGTCATTGTTTTTATTTTGATTATTATATTTTGTGGTTTTGTATTTTGATTTTGTTCTGTGAACCGCCCTGAGACCTCCGGGTATAGGGCAGTATATAAATTCAATAAATAATAAAATAATAATAATAATTTGTACACCTGAGATGCTATCCCCCCCACTCAGAGGCAGCAAATCTCCTACCAGTTGCTTGAGGCTGCAGGATGGGAGAGGGCTCTTGTGCTCTTTGCGATTTGTGGCGATTTAAAACAAAACAAGATGGAATTGTAGCTCATGCCATCCTGGCCTGGACAAAGTATTCATGAGGTGGCGCTGTGGTCTAAACCACAGAGCCTAGGGCTTGCTGATCAGAAGGTCGGCGGTTCGAATCCCTGCAATGGGGTGAGCTCCTGTTGTTCGGCCCCTGCTCCTGCCAACCTAGCAGTTCGAAAGCACAAAGTGCAAGTAGATAAATAGGTACCACTCCAGCGGGAAGGTAAATTGTGTTTCCATGTGCTGCTCTGGTTCGCCAGAAGCGGATTAGTCATGCTGGCCACATGACCTGGAAGCTGTACGCCGGCTCCCTTGGCCAATAACGCGAGATGAGCGCCGCAACCCCAGAGTGGTCTGTGGTCCCTTTACCTTTACCTTTATGTCTTTATTTATTCAGGGATTACTATTAATAGTAGTAGTAGTAGTAGTAATATCAAATTTCTATCTCACTCTTCCTCCCAAAGGTAGCAAATTAAAAATGTTAAAGTTTAAATTAAACACTTCCTTTTTGCAGGTTCAGCCAGATTCCTTGCTTCCTATTGATCTGGGTTGGGGTGATGAGTGAATAATTTCCCTCATATAGCCTCTCTATTAATGTGCCCCATGTCAGTTTCTCTCCTTTTTTTGACGCAGAGGCTCAGGTAGTGCTGAGTTACTGATCTCTCCTTCCCTCCTGCCCCTTTCTAAAGAAAGAAAACAACAAAATAGTCTTACATATGTTAAAAATTATACCTCCTCCCTCTATCTCACACACAGCCTGCCTAAGAGATCTCTGCCACTCAAAATCTAGCACAGCCCTTTTTGCCGCCCAAAGGTGGTCCGGGGAAAACCAGCAGCCGCCTTCCCCTGTTTTGCACCTTGTATTCTCTGGTGGGAGCCCAACATGGCAACGCAGGTCTCTATCCCCGAGCTAAATTTAGCAGCTCAGCAGAACCTTCTGACGGGTAGCAAGCAAATAACCCAAGATGAATAAACCACATCATGGAACCAGCAGAGCCCTCTGGGATTCATCAAACAACACAATCCATCACCTTTGCTTGCTTGGAGCGGAGTCGCTGGATAAAGAGAGGACAGACAGAGACCTCTGACATCCAAGTCCTCGGGGACCAGAGAAGGCTCTATTAGTCACCAAGACACTCAGGCTGCAAGCAGTTTGAAAGGAGGACTCGTTGTGTTGTGAGAAGGTGCAATCTAAGAGCACAAGATCCTTGGAGCTGGAGCAGACCAGAGGCCCATCTAGTCCAGCATCTTGTTCTCACAGTGACCAACCAGATACTTATGGGAAGCCCTCCAGCAGGACCTGAGGGCAACGCCACTCCCCTCACTCCTGGTCCCCTGCAACTGGCATTCAGAGGCATGATGCGTCTGAGAATGGAGGTTGGACATAGGCATTATGGCTAGTAGCCAACACAGTTGCCAGAAGGCATTGCTTTCTGCCCTACCCTGCATTCGTCACAGGCGGCGTCGTTTCCCTTCTGCTGCAGTTCACCTTCCACCGGTTATTCCTCTCGCTGCGGCAAAATCACGTGACTTGTGTCACTTACATAATTGCGTACATTACAATAGCCCACCCCGCTCATTTAAATGCGAAGGAAACACAATGCAGTAAATTACGCATTGTTTATGGACTAAATGCAGCAATAACGGAAGAATACCAATCACTGGATCGCTTTCCATTACAGACATTGGATGGATAAGTCAACAGTTAATGAACTGCAAATTTTGTAGGTGATCTGGTCCCCATCTTCCCCACTATAGTGAGATGCATCCTATTAACCTCATCATAATTACTTTCTGAAACTGCACCTGCACACATCCGCATGTGTGCAAATTGTATGTATATTTGTGTCCATTTTGCCCTCTTTTTTAATAGGGGGGAATTTGTAGGAACAAAGGAAGCAGCCCTATACCAAGACAGCCCCTTGGTCCCTCTACTCTAGTTTTGTCTACACTGGGCATAGCCCATGTGGTTTTGAACTACAATTCCTATCAGCCCTAACCAGCATGGCCAATGGCCAGGGATGATAGGAGTTGTAGTCCAAAGCACATGGAAGGAACCACATTGGTCACCTCTGATCTACACTGTCTGTCTATAGCTCTCTGGGATTTCACCCAGCCCTACCTGTCTTAACCAGCTCTGCAAGCAAAGCAGATGCTCTGCCATGGAGCTACAAACTTCTCTCTCTCTCTCTCTCTCTCTCTCTCTCTCTCTCTCCTATTTTTATGATGTGCAAGTAGCCATCTGTCAGGACACTCACCAGAGAAGCAAGAGGCTGGGCTGGGTTCATTACCTGTCTGTGGGGCTGCTAACCTGACTTCCTGTTGCTGCTGTCATTGTATGTAGCAAACTGGATGAGCAAGGAAGAGTGATGTTGTGAGGTTGGCGTGGTGCAAACACCCTGGCAGGAGCACTGGATTTGCTCTGCTGGTGTGCCTGCACTGCACCAACTTTGGTGTCACCTTTCCCCTTTTGTACACTGCAGCAATGACAGCGAAAGGAGGTCAGGTAAGAAGCATCGGCATGCCAACAGTTACTGGGGGGGAGGAGGAGGAGGAGGAGGAGGAGGAGGAGGAGAAGAAGAAGAAGAAGAAGAAGAAGAAGAAGAAGAAGAAGAAGAAGAAGAAGAAGAAGAAGAAGAAGGAATTCGTTCAGTTAGTGTATCCATGCAAGCCCACCAACCGTATTGGCCTGAATATAAGCCTCACTTTCCCCCCAAATTCCGACCGTGAAAAGTTAAAGTGTGGCAAGAAGAAGAAGAAGCTGTTAATAGGTAGATTTTGCATTGTGCCCTGCTGCCCACAGCCTTAAAAGTTCTGAGCTCCATGCCTGGACTTATGAGGGGAACACAGAGCTCTTTCTCCAGTTCCATACTCAGCCCTGCATTGGGTTTTGCCACAGCTCCACTCCACCCAAGACAGTTTTTGCTTTCAATATGTGGCAACCCTGCCACACTGGCAGATGGCAAAAAAATAAAAATAAAAAAATACAATAAAATTCAGGCAGGAAGATGGAAGCATCCCAGTAGCAAAGGGTTCCTGCCACCCACTCATTTCGCTGCATGATACAGAGCTGAGGCAGGGGAGGGGGGGGACTAGCCCCACATCCCTGTGCAGTGTTTAACAAAAATATAAATGTTGTTGCTCCAAATCTATATCCCTGCTATCTACCTCCTCCCAATCCCCAGCTGTTAATGCAGCCAATTCGATCAGAGGGTTCTCATCTGAAAAAACACAAGGGGTGCATTTCAGAAACTGGTCTCACACAAATCCCAGGGAGTAGGAATAAAAGGTGGGTGGATTTAGGTAGCTTTGCTTTTGAAAAACGAAATCCAGTTTTAAAAGGAAGGTTCCCCAGCAAATTAATCACCACCTGTTGTCTATTCTCCTTAATATATCTATTAAAAAAGTATATCCAGGGGTTGAAACTGACCTAATTATCTCTCTTTCAAAGTACTGTTCTTACAACAACCCTGTGAGGTGGTTTAGGCTAAGGGACTGTGACTGGTCCAAAGTTCTTTGTGGCTAGGCATGGATTTCACTTCAGGGCTCCCTCGTTTAAGTCCAACATCACTATATACCACCACATGATCTCAGGATCATGGGTTCAAGTCGCACCTTGGGCAAAAGAGCCTTGTGTTGCAGAGGGTTGGAGGGAGTGGCCAACTCCCAAGAGATTGCGATCTACTCACAGAGTTAAAAACTGGCAGTGATCTACCCCCTTTTGGGGGTTCAGGTCAAAGTTGTTGAGCTTCTTTTAGGAATGAGGAAAGCCCCATTTTGGAGGGTGCAGAGCAAATATGTTGACCTTTTTTTAGGGGAGCCAAACTTGTTGAACTTCTTTGAGGGGAGCCAGTGATCTACCAGTGATCTATCACAGACGTCCAGCGATCTACCGGTAGATCACGATCTACCTGTTGGACATGCCTGGGATCCCTTCCAACTCCACATTTCTATTATTCTCTGATTATTAAATTATCTCAGTGATCCTTACAATAATATTAGTAGTAGTAGGACAGCATTATTATCCCCATTTTGAAGAGGGGAAGAGGGCTGAGAGAACAGCAACATACACACACACACTAAAGTCCATTTTGCAAGTTTAGGAGAAGAGGTAAAATTTGTGTCCAGGACACCCTGGTTCACAATACGCGGCTTCCATCTCCTGAACTGAGGGGGAGAGGGAGTGAATCGAAATCTGCAGGTGGGGAGGTACAACAGTCTTCTAAACCAGTGTTTCTCAACCAGTGTGCCTCCAGATGTTTTGGGACTACAACTCCCATCATTCCTGACCACTGGTCTTGCTAGCTAGGGATGATGGGAGTTGTAGTCCCAAAACATCTGGAGGCACACTGGTTGAGAAACACTGTTCTAAACCTCTCTCTCCCCCTTCCTCAAATTCTCTCACTGATGCCGGGAGACCAGACAATGGAAATCTCCCCGCCACCAACAAACTTGAGGTGGTTTTCACCAGACACCTCAAGTGCCTCTGCATCATGTACTGAATTAGACTAACATCCGAAAAGCGTTGACGTTCAAAACAAGATGTTAGATACAGCAAATGTCGGGAATTACACAGCAGATAAGTGGCCAATCCGTCATGTCGCAGGCGAGGCGACGTTAAACATCCCTCATTACAACATTATGTTGGGTTTTGCCAACTGGGGTGAATCGTGCCAGGAACAGGAGAAGGCTTCGACGCCCAGGTGGTTCCTTCACCTGAGGTCACATGGCCCCTGTAGCAGAGGCCCTTTGATAGGGCCGGCCCCACCAAAGATCATAGATCATAAATCATAGAGTTGGAAAGCACCATGAGAATCATCTAGTAGTCCAACCGCCTGCAATGCAGGATTCTTTGGCCCAATGTGGGGCTCAAACCCCTGTCCCTGAGGTGAAGAGGGTCATACTCTACCAACTGAGCTATCCCTCATGAGGGAGAGGGAGGCAGCGCCTCAGGCGGTACTTCTGAGGGAGCAGGGAGCAGGCAGAGCTATGTGTGTGTCACGTGGCCTGTCCTGAACCCACTAAGCTACAACTGCCCTTGGGTGAGTGGCCGTTCCCTCGCTGGTGTCAAAGGAAAAGTCAACGGCCAGTCTGGCTGGTGTCTGGAGGTGGAATTGGGAGGGCTCCGCCATCTTGCTTTCGTCTCAGTCAGCAAAATGCCTTGGGCCAGCCCTGGGCTCTTATGTCAAACACACACACACACACACAAAAACCCAAATGGGGCCTCAGTTCAATTCTATGACATGCTGCACAGCACCTGCCCATATTTTATGGGGTCAGTTTGGCAGGATTCTTGCAATAATACAGCCACCTTCTTGCTCACTTGTGTTTCATAGTTTAGCGATGTACTGTGTGAATAAGTCCCTTCTTTGGTCTATCCCAGGCCTAGGCAAACTCAGCCCTCCATATGTTTTGGGACTACAACTCCCATCATCCCTAGCTAACAGGACCACTGGTCAGGGATGATGGGAGTTGTAGTCCCCAAACAAATGGAGGGCCGAGTTTGCCTATGGCTGGTCTACCCTGAAGATTCCAACATTCATCTTCTTTGCCCTTAAATAAGCACCAGTGTGTTCATTCCTGAAGATCCCCACCCTTGGCCCTGCGGTTTACAATAACTCCAGCCCTGTCGTAAATGCCTTAAGCAAAACAAATAAATATCCCCATTAGCCCAGAGTCTATTAATTAGACCCATGTTAAGAGTTGTGCTGGATTTATATAAGGTGCTTTGGTCGTCTTCTGTTGCTCTTGCGGTTTTAAATTCATAATGGCTTTTCCAGAACAATTAAACCCAACTTTCTCCGAATGCATGTGCCAGTTGTCATGGGATTGTTGGACACAGAGGGATGGTGGGAGGAACCAGCTGGGGAACCACCAAGGGAAGAAGGGTCAGAGCCCGGGGAGTGGGGTTGAAAAGGGAAGGACAGAAAGGCTCCGCCGGAGAGGAGGGGAAGACTGTGACAAGCCAGCGGGGCTCCCAGATGAGGAACACCGAGAGGAGCGGCAAACTCAGTGACCGCCCCGGGCAGCAAAAACCCCAGCTACGCCACTGGTCCATCCTCCACCCTCTTGCTCCTGCTCCCAGCCTCCTACCATCAACTGCCCAAGGCAGCCACCTCTCTCTGCCTACAGATAGAGCCGGCCCCAGGTTGCAGTCACAGGCACCACAGAGAGAGAAAATGGAAGGGGTGGGCTGCCCTGAGTTGTCATGCTAGAGCTAAGCAGTGGAAGGAGATCTAAAAATCCCTCCCCGTAAAAAGAAAACGATTCCCCCATCTTTCTACGCCTTTAATTAGTTCTTGCTGCCAATGGCAATATATTAGAATTACGATGAGAAATGCCGTGTGTGCCTTTGATTCACTGTCATCTTTTTTTTAATGTAATGCAGTGCCTGGGAGGGTGAATTAGAGGGGAAATTCTAATTAAAGCACACGCTCACACACACAAGGTTCCATTTCTGAGTTTTTCTGCTGGAGCGAAGTGAACAGGACTGTCCCCCCTAAGCAGCCCTGATCCTGGGCAACACCCAGGTGCACTCTTAGTGCAACTTATGGAGGGTGAGGGGCAACCTACTGCTCTCTAATTCGGTATTATAGACCTCCCATCACTAGAGACCCCATCCATCCCTGGCCATAGAAGGACAGTTGTTCCTTCTTCCTTCTCCATTCTGCTGCAAGGGGGAGGCAGCAACGTCCCTTCAAACTGAACCAACCGCCCTCTTGGATTTTGCCCGCGATCTGGAGACGATGCCTCCAGAAGACAGGAAACACCAACAGTTTTTAACGTTCCTCAGTCCATGCCTCTGGGAAATCACTTCTGCAATTTCTACCGCACCTCTGTTTGGGTGGAAGAAGAATGGAGGAACGTGTTGCTGGCAGGCGAAATAAGATGAGCCACAACCATCTTTTTGGCTGGGCCAGACAAAGTGTGTCTGTCTCTCTGTGTGTGTTGTGGTTGCCATTCCCTGGAATGACATGGTACAGCCATCCCTGGATGGGTTCCACTTCAGTCTGTAGAGAGGTGTTGCGTCGTGCTTGAATGTGCCCCCCATTTCAAAACGAAACAACTTCGGTGTAAAAAACGGAGGCAGAAAGATTCTCCCACACACTGAAGAAGTGTGCATGCACACGAAAGCTCATACCAGTGACAAATTTAGTTGGTCTCTAAGGTGCTACTGGAAGGATTTTTTTTTATTTTGTTTCGACTACGGCAGACCAACATGGCTACGTACCTGTAACTAAATCTCCCACACACATTATTCTTCAACCTACAACATGGGTTTGGCTTTGGGGGGGGGGCATTTGGACATTTTGCCTCTCCACACACCACTCCCTGCAATCTGGAGACTGAAGAGCGGCTTTTCTGGCAAAGCTCTACCCCCCCCCTGATTTTGCTGAATGCAGACTCTGCTGATCGACACCTGCATTGGAATGAAGTGAGGAGGAGCCCCAAGGTGGGAGAGGGAGCGAGCCGGGTATGTCTAGCTTGGAGAGAAGACGGATGCGATAGCCGTCTTCACATACCTAAAGGGCTGTCACGTGGAAGATGGAGAAATCTTGTTGTCTGCTGCTCCAGAGGTAGGGCCAGAACCACCAGATTCAAAGGACAAGGAAGGAGATTCCAACTAAACATTAGGAAGAACTTTCTGGCAGCAGCAAGAATTGTTCGATAGTGGAATGGAATTCCTCAAAAGATGGCAGACTCGCCTCCATTGGAGGTCTTTAATCAGAAGTTAGATGGCCATCCGTCAGAGACTGGATGACCCTTGGGGGTCCCTTCCAACTCTACAATTCTATGATTCTAAGAAATAGGCTGCACCATTTCTGCAGGGAGAAAGCTTTCATCTTTGGCTCCACCCACTTGCTGGTATGTGGCTCTCAGAACCCTGTCCAGAAGGGAATGTGGCCCTCAGGCTGGAAAAACCCTTCTGGTAAAGATATTCTGCAGCCAGGGCCACCCCAGGCTGTATGGGACTAATCAGAAAATTCTCCCCACCTCCTCCAAGCAGCAACAGGCAGGTACACAACTGTGTGCTCCTCGGAGGCTGGTTCTGCTGCCTCACCCCATTGTCTGGAGGCAGGTTTCCAGGGTCACATTGAGACGCCCTCATTCCCATGGGTCTCAAGAACCTGGGCAACCTCGTTGATCAGACCCCCTGAGAGTTTTGGTTTGGCATTGCAACTCCACGACCCTTCCGGGCCAGGCCATCTTTATAACCTAGCTCAGTCGGTAGAATGTGGGACTTTTAACCTCAAGGTCATGGGTTCGAGTCCCACATAGGCCCCACATTGCAGGGGGTTGGGCTAGATGACCCTTGCTGGTACCTCCCGGCTCTACAATTCTGTAACTCTCTATATACGAAAAATAATAATGAACGAAACGAAACCTTTGGCCAGGGAGACGACGAGACAAAAACGGTGGGTAATGACAAATCTACGCTGGCCTACTGGAGAGACAGCGATGCTCCAGGGAACTGGGTTTTAATAAAGAAGCAAGCAAACAGCCTCGGCCTTGGATATGTGGGCGGGTGATGGAGAACTCGCCGGCTGCAATGGCGGGGGTGGCACTAGCAAGAGGGAGGAGGAAAGAGCGTCTGTGGGAATGTGTGTGCTGCTTTTAAAAGCATGGCAAGCAGGCGTGATGATGAGCTGGGGAGCAGGGCGGTCACTGGTGGAACTCCAATGGCCCAGAAGAGGACGAAATCACCATGAGGACAAGGTTGACCCAGGTCAGAACGGGTATATGCTCCCGGTGAACGCAGAGGTTGTGTGAATCAGCCCTGTTCAGCTGACCTGAAGCAGCAGTTGTTTTGTACACAGGTAGAGGTCTGCTGGATGAGGCCAGTGGCCCACCTAGTCTGGCATCCTGTTCTCACAGGGGCCAGCCAGATGCCTGTGGGAAGCCCGCAAGCAGGATCCGAATGCAAGAGCTCTCTCCCAGCCTGTGTTTTCCTGCAACTGGTATTCAGAAGCATTGCTAGCCCTCTCCTCCATGACTTTGCCCAGTCCTCTTTTTAAGCCACCCAACTTAGCAGCTGCCACTGCCCTCCTGTGGCAATGAGTTCCATAGTTGAACGATGCACTGTGCCTAGAGACAGTCAGTTTGTGCATCCACAGCAGTGACCAGAGGAGGAATGACCGCTGGGAGGAGTGCAGAGAGTAGAAAGAGCGTGGTGCATCTACAGCAGCACAACCGGATGCCTTTGTGTGCCCCGGCTGCAACGAAACATGTCTCTCCCATATCGGTCTCTTCTACAGCCACAGCAGGTGCTGCAACCTTCCCACAGTTTGACTTCAACCGCAAAGGCACTCTGTTCCATTGTCTCCCGAGACAGATGGAAGCCAACTAACTTCATGAAGAAGTACTTTCCTTTATCTTCTAACATTCAGCTTCGTGGGGAGAGTCAGACCACTGGGTCCATCTAGCTGAGTTTTGTCTGCACAGCTCTCTAGGGTTTCAGGCAGGGAATCTCTCCCAGCCCTACCTGGAGATGCCAGGGATCGAACCTGGGACCTTCCTCATGCCAAGCAGATGCTCTGTCAGCTGAGCTACGACCCTCCTGCAAGCAGCCCTAGCATGGAACAAGAAGGGCCTCCATTGCAGAGGGATATTCCAGCTGCTGATCAGAGCAGCAGCAAAGTAGAGCAATGAGGAGGAGCCTGTGGCCCTCCCCATGCCATTGAACTCCAGTTCCCATCAGCCCCTGCCAGAATGGCCAGTGGGGTCCCTCCCAGACCTGGAACCTGACCTTCTGCATCCAATCAGATTCTCTGTCCCTGAGTTATGGGCCTTCCATGCCACTGCTAAATTGGATGTTGGTCTTGGAACATGACTTGGAGGGGTCTCAAGTTGCTCCTTCATTCGTGTAAGGTCATTTCCACCAACTTCCATCTACAGTCCCCTGCATACATCTCACGCTCTTCCTGTGGATGCCCCGACTTCCAGCAGCAGCTTTCCTTGGTGGGGAGGGACAGGACGGCAACATGCATCAGAAAGGAAGAGGAGGAAGACCCTTTCTGTGAATATAAAGTCTTATCCAACTTACGTTTCCGAGCACAATTCAAAGTGTTGGTGCTGACCTTTAAAGCCCTAAACGGCCTTGGCCCAGTATACCTGAAGGAGCGTCTCCTTCCCCATTGTTCTGCCCGGACACTGAGGTCCAGCGCCGAGGGCCTTCTGGCAGTTCCCTCACTGTGAGAAGCCAAGTTGCAGGGAACCAGGCAGAGGGCCTTCTCAGTGGTGGCACCTGCCCTGTGGAATGCCCTCCCATCAGATGTCAAAGAGATAAACAACTACGGTACCTGACATTTAGAAAACATCTGAAGGCAGCCCTGTTTAGGGAAGTTTTTAATGTGTGACATTTTAATGTATTTTAATCTTTGTTGGAAGCTGCCCAGAGTGGCTGGGGAAACCCAGCCGGATGGGCGGGGTACAAATAAATTATTATTATTATTATTATTATTATTATTATTATTATTATTATTATTATCCATTCATAGCAGGGAGTTTCGCATCCACGCCCATGTCTATAACTTGATGGAGAAATTTTTCCCCCACAAAAGAAGGAAGGGCGGGCAATCCAGGATCAATCATAGGATCTCCTTTCTCTGCATCTCAGGTTACGGTCACGCACCGTGTTTACGTTTTGCTCTGCATATGCTTAATAACTGCATGAGCTTGACAATTCAGATAGCCCTTGGGTGCTTTTGCTGGGTCCCCGCTGTGAACATAGGAACAAAAACGAGAGCCCTGCTGGGCAGTGGCATAGCATGGGTTGCCATTGCCTGGGGTCACGCGGAATAGGAATAGGAATAGGTGACCATTGTCTAATGGCGTCCGTGTCACCCAGCAGATTGCAGCCACAGAGATAAGAAAAGAAGAGTTGTTCCATTGTCTGGAGAGGTCACTTCTTGGTTCGCATGGAGAAGCCGTTTTCAATGGAGCCCAAAGATGGAAGTAACCATTTTGCGCCCGAGCCGACTGCCCCTGTGGCCTCCCGCCTCCCGCTACGCCACTGCTTCTAGATGGGACCAAATATCCCCTTAGTCCAGCATCCTTTTCTGAACTGCGGCTGCTAGCCAGGCCTTTTTGGGAAACCAATGAGCATTCTCAGCTGCTCTCTTTCCCTCTTCCCTTCCAATGGATGAGCTCCTGGCTTCTCCAAGATAGGAAATTGCTGTGGGGAAAAGGTCAGGCCACATTTGCTTTAATCGCTCAAAGGAGGGAATTCGAGTATGTGGCTCGGCGAATGAGATCATAAAACATAAATATGGAGGTGGCAGGGAAAAGGAGAGTAGGCGTAATATAGAGCGGGGAGAAACCCAATGGGAGCTGAGGAAAAGGGGGCCTTTGTTTTCTACCTCCTCGGAGATACAGCATCATTTATACTTGTGAAATGACTCGCCCACGAGGGCAGGCAAAGGGGGCCACTGCACCTGATTTGTAGCAGCTGTGCAGAGAGATTCTGGCAGGAAGAGCTTCTCTCTCAGCCACATCTCCCAGAATCCTCTGGGACCGTCTGGACAAGCTCCCAGAATTCTCCATCAGTATGAAGGTGACAGCGTAGAGACGGAGGAGACATTCAGCGCAGTACAGACTTTGAGGCGAATATGCAAACCAAAATGGAGGTGGTATGGTGTAATGGTTAGAGTGCTGGGCTAGGAGTTGGGAGACCAGGGTTCAAATCCCTACACCATAAATCCCTCACTGGGTGATCTTGGGCTAGTCTCTTAGTCTAACCTACCTCACAGGGTTGTTTGAGGGATAAAATGAGGGGGGGGGCGACTTCACATTGTACATCACCTTGATTTCCTCGGAGGAAAAAGTGGTATAGCAATGCAGTAAATAAATAATAAATACACCTGAAATTTGCACTTTCTGCAATTTTTTTTTAATGTCATTCTTCAACTAAACAAAAATGGGGCAAAGTCTATATAAACTAGAGAAAATAACACATGGAATGCATTTTATTAAAGGGAAATTGGGACAGAGTCTTGGGATTTCGAAGACTCCTCAATCAGCCTCCAAAATACGCTGGTCAAATATATCTCTCCCACCAAGGAAACTTGATGCAAACCAACCCTTTCAAAAGCCTTCTTCCCTCTGGTAATCCTTTTTCTAAGTGTTTGCCAAAAGACTGATAGGAGGAAGCATAAATGTTTTCCCCACTTTGCATTCCCCACAACTGCCCTGTGAGGTAGGTTGGGTGGAGAGAATGTGATTGGCCAAAGTCACTCACTGAGCTTTGTGGCTGATCAGGGATTTGAACCCAGATCTCTCCAGTCACAGCCTGACATGAACATACTACACCAGGCATCCCCAAACTTCGGCCCTCCAGATGTTTTGGACTACAATTCCCATCATCCCTGATCACTGGTCCTGTTAGCTAGGGATCATGGGAGTTGTAGGCCAAAACATCTGGAGGGCCGTAGTTTGGGGATGCCTGTACTACACCATCTCAGGTCTTGGCTGCAGCCGCTAACATCCCATGCTTATTTTGATGGTTTCCTCTCTGTCTGGGATGCTCTCGCTGAATGTAGCCTTTGCTGCACAGAAGGAATAAATATTCCAGACAAGCCACCTGCTAAAATTATCTCTCACCAAGAACTTTATTTGCAAGATCTAGGCCAGGCCTGATATCTTGGCCGCTTCAAAAACTATTGCACTCACTGGAGCCCTGTAAAAATTTCCTTCTGTCACTCATTCTCTGTGGGGGTGGACAGAGCCATACAGACACCAGAAGCATAATCAAACCCAGCGGTGGCTGGTACCTGTTTCTGGTGGAAGGCAACTAGGCCAACAATTGGTGGATCCAGAGCCAAAGACAGGCAGAGCCAACTAATTCTATTTTGGGCCCCATCCTCTGATATGGGAGAGACATGTTTTGTTGCAACCGGGGCAGATGAAGGTGTCCGGTTGTGCTGCTGCAGATATACCATGGTGTTTCTTCTCTCTGTCTTCTTCTTCTCTCTTCTTCTTCTTCTTCTCCCAGCAGTCATTCTTCCTCTGGTCACTGCTGTGGATGCACAACCTGACTGTCCGTCTTCAGGCACTGCGGTCATCTGCAAGGGATTCCTATCTGTTGGGGCTGATGTTGCCGAAGGTTGCCATATTTCAAAAAGTAAAATCCAGGACACCCAAAATTGTTGATTTATCCATTGATTTCTCTAAGATCCAGGAGAAAGCACCAACGCCTTTTGGAAATCCCCCCCGGAAATCAATTCCGCCTTTGAAATCCTGGTAATGCCCGGGGAAATCCAGACGTATGACAGCCCCAATGTTGCCAGCCTTTGTGACACATTTGTAGACATCTTTATAACGCAGTTGGTTTGACAATGAGCCAGGTACCTGAAGCCAGCTCCCCATAGAGCACATCCTTGGGGATCCTGCCATCGTCCATTCTGTGGACCTGACCAAGCCAGCATTTACGTCGCTGAGACAGGAGTGCAAACATGCTGGGAATGTGGGCTGGGAGAATGTGGACTTTGTTTGAGACTCTGTCCTGCCATGGGATGCCCAAAATCTTCCTGGCTACATTCACACAATACATTTAAAACACTATGATACCACTGTAAACCGCCATGGCTTCCCCTAAAGAATGCTGGCAGCTGTAGTTCAATAAGAGTGCTGAGAGTTCCCTTTCCAGAGCTACATTTTCCAGAGGGATTTAACAGCCAACCCCTCTTCAAATCATTCGCCCATGTATGTGCACAGAAAACAGCAGATCTGGCTGAAAGGCAACACAGAGAGATCTGTGGTGACCGTTGCAACACATCCCAAATTATTATTACCGTACAGCTATTACCATTATTATTTATTAAATTTGTATGCCACCCTATACACGCAGGTCTCAGGGTGGTTCACAAATTCATAAGTGCCGAGGGCCTTTTGGCGGTTCCCTCGCTGTGAGGTTACAGGGAACCAGGCAGAGGGCCTTCTCGCTAGTGGCGCCTGCCCTGTGAAATGCCCTCCCAGCAGATGTCAAGGCAATTAGCAACTACCTTACTTTTAAAAGATATCTGAAGGCGGCCCTGTTTAGGGAAGTTTTTAATGTTTGATGCTGTATTGTGTTTTGAATAATTGGTTGGAAGCCGCCCACAGTGGCTGAGGAAACCCAGCCAGATGGGCGGGGTATAAATATGTTGTTGTTGTTGTTGTTGTTGTTGTTGTTGTTAAAATTTAGAAACTTGTATAAGCTTAGAAAGGGGTGTTTAGAGAAGCGCCACCACCATTGTTGCTGATTCGGGGGGAAATCATGCTGATTTAGGGTGAGATCTCACCCCAAACCATGTGGAATCTTGCATGTTCCGTGATACTTCTCAAAATCAGTGCCAATATGGGGGTCAGCACTTCAGTGTGGTGTAGTGGTTAAGAGCGGTAAACTCGTAATCTGGAGAACCGGGTTCGTGTCCCCACTCCTCCACATGCAGCTGCTGGGTGACCTTGGGCTAGTCACACTTCTCTGAAGTCTCTCGGCCTCACTCACCTCACAGAGTGTTTGTTGTGGGGGAGGAAGGGAAAGGAGAATGTTATCCGCTTTGAGACTCCTTAGGGTAGTGATAAAGCGAGATATCAAATCCAAACTCCTCTTCTTCTGTCGATGGCGGAGCCAGCCGGACACCCACAGGCTTGCCCCCCAGGGGCTTTTGCTGCCTGAAGCAGCAGTCTCACCTGGCTGGGCCTCACCTCTGCTGTGAGGCAGCTTGGCTGTGACTCTCATGAAGAGGCCCTGAGCTTCTGAATTTGCCACTATACACCTTTGTTGGGATCCCTAAGCAAGTGGGGATGCTCTGCTCCCTGAAGGGAACTGCCCTCCTCCCCATCATTCAAGATAAACTAAGGTGCCTCTCTTGTCTTGCAAGACCCTGGATTTTTTTTAATGCTCCCAGAAGCCTAAGTGGGGCACTACATAATCTCATCCTGGCCTGCTATCTAACGTGTGTGTGTGTGTGTGAAACAGCCAGAGAATTGCTTCTTTTATCCTCAGGGCTTACTGGGGATTAAACTCCTGTTGGTATCATCACTCTGATTGTTGTTCATTTGGTGGTGCGAGAGGATGGCTGGGGGTGGGGTGGGTGAGCATAAGAAGGGAATCAGCAAGGGGAAAGTGGTCAGACTGGGGGGGGGGGTTGTTTGCTGGTGGAGGAGCAGAAAGGAATATGATGCAAGAACAGCCGACCGATAAGCCACCTTTAGCTTACAACTTTCGCATGCGTTTTCTCTGCAGGAAGATGCCATTAAAAATCCATCTGCAGGATGAACTTCAGCGTGGCCAAGGGGAAATGTCCTTTTTTTCAGTTGACTGCTGGTGCAAAACCTTTTAAAGACCCTCCGGCCCGTTTGCGACGCTCACCGGGGCCCCTCCCATCATTAGGTACGCAAGCGACACACCATTTCCCCAAATTAGATTCATGGAAGTTAAGGCTATCATTGACTAACAGTAAGGATGGCTGTGTTACATCCAGCAGCGTATACAATGTGCGCCTCTGAACACTGGGAAGGAACCCAGGAGTTCTGGCTCACATGCCTAGAAGAACCCAACAAACATCTTTCTGACTGGGAGTTCTTTCCCCTAATCACAAGATGGGTAGAAACTGGCTACTGTTACTCAATGAGAAAAGTGATCATTTTTCCTACCTAGGCAGTTATCTTTCCACAAGGGCTGACATTGATGCCGAAATCCAGCATCAGCTGAGCTCTGCGAGTACGGCTTTCTCCTGATTGAAAAGCAGAGTGTTTGAGGATTGGGACATTCACAGGGAAGCCAAAATGCTTGTTTACAAAGCTATTGTACTACCGACCTTACTGTATGCTTGTGAAACATGGACCACTTATAAACGCCATCTCCAACTCCTCGGAAGATTGCATCAACTATGTCTCAAAAAAAAATTACATATCACTTGGGAAGACAGACAAACTAATGCCAGTGTACTGGAACAAGCAAAGATCACCAGTGTCAAAGTAATTATTCTTCAACATCAACTTCGTTGGACTGGTCATGTTGTGCGGATGCCTGATTATCATCTTCCAAAGCAACTACTCTATTCCGAACTTAAAAATGGAAAGCATAATGCCAGTGGACAACAAAAGAGGTTTAAAGATGCTCTCAAGGCATCTTTACTTTTTAAAAAAAGTAGTATAAACACCGACAACTGGGAATCACTGGCCTGTGAGTGCTCCAATTGCAGAACAGCCTTTACTAAAGGCGTCATGGGTTTTGAAGAAGCTCGAACTCAGGACGCAAGGGAGAAACGTGCTAAGAGGAAGGCACGCTTGGCAAATCCTCTCTGTGATCAGCTCCCACCCAGTAACCTGTGGAAGGACGTGTGTATCCAAAACTGGCCTCCACGGTCACTTACAGACATACTGTTAAGACCGTATTCATGGGAGACAATCTTACTCGACTACAAGTGATCACAGAAGAAGAAGAAGAAGAAGAAGAAGAAGAAGAAGAAGAAGAAGAAGAAGAAGAAGAAGAAGAAGAAGAAGAAGAAGAAGAAGACTCAATCAGAGATGTGCAGTCTTCATTTTAGACTCACAGCTGCCAATGGAGGCGCAGGTCAATTCTGTAGTCCAGGGCAGCTGTCTACCAGCTCCATTTATCTGATACCGTACATATACTAGGGTAATGTTACTTCTATGTCCAGAGGCTGCGACAACCTCCACAACTGCGACAGCCTGTGGAACTAAACCAGGCTTCCTCAAACTTGACCCTCTAGATGTTTTTGGCCTACAACTCCCATGATCCCCAGCTAGCAAGACGAGTGGTCAGGGATGATGGGAATTGTAGTCTCAAAACATCTGGAGGGCTGAGTTTGAGGAAGCCTGTGGGACTACACAGTACAATTCAGCACAGCCTTTCCCTATAAGCCTGCAAGATCACTGATCTTTGCCATCCCTCATGTCTTGCACCAAGGCGCCAATGCTGTCTGGAGCAGAGAGCCTGTGTCCTGCCTTGCAAACGTGACCTGCCTGATTTACTGAAATGAAATAGATTGGGGTCATTAAAGATCAACAGGCTAGCTAGACTCTCATTCATAAATATTTCTCTCTCTCTCTCTCTCTCTCTCTCTCTCTCTCTCCCCGCAAACGCTGGATTCCAGAATCAGAATGTTTTTCTCTGCTTTGATGGGTTGGAACTGATTTCTAGTGATAGGACAGCGGGCAGGTATTTCTGTGCTTTATCTGTGTGGAAGACGGGAAGTGAGGGCCAATTAAGGTCTCGGAGCCACGACTCCTGGGTTCTATTCTTAGGTCTGGGAAAGAAGTGGCATCTAGTGGTCTAAAAACATGCTGGGAGCTTTGAGCAAAAGCTTAGGGGAGCTTAGCTCTTAACCCTGCTTCCCACTTAGGCTGCCATCCAAACCCCACTTACCTGGGGCTAAACCCCCATGGAACTCAATAAGATTTACCTTTGTGTAGATACGGTAAGGAGAGCCACTAGCTCTGGAATTTGTGGAAGAACAGCATACCGTGGCTGCGATGCAAAGCAGGGGATGGCGACCTCATTCTCAGGGACTGAATGGATACCACTCAACTGTCCCAGTTTAAGTGGGGCATCCCGGAATTGCAGAAGCCATCCTAGCTTCTGAATGCCCCGGTTTTTGGTCCTGCACTCTAGCATGAGTCAGCTGGCTCCTGCGAGAGCTTGGATTTGAATCATCCGGTTGTTGGAGGGGATTATTATTATTATTATTATTATTTAATACTTATACCCCGCCGATCTGGCCAAGCCTCCCCAGCTACTCTGGGCAGCTCCCAACAGAATATTAAAAACACAATAAAACATCAAACATTAAAAACTTCCCTAAACAGGGGAAGATTTTACATTAGTTGCTCCACCTACTTTGACCTCTGGCCCTGCCAGTCACTGGCATGCGGCCCTAGGAAGGTTGGGTGGGAGGAAATGTGGCCCTCAGGCTAACAATGATTCCTTACCCCTGGCCTAAAAGACACAGGACAATGTAACCTTCTGGATAAGGCTAAGCAGGTCTGGCCAGTGCTTTGATGGGAAACCTTGGGTGTATCCCCTTGCATTTCCACAGGAGGGAAAGATATAAATTAAATAAATAAAAGACGGGTATTCTGAGCATGAGAATAATTATAATTATAAAATTATAATTTATATGCTGCCCATCTGACTGGGTTTCCCCCAGCCACTCTGGGTGGCTTCCAACAAATTAAAACACAGTAAAACATCACACATTAAAAACTTCCCTAAAATTCAGACCGTTTTTTATTTCCTTGACATCTGATGGGAGGGTGTTCCACAGGGTAGGTGCCACAACCAAGAAGGCCCTCTGCCTGGTTTCCTGTAACCTCACTTCTCGCAGTGAGGGAGTTGCCAGAAGGCCCTCAGTGCTGGATCTCAGTGTCTGGGCTGGACGATGGGGGTGGAGACGTTCCTTCAGGTATACTGGGCCTTTGAGGCCATTTAGGGCTTTAAAGGTCAGCACCAACACTTTGAATTGTGCTCGGAAACATACTGGGAGCCAATGTAGGTCTTTCAGGACCAGTGTTATATAGTCTCGGCGGCTACTCTCAGTCACCAGTCTAGCTGCCGCATTATGGATTAGTTGTAGTTTCCAGGTCCCCTTCAAAGGTAGCCCCATGTAGAGCACATTGCAGTAGTCCAAGCAGGAGATAACCAGAGCATGCACCACTCGGGCAAGACAGTCTGCAGGCAGGTAGGGTCTCAGCCAGGGTAGCTGCTGCTGAGATAGGAGTGCAGACATGCTAGGAATGTGGACTTGGGAGAACACATCTTTTGCGTGGAATTCTGTCCTGCCATGTGATGCCCCAAATCCTTCGGACAGAGTTCCTGTGGAAAGGCATTGAGGCGTCGCTCCTGATGGTTCTAAGTTGCCCACTTCCGGAAAGCAGTGGGCTCAACACGCAAGCCTGGTTAAACCTTAATCGCCGATACGGATGGTACTATATCAACAACAACAACTCCCTCTCTAACAGCCCCTCCCCTTTGGAGTACTCATCCCCATGTGTAATCGAGACCTGGCTCCAACCGAGTCGCCAGCCGCTGCCAAGCTCTTGGCTCAGGAGGCTGGTTAGGTTGTGAGCTCAGCTGCCCTGCAGAGAAAGACATTTTTCTGTTTCCTCCCACTCTGCAAAGCACAGAACCAATTGGGCATCAACAGAGGGGGACCAATTGCCTGCAATTGATACAGATGGCCGAGGAGGAGGAGGAGGAGGAGGAGGAGGAGGAGGAGGAGGAGGAGGAGGAGGAGGAGGAGGAGGAGGAGGGAAGCCGCAGCAAAGAGCCCTTCTGGTGTAAAACTGCAGGGACAGGGTGGGTGGGCGGCTCCACTGCGGCCTTTCCCCATTCCGCAGCTGAGCCACCACTCTTGGCGACTTGAGAATCCCAGACAATTAGAAACATAGGAAGGCAGGAGGCAGCCTTGGCCATCGGCCTGCGTAAGAGAGGATGGGGAAGGAGTCGCTTCTCTTTTGCTTTTGGTGAGAAGCTCCCCAACTCATACTTCTCGGACCTAAGACGCAAGCAGTTTCCCTTAATCTCTGGGTCATAGAATCATAGAATCATAGAGTTGGAAGAGACCACAAGGGCCATCCAGTCCAACCCCCTGCCGAGCAGGAAACACCATCAAAGCATTCTTGACATATGCCTGTCAAGCCTCTGCTTAAAGACCTCCAAAGAAGGAGACTCCACCACACTCCTTGGTAGCAAATTCCACTGTTGAACAGCTCTTACTGTCAGGAAGTTCTTCCTAATGTTTAGGTGGAATCTTCTTTCTTATAGTTTGAATCCATTGCTCCGTGTCCGCTTCTCTGGAGCAGCAGAAAACAACCTTTCTCCCTCCTCTATATGACATCCTTTTATATATTTGAACATGGCTATCATATCACCCCTTAACCTTCTCTTCTCCAGGCTAAACATGCCCAGCTCCCTAAGCCGTTCCTCATAAGGCATCGTTTCCAGGCCTTTGACCATTTTGGTTGCCCTCTTCTGGACACGTTCCAGCTTGTCAGTATCCTTCTTGAACTGTGGTGCCCAGAACTGGACACAGTACTCCAGGTGAGGTCTGACCAGAGCAGAATACAGTGGTACTATTACTTCCCTTGATCTAGATGTTATACTCCTATTGATGCAGCCCAGAATTGCATTGGCTTTTTTAGCTGCTGCATCACACTGCTAACTCATGTCAAGTTTGTGGTCTACCAAGACTCCTAGATCCTTTTCACAGGTACTGCTATCAAGCCAGGTGTCACCCATCCTGTATTTGTGGGTTCGAGCCCCACTTGAGTAAAAGATTCCTGCACTGCAGGGGGGTGGACTAGATCACTTTTGAGGTCCCTTCCTACTCTATGATACTAAGCAGAAAATATTATTATTATTACTGTGCAAAAGAGCGATGCTGAAGAATAAACTATCCAGCTCTTTTTTTTTTAAGAGATGGGGGAGCACACATAGATGTATTTGGGAGGTTTCTTTTAGCACAGAACCCACCCAGCCTTCCTCATCCGTCTTTGCGTTGCCATGGCCTAAAGCTCTGTGGAACGTCTCCTGTTGGATCACTGATCTGCCGGGCATAGGGTCACAGAGCGCATCATGCGCCCCTGCAACGGTACCTTCTCCACCTTCCGCCCCCTCCAATGCCCACGCAGGCGTCAAACTTGCCAGGCGCTCAGCCAAGCCATGTCGCCACCAATCACCGCAGTGGCAGCTGGCTTGTCGCTGACTGCCTTTATAAATAAATCAAATATTTTGTTTTGGAAGGAGGGGGGACTTCTCTTCATACAAAAAAAAAGTATTTGAAATGTATAGCCCAGCTGGCCGTTGTAAACAATACCATAAAATTTCAAAACAATATTGATTCCAGAACGCAAATCAGGAGGAGATCACCAGTCTCTCCTGCCTCGGAGGTGGCAACAGCCAGAGCTCTTAGCCATTCCTGCCATGTTATCCTGATGAGCCAGAGTCCTTCCTTCCGGCGCTTGGACTCCCGGCGTGTGTTTTTAAAAAAATAAGTGTGAGAGAAACCTGACGACATGACCGAAATGTGCAGAAGAGGAAGCCTAAAATTGCAGGTGGCACCTCAGCCGAGACCGAGAGCAAAACATAGATTTTGAAACCCAATTAAAGCAACACACACAGAGAGAGAGGCACACAATGTTCCACCGATGGCAAAGTAATTACGATCTCTTTGCTCTCCAGGGAATTGAGAGGGCTTTCAATCTTCCCACTTGCCCCTCCTCCCTTTGAGGATTCCCCAGGGCCTGATTGGCCCCCAGCCCAGCCTTCTAATTGGCTGGGAACTCTTGATAAACACTTCTCAGCCAAGCCAACTCCTCCTCCCCCCCCATTACGTAAGAACCACACACACACACACACACACCTTGGACAGGTAAATGGCCCAGCTGCCTATTCCAGGCAGAAGCCAGCTAGGTTCCTCTGGAGGCTTACGACACAGAATCGTAGAACTCTACAGTCAGAAGGGACCCCAAGGGCCATTCAGCCCAACCCCCAGGAGCTAAAGAAGCCATCCAACCTTTGTTCAGAAACCTCCAATGAAGGTAGGTCCACTCCAGCCTACCGAAATAGACCATTCCTCATACCATCAGGTATCTCTTCTCCTGCTCTGGAGGCGAGGGCCTGAATCTATGGCTTCAAGTTACAAGAAAGGAGATTCCGGCTTTCTGACAGTAGGAGCTGTTCGACAGTGGAACAGACTTGTGGACTCTCTCGCCTTCATTGGGGGAGGTTGGATGGCCACCTGTCATGGATGCTTCAGTTGAGATTCCCGCATTGCAGGGGGTTGGACTAGATGACCCTTGGTGGTCCCTTCCAACTCTATGATTCCATACACATTCGCACCCCTTGACATCTAGGCAGGGAAAAGACATTATCAGCGTTCAGGGACAGTGAAACACTCAAGAAACGGTGCAGAACAGGGCCGGCCAGAGGTGTGGACTGGACTGCTCCAGATCTTGCGAATGGCTTTTGAGATTTCCTGCTGGAAGAACGGGGAAGGGGAGGCACAATTCCCAGTGGTCGCAGGTTCCAGAGGCCTCTCTAGCTCCTCAGCCATCCACATGGCAGGCATAGCTCCGTCAGTAGAGACTGTTAATCTCTGGGCCGTGAGTTCGAGTCCCACGTGGGTAAAGGATTTCTGCATTGCAGGGGAGTGGACTAGATAACTCTTGTGGTCCCTAGGCCACAGGTGAGGGGTCGCTCTTTCCTCATCCCATTACCTCCCCTTCCCCTCATGGTTGTCTGATGGTATCTTTTCTGCTTATGCTGCCGGCAAAGCGATTTGTGGGAGTTAGGCTAAGGCAGACAGGCTCGCTGCGCTTCTAAACATTTGCAGGCCAAGAAGGGATCAGTCACCACGAGAAGAGGCTGCCATTTTCTGTGGCATCCCCATGGCAACAAGGACATTGGCTGTGGCCTACCATCCCCGCCAAACGAAAAGATGGGGGGGGATAAGTGCTATCCTGGGGGACTAATTGATTGGCCTCCAATCCTGGGACCGAAATTATTAATTATTATTATTATTATTATTATTATTATTACCCTCCAAAAGTCTCTTTCTCACTTTTTTTCTTTCTTTCTTTCCTCCTCCATCTCTTCCTCTCTCTCTAATCTAGACGCCACCAAAAAAGAGAAGATGTGCCCATTTATAATAACAGCCTGTCAGCACCTCAGTAATACCAGGCATTAAAAATACAGGAGACCTTTCTCCTAGCCAGCTCGGCTGAGGAATGAATAATGCCGGGTCAGGAAGCGAGAACAGGGAAGAAGAAATGAAAAAGGGAGAATCTGGGGGGACCTTCTGAGGAATGGGTGATGGGGGGGGTATGGCAAAGGAGGTTTGCAAAAGACAGAGAAGGACTCGATGCAGGGCCGTTAGTGGTCGTATGGGTCTGCCTTCAGGGGGTCAGGCCCTTTTTTTGGATTTCCATTCCTCTCCATCTTTGGCCTGTGCTCAGACTACAAAAATGTGTTACTTTTGTCAGCGTGTTCCATGCATTGAGTCTGAACAGGGATGACACGCCAAGAGACGTTTTAAGGCAGGAGCACTCGCAGTGATCAAATCAGAAGCCGATCACAGTGATCAAAATCGTAAGTCCGGGGCTGTCCCTGGAAAATCGGGACACTTGGAGGGTATGCCGTTTAGCTCTTTAGGCTCCCCCAAAAAAACTGTGCGGTGGGTGGGAGGCTTCTGCATGAGTCATTTCCCCACTGATGTCCACCCGAACAAAGCTAAGAATTATTCAAAAGGTTGGAGAGGTGTTTTTTTCCCCAGATGCATGGATTTCTGAGTCTGCTCGGGCCCAGAGGGACCAACGGCTCAGCCGCTGTGTGGGGCTGGCTGATGGGAGCTGTACTCCGAAACGGCTGGAGGGCACCGGGTTGGCGAAGGCCGCCCTGGAAGGGCTCGTTCATTCCCCGCTCCCCTCGCCGGCTTGTCAGCACAGCCGGATTAGCTGATGAACTGGAGGGCTTGAAGCATTGTCAAGAGCGTGAAAATCAATAGCAATTTATGCCTCTTTTGAGCCTGGCAGACCCAGGGACAGGCGGAGGGAAGCGACACAGCTGAAGTGCAGGCGGGAAGAGATGAGATGTTCCTGCAGCAGCTCAGCTCACCTCCTCCCCAAAGTCCTCAACCTACGTTCGGAAAAAGGCAGCGGCTCGCCCAGGAAGGGCCTCCGCTCAGTGGGCAAAGCATTGGCATTGCATGCAGAAGGTTCAAACCCCGGCAGCAGGTAGGGCTGGGAGTGCCCCCTCCCTGAAGTTCTGGAGAGCTGCTGCCAGTCAGTGCTGACAATACTGGGGTTCGATGGAGCAATCTTCAGGCTCCTTATAAGGAAGCTTCCCTTGTCCCTAAGCTGCGTGCAAAATTACAACTGCTGCTTATCAGCAGAGCAGCCTGTTTCTGGGCTGATTCACGCCATGGAGAGTCCCTGCCAGTCAGAGGTGGCAATACTGAGTCAGATGGGCCAGACTAAGGCAGCTTCTCGTGTTCTCTGCTGCTGCTGCTGCCCCACACTGACCCCTATCCTGCTGGTGCAATAATGGCCCACGGCCGGGTTTCAAGACCAAGGAAGGTCGTGCACGGCGGGTGACAGGAAGTGATGGCCACTGTCATCTCCAGCCCAGAATAGTTGACCATCAACAACACTGGACCATTGAGCCTATTCAGGTTTCTAGACCATAGTAATTGCCGTAATTTTCAGTCTATAAGACGCCCCCATGTATTTTTGGGGACTCAGATTTAAGAAAATCCACCCTTGGCACTATTCGTGTATAAGACGCCCCCTAATTTTTGACATTATTTTAAAGGGAAAAACCTAGTCTTATACATGGGGAAAATATGGTAATTAATTAAACCATAAGGAGAGAAAGAAGGGGAGTCTCAACTTTCTCACTCAGCTCATTTGGCTCCAGTCCCAGCCTTAAAAACGAGCTCTCTCTCTCTCTCTCTCTCTCTCTCTCTCTCTCTCTCTCTCTCTCTCTCACACACACACACACACACACACACACACACACACACACACCTAAAATGTTTGGATAGATGCCTAGGAAAAGGCAGTTCAAAATCATTGCTTTAATTTATGGAGTGCCAGGTTGGAGGAAAGCTTTTCAGACGAAATTTCTCTTAAAGGTGTAATGAATAAAATTGCAGCCCTCCTCTCTCTCGCTTGATCTAATAAAATGTCTATATTTTTAATTATGTGGCAACTGAGGGGTAGGAGGGAGTCTTGGCCAGCCTGGAGAAGGGATCGTTTTAAATGAAAAAATAAAAGAAACCACAGCTCTTGATCGCTTTGATAATCCGCCCCCAGTTTAGCTTTTAGCATGGGGGGGGCAGCAGCAAAGGAAGTGGAAACTGTGGAGAAAGACGTTGTGGGACGTGGGACTGAGGGGATTCCACGTGTGGTCAATGGATGGGTAGGCAAACTAAGGCCCGTGGGCCGAATGCAGCCCAATCGCCTTCTCAATCCGGCCCGCGGACGGTCCGGGAATCAGCATGTTTTTACATGAGTAGAATGTGTGCTTTTATTTAAAATGCATCTCTGGGTTATTTGTGGGGCATAGGAATTCGTTCATTTTTTTTCTCCCCAAAATATAGTCCGGCCCCCCACAAGGTCTGAGGGACAGTGGACCAGCCCCCTGCTGAAAAAGTTTGCTGACCCCTGGGTCAATGTATCAAAAGTGCTCTTGGATGGAACAGGTTATCTTAACCCCTTGAGATCTGGGTCCAGGCCAAGACCAGCCAGCCCCTACAGAAGGAAGATGGCTCCATTAAAGAAGAGGAAGAAGACTGGCAAACTAAACTATTAAACCGTACAGGGTAAACTAAGTTAACATAGAACCCAAGGCAGAAAGAGGACTTTGAATAATAATAAAAGGGGGGGTTAAAGATTTAATGCCCATCTTTTAAGCTTTGTGTACAGATTTTTACATTAGTATAACTTTTCAAAACTCACTTGTATTAAACTGAACAAGGTCTAAAAAATGGATTATTAAGATTTATAAGATTACCAGGACGTGTGTGAACAAGCATCAAACAATGAAACCAAGAGGGGGAGGGGAGGGAAGTCAAGCAAAAATTATGGTTTAAATTTTTTGATTATGATGGGTTTTTTTCTTTTGTTTTTGTTTATTCCGTGTCCCCTCCTTGCTTTTTTTCTTTTTCTTTATATATTGTCGTTTTTATATATATTTTTGATGTTATCTTTTTGGAAAATTAATAAATTGTCATAAAAAAAGACAGATATATATATATATATATATATATATATATATATATATATATATATATATCTGGGTCCAGGAATGGTTATGGGACTGAATCGGCCTTGGGAGAAGGACAGCGGGAATGTGACCTTGTTTTCCTTGCGGGGTGGGTATAGGGAGGCAAACTTTCACGGGGATCCAGACCCTATATCCTGGGCTGGCTTCAGAGAACAGCATTAGGTGAAGGCCTTTGGGCCCCTTGAAGGTGTGCTGTGGGCTGGCACAGGGTACCACCTCGTCCTCAATGCTGTTTAACACCCCCAGGCTGTTTAACACCCCCAGGCTGTTTAACACCCCCAGGGCGGCATCCTCCATAGGCCCGTGGTGTGCTGGGAAACAGTTCAATTCCAACCTGTCTGCCTCGCTTTTGCTGGCCCAGGAGGGATAAATAAATAAATAAATAAATAAATGCATTCTGGGAAATGATATATAATGAATTGGGGGGGGAGTTTAAAATAATTTTTATTTAAAAATACCAAACAGAGGCTTTTCTATTAGGAATTGCAGGTGCTGAAAATTCTAAGGGAGCAGAAAAGACTTTTCATGTACGCGACAACAGCTGCACGAATGTTATTGTCCCAGAGATGGAAAGAAGATAAAGCCCCTACCAGACAGGAATGGCAAACTAAGTCGATGGACTATGCCGAAATGGCAAAAGTGACCGGAAAGCTTAGGAACCAGGAAGACCAAAATTTTAACAAGGAATGGGGGGGGGGAATTATAACTTATCTCGGAGACCACTGTAAGCAGTTGAAAATGTTAGCAGGACTGCAGTAACACTCATGATGCAACAAGAACTACGGACACAATGGAGTTATAAAAATTTTGGATTTTTTTTTTTTAAGATGCAGTAGAAAAGGTTTAACAACAGGACGCATGGAGGGGAAGAGGAGAAGTCCGGAGATTTGGAGGAATCTTGTAACTTTGAATGTGTTGCAATATGATTATAAATTTAAATATGTAAAACCAAATTCATTTATTTTCTTAAAAAATACATTGAACAAGCAAGGAAAGAAGCGGCATCGTTTACTTACACTGTTTCGTCGTCTTTGAACTCCAGCTCCCCGCAGGTGTCTTCGTAGTCCTCTCCCCCTCCTCGTGCCGTCCCTTCCACTGTCTGGTAGGGGACCATGACCGTCCCACGGGCCCCCGAGCTGCGGATGACTTTGACCTCCAGGGTCCCTTGGCACTCACTGACCCTCAATAGTTTATCCTGGAAGGTGAAGATGCCGGCATGGTCGTCATCCAAAATGGTCACAGTGGCCACGAGCGGTGCCACGAGCCTGCCCTTGGGGTGGTCGGCCGAATCAGACTCGAACATGCCCTCAGCATCCCCCACCCGCAAGTTGAGCAGCCGGACGAAGAAGTGCTCGTCCTCCTCGAAGATGTCGTCATCGATGATGCCAATCTTCAGCTCTTTCTGCGTCTCGCCGGGCTTGAAGATCAGCGTCCCCTCGCTGAACTCGTAGTCAGAGCCCGCCTTGGCTGAGCCGTCCTCCGTCTTGTAGTCCACATAGAAGGTGTTGTAGGTGTCGCCGCCCTGCTGGCAAGCCACGGTCAACGTGACCGAGCCACAGTTCTCCAGGCAGTGGTACATGCACGGCTCGAAGAAGATCTTGCTGTAGTTCTCTTCCACCTCTGCCTCCGACGGCACCTCCAGCACGTTCACGGACTTCTTGGAGAACTCGGAGACGTGCTTCTTGAGGATGTTTCCTGCCCCTGTCATCATCCGCGTGGCCTGGATGCGGTAGAAAGCTCGGCTTTTCTGCTGGTGCAACAGGGCGTAATAGTTGGCCATCTCAACCAACTGGTCCAGCTCCTTGTCCGGGTGCTTCTGTTTGAGGTCTTTGAGGATCTGGATGACCTCCTTGCGGCTCTCGTCCAGCTCCTTCTCCTCCTGGGTGGTGATGGGGAGTGGGGCCACGGAGGCTGCGCTCCCATCCACAAAGACGCTCTCCCGGTGGTCGTTGCCCACAAAGCTGCCGTCCATCTCTATTCCCTTGGGGAACTCGCCCTCGGTGCCGATGATGATGCCGCTGCGAGGATCCGCCCGATACCTCTTGTAGACATACTTGTAGAAGAGCAGGCGCTTGTCCGCCATCCAGGCAAAGACCACGCAGACCGGGAAGAAGACGAGGGTCAGCAAGGCCTCCCACACCTGCACGATCCCCGGCGAGAAGACGGCCAAGATCAGGTACAACCAGATGTAGGCGAAGATGCTCCAGGAAGCCGTGACGAAGAATACCCTCAGGTGCTTGATCTTGCGGCTCTCGCCGGCAGGGATAACATAGACGCACACAGCAATGACCACAAACATGTTGAAGGCCGCACTGCCCACAATGGTGCCAGGACCCAACTCGCCGGCTTGGAAGTTGTGGCCGCAAACCTCAATCACCGAGAGGAGGATCTCCGGTGCCGACGAACCCAAAGCCATGAGGGTGAGGTTGGAGACCGTCTCGTTCCAGATCCTCACAGTTCCAATGCTGGTCTCGCCATTGGACTTGGTGATGGTGATCTCCTTCTCCTTTGAGGTGATGACCTCGATGGACGCCATGAAGCGGTCGGCAATGATGGAGACTCCCAGGAACATGTACATCATGGCAACGAAGTAGACGATCGCCCTGGCAGCCTTGTCGCCAAAGGATGGGTTGTCTGGCTGCCAGACAGGGAGCAGCACTCCCGGTTGGCATTTGTTGGATCCTTCGCAGCTGCTATTGACCTTTGTCTCGGCATCGTAGGCTCCGGCCCAGGAGGCGTTCTCGGCAAAGACGGCCGAGGCTACCAAGACTTTGGCGAAAGTGCAAGAGGTCAGCCACCACCCCCAATGCGACGGCAACATCCTCCCCGGGCAGTTCAGGCCAACAGGATCTGAAAGACAGCAAGTTATAGTCACTTTTAGATACGCCCCGTGACAGAATGAAATTCAAGAACACAGAATTTTCATATTGGGAAAAGCTATGGAGGGAGGATTTAAAATTTACAGCGTGCCATGTGTTGAAGGAGACTTATATGAAGATGATGTATCGTTGGTACTTAACACCTGTAAAATTAGCAAAGATGTATAGGACCGCTTCAAACGTATGTTGGAAATGTAAGGAGAAGGAAGGCACCTTCTAACACATGTGGTGGATGTGCAAGATAACAAAAGCATTCTGGGAAATGATATATAACGAGTTGAAAAAAATGTTCAAAATAACGTTTGTGGAAAAAACAGAGGCTTTTTCACTAGGCATTTTAGGTGCAGAGATTCCAAAGGAGCAGAAACGACTATTCAGGTACGTGATGACAGCAGCACAAATACTACTAGCCCAAAGATGGAAAGAAGATAAAGTCCCAACCAGAGACGAATGGCTGATGAAGATGATGGACGGGATGGCTGATGAAGATGGTGGATTATGCTGAAATGGCGATAATGACCAGGAAAATCAGAAACCGGGAAGAGAAGAACTTTAAGAAGGAATGGGGAAAATTTACAATGTATTTAATTTACAATGTATTTAAAAATTTACAATGTATTTACAACACTGTAAACAACTAAAAACTTTGGCGGGAGTCGAAGGATTCAGAGAATCCTAAATGACGATGTGGATATTTAATGTTTGAATTTAAATTTGTTATGTAAAACTTAATAAAAATATATATATAAAAAAAAGAAAGAAATTCAAGAACACAGGGGCAGAAGAAACTGCCTTGTACCAAGTCAGAATCATTGATCCACCTGGATTATTATGGTCTACAATGACTGGCAGCTTTAAACGAAATGTTTCACTCCCCATTTGTTGTTGTTGTTGTTTTTATTTTAAAAAAAACCAAACAAACCCCAAAACAATAATGAGGAAGATGTGAAATATGCAAGCAAAATATCCACGTGACTCATCCATCCCAGAATATCCTGTTTTTCCTTAGGATATCCCTGTTTTCATCGGAGAAATGTTGGAGAGTATAGAGTTATGCGACCCCTGAGTCAAGGAGATAAGTAATGATACAACCTTTAGAAGGCAGCCCTGTGTAGTTTTATTGTGTTTTTTTATATGTTGGAAGCTGCCTAGAGTGGCTGGGGCAACAGCCAGGTGGGCAGAGTACAAAAATAAAATAATTATTATTATGGAATAAAGGTAAAGGTAAAGGGACCCCTGACCATTAGGTCCAGTCGTGACCGACTCTGGGGTTGCGCGCTCATCTCGCATTATTGGCCGAGGGAGCCGGCGTACAGCTTCCAGGTCATGTGGCCAGCATGACAAAGCCGCTTCTGACGAACCAGAGCAGCACACGAAAACGCCGTTTACCTTCCCGCTGGAGCTATACCTATTTATCTACTTGCACTTTGACGTGCTTTCAAACTGCTAGGTTGGCAGGAGCTGGGACCGAGCAACGGGAGCTCACCCCATCACAGGGATTCGAACTGCTGACCTTCTGATCAGCAAGCCCTAGGCTTAACCCACAGCGCCACCTGGGTCCCCCCCATTATGGAATAGGATGTCCCTATTTTCATCAGAGAAATACTGGAGGGTATGATATGTGTATTTTCCATTTGATATTTCAACAAGGACTAGAACCACCTGACACTTTTTATATGATTTGGCATTCCTTTATTACAAATCACAATAAAAGCATCATTTTCCAGACAACCATCATCACAAGGCTGGCAAATCTGGTACTTGATCATCAGATTGTGCTAATATGCTTTACTCAGACTTTGCTATTTTAACCCATCTGTAGTTTCATAGAATCATAGAAATTTAGAGTTGGAAGGAGTCACGAGGTCATCTATTCCAACCCCCTGCAAGGCACAAATCATTTTGCCCAGCGTGGGCCTCGAACCCACCACCCTGAGCTTAAGAGTCTCATGCTCTACCAGCTGAGCTATCTGCTTTGCTCTAACTGTTATCTCTGTTTTACATACATGATAAAGTGAAATAAAAATTCTTTACCCCAAACCATGATATATGCATCTTTATGCACAGCTTGATCTAGTACAGTATATGCATTGCTGTGTGCCTTGCTTGGTGGCAGAACTGCCTTGTAAATTTCCAGAAGTGCACATTTTGAAGAACGGCTCTCTTTCAGTTTGCAGATTGCTTCAGAAAGTGCAAATTAGGTGTATTCTCAAGCTGAATTGAATTCACACACACAAACACAACCCCAAAGGGAAGGCAGCGGGGAACTTTGCTCCCATCGCTGCCGGCATCAGTTACTGTTATCAGTTAATAAAATTGTTGTTGTTGTTGTTGTTGTTGTCCACTGAAAGTCTCCCTCTGCTTGTTTATTGTATTTGACTGTACAATTCTCCTGGGACCTTTGCAAAGCACGTGCCTGACTACTCAGAAACAGCCCTTTCAGGGCCGGCCCTAAGGCAAGGCTGGGTGGCGGTGAGTTGGGGTTGCACGCTCATCTCGCTCTATAGGCCGTGGGAGCCGGCGTTTGTCCACAGACAGCTTCCGGGTCATGTGGCCAGCATGACAAAGCCGCTTCTGGTGAACCAGAGCAGCGCACGGAAACGCCACTTATCTTCCCGCTGGAGTGGTACCTATTTATCTACTTGCACTTTGACGTGCTTTCGAACTGCTAGGTTGGCAGTATTATATATTCAACACACACAAAACTGACAATTTGTTGTTGACAAAGGGCAGCTGGACATATAAAGGGCCCCATTACCTTCAGTAGCTTAGGGCCTCATCAAACCTTAATCGGGTCCTGCATCCAGTACAGCAATGCTTCAGAACACTAGTTGCTAGAAACCATAGGAGGGGAGAGTTGTTCTTGTGCTCGGCTCCTGCTTGCCGGTTTCCCATGGGCACCAGGCTGGCCACTGTGAGAACAAGATGCTCAAATAGATGGGCCATTGGCCTGATCTAGCAGGTTGCTCTTAGGCTCTTTTGATCTTACGTAGGGGCAGTTGTGCAGGTCTTTACCGCATAATTCCTGCCTTGCAAGCTGCTGCTAAAGGCAGAGGATCTTAGAATCAAAGAGCTGGAGGATCATCTAGTAAGGAAAAGGCAAAGGACCCCTGGACGGTTAAGTCCAGTCAAAGGTGACTATGGGGTTGCGGCGCTCATCTCGCTTTTCAGGCCAAGGGAGCCAGTGTTTGTCCGCAGCCAGCTTTCCGGGTCACATAGCCGGCAGGACTAAACTGCTTCTGGCACAACGGAACACCGTGACGGAAACCAGAGCGCACGGAAACGCCGTTTACCTTCCCGCCACAGTGGTACCTATTTATCTACTTGCACTGGCATGCTTTTGAACTGCTAGGTTGGCAGAGGCTGGGACAGAGCAACGGGAGCTCGTCCCATTGCGGGGATTCAAACCGTCGATCTCCTGATCAGCAAGCCCAAGAAGCTCAGTGGTTTAGACCACAGCGCCACCCGCGTCCAACCCCCTGCAATGCAGCAATATGCAGCTGTCCCAAACGGGGATTGAACCGGCAACCTTGGCGGTACCAGAACCAAACTCTAACCAACTGAGATCTTGTGGAAGGGGTTAGAAAGGTCCTTTTTCTCTCTCTCCTTCCAGGCAGTGCTGCAACCACACTTTCAAGGGAAACTCAGGGAAGGGACTTTTTTGCTGAGACCACTGCAGGCTTTTGTTTCAATCAAACCCCTCTCCCCATGCCAGCTTGGAGAACATTGCTTCCCTGCCCCCACCCCACCCCAGACTGCCTCTTCTCCTGCGTTGGACCCTTCAACAGAACAGACAGATCCTACCAACGGCAGCCCACATACAAGCCTAGTTCCATTCACCAACCTCCTGGGCGAGAAGAAAATCTACAGTATTTCTATTTTTAATTCCCAAACAGAACAAAGGCTGAAAAACACCAGGCACGGATTGCACAAAAGCAGGAGGGAGGGGAGGCATGGAGGCTCCATACAGCAAAGGTTTGCTTCTTCAGCCACAGGGGGCGGGGAGGTCCGAGTTCAAATCCCGCCCTACACATGAAGTCATTGTGTGGCCCAGACAAAGCTCATGCCCTCTCGGCACCTGTGCTCGCCCCCTCTTGCATTTGTGTAAAATAATGAGTCACCTGCCACCTAAAGTAAGTTACAACTTGTGGGACTTAATGACACCTCAAATTAAAAAGGGGAATTTGCAGGTGTCCTCGGTATTTTGCGCGCGCGCACACACACACACACACACGTTAATACTGAGCCCGGGTGCAGTAGTTTTCCTCAGGAGTGCAGCACAATTCCCATGAAAGTATCACACAAAAACACATTGTGCAGCAATTAGCTTCACAATGGGGAGGGTCCTGGTGTAAATCACTCCCCCTACTGCACTCAGTACACCCCCGGATGATGCTGAACTGCAACTCCCATTTGCAGCAGCACAACCGGACGTCATCTTCTGCCCCAGCTGCAACAAAAGATGTCTCCCCTGTATCAGTCTCTACAGCCACAGCAGGAGCTGCAACTCCCCAGTGGTTTGACTTCACCCCCAAAGGCGTACTCCTCCATCATCTCCCAAGACAGACGAATGCTAACAACTCCCATCAACCCCTGCAAGCACAGCCAATGGCCAGGGATGGTGGGTTTTGTAGTTCAGCAACATGCAGAGGATCAAAGGGGTTTTTTATTCAATGTATCTCCCCTGCTCTCCAACAGAGGGAATTTCCATCAGGCCATCTCAGAGCCCAGGATTTGACAAGGAACAGGATGCTTGCTGAGGACTACGAGCTTTTCAACAGACCACCGATGCCACGCCTTCAAACCTTGATGTGGCAACACTAGCGAGCGATCGTCACCCGTGCTACGAAAAGCTTAAGGCACTGATCTCTGCTCATCGTGAAAGGCAACAGGGCAGGCCAACTGGGGTCAGCGGGCAACCCTGGAAGAAAAGACCACAGCCACATTATACATTTAAAGAACATGGCTTCCCGCAAAAGCAAAAACAACAACAACCCAAACCTTGGGAACTGTAGTCTACCCACTTGGGGAGCCACAGTTCCAATCACCCTTAGCAAACTGTGGTTCCCAGGATTCTTAAGCGGGAAGAGTCATGTGCATTAAATTCATGGTGTGTTTGTGACCAAGCAAGGTGCTGAACATCTCTCTCACAAACCAGAGCCATGGTGATCGCCACTGCATTTTAATCTTCTAGCTATAAAATGCAGAGTTGAAATTATAATCTGGCGCACAGAAGTGCCCCCTGAAAACCTTAGTGCCTTCACAGAACAGACTAGCTGGATTAACTCTCTCTCTCTCTCTCTCTCTCTCTCTCTCTCTCTCTCTCTCTCTCTCTCTCTCTCTCTCTCTCTCTCATCTCTGTCCCCATGTCAATTATGATGTGCGGCTGCCTCTAATTTACTCCATATATTCCGCCAGAGTGGGAATGAACGAGGACTTCCAACAGAGATTCTCCAGCTAGCCCACCAGGGTCAAGTCTCTTTAAATGCCGAAACAGAGGGCAGGTGGCTGATTCAATTATCTCTAGTTGAGGGAGGGAGGAGAGAAGCTTGCTGGATGTAGCAGTAGCTTTTGCATAATTCTCACAGCTCCCGCCTTTCCAGGGAGGGAGTGGGTTGGAAGTGTGGAGAGAAACCTAGGTGCCTTTTCCTCCCAAGGCAAATTGCAGAAATTCTCACTGCATGGACAGGCTCTCAATTGCCAACATTTAAATCCTCCTCTGTGCTTCTGCCCTTCGTGGCAGCTTGAAGCGTTAGCAGGCATTTGTGATGATCTTCATTGCTGACCATTAGGTCCAGTCGCGGACGACTCTGGGGATGTGGTGCTCATCTTGTTTTATTGGCCAAGGGAGCCAGCATACAGCTTCCAGGTCATGTGGCCAGCATGACAAAGCCGCTTCTGGCGAATCAGAGCAGCGCACAGAAACACAATTTACCTTCCCGCCAAAGCGGTACCTATTTATCTATAGTACTTGCACTTTGACATGCTTTCGAACTGCTAGGTTGGCAGGAGCAGGGACCAAGCAACGGGAGCTCACCCCATCGCGGGGTTTCAAACCACCGACCTTCTGGTCGGCAAGCCCTAGGCTCTGTGGTTTAACCCACAGTGCCACCCACTCTTACTGCGCTCTTAATCTTCAACTGCTTGGTCTTCAGCATGCTACGTGCTGAAAGAAACACAGGAACAGGATGGCGGGCAGCAGGGGGGAGAGATGGCAACCCCTAGATGCAAGGAGCAGCCGCACAGAGACTCTGAGGTCTCTTCTTCTCTGTGCGGTCTCTGCTTGCCACACACATAAATGCACTTCCACTATCACTCCCCCCACCCCAAGCCTCTTGTCAGGCCACTGGGCTCCACAAAGGCTGTTCCTGTATTCCTGGCAAGCCTCCGCTGCAGTCTTTGATATTCTCTTCACACGGCACTGTGGGCTCTTTCCATTCCTGGCCTCCAGACCCCAGAGAGGGTTTTTCCTTGACTCAGCTGCTCTGCCAGCATCAAGGAAATAAGCCCTGCCTGAGAGAATTACATCTTTCTCCAGCTCTATTGGCTGCAGGACTTTCCAGCTGCTGGGTTTCTTTCCTTTTTTTGGAATGCAATAAGGACTTGTCCGCATGTACCTTTGCTCTGCATTTCTAGGCAGAGGTCTGGGCGCTCTCTCTTGCGCACGCGCTCTCTCTCTCTCTGCCTCGGTGCTTTCCCTGCACAAAAAAAGTTATTTGCTGCTGAATCGGAGCAAAGGCTATCTGCGGTAAACCCAAAACACCATTTGTTTTGACTCAGGGCTTATCCACCTCTCCTCTTGGGGGAAACTGCTCTTTAGAGCTCAATCGGAGCAAACAGCCATTCGGGTTTCCTCTGGATCGCTACCATTTAGAGGTAAAGAGCAGGTTTTCCCTGGGGAAAGAGTGAGGCAAGGGGGGGGGAACCACTCGGACCTGAGCCTAGAAAGTGCGGATCAAGCAGGAAACAACTTGGACACTTGCTTTCTAGGGATAAGTGGAAGCGTGGGCAATTCCCAAGTGTTAAAGAGTGGGGTGTTAAAGAGTGGGCTTTCCTGGGGAACTCAGCTGGGGGAGAAGGAGATGGACACAGACCGGGAAAGTGCGGCCCTGTGCCTAGAAGATATGGGGCAAAAGGTACAATGAGCTCTTATTACAAGCAGCCTGCAGCATTTTCTGCCCTGCCTTTCTATGGGGCCTCTGTGGGCATCAGAGTCAAGAGGATCTGGTGCCCTCCAGAAGTTTATCTGATCCAGCTCCCAGCAGCCCCAGCGAATATGGCCAACACTCAGAGCTGGCAATAGGTGTGGTCCAGAAACATCTTGAAAATCCACAGTTTCCCTGCCTGAATCTGGGTGAACCTAGAAGCCCAGGTTTGATTTAGCAGTGCTGGTCGTCATCTTCAAATATCTGAAGGGCTGTCATATAGCATCATAGAATTGTAGAGTGGGAAGGGGCCAATCCTCTGCAATGCAGGAATCTTTTGGCCAACGTGGGGCTTGAACCCACAACCCTGAGATTAAGAGTCTCCTGCTCTGCCAACTGAGCTATCCCATCAGTCATGGAAGGTGGGGCAAGTTTGTTTTCTGATGCTCCAGAGAAGAGGACCCAAACAGAGGGATCCAAGTTATAAGGAAGGTGATTCCGACTAAAGAACAGGAAGAAGCTTCTGACAGCAAGAGCCTGTTTTTGCATGCAGGGCAGACGTTCCTAACTCACCGAAGGTTTGAGATCCATTGGCTACCCTCACCTGGTTTAGCCGGCTAGTCAAAGCCTTTCCCAGGCTGCTGTTGCTTGCTGGCACCTTCTAGGAGTCACAGCTGGGAACCAGCAGTGGTGGAGCAAGGGCTATCCATCAAATGAGCTGTGTTTTTAATATGCAATCTTTCTCCCACCCACACCTTCTCCAAATCCTTGCAGGCATCTTCCTGATACCTTGGAAGGGTGCACGTAAAGATTTCTGGCTGGGAAGACAGGATTTTCCTGTGATCCGATGAGTGAAAGCTCCAGGAGTTGGTGAAGCCAGGTCTTTGCCGGGACCCAGTGGCGTAGCAAGGGGGGCGATGGGGGCGGGTCACCCGGGTGCCACCCTGGAGGGCGGTGACACTCGGCGCCCCCCACTGGGGAACTTTTCTTTTCTTTTCTTTTCTTTTCTGTTGCATGAGATTTTTCAACTGTTCTTATATGTTCATTCAATGCTGATTTCATATCTGAAGTCAGTTTTGTTCTGTAAGCTCTAGGGTTTTTTTTGCAATTCATGTTTTTCACTTTTCGCCAGAGCCACGTGTGGGGGGATGACAAAAAAAATTCTGCACCGGGTACCACCTGGGCTTGCTACGCCTCTGCCGGGACCTCAAGACTGCCCACAACACGAATAGGACCCCCAACACCATTCTCACTTTGCACAGGGCCTTTCACCCTTTGTGAGGAGCTGTATCAGCACCTCCCCCCCCCCAAAAAAAACCCACACATTTTACTGCAATGTTGTTGACATCCATCTGTCTCAATAGACAATGGAGTGTGCCTCTGGGGGTGAAGTCAAACCACTGTGTTAGCAGCACCGAAGTGACCTCCCCAGGGTGAAAGCTTGGGCAGAGTGTATGGAGGTCCTCAGGTGCTGGTCTGGATTGGACAATTGGGGAATGCAATTGCAGGGAGAACAGCTCCTAACAGAAGATGAGGGGGAATATTCTCCCCTGCCCCCCAAATCCAGCATTTCCAGAAGCAGAGAGACAGGCAGACACAGAAGCTACACAGCTGAGAGAGGAGCTACCCAGCTATGAGATAGTAACAAAGCAACCAGAAGGGAGGGAGCAGCTGGTGATACATAAATCGAGAGTGGGGGGAACCCCCTCCCTCCTCACGAACTCGGAGGTCTGAGCATGTCAGAGAACAAAGGAGACACAGAGGGGAGGGACTTCCCGTTGGCGCGCTTCTTCCTGCGGAAGTGGGGAGGAGTTAGAGTCGGCAACTGATATCCTCGTGGAGGGTTGCCCGTTTGTGCTTGTAACATAATGCTGAAATAAAAGGACTATAAATCTACCAAATGCTTGTTAATTCTGATCGGTGAGCCACCAGAAGGGATAGGAGAACTCCCATACTTGACACCGTGTTAAGGAGATGACAACCTTTAGAAGAAGTTTTTAAATGTTTATAATGCATTTGTATGTGTCAGAAGCTGCCCAGTGTGGCTGGGGCAACCCAGTCAGATGGGCAGGGTATAAATGATAAAACTGTTGTTGTAGAATAGGATGTCCCGATTTTCATCGAAGAAATGGTGGAGGGTATGAGACTGAGACTGTTGGGGCTGTGCCCTATTTACACCTCTGGATGAAAGTCTCCTAGCAGGGCCATCTTACCCATAGGTGCTAGGGATGCGGGGCACCCAGGCGCCAGGCTCTCAGTGGCGCCAGGCTGAGAGTCCAGGGCCCAAGAGTTGAGTCTAGGGAAGAGCCCGCCCATTGGTCGGAGTGCCGCAGCGGGCTCTTCTGCTGCGGGGGGCTCTGTGCCGCGAGTTCGGGGGCAACTGAGCCAGTGAGATGCTGAGACGGCCAGCCAGCTCTGCCCTCCTGCACGTCTGGGACTGCGCAACCTGGGGGGGGGGAACGCCGGGCGGATCTTTGCACCCCGGCGCCGCATATGCTTAAGACAGCCCTGTCTCCTAGAAGCAACATCCAGGGCTGGTGTGGAGACAGCTGGCTTCACTTCCTAAGCAACATTTCCTTCCTTCCTTCTTTCTGTGACCTCGAGGGAATTGAGAGAGGGTTTTGGACCTCATCCAGGAACACACTTGGGTCAGATGGAGCAACCCTCAGCAGGCAAAGCACCCATGTTTGGAGAAGATCATTTTTCTGCTGACCCCCTATCTAAATGAACTACGGCGTTACCTAAAGAGGTTGTTGCAGCCACAGGGGAAAGTTCTTAAATAGTGAGAGCCAGGAAATCTTGCGGCTGGGTAAATGCAAACACGTACCATGCACTTTCGGCTGATGGGCAAGATGGGATTAGTGGTGAGGAGCTTTGGGTCTAGCCGGGGTGGCCGTCTGGAACAGGCTGAGAGGTGGGGCAGGGCAGTGGGAAGCAAAGACTCTTAACTGTGATTGTTGTCCTATATAATAGCCGGGATGTTAGCTAAGCTGCTTACACAGTGCCACCGGTGGAGCAATTAGAAAGGTTTCAATTTGTGGGAATGCTCTCATTAGGCTCCCCCAAGACAAAGCGAGTGACATGAGGATGGTTTGAAGGAGGGGGGCTCCCCCCTTCACATTCTCACGATGGGCTCTATCACACCAGGAAAATAACCAGGGCATGGAAGCATCCTTGGCTTCGAGTCCTGGAAGACCTGCTCCCTGCCTTGGAGGCCTTTTCCCACCCAGCCTGGGAGGGCGGGACCCGGACTGACTCCAGCTACAAAAGTTCTTCCTACGGTACTGTTTAATTGGAATGTCCTTTCTTGTCATTTAAATCCATTGGTTCAGGTCCTACCCTCCAGAGCAGCAGGAAACAAGCTTGCTCCATCTTCCATGTGACAGCCCTTGAGATATTTGAAGATGGCTCTCCTATCTCCTCTCAGTAACTCCTCTTCTCCAGGCTAAGCATACCCAACTCCTTCAACAGTTCCTCATATAGCTGATTTCCAGATCCTTGATCGTCTCGGTTCCCCTCCTCCGCAAACCTCCTTCCACCTTGTCAACATCCTTCTTAAACCAAAGTGCATAGGACTGGACACAGGACTCCAGGTGGGGCCTGGCCAAGGCAGAATAGAATAGGACCAAGATTTCCCTTGATATGAACACTATACTTCTGTTGATGCAGCCTAGAATTGCATTAGCATTTTTTGACGCTGCATCACACTGTTGCACGCTTAAATGCTGATGAGCACACACGCACCCCAAAGGAAAATCTCAAACCAACGGAGAAACTCGATGAACTGAACTTCAGGCTGGGAAAATGAAAAAACAGAGAGAAAGAAATGAAACGGAAAGTCGCGCCCATCCCTGCACCTCACCCAGCATCCTATTTTAACCAGATGCCACAAGCATGTGAGAGCCGAACAGCCCCCTCCTCAATTCTGCTCCCCAGCTTTCCCCATACATTCAGGTCTTTCATTCTGTTTTATGACATCGATTGATCACTGTGGTTTAATGTTGCCTGCCATGTTGCAAAGTCTAAGCAATCTGAACATCTCGAGAAATAAGACCACGGACAGTAGCTGAGTGGCAAAGCATTTTGCATGCAGAAGGTCCCAGCTTCAATACCGGGCATCTCCGGGTAGAGACTCCCTGCCAGTCAGTGTAGAGAAGGCTGAGCTGGACAGAATAACAACAACAACAACAACAACAACAACAACAACAACAACAATAATAATACTTTTATTTATACCCCTCCCTTCCCGGTTTAAAAACCAGGCTCAGGGCAGCTAACAGCAAATATAAAACATTGATTAAAATATGACTTTAAAACAGCATAAAGGTAAAGGGACCCCTGACCATTAGGTCCAGTCGTGACCGACTCTGGGGTTGCGGCGCTCATCTCGCTTTATTGGCCGAGGGAGCGGGCGTACAGCTTCCAGGTCATGTGGCCAACATGACTAAGCCGCTTCTGGCGAACCAGAGCAGCGCACGGAAATGCCGTTTACCTTCCCGCTGGAGTGGTATCTACCTATTTATCTACTTGCACTTTGATGTGCTTTTGAACTGCTAGGTTGGCAGGAGCAGGGACCTAGCAATGGGAGCTCATGCCATCGCGGGGATTCAAACCACCGACCTTCTGGTCAGCAAGCCCTAGGCTCTGTGGTTTAACTCACAGCGCCACCTGGGTCCCATCACAGCATAAAATACAATAAAATAAATAAATAAATAAAATACATAAAATAAAAACAGCATAGAATACAACATAAAATGCAGCATCAATATCAATAAAATCCAAAAATTCAGGGGTCATTTTTCGGAAGGGGGAAAAAAAAACCCAGTCAGTAGACATCGAATGATCACCAGGGCTAACTGGCCAAGTTGGTCCTACTAGGGTCAGCGAAGAATTGAAATGTGGGGTCCGGGAAAGGGGAAAGGGAATAGAGGATCAGGCTAATTCAAATTAAAGGCTAGGCAGAATAGCTCTGTCTTACAGGCCCTGTGGAAGGAGATCAAGTCCTGCAAGGCCCTAGTCTTGTGGGACAGAGTATTCAGAGGACATCTGAAGGCAGCCCTGTTTAGGGAAGCTTATAATGTTTAATAAATTATTGTATTTTAATACTTCTGTTGGAAGCCGCCCAGAGTGGCTGGGGAAACCCAGCCAGATGGGCGGGGTATAAATAATAAATTATTATTATTATTATTATTATTATTACTATTATTAATATCCCACCACCAGGTCACAGCCATCACTGAAAAAGTTCTGGCCCTGGTGGAGGATAGTCTGGCTTCCTTAGGGCCTGGGACCCCTAAGCTATTATTATTCACGGACCTTAGGGTCCTCTGCAGGACATACCAGGAGAGGCGGTGTCGTAAGTATGAGGCAGGGTCTGGTATGGTGTTAAGGCAGCTTCTGATGCTGCCTTCTAAACAGAATCTACCACCTGCACTTTGTCCAGCTGCCGCCACTGCCTCCCTGTTACCCTCCAGTCCTGAATCCCCCTTTCCTCTCCAGATTGGCGAGAAGTTTGCACTTAGCTCAGCATCTGCAGGCCTGGTGGTTTCCCCGCTGCTCGAAAGAGCTGACTAAGGGCCTCATTAAATCCGGAGGCCTCATTACTGCAGGCAGGAGGGGAAATCCCTCCGAAGGAAAAGAGGCAAAGCGGGTGGGAAAGAAGCAGGTTTCCTGGCTCTTCCTCGGGAGCCGGCTGAGATCAGCACCTCACTCAGCTGGGAAGCCAGTCTGGGTTTGCAGGAGGGCCCAGGGGACAGGCTGTCAACAAACACCAAAGTGAGCAAAGGAGGGTGCTGAGCGCAGGGGTTGAGCGCAAGTCTTGCATGCATCAGGTCCCCAAGATCAATCCGCCACTGAAGTCTCCAGTCCGAAGTGTCTCAACTCTCAAGTCAGCAGATGGAGGGACCCACTACCAGTCTAGGCTGGGGGGGAGGGCTTTTTCTGGGGGTATTCGGGGGTACGCAGTACCAGCACCTTTTTTCCCTGAAAGGAAAGCACTGGTTTAAAGTGTGGCACTTACGGTAACAGCTTTGTTGTTTAGTCGTTTAGTTCTGTCCTACTCTTCATGACCCCATGGACCAGAGCACGCCAGGCACTCCTGTCTTCCACTGCCTCCCGCAAACTATGACAAACTTAGTTGGTTTCTAAGGTGCTACTGGAAGGGATTTTTTATTTTTTTGTTTTGACTACATCAGACCAACACGATACCTACCTGCCTCCCGCAGTTTGGTCAAACTCATGTTGGTAGCTTCAAGAACACTGTCCAACCATCTCGTCCTCTGTCGTCCTTCTCTTTCCCAACATCAGGATCTTTTCCAGGGAGTCTTCACTTCTCATGAGGTGGCCAAAGTATTGGAGCCTCAGCTTCAGGATCTGTCTTTCCAGTGAGCACTCGGGGCTGATTTCCTTCAGAATGGATAGGTTTGAACTTCTTGCAGTCCATGGGACTCTCAAGAGTCTCCTCCAGCACCATAATTCAAAAGCATCCATTCTTCGGCGATCAGCCTTCTTCATGGTCCAGCTCTCACTTCCATACATCACTACTGGGAAAACCATAGCTTTAACTATTTGGACCTTTGTCGGCAATGTGATGTCTCTGCTTTTTAAGATGCTGTCTAGGTTTGTCAATGCTTTTCTCCCGAGAAGCAGGCGTCTTTTAATTTCGTGACTGCTGTCACCATCTGCAGTGATCATGGAGCCCAAGAAAGTAAAATCTCTCACTGCCTCCATTTCTTCCCCTTCTATTTGCCAGGAAGTGATGGGACCAGTGGCCATGATCTCAGTTTTTTTGATGTTGAGCTTCAGACCATATTTTACGCTCTCCTCTTTCACCCTCATTAAAAGGTTCTTTAATTCCTCCTCACTTTCTGCCATCAAGGTTGTGTCATCAGCATATCTGAGGTTGTTGCTATTTCTTCCGGCAATCTTAATTCCAGTTTGCGATTCATCCAGTCCAGCCTTTCGCATGATGAATTCTGCATATAAATTAAATAAGCAGGGAGACAATATACAGCCTTGTCGTACTTCTTTCCCAATTTTGAAGCAATCAGTTATTCCATGTCCAGTACTACCTGTAGCTTCTTGTCCCACATAGAGATTTCTCAGGAGACCGATGAGATGATCAGGCACTCCCATTTCTTTAAGAACTTGCCATAGTTTGCTGTGGTCAACACAGTCAAATGCTTTTGCGTAGTCAATGAAGCCGAAGTAGATGTTTTTCTGGCACTCCCTAGCTTTCTCCATATCCAGTGCATGTTTGCAATTTGGTCTCTGGTTCCTCTGCCCTTTCGAAATCCAGCTTGCACTTCTGGGAGTTCTCGGTCCACATACTGCCTAAGCCTGCCTTGTAGAATTTTAAGCATAACCGTACTAGCATGTGAAATGAGCGCAATTGTGCGGTAGTTGGAGCATTCTTTGGCACTGCCCTTCTTTGGGATTGGGATGTAGACTGCTCTTCCCCAATCCTCTGGCCATTGCTGAGTTTTCCAAACTTGCTGGCATATTGAGTGTAGCACCTTAACAGCATCATCTTTTAAAATTTTAAATAGTTCAGCTGGAATATCATCACTTCTACTGGCCTAGTTATTAGCAGTGCTTTCTAAGGCCTATTTGACTTCACTCTCCAGGATGTCTGGCTCAGCTTTATGGTGAAACAAAAAAAAATTCCTTCCAGTAGCACCTTAGAGACAGTCAACTAAGTTTGTCATTGGTATGAGCTTTCATGTGCATGCACACTTCTTCAGATACACTGAAACAGAAGTCAGCAGACCCTTATATAGAGTGAGAGGGTGGGGAGGGATGTTACTCAGAAGGGTGGTGGGAATGGGTGATTGGCTGATAGGTGTGGTAAACCTGTTGACTGTTAATGAGTGCAGGAAAAAGCAAGGGGTGAGATGATTATCATGTTTCCTGCTTTCCTTGCACATTGATATCTTCCGAAGAATCCCAGGAACTGTAGTTTCCCCTGTACCCACCCTTTCCAGTACCCTTAACAAACTACAGTTCCCAGGACGCTTTGCAGTCATGTGCTTTAAACGTGCACCGAATACGCTTTAAATGTATATTGCGGATCTGCCTGGAACAGACTTCCTGACAAGATAGTTGGTTACCCCTTTTAAACCATGGGTAGGCAAACTAAGGCCCGGGGGCCGGATCCAGCCCAATTGCCTTTTAAATCCAGCCCATGGACAATCCGGGAATCATTGTGTTTCTACATGAGTGGAATTTTGTTTAAAATGCATCTCTGGGTTATTTGTGGTGTTTTTACATTAGAATGTGTGCTTTTATTTAAAATGCATCTCTGGGTTATTTGTGGGGCACACGAATTCATTCATTATTTCCCCCCAAAATATAGTCCAGCCCACCACAAGATCTGAGGGACAGAGGACAGGCCCCCTGCTGAAAAAGTTTGCTGAGCCCTGTTTTAAACCATTCAATTTGGTGCCCATCGCTGTGTGGGAAAAGCAGAGAGTTCGGTCAAACAAGCAGAGATCTGAATGCCAGTTTCTCCCATCCAGCTGGCACTCTTTCCTCGAGTCAAACCACCACCACCACCAGCAGCAGCAGCACCCCCGCTTTGCTCCTGTGCCCTGACAACAGCCACCATTTCCCATGGCCCTGGTAATGTACGGCAGGGGGGCGGGAGGCACACCATCGAAGTGTCTGGCTGCCAATTGTGCAGCCATGAAGATGCCCCCAGCTCGGAGGCAGGCAAAGCAGCCGATCTCAGCAGCAACACCCCTTACCCACCCACTGCCCCCCCCCAAAGCCACCCGCTGAAAAAGCCATTGGACCAGAGAACCCAATTTTGTACGAAGTCGAAGTGGCAAAGCGCAGCCTATCAGCCACCTTCCAAGCACAGATGCTGTTTGGGAAACAATCTCAGGAGGTGGGCAGCTGATCTCCTTCCCCCTCTCTCTCCCCCCCACCCAACAATCCCTCCTGCTTCATTAGCAGCTGAGGCACCCGTTCAGCAAGAACAGATTTCCAAAGAGCAATTTCCACCTCTTCCAGCCAGAGAAGAGGCTGCTTGCCTTGCAGTAACAGAGAAGGCTGGCAGGACATTGCTCCCCTCTCTGCAGCAATTTCCCCCCCCCCCACAGGAGCCATGTTTGGGGAACACAGTGGAGGCCAGGGAGCCACTTTGCGCTTTGCACAATGAGGGGGCCCCAAAAGAGTAGTATGGGGCTATTTTTTCACGGAGGTCTTCTTCTTCATGGAGAGCCAGTGTGGTGTAGTGGTTAAGAGTGGTGGACTCGTAATCTGGTGAACCAGGTTCGATTCCCCGCTCCTCCACATGCAGCTGCTGGGTGACCTTGGGCTAGTCACACTTCTCTGAATTCTCTCAGCCCCACCCACCTCACAGAGTGTTTGTTGTGGGGGAGGAAGGGAAAAGAGAATGTTAGCTGCTTTGAGACTCCTTAGGGTAGTGATAAAGTGGGATATCAAATCCAAACTCTTCTTCTTCCATGAGCCGCTGATGCAATAATCGAGCATCTGGGGGGCATCTGCACATTAAATTTAAAAACAACTTCCACGGTGACCAAAACTAAAACAACCCACATACGAGGGCAGGGGGACTGCATTGAAGCAGCCCACCTGCTCTAAAAGGCCATACACATGGAGCAGAAAATGTATGCAACAACAGCCACACCGATGCTACTAGCGCAGAGATGGAAAGAAGATAAAGTCCCAACCAGAGACGAATGGCAAATTAAGCAGTTGGACTACGCCGAAATAGCAGAACTGACCAGAAAGAATGGGGGGGGGGTGAATTATTTAAGAGACCAGTGTAAGCAGATAAAAACATTAGCAGGATTTTAATAACACTTGTAATGTAACAAATACTACGGACAATATGGAGAGATACAAAATATGGATTATGAAATAATATGCAGTTGAAAATGTTGAAAATAGGGAAAGTCTGGAGATACAGAGAAATCTCAAAATATACGTATTTGTTATTTTTAACAAATAACAAACCCAGTCATATGAGTGGGGTAAAATAAAGTTGTTGTTGTTGTTGTTGTTGTTGTTGTTGTTGTTGTTGTTGTTATTAAGCAGATTCCATAATTTCACTGGGGGAAATCTTCCAACATTTGGCTTCAGTGAATGGCCTCATTGGGTTCTGGAATCATAGCAGGGAGAAGACAGTTCTCTAGATCCACTTTCTTTGTTTTTATTTATTTAAGGGGGGCAATTATATGCTGCTTACCAGTGCTATTTTTCTAGGAAAAAGAGGTGCCAGAACTCACGATGAACACTCCTCCCTTGTTCTCTTATAATGGCAATGCCGACCACCTGAGAGGTGCCAGAACTGAGTTTTGGTGAGTTCCAGCTGTGGGGAAAAGCTCTAAGCCATCTTCACAAACTTGGAGTGAGCGGCTTAGGTTAGTGGGTGGCTGGCACTGTGGGTTAAACCACTGAGCCTAGGGTTTGCAGATCAGGTCGGCAGTTCGAATCCCCACAATGGGGTGAGCTCCCGTTGCTCGGTCCCAGCTCCTGCCAACCTAGCAGTTCGAAAGCATGACAAATTGCAAGTAGATAAATAGGTACCGCTTCTGCGGGAAGGTAAACGGCGTTTCCGTGTGCTGCTCTGGTTCACCAGAAGCGGCTTAGTCATGCTGGCCACATGACCCAGAAGCTGTACGCCAGCTCCCTCGGCCAATAAAGTGAGATGAGCGCCGCAAAACCAGAGTCATCCGTGACTGGACCCTTTACCTTCACCTTTACTTCAGTATCATCCACACTGAATTTTCCAGGATTTTAGATCAGATCCCTCTCCTGAGACATCCTGCCTGCCAGGCAGGTGCTGTACTTGAGCTAAGCGAATGGCACTTGTAATGCCTTGTTGACAAATTTTCCAACATGGCAGTGTTTTCGTGCAATAAAATGCAACTCTGTTATGGGAGTCATGATGAATACACAGGAGGATGCTTTGGCAGCGGAGGGAGAGAGTGTCCCCTAGAGTCTCTCAGTCACACCATGGCTGAGTAGGGATTTGAACCTGCCTCTTTTAGGACCAAGTCCGACTCCAACCCCCTCGGATTGCCGAAGAAATCTTGCTCGCTCTTGCTTTCCAATTGCCACGTTTTCTTTCAAGATTTGCGCAACCATCTATGAATCGACCGTGGAATTAATTAACAAGGCGCTGATTGGTTGCGTGTATAAAAAGGAGAAGGGGGAGAAAGATTGATTCCAGCCACACACCCCTTCCACTGTTACCTGCTGCTTCGGTTGCTAGTCACGCAAAGCCTCTCAGTCTTTTGGAAGCTATTTTAATTTCATCTCCAATGCCCCCCACTCAAGGAGTCTTATTTCAGAGTTTAATGGGGGAGGGGGAGAGATCTCAGGGCGGAGGCTTGCAAGGTTGTTAAGCAAGGTTTAAACGCCTGTGGTTCGATTTATTTAAGAGTAAATCCCCAACACCATCACCGCCCAAAAGCAGCGTATTTTCAGAGTATTTGTTGTAGTTACTTTTTGTAGGCTTTGCAACAGCTGCGACGAGGCAGTCCACCTCGACAATCTGCCCATTGTTTGGAAGCAAAGAGACTCCAGCCTGTGGCACAGACAGCTTGACATATTCATTGATTGATTGATTGATTGATTGACAGGCCGCCTTCCTTCCACAATGGAGCGCAAGATGATCCGGGGCGCCTCCGGACCATCAGTATTTCACCGGAGGGAGCCAAGCACTTGCCAGAACTTTTGCTTTGTGCATGTCACAGATTGGCAGAGTCCGGAGGGACACCAGGGGCCATCTAGTCTAGCCCCATTGCATTGCGGGGTGGGGAGGTTTTAAAGTGGAATGAAGGGCTCTGTCAACCTCCTGCAGCAAAGGTAAAGATAAAGGGATCCCTGACCATTAGGTCCAGTCGCGGACGACTCTGGGGTTGCGGCGCTCATCTCGCGTTATTGGCTGAGGGAGCCGGCATACAGCTTCCGGGTCATGTGGCCAGCATGACAAAGCCGCTTCTGACGAACCAGAGCAGCACACAAAAATGCCGTTTACCTTCCTGCTGGAGCTATACCTATTTATGTACTTGCACTTTGACATGCTTTCAAGCTGCTAGGTTGGCAGGAGCTGGGATTCGAACCGCCGACCTTCTGATCGGCAAGCCCTAGCTAGGCTCAGTGGTTTAACCCGCAGTGCCACCCGCATCAAAGCCACTTGAAAAAGCCCCTTCTAGCCAGGCAGAAGTAGCCAAAAGGGGGTGGAGCAATGCCAGTAATGGGCGTCGCCTGCAGAGAATCCCAAGGGCCAGATAGGGAGCAATGGAGGGCCACCAATATTCTGACTCACTGTCAGGCAGCTCCCTATGTTCTACATTAAAAGGGAGGGAAGGGGGGGAGAACCAGGGTTGTCCTTGGCAACAGTTCTGATGGGGCAATTAACAATGATCCATTTGCTGATAAATTCAATGAGGAGGAAATTGAGCCACAAGAGGCAATTACGCCTGAAGAAGCTCTCTCTCTCTCTCTCTCCATGTCTGTGTGTGTGCCCGATCTATAAAGTTAGCACAGGGAGAGAGCGGGAGGGAGAGCTGGGAAGTGGAACTAGACACACACCTGCTTCCAAAGGCTGGCTCTTGCGAGTGTTGTTGCCACGCTCCTCCGCCCATAGCAACCTCACTGTTCCCGTAGCAACCGGGCTATAAAAAGGATGCTAAACTCGGGGATACAGAACGGAGAAGCTGCGGGGACTGTCTGGCTCTGGAGGATGAGATTGCTGGGAATGGTTTTAGAACTGAGCGGCCAGTCGCTGCTTCCAGGTGAAAGTTTTTGGCTGCTCCTGGTAGCTTTTCCCTTAGCACCATGTTTCCCAAACTTTCTCTCTCTGGGCCACAGTTTCAGAATAAAGATTTTTCTCGCACCGCACCAAAAAATGTTATCATATAGCATCTAGATCAAGGGAAGTAATAGTACCACTGTATTCTGCTCTGGTCAGACCTCACCTGGAGTACTGTGTCCAGTTCTGGGCACCACAGTTCAAGAAGGATACTGACAAGCTGGAACATGTCCAGAGGAGGGCAACCGAAATGGTCAAAGGCCTGGAAACAATGCCTTATGAGGAACGGCTTAGGGAGCTGGGCATGTTTAGCCTGGAGAAGAGAAGGTTAAGGGGTGATATGATAGCCATGTTCAAATATATTAAAGGATGCCATATAGAGGAGGGAGAAAGGTTGTTTTCTGCTGCTCCAGAGAAGCGGACACGGAGCAATGGATTCAAACTACAAGAAAGAAGATTCCACCTAAACATTAGGAAGAACTTCCTGACAGTAAGAGCTAAACAATTTGCTAAAAGGCAAAATGTAAAGGACCCCTGGACAGTTAAGTCCATTCAAAGGTGACTATGGGGTTGCGGCGCTCATCTCGCTTTCAGGCCGAGGGAGCCGATGTTTGTCCACCAACAGTTTTCTGGGTCATGTGGCTAGCAGGACTAAACCACTTTCGGTGGAACGGCACACCATAACGGAAACAAGAGTACACAGAAATGACGTTTACCTTCCCGCCGCAGCGGTACCTATTTATCTACTTGCACTGGTGTGCTTTCAAACTGCTAGGTTGGCAGGAGCTGGGACCAAGCAATGGGAGCTCACCCCGTCATGGGGATTCTAACCGCAGACCTTCTGATCAGCAAGCCCAAGAGGCTCAGTGGTTTAGACCACAGCGCCACCCAGGTCCAAGCACTTTAAAATGTATAAAAACTTCAAAAATGGACAGGAGGGTCGGGATATATGCAAACCAACATCACGCCATCTAGTTTTAAGTTGGTGGAGTTTTTCTTTCTTTTTCTTTCTCCTTTTTTCCCTGGAGTTTGGAATTTTGGGGAGGTAGAATTGAAGGCAAGAGGCAAGCCAGAGAGGACTGAGATGGCGTAGGAGCAGCTTGCAGACAGGAACTGCAGGAGGAAAGAGGCAGGTGACCTGTGTCATCCCCTGTACAAAAAAAAGCCTTTCTCAGCAGCAATAAGGACTAGAAGCTTGAAAAAGAAAATCTCACAATGAGCCCAGGAAACAAGCAGACAGGAAATAAGGGATTTGCCCTGCAAGGCAGGTTACAATAGATATTTTAAATTAACAGAAGTGAGATGGGCCTTCCCTACAAAGACTTTTTCTGAAAGTCTCCACAGTGAAATGTTGCTGGACCTGGATCTAATATCACCTGTTATTGCACCATGAGCATATGACTTACAACTAGAGCTGCGCATGGTGTTTTTTGCCACCTTGATATTCCACATAGACTTCCATTGAGAGATATGCTCTGGTATTCCCCGCCTGAGAATCTCTTCCCCTTTGTAATGTGGGCCCCACATTCGGCTGAAATATCCTGCCTCCACCTCCCTCATTGTTTTGCATCCAGGAAGAAGTTTTAAACAATCCTTTTTCCCAGGGCATTTAGTGGCTGGGAAAGGCTATCTGTGCCCAGCAACCCTGGCATTAGCTGCGGGGATATGCTTTTAAATATGCATTCATAGAATCATAGAATTGTAGGGTGGGGAGGGTTCCCCCAAGGGTCATCTAGTCCAACCCCCAGCAATGCAGGAATATTTTGCCCAACATGGGGCTCGAACCCACAGCCCTGAGATTAAGAGTCTCACGCTCTACCATCTGAGCTAACCCAGCTTAGTTTTATTTGTTAATTGTATCATCTTAATGCTTCGTTCTTTGCTGTCCTGGGCTCGTTTGCAAAGGTGGGATGAAGATTTAATTAATAAATCGGCAAAGTGGGCAAGGCAGACCTGAATGAGCTTCAGGATTCCTGCCTGATTCATAGCTACGAATCGCCCCAGAAATGACTTGCATTCTACAACTCCAGGAGGGCTTCTGGAGCTGTCCAGCCTTCCAGGACCAAGAAAGAAAAGCAAGCAGGCAGCTAGGATGGCTCAGTTGGCACAGCATGAGATTCTTAATCTCAAAATCATGGGTTACAAGCCCCACGTTGGGCAAAAGATTCCTGCCTTCCAGGGGGTTGGACTAGATGCCCCTTGTGGTCCTTTCCAAATCTACAATTCTGTGATTCTGTGATCTCCAGTGCTGACATGCTCCCAAGAAGAGGGAAACCAGGGCTCTACTTCCAAGGCAAACATTCCTGTAATTAACGTAATAGCCTCATTAACTGTATCTGGGCGAAACACCAATTATTGTATCCGGGAGGCTCATTCTAGCAGAGGACAACAATGGGGCTCTATTAACATCTCTCCCCCTTTTCCGATTGAGGGTTTGGTGCTCCTTAATAGCTGCTTTAAGCTGCCTTTGTGACTAACACACACACACACACACACACACACACACACACACACACATACACACAAAAGCATGGTTTGTTCAGCAGCAGGAGCCCAGATGGTTGCGTTGCGATGTTTTTGCTCCAGCAGAGGCCGACTTGGAGAAAGGGCTCGGGGAAGGTCCCTGGGCAACCCGCCAGACGCCTTTCCGTGCCACTAAAGTGGAAGCAGGACAATCGGATGTGGGAAGGGGAGAGCAGCCCGGCCTCCTGCTTCCTCTGAAGGAAAACAAATTGCTCACACTGAGCAGCTGTGCTAAAGTCGGAGGCTTTATAGAGACAGGCAGAATCCGATTGGCCCCCCTCTGTCACCTGACAGCTTTGCACTCAAAGGTGCAGTACCACCCACTGGCCAGCTCCACTGGTGGTGCTGTAGTTCAGCAGTGAGCAGGACAGCATCTGCTTCTTCTGGTGGGGGCAGGGAGGAGGGCCACTGCCCAACGACAGGACACCTGCTTGGCATGCAGAAGCTCCAATGTTACCTCTAGGCAGGGTTGGGAGAGCAACTCGCCTGGTGTTGATCCAGCGTGCAGCTGCTCTGGAAAAAAAGGCAAATTCCATCCTATGAATCATTGGGAAAGGAACTGGAAACAAAACGTCTGATACCATAATGCCATTATATAGACCTGTGGTGCGGCCACATTTGGAACACAGTTCTGGTTGCCTCGCCTCAAAAGGGGTACCGAAGAGTTGGAAAAGGGCAACAGAAATGATCAAAGGCAGGGGTCAGCAAACTTTTTCAGCAGGGGGGCGGTCCACTGTCCCTCAGACCTTGTGGGGGGGGGCAGACTATATTTTGAAAACAATAATGAACGAATTCCTATGCCCCACAAATAACCCAGAGATGCATTTTAAATAAAAGCACACATTCTACTCATGTAAAAACAAGCTGATTCCCAGACCGTCCGCGGGCTAGATTTAGAAGGCGATTGGGCCAGATCCAGAGCCTGGGCCTTAATTTGCCTACCCATGATCAAAGGGATGGAGAAACTCCCTTACAAGGAAAAGTTACAACATTTGGTCCTTTTTAGGTGCCTCGTTTGATACCTCTGGCCTGTACCTTCAAGCAGTTCTGGGGGACCAAGCACTCTCCACTTCCTGCCCTAAGCAAACTCCCCTGGCATGCATGAGATTCAGCATCTAGTCACTGTGGGAAATTCCCAAACAGTTCTAATATTATTATTTTTTAATGGGCTCCTCCTCTTGTCCATCTGCTGCAGCTACCACACACTACCTTTCTTCATTTTGGCTCTTGCGTTTCGCCGTGTGAGCGAAACAACTTCTGATTTCAGGGGGGGGGGAGCGAAACACGAGCGCACAGCAAGGCCATCTTTTAATATTTTTGATGCTCATTACAGTAACACACCAGAAGCGAAGTAGCGTTTTGTCCCCAGTGTGCCCTAGGTTTAAGTCCCACTTAAGGACAACTGGCCCTCACAAACTAATCCACAGTTACGAAACAGTCAGCTGGGAAATCTACTGCTGGAAGCTTTGTGTCTTTCCCCAAGTAAAGCCTGCAGATCTAAGGCGATATGCAGTGATACTCAGACCACTGAAGTAAGTCAAGTCTATTGGCCTCACTGGGTCTTCTCTGAGTATGGCTTAGCTGGATATCACACATTGTTTTAAGCCCAATGCTTTTAATGTATTATTCTGGGGCTTCACGGTTCAATCAATTAATCTGGGCAACTCAACTGCTTTATTCCAATGAACCTAAGGGATTCCAGCATTGCTGGATTAACATCCCAAACAGTTTTATAGTCTGCTGGTTTATGGCTGGATCTTATTTTCCATTTTTAACATTCATTTTACTTTTTTAACACGTTCGGTTATAAGATGCTTTGGGGGTGACTATATGCAAGAAAAAGGCACCGTATCGTTTTAAATGAATTAATAGGAAGTGTCCAGTTAGTTGTCCCTGGCAAAGCTGTAGCTCAGTGACAGAACACTGGCTTTACATGTAACAGGTCCCAGGTTCATGGGGATATTGGGGTGGGGGGGCGGGTGTTATGGCATCTTATCAACAGAGATACCAATGGTCTAATTTAGTATAAGGCAACTTCCCATGTACTTGTTGTTGTTGTTGTTTAGTCGTTTAGTTGTGTCCAACTCTTCGTGACCCCATGGACCAGAGCACGCCAGGCTCTCCTGTCTTCCACTGCCTCCCGCAGTTTGGCCAGACTCAAGTTGGTAGCTTCAAGAACACTGTCCAACCATCTCATCCTCTGTGGTCCCCTTCTCCTTGTGCCCTCCATCTTTCCCAACATCAGGGTCTTTTCCAGGGAGTCTTCTCTTCTCATGATGTGGCCAAAGTATTGGAGCCTCAGCTTCAAGATCTGTCCTTCCAGTGAGCACTCAGGGCTGATTACCTTCAGAATGGATAGGTTTGATTTTCTTGCAGTTCATGGGACTCTCAAGAGTCTCCTCCAGCACCAAAATTCAAAAGCATCCATTCTTCGGCGATCAGCCTTCTTTATGGTCCAGCCCTCACTTCCATACATCACTACTGGGAAAACCATAGCTTTAACTATATGGACCTTTGTTGGCAAGGTGTACACTTAAGGGGAAAAGAAAATATTTGTCCACACTTAGAAAATTCCAATTTCCCCAGCCCCTAGATGTTTTCAAGCCATCTAAAAAATACTTAATAGATGATATAGCCCTAAGACAAGCTCTTCGCCGTCCCCTCCAGGAGCTGCAAGGAGACATCTTCATTGATGTTTCCCATCATGGACACTTATTTAATTTTAATAATTGATCAATTAAAAGCCAGACAGTTAATCTATTAAGAGAAAACCCATGGTTGACAGCCCTAGTTAATTTGTTTTACGCATTGTTTCCCAGCGGAGGCCACCCATCACGCAGTCAGCTCTCAGCTAAGCAGACTCCTGCCTCAGGAAATATGGATTGCCTTAAAGGCGCCACTGAGCTAAACTGGCCCTAACAGGAGGCAGAATGAGGCAGCGGCCTCAGGCGGCAGATGCCGTTGGGTGGTGGTAGTGTGTTGCTGCATGGACAGAACTTGGAGTGCTGCATGGCCTGTCCTGAGCCCCCTAAATTAGCTTGCCGACCTCAGGTGTGGTACAGAATGAGGTCCCATCACCAGCACTCAAGAGAGATTCAGCTGCTACTCAGGTAAGATTCTGTAGGTGAAAATGGGATGCCATTTTGTCTTTCACCTCAGGCAGCAAAATATCTTGGGTCAGCCCTGTGCTAGAAAGTAAGAAGAGACCTGATAAGCTCAACAGCATTCTCACCACCTATGATACACAGGCATACACCGTCCAAAGGTGGAATAAGAATAATAATAATAATAATAATAATAATAATAATAATAATAATAATACCCCACTTATCTGACTGGGTTGCCCCAGCCATTCTGGGTGGCTTCCAACAAAAACAAGAATTTAAAAAAAAACAGTAAGAAATAGCCATCCTGATAGCTTCCTCCATGACTTTGTCTAATCCTCTTTTAAAACCATTCAAGTTGGCAGCCCTCATGAACTCTTGCAGGAGCAAAGTCCATAGAAAGCTGCCTTAGATGGAGTCAGGCCACTGGTTGATTGAGCTCAGTACTGTCTAGGCTGACTGGCCAGTGCACCCATACACTTTATGTGACCAATCTTGGGTATAAGCAACATTGCATGCCGACCCCCAAAGAATGCATGCTCTGGTTATCTCTCGCTTGGACTACTGCAATGCACTCTATGTGGGGCTACCTTTGAAGGTGACCGGGAAACTACAACTATTCCAGAATGAGGCAGCTAGATTGGAGCGGCCGCCGAGACCACATAACACCGGTCCTGAGAGATCTACATTGGCTCCCAGTACGTTTCTGAGCACAATTCAAAGTGTTGGTGCTGACCTTGAAAGCCCTAAACGGCCTCGGTCCAGTATACCTGAAGGAGTGTCTCCACCTCCATCGTTCTGTCCAGACACTGAGGTCCAGTGCCAAGGGCCTTCTGGTGGTTCCCTCGCTGCAAGAAGCCAAGTTACATGGAACCAGGCAGAGGGCCTTCTTGATAGTGGCACCCACCCTGTGGAACGTCCTCCCACCAGATGTCAAAGAGAACAACAACTACCAGTCTTTTAGAAGACATCTGAAGGCAGCCCTGTTTAGGGAAGCTTTTAATGTTTGATGGATTACTGTATTTTAATATTTTGCTGGAAGCTGCCCAGAGTGGCTGGGGAAGCCCAGCCAGATGGGCGGGGTATAAATAATAAATTACTACTGCTACTACTACTACTACTACTACTATTATTATTATTATTATTATTATTATTATTAAGTTTGTTAAAGGTGCTGAGAGTTACTGTATTAAGAGACCCTCTGCTTCACTCACAGAGCTATAGTTCCCAGAGTTCCCTGGGGAGAAGGATAGCTTGTTAAAAGCACCTGAGGAACTGTAGCTCTCTAAGGGGGTCTCCAAACAACCCTCAGCACCCTTAACCAACTTCAGTTCCCAGAATGTTTTGGGAGAAGCCGTGACTGTTTAAAGAGGCGTGATACTGCTTTAAATGCTTAGTGCATTATTCTGGGCAACAACCATACGAGAAATATGTAAAATAACCGAACAAGTAATGGAAATTACCCCAGAATTGGCCCTACTAAACATCTTCCAAGATAATAATGCCCATTTAGACCACAAAGACCTCATAACCCACCTACTTTCAGCAACCAGAAACGTCATAACCAGACATTGGAGAGACCTGTCAGGAGTAAGCATGGACCAATGGTACCAAATAGTATGGGAAACAGCCTTACTAGAAAAACTAACCAACAAGCTGAAACTGACACGGGGACAAATAGAAGAGGATGCCTTCACCCCGGTATGGTTCCCCTTTATCACACACACAGCCCAACAAAAATTTACCGCCAGCATACAAATCAGTATGGCTAACCTGACCCAAAAATACCCACCCACTCCACTCACACATGAAAACAAAGACCATCATAGCCAATCACAAGTGAACAACCACACCCTTGGCCAACCCCAATCTCTCTCACCATCAAAAGAACACAAGCGAATAAAGGAGTACCAACACAAACAAAGCTGACATCAAGCCCTATGTATATTAAGCAATACAGAAACATTGTCACTTACTCCCACCCCCATCCACCCTCCCACCCCCTGTCTACCTCGTTTTCCCTCTTTCTTCTTAGTGTCTTAACAAATGAAGCTGATTTGCAAAAATGATACAAAAATGAGAGACACTGCACACACCTTTGTAATTCAAGAAATCTTTAGTAAAAAATATTTAATTAAAAAATGCAGAGTGCAGTTCTCTGGTTTGCAAATGTACCCAAAGCATCCGCTGTACTGCATATTCTCCCTAGTACACAACAGATATATATATATATTGCCACCAGGTGCTCTCCAGCTAAGGGATTTTCATATTAGCACAAAGAAACGATGCAGAATCTTCTGAAGTCATGTTTTAATTTTCCACGAAGAGGGCTTTCCCAGGGGTATACTCTGCTGGTTCCTAAGAAGAGCACAGTTTCAGCCGCAGATGGCCAGATTCCCTCTTCAGTGAAGGGAGGAAGGAAACTCTACTCGCCTGCATCCACAATTTAAAAGTATACTGCCTCGGGACATGGAAGCTTCTCCTTTAGCTACCAAGGCTATTCTCCATCGATTTGCCTGTTGTTGTTTTACAAAAAAAACTTTAAGATAGATATACCTATACGTTTAATTCAATTTTTCTAAAAAGATGCTGATAGGGCTAAAATAAAAAGCGAGAATTTGCAAAGGGATTGTGCCAGGGCAAAGGAAAGATCCTGCCTTTATGGTACTAGTCATCTTTATTGGAGCTGTGCATTTTTCCATGGCAGAGTGGGATACGCTCCAACATTTCTCCGATGAAAATAGGGATATTCCATTCTACATCAGGAAGCTTCTCCACATCTGATCTTGTTGCACACATAGACATCATATACAAATATATACACCTGCCACCTTGAGCCAATCGCAACCTCTCTGCCAAACCTACCTCGCAGGGTTGTTGTAAAGGAAATGTGTGCGAGGGAAGGCATCATGTGCAACACCTTCAACAGATAAATGGAATGGCATAAGATTTTAGAGGTAAGCTGCCTTGAGTCCCTGTCAGGAGAAAAGGCAGGATGTAATAATAATAATAATAATAATAATAATAATAATAATAATAATAATAATGGAAACTGTGAGAATGATCAGGTACATACCAGAGAGTAAATCCTATTAAACTCAGTGGGACTCACTTCTGAGTAAAAATGCTTTGGATTGCAGTGTAAGGCTGCAAGTCTTTACCCAGTTACCTGGGAGTAAGCTCCACTGAATACACACACAGACACAGAAACCTCTTTTAATTGTTCTCCGAGACGAGGAAGGGACGGAAAGCAGGACATTCCAGGTTCAGTTCAGAGACCAGGATGGCTTCTGCAATTCTGGGACTGTCTCTGGAAAATAGGGACACTTGGAAGGTATTAAGTGGTCCTGTGGTTTACTAGAACAAGATGTCAAATTTGTCCCTCTAAGTCAGGGGTTCCCAACAAAATTTTCTCGAGGACCCCTCATCGAGCCGCTATTGTGACAAGGACCCCCATTAATTCCTAATCCTAAAATTAAAAAGTGAGAGCCAAATTAAGAGTCTTTTTATATTTTATATTTATACGTTTTTTACAGTTACAACAGAGTACTCCATCAGTATACAGTAAGTTTTAATTTTCAGTTCTTAATGAGATGAGTTAAATCTGTCCTTTGAGTCCATTATTTCTGAAATATTAGGTTCCAAACTTGAAACTTTCACTCTGAAATCCGACCGCATGTCGAGCCGATTCCTATATTTGTTTTTCATGAAACACATGGAAGAAAATGCTTGCTTTGTTTACAAACACTACTGTTTTGCAAAGAGGCAGCGCGCGCCAGGGAGGAGGGAGGGGAATGGAGAAGACGGGGTACCTGCGCAGTAGCGCACAAATGAAGCCGACAGGTGCAAAGCATCTTGGGGAGGTGAGCGTTAGTAGAATGCTACTGCTCTTTGCAAAACAGTAGTGTTTGTAAAGCGCCACCTAACGGCATACAGGAGAACTACTGCCTCTATCTAATTCTAGTTTTGCGCTAGACTCTGCTCATGCAGGAAGCGGCCAAAACAAAAATATGTTATCATACGAAATATATTTAATATATTTTTTATTCTAATAGCATCTTGCGGACCCCTCTGGCATAGCTCGCAGACCCCTGGGGGTCCCCGGACCACCTGTTGGGAACCACTACTCTAAGTCTAAGTCATGGGTAGGCTGGATCCGGCCCAATTGCCTTCTCGATTCAGCCCACAGACGGTCCGGGAATCAGCATGTGTTTACATGAGTACAATGTGTCCTTTTATTTAAAATGTATCTCTGGGTTGTTTGTGGGGCATAGGAATTCATTCATCACCCCTCCAAAAAATATACCGTAGTCCAGCCCCCCACAAGGTCTGAGGGACAGTGGACCAGCCCCCTGCTGAAAAAGTTTGCTGACCCCTGCTCTAAGTCCTTGCCAGTTCATAGCACTGTGTGTGTGTGTGTGTGTGTGTGTGTGTGCGCGCGCGCGTTGGTAGCAAATGCAACATATCTAAAAGTCTTACATAAATAAACAGTAAGTTCTTTAGGGAAATACTCCTTGCAGAGCAAGTTTGTGCCAAGCACCATGTGGAGAGTATGTGATCTGCATGCAGAAGGTCCCATGTTTGATCCCCGGCAGGTAAGACTGGGAGACAACCCTCTCTTTTTTTAAAAAAAAAGATTTTTATTGATTTTCAAACAAGACAGACACAAACAAAACATATAATATAACACTGTCCCTTCTTTTTCCCTCCACACACCGGTCCCCTTCTGCCACCAGTGGGACCCATGTGCTTTAAGAATCAAAGGGGTCCAATTATGAATTGAGTTCTGCTTCCCCCCTCCCTCCTCCCTCCATATCCCCCCCCCCTGCCACTGAGAGAACAGGGAGGAAGGAGTTATGGGGATTTGCATCCCCCAACTCTTTCATAATCATACTTACAAACCTACAACACATAGAAAAAAAAGGAAAAAAAAAACAAAAAGAAAATTGGGGAAAGTTAAAACTTCCCAGTTCTTATTATTTTAACATCTTAATTGTGACTCCCTCGATAGTCTTCCTCATGGTTTTCCTAACATGTTCTAATTACTTGTGGCGAATTTTCCAACTCAGTTTCGAATCTTAATCTTATAATATTAACTCAATCCTCCTCCTTTTTCATGCTGCCCTCCCACAGGTCCCCTCCTGCCACAAGAGGAACCTGCAGGGCACAGCACTTCCAAGGTTCCATTTCCTCCTCACCCATCTGGGCACCCCCTGCCACTGAGTGCCTCAGAGTAAGGAGAGGGGGGTAGGCAGCTTTCTGCCTAAAACATCTCACTTAACTTACAAACATTTACAGTAACTTAAAAATTCTTTCCCAAACCGTTCTTAAACTCCCTTAAGGAAACATAACTTTTTTTCCCCTTTCTTTTTTACATTCCATCTCCTCTCCCTAAGTCTTTTTCCCCCAATTGGTTCAGCATTTCCATTGTCATGCCAAGATTTCGAAAACCGTCTTTCAGAAACCAAAACAATACCTTTTAACTAGAGTTTTTACCCCACACCCATTCTTTCCCAAATCCATCTCCAGACCTTTGCCCCCCCCCTGCCCCTGTCCTTCCCATCCCTCAAAAACACCACTCCACATTTTAACCCCTCCAGGATCTTCAATTCCTATAGTCTTTAAGTCCCTTTGTCTCTCATCTTCTTGTTCTGCTTGTTTTTCTTCCTTTTGGAAACCATATTTTGCTTCATCCCAAACAAGTTTGTCATAGTCCAAGTCCTCTTCAGTACTTTCATCCAGTTGTTTCTCCTCACACGCAGTCTCAGAATCTGCAGTCTCCAAATTTAAGTTATCCTCTAAGTCCTGGACTTGGACTTCAATCTCGACTGGTGGTAAGTTGGGATGTTGCCGTTCCTTGTAAAAGTCTTCCCATGACAGCAAGTAGTTCAGCACAGTCTCCTGGAAGGCTCGAGAAAGCTTTGTTTTCATACTTCTCGTAACCGCAGATAAACAGGGGGTAGGGAACAATGGGTACTGGAAAATTCCTTTCTCAGACGATCGACTCCATTTTGGCTGTTCTTTTCCTTAGTTCTTAACTCAGTCCCAAATCCATTCTTACTTCCAATTTAAATAGTTCTATCACGTTTTCAAACAATTTTTACTGTTCACAGCAATGCAATCGATCCACCCGGTCTTTTGACAGTTTGACAGCTTTTGACAGCTGTCAAAGCGCTCTTCCCCTTAATGCCGCTGTACCTCAAGGGGTGCCGGACTCAGGGGCTGAGATGGTTCCAAACAAGTCTTTTTTCCCTCTCGGGTCCACAATTTCAAATTCTTTCGTTGTTCGGCTTGGGTTTTTTTTTTTTTCAAATGCCTCCCAGTTTCCCATTAGGAAGAGACCGACTCCCGTTTCTTTAAAGTCTCTCCTATTTTCCAATCGGCAAATTTAGAGTCCAGATCAAAATTCCACTTACTTCTTTAGAAATCTTTAGTTCAAATCGGAAGAATCCGCCGCTTGCCGGGTCAGGACTCGGAGCTTCGCTTCCCGGAGGTAAGATGTGGCCCAAAATGGCTCCCGCGGTTCAACCCCGCCGGCTCACGATCGCTCTATTGAGCTCTCGGGCGGCGGGGGATCCGCCAAACGGAGCAGCCGCTGGACGCCTGAGTCATCGGAACTCTCGATCCGATGCTTTTACGGGGAGTCCGCTCGCTCTGCGGACTTCCCCCCCCTCCGAGAAGCCAGGGACTTCGGCACGCGAAGTCCCTGCGTCCTTCTCACCGCCGCGACGAACCGGAAGTCCCTCTCTGCGATCTCTCTGAAGATCCACTGCCAGCCAGTGTGGCAAATACTGGAGCTATTTTCTATTCTAAATGGGATCCACTATCAGGGCAGCCACATCCCCCTCTTCTTCTACTTCCAGCTCCCTATGTTCCTCTCTCGCCACTTGCTTTCGTCTTCCTAATACATAAACCCACCCCCGCAACATTTCTCCAATGAAAATAGAGATGTCCTATTCCATATTGATAATGGTGTCACTGTTTATACCCCGCCCATCTGGGCAGTTCCCAACATATATAAAAATATAATAATAAAACATTTGAAAAAAATACTTCCCTGGACAGGGTTGCCTTCAGATGGCTTGGGGGTCAGAAAACTCCATACCCTCCAATGTCCTGCCATATACCCTCCAATATTTCTGCGATGAAATAGGGAATGTCCTAAGGAAAAGCGGGACATTCCGGGATCGGATCAGAAACCAGGATGCCTTCTGTAAATCTGGAGCTGTCCCTGGAAGAAAGGGACACTTGGGAGGGTCTGCTAATGCTCCAAATATATGCTAGGCAGTATTATTATTATTATTATTATTATTATTATTATAGTGGCAGTGATAGTACTAGAAGCAGAGTGCCCAATTTGCAATTCAGTCCGAAGTGCTCTGCTCTCGCCACCACAAGCTTGTCGCCTGGTGGGCTCCCTTGTTTGCAGACAGGCGGCTCTCCCAAACCCCTGCCTTTGATAGTGGGATTCCCTGCATCTTCTATTTCTTCTCCATCTTCTGCTGCTGCATGGCCAGCAGGGTGAATCCTCCCCTAATGAACCTGCTCGTCACGTATGTAGAAAGAAGCATCGATCTGACAAGAGAATCGCCGCTGGCACTGCCAAAGGAGAAGAGCGAGGAACCTGGAAAATCCATCACGATTAGCATCTGAAGGGGAGAAACAGCTCCACGGCGGCCAAGCCCTGCCTGACCAAGGAATCCTGGCTCAGTTAGGGGGACCCGTTCTGGGGGACTCCACAGCAGCCTCTGCTTTTCTTTCTCTCTTTCTCTCTGCGGCTGCATATATGCCAAGCATTTAAAGCACGCCTTTCCCCCCCATCCCAAAGGAATCCTGGGAACTGTAGTTTGTTGAGGGTGCTGGGAATCATAGCTCTGTGTAAGATAAACTACGGTTCCCAGGATTATTTGTATGTGCTTTAAATGTGTAGATGACAGGCTCCCTTCCATCCGTACAATTCTATGATTCTATGCAGCCTTTCTTTCATTTCTAAACACAGAAGGATCAGGGTGGCCTTTTGGACAGGATATATCCAGGGGAAGCGAGATCCATCGAGCACCTGCGCCAGCCGTGAAATTTTTATATATTTCCTTGCTACTCCCATTTTATTAGTCACCCAATAAATAAATAAAAGATATATATTCTAGGCGACAGGCAATGATAGCGTGGAACAAAATTAAACACACAATGAAGTCGGCAACTCAAACAAGAAAACCAATAAAATCCAACCCAGCAAGAATTCAGCAATAAAATATCTAGCCCAACATGCAACAAACGCCTGGGACTCTCAGCCCATCAGCAACCGATTCTGCGAACCCATCAACAGAGCACAGCCCGCACACACCCCAGAGTAGCTGAAAACCGACCGATCGCCATCAATGTGCAGAGAACAAAACAACACCATGCTAAATAAATAACTAAACCGGGTGTTCAAAGATGTTAAAAGGCCTGGGCTAATTTATTTCACCATGTATTCGCTTGGCACTGAAAATGTGTTAAAATAGGCACCAGGAAAGCCTTTCTGGGCAGAGCATTTGTCAGGTGGTGGTGGCAATACTCAGAAGAGGGCCTCTGTAGATTATGGGGTGGGGAACCTGTGGCCAACCAGATGCTGTTAGACTACAACTCCCATCATTCCTCTCTCCAACAGCCATGCTGGTGTTCTTTAAGTCAGCCTTTCGCCACTTGAGCCCAGTTCTGGACTACAGTTCCCATGAGGCCCCAGCCAGCAGCACGGCTGTAGACCAACAGGGACGGTAACCCTTTTCAACAGGGGGCCACATTCTATTCTGGGGAAAATTCCAGGGGCCACGTGCCAGGTCAGAGGTCAAAGTGGGTGGAGAAAACTGATGCAAAGTTTACCTAGTTTGCACACAGTGAGAAACACTTAACTGTGAAAAAAAAAATATGAAGAGGCATTCTCAGAGGTCATGGACAAATTCCAGCCAGGCAAAACCAATCAAGGTGGGTGCAGAGCAGGGCTGGTGGGGCTGTGGTTAGGGAAGGGGCCAGATAAGAGTTTGCAGCCACAATCAGCCTACAGTTCTAAAGCTCCTCACCCCTGCCACACACTTTTCTTCTTGATGTTTTGGGGAGTGGTTGCAAGTTGCCAGGGCGGCAGCTTCTATCGAGATTTGCTCCTGCAGCCCAGAAGATCCAGCTCCAGGGGCTTTTGGATAAAGGAGAATTACCAAGCCCTACAGCGTTGTCCAGTGGAAAGAGGATGGCTTACCCAGCGAACCACGTTCAATTTCAGAAAAGGAGGCCGGGAGAGATTAACGCACATTTGACTCACAACAAAGGGGTGGGGAGGCGAGGGAGGGGATAAATTAGGCAAAATTAAATGGATCTTTTTCTCGCTAATTCGCAGACTGGCGTCCAAAGGGGATTGCGAATCAGCAAAGCCTCATTAGAGAGGTGCGCAGTGTAATACCTTCTAACTCAGCAGGGTGTTGTTCCGCGTTGGGAGAAACAGGCGCATTTTCACGGCCAAGGACAGACCCAGGTGCTTTGCCACACTGTGCCCGCCCTGCAAACCCCGGAGGTGTGTCCCAGGATCGCTTTCAAAATGGCACAGAGGATGTCAGATTCCAAGGCGCAGGACATTAGGCTGCTGGAGTCAGCCTCCCTGCAATCCCAAGCAGCTCCCAGCAAAGGCAGGTGGCTTGGGGTCAATTGCTTCGATTTTTGCACTCTTGTATGCAAGCCCACATTCAAAGTTTATCTGCATTCACTCAAGGCTGGCTTTTCATAGAGTCGTGGAATTGTGGGGTTGGGACAACCCAACCTCTGTTTAGCAACCTCCAATGAAGGAGAGTCCACCACCTTCTGAAAAGTAATCTGATCCACTCTCAAAACAGCTCTTATGCTCAAAAGGTTCTTCCCAAAGTTTAGTCGGAATCTATTTTCTTGTCCTTTGAAGCCATTGGTTCGGGTATACTACTGTTATGTACTGAGCTGAATCCTAGAACAATAGGATTCAGAATCAGCGGGAGCTACCCAATCCAACTCCAGGTGGAAGTGAATCCTCAACCTGATTGGCCTGCTGGAGCAGCCAATCAGGCGGCTGGCAGAAGTGAATCTGCTACCTGATTGGCCTGTAGGAGCAGCCAATCAGGCTGCAGGCAGAAGTCAATCCACAATATAATTGGCCCACAGGTGTAGCCCTGAAGTAGCCAATCACGCAAGGCCCATTGTGTAAATAATGTATATAAGCAGATGGTTTGGGGAAAAGAGCCATTCGTCTTCTCTTCTCCTCCTTGATGACTATGAGCTGAATAAAGAGCATGAAATTCACTCTTGACTCCGAGTATATTTCACTGGCGACGAAGGTGGGATCCTGCTGAGCTGACCGCCACCACGCACTGCACCGCAGCACCGCCACCTGCTGCACCGCTGCATCGCACCGTGCATCCAGGCTTCAGCTCCAGGACCCAAGGAACCCAGAATGGCAACCGACAGCAGCTTCTCGCCATTCAAACCAGCATCAGGAGACTGGGAAGGGTACGCCGCCCGTTTCAACTTCCTCCTGCAAGCGAAAGAAGTCACCAACGATGCCATGAAGAGGGCAACATTCTTCAGCGTCTGTGGAGAGGAGACGTTTGAAATCGCCCGGGCTCTCCTTGCACCTAGAGATGTTGCTACCGTCTCTTACAAAACAATAATGGAACGGCTGAAGGAGCACTTCTCACCACAGCCCTCGGTGGTAGCTTGCCGAAATGCCTTCTACGCAAAGCGGCAAGCCCCGGGGGAAACCATAACTGGGTTTGTGACCTCCCTCCGCCAAGCCGCCCGGTTATGCAACTTCTCAGAATTGGAGAACATGCTTCGTGACCGCCTCGTCGGTGGCCTGAGGGACGAGATGTTGCAACGACGCCTCTACGCCAAAAAAGACCTCACGTTCCAGATTGCTCTGGAGGAAGCCCTGGCAACCGAAGCCGCCGAGAGGTCAACGCAAGAGGCACGACCGGCCCCGCCATCCCAACCGAGGGTCTACCACGAAGACCTCACCGACGAATCCGAATCTGACAGGGAGGAAGTACACCGAGTACAGCGGCGCACTCAAGCAGCACACACATCACAGCAGCCTCGACGAGAAGGAGGGAACTGTGCAAGCTGCGGGGAGAACCACGAGAGGAGGACCTGTCGTTTCCGCAACGCAGAGTGCAGGCAGTGCAGAAAATTGGGACACATCGCCCGGGTGTGTCGGGCTCGACTCACCCGTCGACAAGCATCAGATGACCGACCCAGGAGCCCCAGGTCACACGGCACCATGCACCAAGGCAACTCGACGGAGATCACGGACTACCAGGTATTCCAGTTGCCCCATCCCAGCACAGAGAAAATTTATATAGAGGTACAGATAGAGGGAGCCCCATGCCGCATGGAGCTGGACACGGGTTCAACTCTATCCATAATCTCGGCCCGAACATTAAGGGAACTGTGCCCTAATGGGGGTCCCAAACTAAGGCCGGCCCCATTCACCCTCCGGGACTTCCAGAAACGTAAGGTCCCTACTATGGGGGTGGGGACCTTCAGGGTGCAATATCGAGGGCGAAAGCAACAATTGGACTTGCTGGTAGTTAAGGGCCCCTACGTTAGCTTACTGGGACTGGCATGGTTTGGACCTCTGGGGCTAGCCGTTACCGGGGTGAACCGCACTAGCTTACAAGTGGACGTGGACGCCATATGCAAAGAGTTTCCAGGGGTTTTCGATGGGGCATTGGGACGATATACAGGACCCCCCATTGCCCTACAGCTAGACCCCGCTGTACGACCCATCAGGCACAAGGCCCGCCGGGTCCCGTTCGCCCTGAAACCCCGCATAGACGAGGAATTGGACCGGCTCGTGGAGCAAGGAGTGCTGGAGCCGGTGCCCAACGCCCCCTGGGAAACTCCAATTGTCACACCCGTCAAGCCTAACGGTTCGGTCCGCATCTGTGCAGACTACAAATGCACCATAAACAAGGCTCTCACGGCCCATGCATACCCAGTGCCAGTGGTCAGCCATGTCCTCGCCACCCTGGCTGGGTCAAAAATCTTTGGCAAACTGGACTTGGCCCAAGCGTATCAACAGTTGCCTGTGGACGAAGCCACAGCAGAGGCTCAGACGATTGTGACGCACAGAGGGGCATTCAGAGTTAAGCGGCTGCAATTTGGCGTTAGCGTGGCACCAGGCATATTCCAGAATCTAATGGACTCTCTCCTTAAAGGGATTCCTGGCGTCACCCCCTTCTTCGATGATGTACTGATCGCCGGGCCCACACCAGAGGAATTTGAGGACCGCCTCCGCTCCGTCCTGCACCGTTTCCAGACGGCGGGCCTCAAGGTGAAGCGGGAAAAGTGTTTACTGGGAGTGCCGCAGGTGGACTTTCTGGGATTTAAGGTGGACGCAGAAGGGGTCCATCCAACCGGTGACAAGGTACGGGCCATTTGTGAGGCCCCAGCGCCCAAGAGCAAGCCCGAACTTCAGTCATTCTTGGGACTATTGAACTTTTACCATGCCTTCCTTCCCCATAAGGCAGCGGTAGCGGAGCCCCTACACAGACTCCTAGATAAAAGGGCCCCTTGGGTGTGGGGCCAGCGACAAAGGGCCGCATTCCAGGCAGTCAAGGACTTGCTCGTCTCGAACTCGGTCTTAGCACACTTCGACGAGAGGCTGCCAGTGGTGCTGGCATGCGACGCCTCTCCCTATGGCATCGGCGCTGTCCTGGGACACCAACTCCCGGATGGAAGAGAGGTGCCGGTGGCATACTTCTCCCAGACGCTTGCTGCAGCCGAACGAAACTACTCACAGATTGACAAGGAGGGTCTGGCAATCGTGAAGGGCGTAAAAAAATTCCATGATTTCTTGTACGGGCGGCCCTTTACCATAGTGACTGACCACAAGCCGTTGCTTGGCCTGTTTGCCCCTGAGAAGCAGACCCCCCAAGTGTTGTCTCCACGTGTCCTCAGGTGGTCAATTTTCCTTGCCGGCTACCAGTATGCACTAATCCACCGCCCTGGGAAGGCGATGGGCCACGCAGACGCCCTCAGCAGGCTACCACTACCAGAAACAGGCCCCGACCCAGCGCCTGCGCAAGAGGTTATGACCCTGGAGCTGCTTCCCGACCGACCCATTCAGGCACAAGAAGTTGCGCACCATTCCACAAAAGATAGGGTCATCTCCCGGGTCCTGGACTGGGTGTGGCGAGGATGGCCCAGCAGCAGCCCCGGGCCAGAATTCGCTGGCTACACAAACCGCAAACATGAACTGTCGGCCCACAAGGGGTGCCTGTTATGGGGAAGCAGGGTTGTTGTTCCCCAGCCCCTCCGCAAAAGGGTCCTCACAGCCCTACACGAGACACACCCAGGGGTAGTGAGGATGAAGGCCCTTGCCAGGAGTTATGTGTGGTGGCCGGGGATTGACAGAGAGATAGAGGCCTGGGTCCAACACTGCCAGACCTGCCAAGAATCCCGCCCGGATCCCCCAAGGGCCCCAGTCCAGCCCTGGGAGTCCGCCCGACATCCATGGTCACGCTTGCACGTGGACTTCGCTGGCCCCTTCCAGGGAAAAACATTCTTCATAGTGGTGGATTCCTACACCAAATGGCTGGAGGTCGCACTGGTACCATCCACTTCTACGGCGGCAGCCATCCGGGTACTACGTAAGCTGTTTGCGACCCACGGGCTCCCTGACACCCTCGTCTCGGACAATGGAACCGCATTCACGTCAGAGGAGTTCCAGACCTTCACAGCGCAGAACGCCATCCGCCACATCCGCTCAGCACCATTCCACCCTGCCACCAATGGCCAAGCGGAGCGCATGGTGCGGACCACCAAGGACAGCCTCCGCCGCATGACACAAGGGGACTGGGAATACCGCCTTGCCGCATTTCTTCTAGCACAGCACAGCACCCCAAGCACAATGACGGGCCGGAGCCCAGCTGAATTACTAATGGGCCGGCGCCTTGCAACTAGACTGGACCGACTTCACCCCGACAGAGCTCAGGATGAGGTAGTGGTGGGGAAAGGCAGGAACCCCCGGACATTTGTGGCCCAGGACCCAGTGTATGCAAAGAATTTTGGGGCAGGCCCAGCATGGGTACCCGCCACAGTCACCAAGGTGACCGGTCCCGTGTCGTACGAGGTACTAACGGAAGGGGGGCAATGTTGGCGCCGCCACTGCGACCAGCTACGGCGACGATTCCCAGGAGGAACCCGGGAGGAGAGCGGGACAGAGGGGTCCCAAGGGGACAGCAGGGCAGTGAGGCCTGTAGAGCGAGAGGGGTGGGCAGGGGAAGCAGAAGCAGTAGGCACAGAGGGGCGCCCCGAGGCTGGAAGGACACCGGAACCAGAGCTACAACCTAGTGGTTCAGTGGCGCCAGACCAGACAGCCCTGGCACAGCCAGCAGCCTCGGAACACGAGCCAGAACCAGAACCCCTGACCAAGGAACACCCCAGGCCACAACGCACACGGAGGCGACCAGCAGACCTTGGGGACTACGAATGCAACTTCCCGGGCAGGACTGGAACTTAGAGGGGAGGGGTGTTATGTACTGAGCTGAATCCTAGAACAATAGGATTCAGAATCAGCGGGAGCTACCCAATCCAACTCCAGGTGGAAGTGAATCCTGGAGCAGCCAATCAGGCGGCTGGCAGAAGTGAATCTGCTACCTGATTGGCCTGTAGGAGCAGCCAATCAGGCTGCAGGCAGAAGTCAATCCACAATATAATTGGCCCACAGGTGTAGCCCTGAAGTAGCCAATCACGCAAGGCCCATTGTGTAAATAATGTATATAAGCAGATGGTTTGGGGAAAAGAGCCATTCGTCTTCTCTTCTCCTCCTTGATGACTATGAGCTGAATAAAGAGCATGAAATTCACTCTTGACTCCGAGTATATTTCAACTACCTTCTAGATACCTTCCACCTTCAGGTACAAGTTTGCCCCATCTTCCATGTGGCTGGGGAGCCACAGCATCACTGTCATAGCTTACCCTTCATGAATTTGCTGAATCCAAGTTGGTGGCCATCACTAATGACTCGGCGTAAGGCAGATTCTTGTGTTCATGAGAACCCACTGTTCTGCCTGCTTTTATGCCCTCCCTCTACCTTTGCCTTCACTTGTCTCCTCCTCTTTTGAACTTTGGATTGCAAGTTCCTCGGGGCAGGGAGCTGCTCTGCTTCTCTTCCACTTACAATCTTACATCCTGCTTTTTTTATTGTCATGGAGCTCAAGGTGGCATAGATGTGGCTCCCAGGCTCATCTAGGCACTGACCAGACCCCAACCTGCAGGGCTCCAACCAGGTGGGGAGTCTTCCCAGTAAGGAAGAGAGATTCAATTCAGTTCACATTTTCAGGCACGTTTCCTAAGCAGCACCTTCCGTAAACAAGATGCAAACTGAAACACAGTTGTCCTTTGAAATTTACATGCCTCCGATTTTTGCGGCGCCGCTCTCCATCCAAGTAACAGCTACAGAAATGTGTGGACAAGTTGTGTGTGTGTGCAAAATGCCTTGCAAAAATATGTGCGTTAGGAGAAATTCACACTAGAATGCCGATGACATTTCACAAGGACTTTTTTTTTTTAAGTCATGAAAATGGAGACAATGGGAGAAACCAAAACTAAATGATCCACCCACCCATAACCTACAGACCACACCCTTTCGGTCCATGCAAGTTTCAAAGAGGCACATCCATTGATGATGGCTCATAAACAAACATACTTGGGGTGGGGTGTCAGTTTGGAAGACACTCGTAGGTCTCTTCCAAACCTGGGATCCTATGTAAGCAACTGTAGAATCAGTAAGAGGATACCAACTCAACCAGTTTCTTTGTTAAGGTAGTGGACTTAGCTAGCCAAGTACACCCTTTTACATATCCAAAGAGGTTGCCCTGTTGCCATAGACAAGCAAGGGAAACTTCCCTTATCCACTTGGAAGCGACATCACCTTGTAAAGTAGAAGAACCATAGCCAGAGCTTTATGTTTTAGTTTTGGCGGTGGCTGGAAGCTGAGGGCACAGAGTTGTGTTTTGCTGGACCCAAAGTGGTAGCTTGGGACTTCCCTGGCAACTGAGTAGGGAGGCAAGATCTGTTGGGGTGTAAATGCTGTGAGCCCCTCCCAACCTATGCTCAGGTTGTATACCTGTGTAAGTAAAACCCTATATCCTAAAGAGACCACAGTGTCCATTGACCTTCGTTCCAAGTTAGCTGAACCCTAGGTAAGTGCAGGCAATTCTAGAGTCTCTCACCACTCTGAGATTAGGGTGCACACAACATTGGTGTCAGAAGTGGGAGGTTGCATTTCCTGGAGGAGGAACTGGCAGTAAGGTGTGCCTGAGTTAAGACGGAGAGACAGAGATATGTGCTGCTCTCTGCCAGACTCAAAGCTGCAGCTTGGGACTAGAAATAATAATAATATTTATTTATTTATTTATTTATTTATTTATTTATTTATTTATATATACATACCCCATCCATCTGGCTGGGTTTCCCCAGCCACTCTGAGTGGCTTCCACCAGAAAAATGAAATAAAATAATCTATTAAACATTAAAAGCCTCCCTAAACAGGGCTGCCTTCAGGTGTCTTCTAAAAATCTGGTAGCTGTTTTTCTCTTTGACATCTGATGGGAGGGCGTTCCACAGGGCGGGCGCCACCCCCGAGAAGGCCCTCTGCCTGGTTCCCTGCAACTTGGCTTCTTGCAACGAGGGAACCACCAGAAGGCCCTCGGTACTGGACCTCAGTGTCCGGGCAGAACGATGGGGGTGGAGACACTCCTTCAGGTATACTGGACCGAGGACATTTAGGGCTTTAAAGGTCAGCACCAACACTTTGAACTGTGCTCGGAAACATACTGGGAGCCAATGTAGATCTTTCAAGACCGGTTTTATGTGGTCTCGGCAGCATACTTAATGGGGAAGCAAGAACTGTTGGAAGGTTGATGCTGTGATCCTCTTCATCCTATGTAAGCGCTGGAACCCCCGGAATCTCTCAACGCTCAGAAACTGGGGTTCACACAACAATATAAAATGAGGGGACTTCAGAGCCAAGGAACAAGAAGCGTTCCATATTCCACTTCTCTAGCATTGCCAGAGGGAGGGAGGGAGTCCAGATTTCCAAGAGGGAA